>NC_064638.1:906371209-906978709 GCF_023864345.2 Schistocerca serialis cubense | reverse complement strand
TCGAAATAGTGAAGTAAGCTGATATCCTGTTTTGTTACGTGAAAAGATGTATGTATTACATACCACGTATTTTATGTAATTTACGTAACTCTAAAATTCCTTGTAATTATCGGTCATGGACGCTGAATAGAATACGAAAAGTACCAGAAGTTCAGAGCTCAAAAAAGGTTTGAAACAGATCTAGAATGGGCGTGCGCAGCGAACGGAACGAAAAACAACTCGATACTGAACTAACTAGGAGCAGTCGTCAGTGGAACTGCAACGAGTGGCCACGCAAAGAAGGAGGAGTCCGGCCGAGGGAGACCGAGACCGACGGGAACGGGACCTTGGCCGGAACGAGACCGGCCGACTTGCCGTTGCGGGAACGAGACCGACCGTTTCCCGTTCCCGGGAACTGTAAGCAGAAAGCCGCGACCGAGACCGACGGAAAGGGCCGAGGCTGGAACTAGAGAGTTATCTGCGTTCAGCTCTGGGCCGAACAAAAGTGCCTGTTCTGCAGCGCATAGCTCTATCGCGTTTTTTATGTTGTCTCGTCACCAGCTTTTCCTGGTCATAAAACACACGACGCGATAAAGTTTATCTTTCTCTTTACTCAACGGGTCTTCGGTATTGCATCGTAACAAAACACATGATGACTTATCTTTTCTCTTCTTAGTTCAATGATCGTTAGCCGACTCGCCGCCTTATCTATGTGGAATTCAAGACATGTGCACTAAAATCGCGATTTATGTATGATAGTCTTGTTGTGGACAAGCAGAGACTCTGCACAGAGCTGCTCGGTCATTATGCTTACTCCCTAACTCTCAAGCTGCTCGGAAATGCCAGGATTCGAAAAGTAGCACGTGTTTGTTGCATTAAACGTGAAAATTTGGTCTGAATGATTTTATGTTTTCAGTTGTGCTCTCTAACATAAATAAAACGGATTTCAATTACGGGGATGACACAGTCCACGAAGAAGTCATAAGTGCCTGGAACCGTCGGAAAAGAATGTGTCCGAAGCTCCATGAGTAAACAGAAAACAAGATGGGCATCTGCTTGAGCACGACCCAGCTACCCCTGTCATCACTCACGTGGCCCTGTATATACATTAGCATACGTAGTCCCTCATGTGCACACGTAGGACTTCCTTGTTTGTTTTAACACAACGTTTCCGGTACTGTCATTAAGATTCCCTCATTATACAGGGTTTAATATTCAGAGAGATGACAGGAACGATCATTCGAAGCAAAAATGTCTGATATTGATAAGCATGGGCTCTAAAATGCACTTAAGAGGTATGAGCACTACTTCAGCTTCGTTACTGTGAAACATACGTCTTCTATTGCAAGCTCTTCGTTTTCCATATTTTGAGAGTGAGAGGTGGTAGTAAACATGTGTTCTGAAGCGCATACCTCAAGAGCAATGGACAACTGTTCATCTTCGCTGCTACGAAACACATCTCTTCTACTGATGAATTGCTCATAGCTTTTAAGATACGCACTTTGTTTTGGTCTAAACTATACCTCTCAAGATATGGAAAGCAAAAAGCTTGCAGTAGAAGAGATTTGTTTCACAGTATCGAGAATGAACTAGTGCCCATAGGTCTCAAGGTAGCATCTGAGAGCCCATGTTTACTACATCTTTTTGCTTAGTGATCACTCCTTTCATATCATGAACATTGACCAGTTCTCCTTGGACACCTGTATCAAGGCGAACGAAGCAGATTAAGCAATTCCGTTACTGACAAAAATAACGGACGAAGGCAGAAGAAAAGGTGATGTAAAACGTAGAATCGCAACAGAAAGTTAAGTAATTCTGAAAATGAGAAATTTGTTGACATCGAAAATAAATGGGTTATAAAGTCTTCACTGAAGGTGGTTCAAATGGCTCTGAGCACTATGGGAGTCAACTGCTGAGGTCATTAGTCCCCTAGAACTTAGAACTAGTTAAACCTAACTAACCTAAGGACATCACAAACATCCATGCCCGAGACGGGATTCGAACCTGCGACCGTAGCGGTCTTGCGGTTCCAGACTGCAGCGCCTTTAACCGCACGGCCACTTCGGCCGGCTCACTGAAGGTGTTTGTTTGGAATTTGGAGTTGTACGGAAATAAAACTGGACGATAAACGGTTCAGAGAAGAACGGAACAATAGCTTTCCGAATGAGGTCGTACAGAATAATGTTGAAGATTAGATGAACAGACAGGGTAACTAATGATGAGGTACTGAATCGAACTAGGGAGAAAAGAAACTTACGACATAACTCGACGAAAAGAAGGGATTGGTTGATAGGCCACGTTTTAGGGCATCAAGGAATCAATTCTAAATTTGATAATGGAAGGAACTGTGGAGGAGTAAAAATTGTAGAGGGGAGACTAGACTACCGTATGAAGGTTCAAACTGATATAGGTTCAAAAAAATGGTTACGCCGAGTTGCATTATACTGCTTCGTACTGAAGAAGACAAGAATATACATTATATGGAATGCATAATGTATAAGTGTTTGAGACTGGAGCTACCGGGAGAAAAATGACCACGACAGGTATGAAATTCTCGTCAATAACGTGATCTCCGGAGGCACCAATATCTCATCTGCACGACGTTTCGATACCCTCCCAACATTATTTGGGGGCCGAAAAACGATACGAAGCATGAATGCCCGCCCCTCGAAACAGTTTAGTTTCCACTCTGATATATTTTTCGGAACCAACGAGAGTTAGTGAAAGTTGTGCAGCACGGCATAAGGATCAGTAGGGTAGGAAAAAACGAGTGGGTCGAATCTGTATTAGCTACTTAATGTTCCGAAGACGCTGTGAAACGACAGCATGTACGGAGCGTGCTCCCGCTGTTCGTTAGGAGAGCTCTCGGTTAGATTTGACGCACAGCAAATCCTACTACGCAGTGGACTACATCGGCTGAGTAACGTTCACACAACGGGCGACAGTTTGTGTACGATATAAGACTGGTAGCAGCCACGGCCCGGTAAGCCGCTTGCTATATGGCGGAAGCGGGCGCGCGTGCTTGTTTAGCCCGCGTCTGGTTAGCGGGCGCAGCAGCAGCTCAGCGGGATTGAAATCCTGCAACAGAGGGAGGGGGGGGGGGGGGGGGTAAGGCGATACAGGGGGCTGGCCGGCCCAGAGAGCTAGGGCTGCAACTCGAGCAGGCGCGCCGCAGCTGCGCCGCCACCTCACAAGTGAACCGCGCACCGCCTCATCTCAACAAAAGGGACCCCTCGTGTCGCCACAAACTCTGCCCACATTGACACAAGCGCAGTGGCTACATTATTTACCTCGTGAACGCGTCTCCCCACAAATGGTTCAAATGGCTCTGAGCACTATGCGACTTAACTTCTGAGGTCATCAGTCGCCTAGAACTTAGAACTAATTAAACCTAACTAACTTAAGGACATCACACACATCCATGCCCGAGGCAGGATTCGAACCTGCGACCGTAGCGGTCGCTCGGTTCCAGATTGTAGCGCCCAGAACCGCACGGCCACTCCGGCCGGCCGTCTCCCCACATATCCAACCCGTTATGCCAGTCTGAATGGTGACATACGCAGAGCCAGCGTTCGGTTCTGGAGGGTAAGGAGGCTCTTTTTTTGTCTCTCTCTCTCTCTCTCTCTCTCTCTCTCTCTCTCTCTCTCTAGCCAAATATAACTTTCAGTCACCCTCACTACTGTTGACCATCATTTTAATTACAATAAAAGAAATGAAATGAAATGATCGTATGGCATTGTTGGCCGGAAGGCCCCATGCGGGGAAGTTCGGCCGCCGTATTGCAAGTCCTTTTTAGTTGACGCCACTTCGGCGACTTGCGAGTCAATGATGGTGGAATGATGATGAAAGACACACACAACACCCAGTCATCACGAGGCAGAGAAAATCTCTGACCCCGCCGGGAATCGAACCCGGGACCCCGTGCGCGGGAAGCGAGAACGCTACCGCGAGACCACGAGCTGCTTACAATAAAAATAAAATGGCTTAAAATAGTAATATTTTGTTCGAATTAGTACGTAGTATAATCCATATTCCGTTTTCGAACATAATGAATTACCTTGAAGAAAACAAGTTACTGATTAACAAATGGTTCAAATGGCTCTGCGTACTATGGGACTTAACTGCTGACGTCATCAGTCCCCTAGAACTTAGAACTACTTAAACCTAACTAACCTAAGGACATCACACACATCCATGCCCGAGGCAGGATTCGAACCTGCGACCGTAGCGGTCGCGCGGTTCCAGGCTGTAGCGCCTAGAACCGCTCGGCCACACTGGCCGGCATTGATTAACAGTTAGTACGGATTCAAGAAAAATCGTTCTTGTGAAACACAACTAGCTCTCTACTCTCACGAAGTAATGAGTGCTATCGGGAGGCGTTGTCAAATTTATTCCATATTTTTAGATTTCCAGAAGGCTTTCGTCACTGTCTTCTAATCAAACAGCGTGCCTATGGAGTAGCGTTTCAGTTGTGCGACTGGACTCCTGAGTTCCTGTCGGGTAGGTCGCAGTTCGTAGTAGTTGACGGGAAGTCATCCAGTAAACCAGAAGTAATATCTGGTGTTCCCTGTGGAAGTGTTATAGTCCTTCTGCTGTTCCTGGCCTACATAAACGACATAGGAGACAATCTGAGCAGCCCACTTAGATTGTTTGCAGATAGTGCTGTCATTTACCTTCTTGTAAAGTTATCATATAATCAAAACAAATTGCAAAAAGCTTTAGACAAGACGTCTGTATTCTGAAAAAAGTAGCAATTGATTCTAAATAACGAAAAGTGTGAAAATATCCACATGATTACTAAAAGAAATCCGCTAAATTTCGGTTACACGAAAAATCACACAAATCTACAGACTGTAAATTCAACTAATTGCTTATGGATTACAATAACGAATAATTCAATTGGAACGATCATACAGATAATGTCGTGGGCACAGCAAACCAAAGACTGCGATTTACAGAACAGTTAGAAAATGCAACAGATCGAATAAACAGACTGCATGCACCACGCTTGTCCGCCCTCTTCTGGAGTTTTGCTGTGCGGTGTGGGATCCGTATCAGGTGGGACTGACGGATGACATCGAAAAAGTACAAAGAAGGGTAGCTCGTTTCGTATCATCGCGAAAAAGGGGACAGGGTGCAAAGGACACGATGCGTGTATTACAGTGGCAGTCATTAAAAGAAAGGAGTTTTTCGTTGCGGCAGAATCTTTTCGTGAAATTTCAATCACCAACTTTGTCCTCCCAATGCGAAAATGTTCTGTTAACTTCCATCTGCATAGCGAGAAATGATCATCGTGATAAAATAAGAGAAATCAGAGCTCCCACAGAAAGATTTTAAGAGCTCGTTTTTCCCGCGCGCTGTTAGTGGTACAGTAGAGAGAGAGCTTGAAAGTGGTTCGATGAACCCTCTGCCATACGCTTAACTGTGAAATCCGGAGTAATCATGTGCATGTAGAAGCAGTTGTAGATTTAGATGATAGTTTTACCGAAACTTCCAAAAAAACTTCATTTCAGTGAAAAATTTCATTTCAAAAGCATTTCTCTGAAAATTTAAGTCGAACATGTCTCATGTTACTGATTTAAGAACGACGATAGCAACAAACTCTCAAAACTTTAATAAAGTTATAATTTACACGGTATAATATCGAATTGTGAAATCAACATTCTCAGTGATACACAAGCACTTGCGACTGTGGAAACCAATCTGCAGAATATGGATTGCGAGCGTGTAAAGAGGAGGATTGCTGGATTTTTAGCCTACGTTTGTTTCTCAGCTGAAGGTCTTCCCCCTTCTGGCTGGTCTTATTCAAGTTCATGCGGTATGCAGGGCTTTAGCTGTGGACTCACGAACCGTGTCGGGTGGGTGTACTGTTGGCAGTAGGTTCGGTCAACATATGAATAGGAGCGCCGGCTAAGCTGTAGGCTCATCCACGTGTTCTGGGACCTGGTAAGTATAAAAGTTTTTAGTAAAATATTCTTCGAGAAAGATGAGGGGGGGGGGGACGGAATGGACATCCTCCCTCCACCAATCTCTGCACAGGGGCCATTGTGTTGTGCACGACTGTTGGCAATGTTTTGCGTTAAACTTTTACGAAGCAAAAAGTCATGAAATACCTGCTAACATCGCGTCGGATCTCCTTTTGCCCAACGTAGTGCAGCAGTTCGACGTGGCATGGACTCGACAATTCTTTGGAAGTCCCCAGCAGAAGTAGTTAGCCATGCCGCCTCTACAAGCGTCCATACATTCTGAAAGTGTTCCCGGTGCAGGATTTTGTGCACGAATGAATCTCTAGATTACGTCCCACAAATGGTTCAAATGGCTATATCTGAGGTCATCAGTCCCCTAGACTTAGGAAAAAATCGTTCAAATGGCTCTGAGCACTATGGGACTTAACGTCTGAGGTCATCAGTCAGAACTTAGAACTACTTAAACCTAACTAACCTAAGGACGTTACACACAACCATGCCCGAGGCAGGATTCGAACCTGCGACCGTAGCGGTCGCGCGGTTCCAGACTGTAGCGCCTAGAACCGCTCGGCCACAGCGGCCGGCTACGTCCCAGAAATATTATATGGGAGTCACGTCGGGTGATGCTGGTGGAGAAATAATTCGTTCGAATGGTCCAGGGTGTTCTTCAAATTAACCGTGAACAGTTGTGGCCCGGTGACATGGCATCCTGTCATCCATGAAAATTGAACAGTTCTTTCGGAACATAAAGTCAATGAATGGCTGCAAATGGTCTACAAGTTCTCGAAAATAACCATTTTCAGTCAATGATCAATCCAGTTAGACCAAAGGACCCAGTCCGTCCCCTGTAATCAGAGTCCACACCATTTTGGAGCCACCACTAGTTTACACAGTGCCTTGTTGACATCATGGGTCCATGGTTTCGCGCAGTCTGCGTCACGCTCGAACCCTACCATCATCTCTTACCATATGAAATCGGGACTCTTCTGACCGGCTCACGGTTTTCCAGGCTCCGAAGGTGCAATCAATATGGTCATGACCTCAGGAGAGCCGCTCACGTCGGTCGTCTGCTGCCCTACTCCATTAAAGCCAAATTTCGCCGCAGTGGCCTAACGGATACGGTCGTCGGACGTCTCACATTGATTTTTGCGATTATTTCACGCAGTGTTGCTTGTCTGTTGACACTGACCACTACGCAAACGCCACTGCTCTAGGTCGTTCAAATGCAGGCTGTTGTCCATTGAGGTGTCCGTGGAGAGAGCTAATGTCTGAAATTTGGTATTCTCGGGTCACTCTTGACACTGTGAATCTCGGAATACTGACTTCCTTAACGATTTCCAAAAGCCAACTTCCCATGTCTAGCTCCAACTACTATTCCGCATTCAAAGCATGTTAACCCCCGTCGTGGGGCCATAATCACGGCAGAAACCTTTTCGCATAAATCACATGAGTACAAATGACAGCTTCGCCAAAGCAATGCCCTTTTATCCCTTGTGTACGCGACACTACCGCCATCTGTACATGTGAATATCGCTGTCCAATGACTTGTCACCTCGGTGCAAATTTCTTCGCAATTACTCTCGAATGTAAGAAAAGTTTCATTTTTAATCAAATCCAGCTGCTTTAGCATCTCTCTACATACAAAAATATTACTAACGTTGGCAGTACAGCAAAATACTAGCCCTTTCTGCACCGGACTGTCAATAATCTTTGTATTCAACTGTATTGGAAGGATTTGATGTTACCCGGTAGGTAGGTAATTAAGTCCTGTCTACTGCGCCACCTGTGTCATTGGATGCAGTGTTTCTACTGCTTCTTACCATTTAAAGCGAAAGAATTCAGTCCCTTTGAAAACTGATCATGTATTTCGTTAGCATCACGCCTTTCAGTCGCCAGATCACACGATACTATACCGACGAGAGGCATGAACACTTGTGAATCTGTGATTACTGCCAATTCGCTACAGTAATGGCAGCTAACAGATTACACGAAACGGGGATAAAATTACGAGCTAAATTATGTTCGTTTGTGTGTACTGAAAATCACGGCATGTCTGAAATTGGCTACGAGCGAAACATGGGAAATGGAGATCATTGCCTCACTGTGACGGAAACTATTAGCGCAATTGAGAAGCGAAATTGTTGTCAAATGTTTCAAACTAGTGAAGGGGGCAACGTAAGCAGATACACCGTGCCTGTGAAGTTTAATAGAAATTTGCGATAAAACTTGCGTTTCTACAGCTGAAACGTTTCAAATAAGCTTAACGCTAATGAGTCGCTTAAAACGATTTCGAAACTATTTCTCGAGCTTACTAACTGCCACGGAAAAATGTTTCAAACATGATGTAATCTCAGTACAACCAGGACACGTTTTCTAGAAAATGATGGTCGGCGACAGTTAAGTGGCTCACACTAGAACTCATTAATGAGATAAAATGAAATGTCGCCAGTTACGTCTACACTACCTGAGCGCATTCTATATTCTTGTCTGTATGATGGGATCTTTCTGTCGCTGAAATACCTACAGAAGGAACTTATGTTAGTTACAGATAAATCATTAGACACCTGTTACTACTGGAAGAGTTGCGATTCCACAAATGGTGATTTTCCACTTACGTTCAAGCACAGGCATTATTTTGAACGTTTTCTGAAACAGTTGCCATTTGTTATATTCCTTCAGCGTAATTAAAACGATATATCTGAAAAGAGGCAAAACGATCTGTACAGATTATACTTCATTCGGTGTTTCCTACTCGCTGAGAAGGATTAGCATAGTCCGATTAAAATTACTTGACTGTTAACGTCTGTCACGCTCACTGTTGGCACGTCGGCTTTCGCTCGGTCAAAGGTGACATGAGATCACGGCAGTCACTTTACAAATGGTGAAAGGGTGATCGTGTAACACGGGGCAACTTTGGAAGTGGCTGCCGCGAGGAATGGTGGGAACGCTGGAGACTCCGCACACACCTGATTTTAAGTGAGTAGTGACAACTGCCCTGAATTTACACTGATGTCCTAACCATTGATGTGCAATGTATCCGACAAAACGACGGCCAACAATCTGCGACAGAACTATTAATCAAGCTCGTTGTTTAAATCAGACCTCTACGAGCAAACAAAAGACGGAAAATTTTCAGTTTCAGCACTAAAGGCGAACTGTAACTCCTTGCTTTCAATGTTTGCCTGTAACTACCTTCATACTGGTTATACGAACTGAAGCGATATCAACCGATGAGCAGTCCAGGTCGGCACTCGGTTACGGGTTATAGGGTACACACGCAAATTCCAAATGAAAAAAAAAAGATAGGAGGAAAAAGTAAGAGCAAATTAAAAAAATAATCCAATGATGAAAATAGTGCGACAAAAGATAAAAAATCATTTAAATCAATTAATTGAAAACAATAATCAGAGTTAATTTGACATCAAAAATTTATATCACCTGGCCTCACAATATTCTAACCTTGACATTCTGCACATCAGAAATGTAACTTATCCATTGCTCTACGAAATCACATGGATTCACATATAGAACAAGTTGCTAATTTGACATCAAAAATTTATATCACCTCGCCTCACAATATTCTAACCTTGACATTCTGCACATCAGAAATGTAACTTATCCATTGCTCTACGAAATCACATGGATTCACATATAGAACAAGTTGCAAAAATGATTTCCTGTCTTCAGAAATGTCGTGTGAAGCTTACCTACAGTAGGCCAATCTCTATTATTATAATAATGGAATATGTGACGCCGAATCACGTCTTGTGTGAAAGGATCCAGTATTTTTTCCTAGTGCTGTGTATGAAACGCGAGGATGAAACACGAAATAAAGGGGCCAGACCCCGGGACTCGAGCATATTAAGAACAAAATCCTGAAGAGGAACTGAAAGTGAACTGACCATCTGTTGTGGCATTTTGGCAATGGCGAATAGTTGGGACGTCACGTTGAGCGCTCTGACTGGAGGAAGACAGCTCCAACGCGTGACGCGTCAACTGTCAAGTGATTTTAATCAGAATGTAGTCGTTCACACAGTAACTGCTCAATAGTCTGCCCCTTTCAGCGGCAGAAGGCTCACTGCATCTGGAAACTTGGGAGAGATCTCTTCGAACGCCGCAGTATTTGGGTGCTGATAGCAGAATTAAACAAATTCAGTTTGAAGAGGATTACTAGCCGTTCACACAGTAACTGTTTGTTAGTCTGCCTCACTTCAGCGCAATACGGATACAAGGGAGACATGTGTTCGAGCCGGCCGCTGTGGCCGAGCGGTTCTAGGCGCTACAGTCTGGAACCGCGCGACCGCTACGGTCGCAGGTTCGAATCCTGCCTCGGGCATGGATGTGTGTGATGTCCTTAGGTTAGTTAGGTTTAAGTAGTTCTAAGTTCTAGGCGACTGATGACCAAAGAAGTTAAGTCCCATGGTGCTCAGAACCATTTGAACCATGTGTTCGAACGCCGCAGTATGTGGGTATTCGTGCAGTACACTGAGCATGTGCATGCAGAACGTAGCACGCGTCACACAGCGCCAGCGGCACTGTCCAGCGTCGGTGGCGGAATTACATTCCTGGGCAGCTCGCCAAATGAGGCTCATTTGCGTCAGAATGTTGCCGGCGTCAGCCGTGGATCAACGTCGGCACAAATTTCAACACCTGCTCCGGGAAGATGGTTACTTTCGTTCATTATTACTCCTAAAAACAACAGGTCATTTGATTCCGATATTGCCGAGTCAGATTAGAGAGAAAAAGTTACGAGAGCCAAAAATCCTCATCTGTGTTGACGAATTTACTCGTACTATTCGAGATATCACAGTAGTATAGGACACACACGGTCACATGGGGATTCCTTACCACCGTTTACATGAAATGCTACTAGAGTAGAACTTAGCATCACATTGTCATTACTTACTTTGCGCTTTAAGTATAATGCACCTCAAATACACAACTGAGCACTGATAAAGAACGTGAAGATGACTACATTAAACGTACTGGCGTCCCTCCCAACAGTCGACATAGAATACCCCACTTTTCTAATAAAGTAAGTTATGGAGCAAACTTCCTTACATATACCTTTGAACCTGCTTTGTGATGTCAAACCCCAGCGTTCTGTTCACGAGACTATCTATTTATTATAAACCTTCTATATTACACAGATATGTGAAGAGTGCCAATATGATCTGCATCCGTCGGATATATTTTCGGCGGCGGCGATTACGGTCGTTAAAGTTCTTTTATTCATTTGTTTTTCGTTTTTTGCTATCGCACCATCGATTATTTAGTTCAAATCTTGAAAGTAGCGGGTCAGCTCTTATTTGCAACCCAAGCACCCTCGACAAACTGTGAAGTACTTAAATGATTTTCTTCGCAAACCAATATTTTTTATTTGTAAATCATAGATGAAAGGCAGTACGTCTTCTCAGTTTGTGACCATTAACGAATTATTTACGACCATTTACTCTCGTTTCATATGACTGGCTATTAACATTCTGAAATGACATGACAACTGTAAATTAGATGAGGAGGCTACAAGTAAAATTAAATGTGAGAAACTTATGCCAACGGGAGCAACTTTATAGGGCGAAAAATCAACTGCCGTTTAACTATGACAAAAACATTCCAGTTCGTGAAAGAAAAAATTAAAAAACATTTCATCTATCCGTCCCGAAGGTTGGAACGTAAAAAAAAATTAAAATCCTACATTTACTGAGAAGAGTGAGTTTATCCACAACGTGCAAAATACGGTATTGCGCTGGAATAATACCTGTCCAAAAAAATCACATATTTAAATTGTACAAAATAATAGCTACCGCTAACAAAGAATTAGAAGCCATGTCAAGTGAGTCACAACTTTTCACGACAAAGGTCCTTTCATTATGTGTGATGATTTCATATTAGTTAATAAATGCTTTCAGCCTCTGTTTTTGCAAGCTTCAAGGAACTACAGTACATAAAACAATGAATCAAAGCGTTGGAAACGGTGCCAAACCAGGACATTACAGATTAAACAAATATTATTACTACTTACAAAGCCGGCCGCGGTGGCCGAGTAGTTCTAGGCGCTTCAGTCCGGAACCGCGCGACTGCTACGGCTGCAGCTTGAATCCTGCCTCGTTCACGTTCTAGGGGACTGATGACCTCACATGTTAAGTCCCATAGTGCTCAGAGCCATTTGAACCATTTTTACTACTTACAAACAACGGTTTGGTGGGTCGTACACCGTCCTCCAAGAAGTTCCTAGACTGATTTTATTCCTGGCGTATAAGCGATGTTAGCGCAGAAATTAACGATGGCAGCTTGCAGCACATGTCCATTCGAGCAAGCAGTGTTAATAATGGACCTGCGGCTGTACTGTGTCAACGTTATTGTAACAAACCGCAAATCTGAAACACGTGGTCATGACGTTCCCCAAAATGTTTTGAAGATAAGAAAAGGGTGTGCAAAGTTTATCCCAAATCCCGAGCGAAAACAACGATGTGAGTTGACTGAAATGAAATGATTCTGAGAAGAATCATCTTGGGTGACGACACGTGGTATTATTAATACGCATCTACCACAAAACGACAAAGTGCAAAAAGTATGTCAATGCTTTGACGACGATCAAGCCAATGTGTCTGGCGTGTTGAACAACACTCCAAAGGACGAGTTCTCTTACGGTTTCACGTGGTTCTATGAACGTTCTTTGCGTTGCACTGAAGTAAGGGTGGCTATGTAGAACAACTGAAGCATTAAAACCGCCATCTTACCTTTTCTTTGTTTTTATTAACCCAGTCTCGAAATATTTTGGACTATTAGGAGTGCTATTCTTGGATATCTGAAGTAACACAAAGCTTTGGTGCATAAAATCGACATGGTTCGACGAAGCAGAGTTTGAAACCTTTGCCTAATGCTGGGTTTCTGTGTGAAGTTTTTATAACCTGATATTCTTCCTTCAGTAAGTTTTTATTCGAGCGTGAAACGTCCTCCCTCCGAGATACGAGGCGCTTTTTTTTTAACTAAGTACCGTTTTGAAATTAAAAAAGGACGTGCTAAGATATCTCAATAATTTTATTTTTACATGAAAGCCTGTACCTTAATCTACTTTTCTACATAATTTCCGTCAGTATTGGGGCACTTGTCATAACGTTCTACTATTTTTTGAATACCCTCCTCATAGAAGTCTGCCGCCTGACTTGTTAACCACTGCATCACCACTGTTTTGACTTTGTCATCGTCTTGAACACGCTGACCGCCCAGGTGTTTCTTCAACTGCAGGAACGGTGGTAACTGGGCGCAAGATTGGGGCTGTACGGAGGATGATCTAGAGCTTCCCATCGAAAAGATGTGATGAGATCTTTGGTCTGATTCGCCACATGCGGACGGGCATTGTCTTGCAGCAAAACGACGCCCTTGTTGAACTTCCATGGGCTGTTGCTTTGATTCTGGTGTGACGTAAGCGACCCATGTTTCATCGCCCGTACCAATTTGGCTTAAGATATCATCACCGTCGTTGTGGTAACGTTCAAGGAAAGTCAATGCACTGTCTAAACGTTTGGTTTTGTGCACATCCGTCAACATTTTCGGTACCCAACGTGCGCACAATTTTCGGTAATTCAAGTGCTCGGTCACAATGCCACACAAACGGCTCTGAGCACTATGCGACTTAACTTCTGAGGTCGTCAGTCACCTAGAACTTAGAGCTAATTAAACCTAACTAACCTAAGGACATCACACACATCCATGCCCGAGGCAGGATTCGAACCTGCGACCGTAGCGGTTGCTTGGTTCCAGGCTATAGCGCCTACAACCGCACGGCCACTCCGGCCGGCAATGCCATATAAAACACTACGAGAAACATTAGGAAAGCCATCCCGCAAGGAGGAAATCGTAAAGCGTTTGTTTTCTCTCACCTTATTGTCCACTTCCTGCACCAAACTTACATTAACGACCGAAGGACGACCACTCCGTTGTTCATCATGCACATTTGTGTGACGATCTTTAAATTCCCTCACCCACTTTCTTATCATTCCTTCACGCTTAATGTTTTCTCCGTAAACTGCACAGCTCTCCCGATGAATATCGATCGCTTTTAGGCCTTTACCACTAAGAAATCTTATAACAGCCCATACTTCACAGTCGGCGGGACTCACGATTATCCGAGGCATCTTACTCAGTATACAACGTAAACAAGGAAGAAACAGAGTGTAATCGCGTCAGTGCGTAGATTAAGGTACAGGCTTTCATGTAAAAATAAAATAACTGAGATATTTTAGCACATCTTTTTTAAAATTCAAAACAGTACTTACTTAAAAAACACGCCTCGTAGCTTTGGAGGAGACTCATGTGCTACGCCGGGACACCTAGTACAAAGGGGTTGATCCACGTATATAATGTGTTTCGTCTGTAATGACCTTATTGCCAAGATAAAGATTTGAAAAGTAAACAAATGCATATAATACACTATTGGCTATTAAAATTGCTACACCACGAAGATGACGTGCTACGGACAGGAAATTTAACCGACAGGAAGAAGATGCTGTGATATCCAAATGATTAGCTTTTCAGAGCATTCAAACAAGGTTGGCACCGGTGGTGACACCTACAACGTGCTGACATGAGGAAAGTTTCCAACTGACTTCTCATACACAAACAGCAGTTGACCAGCGTTGCCTGGTGAAACGTTGTTGTGATGCCTCGTGTAAGGAGGAGAAATGCGTACCACCACGTTTCCGATTTTGATAAAGGTCGGATTGTAGACTATCGCGATTGCGGTTTATCGTACCGCGACATTGTTGCTCGCGTTGGTCGAGATCCAATAACTGTTATCAGAATACGGAATCAGTGGGTTCAGGAGGGTAATACGGAACGCCGTGCTCGATCCCAACGGCCTCGTATCACTAGCAGTCGAGATGACAGGCATCTTATCCGCATGGGTGTAACGGATCGTGAAGCCACGTCTCGATCCCTGAGTCAACAGATGGGGACGTATGCAAGACAACAACCATCTGCACGAACAGTTCGACGACGTTTGCAGCAGCATGGACCATCAGCTCGTAGACCATGGCTGCGGTTACCCTTGACGCTGCATCACAGACAGGAGCGTCTGCGATGGTGTGCTCAATGACGAATCTGGATGCACGAATGGCAAAACGTCATATTTTCGGATGAATCCAGGTTCTGTTTACAACATCATGATGGTCGCATCCGTGTTTGGCAACATCGCGGTGAATGCAAATTTGAAGCGTGTATTCGTCACCGCCATACTGGCGTATAACCTAGCATGATGGTAGGTTGTGCCACTGGTTACACGTCTCGGTCACCTCTTGTTCGCATTGACGGCACTTTGAACAGTGGACGTTACGTTTCAGATGTGTTACGACCCGTGGCTCTACCCTTCATTCGATCCCTGCGAAACACTACATTTCAGCAGGACAATTCACAACCGCATGTTGCAGGTCCTGTACAGGCCTTTCCGGATACAGAAAATGTTCGACTGCTGCCCTGGCCAGCACATTCCCCAGATCTCTCACCAATTGAAAACGTCTGGTCAATGTTGGCCGAGCAACTGGCTCGTCACAATACGCCAGTCACTACTCTTGATGAACTGTGGTATCGCGTTGAAGCTGTATGGGCAGCTGTACCTGTGCACGCCATCCAAGCTCTGTTTGACTAAATGCCCAGGCGTATCAAGGCCGTTATTACGGCCAATGGTGTTTGATCAGGGTACTGATTTCTCGGGATCTATGCACCCAAATTGCGTGAAAATGTAATCACATATCTGTTCTAGTGTAATATATTTGTCCAATGAACACATTTCTTCTTGGTGTAGCAATTTTAATGGCCAGTAGTGTAAATTGATTGTGGTATGCGTGGCTGTGTGTAGAATGTAGCTTTTGGTTCATGGAGTTATCCTCATAAGCGCAAGGTGGCGCAGGACGCCGGAGACGTGTTCAACTCGGCGGGCGGCCTTGATGACAGGTTTCCACGATTCAAGTAAATTTTGAGAGAAGGTCACAGCCCTTGTCGTAGTCCACTATTTTCCAAACCGGGCCTCTGTTCACTCTGTGACATCTACAGGACGTAAAATTTTACGATTCCTCCCTTCCTTCTCGTAAGCTGTCACCCACTCGCACTGCTCTGTTGAAAGAGGCATAGCACAAGAAGGAGGCTCGCCTGAGGCAGCGGCAGTGCGGAAGACGAGCGGTGCAGCGACAGCTCGCGCTGATGGCGGCCATGCGCGTCACGAAACAGGCGAGACGAGCCGGGATGAGACAATTGGCGGCAGCTGCCAAGTGACCCGCCACGGGATCAACTGGTCGCCTCTCCGCTTACGCTCGTTCGCTGCAAACAAAGACCAGCCTCTCTACGTCTCCTCGTATTCTGCACCTCGCGATGTACACCGAGACTCGGCAGTATTTAATTACAATGTTGCTCGACGCCTTGTGTTTGTTTGGGCTCAACTTTTACTCCCAAAGCAAGTCGCACTCCTTCTTGATTTCAACGTCTCCTGGACGATGCAGCCATTGTAATCGGACAAGCCAACATTATCTACCGCAGGTATTCGATTTGTCATATCGGTCTCCTACCGGAGTAAAGATTGTTACCAGTAAATCTAGTCTTTGTCTACGTACATTTGAACGTCTCTGGCATTATCGTAAACATTTTAATGGGTAGATAAATACGGTAGTAGTCTAAATGGTTTCGGCAATATTTATTTTACACGATGACCGGAGGAAAAGACGAAGGCAGACCAGAGATTTGAAACCGGTCCCATCGGCATAAGAATCCGATGCCTCATTCTTCGCGCCGTCAACTAGTCCATGTGACCACGGTAGTTACTTGATGACGCTTAGGGTCAGCATTAGCAACGATGCATTAACAAGGGCTATATAGTCATAATGAAATCTTCGATGCCTACGACATATTAGCGAATATTGCAATGAAAGCAGTTGTTTCAAAGCACACCGTAAGGGGGGAAGAGGCACTGCCACCTCACGATCATCTCTGAATAAAACAAGTTTTTCTCATTTTTTAAAATTTTATTAACCTTCAAAATAAACAAGATAGTTCATCAAAGTACCAGGATTCTCAAAGAATTCTGTCAGGAAATGTTTGGGAACCCCTGCCTCAATGCATCAACTTATCCCTTCTTTCCGTAAAGGTGCACCTTTTTTCATATCAATCTAATCTTCAGCACTCTTCCGTGGCACCCCATTTCAGAAGCTTCTATTGTCTGTGCTTTTTTTTCCCTTCACGTTTTACTTCCATGTAGGCCCCGGTAGCTGAGTGGTCAGCGCGACAGACTGTCAGTCCTAAGGACCCAGGTTCGATTCCCGGCTGGGTCGGAGATTTTCTCCGCTCAGGGACTGGGTGTTGTGTTGTCCTAATCATCATCATTTCATCCCCATCGACGCGCAAGTCGCCGAAGTGGCGTCAAATCGAAAGACTTGCACCAGGCGAGCGGTCTACCCGACGGGAGGCCCTCGTCACACGCCATTATTATTATTATGTGTCTGTACATATATTCCACATGGGATTTATTATTGCCAATATAACTAATTCAGAACAAACTGAAGCACTCTTTCAATGAACACCAGACGGTAAAGCGGATATGCACTTGCACAGCGTTTCCTTACTCAGTGAAAACAGAGGTATGCACTAATCAATAGGTTTAATTTTCAATCGGCTTGCAGAACTGAAAACTACAGTTTTAACCACAAGTATTCAATTCCAAGTTGAAAGCATTTTTTTGTGCCACACTCATTGTATTCTATACGAATTTCTTGCAGTAGCTGAGAACTTTACTCTCAGATGTCGTCTTCTTTATTCTTATATTCTCTTTTAGTTTTTTCGTTTCTTATCGATTTTTTCGCTCCTAAGTTTTCAATCAGTATTATGTAAACTATGTATTGACTCGTTCCATGACCAAGTTCCCGCGGAACCTGATAGACAAATAAAATGAAAATCAAACAAGGCAACACTCCAGAGAAATGCTCTCAAGAGAAGGTTTTCTATCAAAATAAATTTACATCGGATGTTATCACACATCTCTCTTACTGTAAAACTCTTCTTCCTAATGCTAGTCTGTATTTTATTTCCTCTTTCCTCTACCACTGCCACCTATATTACTGTCCAAATAACTGTAGGAAAGTTGTTCTACCCATACTACTTTTTGTGTATTCATTTCCCAATCCCCTCAGCATCGCCTGATTTAATTCGATTACAATCCATCACATTCGTTTTACCTTTGTTCACATTCATCTTATAAACGCGTATCAATAAACTATTCATTCCATTCAACTGTAATTATGAAAATAACTGCCTATAATTAACGCTTTATTATAAACATTGAAATTTAAGTGATTTATTTTTCATGCTCTCTTCTAGTACCACATCAACAGAGCTATTCAGCATAACAATGGTGAATCTAACTGTGACCCAGAGTCCAGGTCGACAGCTTGGATGTCTATACGAATAAGAGCTTGAGAATAGAGCTGCGACAAGAAATTGTCTAGGGAATAGATACAGCTACGGAAAGTCTATTTCCAATACAAATACGTTGTCAGCTATGGACCCGGGGAATAGAATTCTTCACCGAAAATAATAGAGAAGATTATGACGAACGGTGGAAATCGCGAAGGTGACGACCTTCAGTTTCTGCAGTTCGAGGATTCCTCGTCGTTTGCGCTGATTTACAATAATCTGGTTGACATGGCAAGAATACCGCGTAATCCGATAAAAGTAGTTTGCAATTCCAGTCGGCGTTAATTAGGCGCCGAATCCGTCCTCTGGCAAAACTCGCGCTTGGGTCGACAGCACAATTGAATAATTGCGAAGCTAAACTCTGGATGGCTCGATATGAAGTTTGGTTCCTTTCAAGGCAGAAACCGTATAACTTATCCCTTTGAGGCTGAAAGGTCACGGAATGAAAACAGAAAAAAATCCTTTGTATGTCTTAAACAAGTGCCACTCACTGAGACACCCCCCCCCCCCCCCCCGTGATAAACTTTACATAAGAGGAAAGTAGCGCGCGCTTTGATACGAAGAGGATCAACCCCCGGCAATTTACGTCAAAATCAGTTTTCGGAAAAGATTATCAGTGCTTGCTCTTCAAAGCATCTTAGTGGGGAAATAACTTCCAAGATGCCGATGAACTCTGACAAAGTTACACAAAATCAAACTCAACTGGTTTCACAGCTGACGACACTGACGTGAAATGTTTAGAGTTTTCCAGCTGTTAGTGACGTAAATTCGTATGGCATGGTTGGCTGGGGGTCCCTCCAAAGTGTTTGCATTCTGTCAAGTGGATACCACTTCAGCTACACGAGCTCCCTTAACCTACCACAGTAATCTATCCGTGGAAAGGTGGCGTCCAGTTAACGTGGAATCCGAACCACTTATCAAATGGTTCAAATGGCTCTGAGCACTATGGGACTTAACATCTGAGGCCATCAGTCCCCTAGAACTTAGAACTACTTAAACCTAACTAACCTAAGGACATCACACACATCCATGCCCGAGGCAGGATTCGAACCTGCGACCGTAGCGGTCCCGCGGTTCCAGAATGAAGCCCCTAGGACTGCTCGGCCATACCGGCCGGCTACATAATATAGACATGAACTTTGCCTGCCAGGCATCTTTTGCGGCGAGTGCCAGCTGAAGTTTCCTGAGATGCTGCGCGAAGACTCGTTCCCACAACCTTGGCTTTTTGCAAGCGGACAATATCCAGGCATGACCTACGACCTCTCTTCCCACTTCCACTTCGCTTCTGTCCTTATAACTGTATAATACCCAGTGCGTCAGTTCTGTGCAAAGTAGCTAATCCTACTATTCTGTGTATACACGGTGGTTCAGTTTCCTTTGCCGATTACATTTTATGCAACACACAATATTATATTTGGCCTTCAAAAACCACGCGCGAGATTTTCATATTCTCTTGCTCTCTGCACGGAAACTATTAGTCCTACAGAAAAAATGAACAGGGCCTTTTTGTAGGAAATTTAATTTAGTTAAATATTGTATAGGAATAAGTTTTCGCTGGAGCCATTTCAAGATATTCAAGAAAAACGTACAAAATTGATCTTCAAATGAATTTCTACCGTAAGACTCATCCCATGTTGCTCGTGGCACTGCCTCCTACTATTGTGCAAAACTTTCCGAGTACACAAACTATTCACTTTCGAGCACACAAACTATTCCAGATATTCGACTTTCTTTGCTCTCAACTGACTGGGCTATTACGCCACCAGCATAGTGGGCTATTTCGTTAACATTACTAATTTAAACGTGCCAGTAAGGGTAATGAAAGAAAAACTACTTTTGTAATCTAATTATGTTGACAATTCGATTCAAACTTAATCCTTACAAGCACAGTAGTTTCTTAGTCAGTAGGCCTAACGAATATAACGATGTAACTGTTTGTTTTATGCTGTTAATAACTCACAAAATTGTTAGGTAAAATTTAAACAAAGGAAAATTTTACTATCTTTAAGTGCTCGACAACGCCGGTGGCGTTTGATAAGTCCACTCAATGAAAACAAAAAAAGGTAGAATGTGGGAAATAATTTGTGCAGTCGCAAATTTCGGTACAATGCCATGGACAAACATCCTAGAAACGCTGACTGGTGAGGGAGGAGTGTGGGAGTGGGAGTACGTTTGGCGCTCACTTCCGTACGTTTTTCTTGAATAATTCGATATCTATGGCCCCTAGCGGAAACGTACACCAGGTCAGAATTTAACTACATTAAATTTCCTACAACAAGATCCTGTCACTTTTTCTTTAGGACCAATAGTTCGTGCTTAGCGAGCAAGTGAATATGAAAATCTCGCGCGTAGTTTTTGAACGCTAGATATATTGTTGCGGGTTGCATAAATCGACGTCGATAGGGGCATGTCAATCACCCTGTATTTTAAGATATCAAAAAAAATTTCCGATGTTGACAGAAAGCAATGAGCAACTGTTTTGCTGTGTAGTTAACAGTCGCACTGAAGAAAATATATTTTTATTTCAAAATAGGACAATGCAGTTTTCAACGGTATTCGACATACGTACTACGAGCGCTCAGTAAGTAATGCAACACACTTTTTTCTGGGACAATTTTGGTTGAAAAATTCGGAATTAAGTATGGGACATAGCGGAATATTCTCGCTTGTTCCTGTAGTTCCATGAAGTTCCAATAGGAGGCGATGGTACACTTAACCAAAACGGCATCTGTAACGGAGGTGGGTTCCAGGCAGAGAGCTGTCATTGGGTTCCATCTCTTTTCGAAAATATCGTTTTGATATAGCGAACCGATAATGAAATATTAGGGCTACTCGGATTAAAGGCTACCTTCCGAAATAAACAAAGACGAGTCCCGCACTCACGAATCGGCGGCCATTGGTTTCTTGTGTTAGCGAATATGGCTTTTCGTCAACTTTCCGCAGCCTGAACACCACGTGCTGTGGGGATGGCTGAGGACTTGTGCAGCCTTAGGTAAGTGTCAGTGCTGTTACGGCAGAGTAAGGGAGGAAACTAACCAAGACGATGAAACGCCGGACCCGCACGTTAGCTGTTCCTCTCGAAAATGTTCTGCCTCTACATTTTCATTTGACGAAAGCTCACAGAAAGTAATGTCCGACTTCATACATTCCATGTTACACACATACCGGTATACATTTGTGGCCACGTAAAACACATTCTCAACTAATGTAAAATCACTCCGTATCCCACTTTCACTACTTGAATGTGCACACCAAAATCCTTTGCTGGAATACTGAGAAATGATGGAATGGTCTTTTAACAGAATGGAGAGCTGCACATCCCTAGCAGCTAGTGGTACGGCTCCTCAGAACTGGGCACCGAATCAGTCGTGGCTGCGACATTGCATGGGCGACAACTTTCTCCACCACACTGTCGTTGCTAATTACCAAAGTCTGTAGACAAAACGCGCAATGGACTAACTGCATGGACAGGTATAAGAGATTTGGCGCAGTGACGAAACAGGGACATGGCAGCCGGGACGCGCGCACTGAGCCCAATTTCCGCTGCGGACAGTTTTGTAAAGGGCGATAAACGAGGTATCAAGCACGGTGGCTATACATGACCAGAGTTGAAATCCTCATCCGAGTATCCAGACCTAGTTTTAATGAAGAGGACTTGCTGGAGGAATAGGAGCTAGTGTTTGTGTGCGGGGAGGGGGGGGATAGGGAGGAGGGGCGGAGATAGGGAGGAGGGGCGCAAAGTCGCAGTTTATGCAGGTAGTCAGTGATCCCAGTTATGCCGATGCTTGGGGACAACGTTAAAGATTAAGATACTCACATGGTAAGATAACCAACACAGACTCTAACTACTCTAACAGAAAAGTGCGCTTATGTTAACGGTAGTATTTTTAAATATGAGTTATGGAGGAAAATCGGACAGCTGCGAGTAGCAATCACCCTCTGAGAGTCCCGTACAACCTTAATTACGTATGCAGATAGTTCATCTACAACATTTAATGTGAGTTAGCGTACATCAAAATATGTAACATAAATGGTGGCATCTTTTGATAGCACTGACTTAGAAGCTTAAATTTTTTACACCACCAAGGGACTGTAGACCTTAGTATTTGACATAAATTACGACTTGATACCTCAACTCGTTCCTTAAACAGAGGGGCAGACAGACAACAAAGTGATCCTTTAGTGGTTCAGTTTTTACCAAGTAAGGTAAGGAACCCTAAAAATTAATAACGAAAGAGAGCAAATAGCAAAATTTAATCTTTTAATACCATTCTTGACAGGTTAGAATAGTTGTTGAAAGTAGAACATTTGTTTGTACAGTGATAGCCCTTCAGAATACTACATTATGTTATCTGTCAAGGTTTAAGCGATTCTCTTTTTCGTCCCTATACAATAACCTTAACTGGGGTAGCTCAGATGGTAGAGCACTTGCCCGCGAAAGGCAAACGTCCTGAGTTCGAGTCTCGGTCCGGCACACAGTTTTAATCTGCCAGGAAGTTTCATATCAGCGCACACTCCGCTGCAGAGTGAAAATCTCATTCTGGATCTTAAAAATTAATTTTCAAAATGCTTGCCTTTAATAGGCACCAGCAGAAGCCGTCCGGGTCTATTCTAACTCACTACGTTGAAGATGTACGAGTGTCTCCGTTTTTAAATCTCCTGCGCTTTCCTCACAAAACTGGCTGACTGTTGTTCTCATAACAGACCCACACACACTTCATTAGTGTCATCACCAGTCCATATTCTTCAATACGCTCAGATCTCAGTTTAGATGGACAGCGCACTCTGCTAGGACGGACCGCGTTCTTGGCGTCGCCGTGCCAGTATCTAGTAATTGCTTTTCCCCCAAACGTGTATCAGCGTAGGACGTTGGTGACGTCCCGTAATAGCGTTGTGCAGCTGCAAGCATCCAGCAACGGCCACGTCGATGCTATTAATTACCGTGAAGCGTCATGTCCCACCGCTCCGTCGTAAAAACGTAATAAGTGCTCGCCGCTGCCACGCCACTAACGACACAGCCGTCAAAGCTCCATTACCGGCTATGGCCTCCCCACGCTACCTTATCGGACACTCTGACCCTGCGCAGCGTCAAGTGCACTCCGTTCAACATTTCTTCCTAGTACTGCTTACTGAGACGCTTTAGGAAACGATGAAAACTGTATTTGCATCTTCTCTGCATATTTATGTAAATAATTATTTAAAATCGTCGCCATCAATACAGTATATGAAGGAACGGCTGAAACCCACTAGCTCTCTTCGCTTCTGTCGTACTGTTCCACCACATCAGATGCATTTTTCAAATAAATAAAATGGCCCTGGCTTTGTCTCAGCTTCAGAACAACATCATCACTTAACAAATTGACTACGTCCTTGTGTTTGTACAGGAATGTATTTTCATCGTCATATCTAAATACGCCTCACAATATAATGACGTCCACGATGAGTTATAATTAGCTTGAAATAAAAATTTACAATGCTCCTTCTCAAATAGCAAACTAGTTACATTCCTATGTTAATGAATGTTGTTGAGAATTTAAACTTTAAATTCCCCGCGAAGTTATTTTTATTAGTATTATTTTATCATTAAGAGAAAATATTATGTTTATCGAAAGAAAACCTGTGTGGAATTGTGCCACATAGCGAATATGGAAGAAACTCGTCTGACATTTGGTGTGCCGAGTAGCATAAATGTTGCTATGAAAGGTGCTAAAAATGAAAGGTGCTGAAACTGCAACTGTTGGTATTTCATGTTGTGCTGATGGTACTAAATCCAACTGTTATTTTCAAGCACAAAACAATGCTAAAACCTTCTGAAATACCGCCAGGTATTCTTGTTCACGTACATGACACGGATTGAATGGTCGAGCCTGGTACACAACAGTGTGTGGGAGATAAGGAAAGGTGCTTCATTGATGAAGAGTTCCCTTCTTGTGCTAGATCAGTTTAGTAGTCATTTGAAAAATTATATAAAAGAGAAACTGACACAGGGAAATACAGAGCTTGTTGGTATTCCGGAAGAGTGACAGAAGACATTATTATTAAATCTTTCACGACGTGTGGCACAAGTAACGCTCTCGATGGCATTCAAGACCATCATATGAAGTGGGCAACGACGACGACGACGAAGAAGGATAAAGTTCAGATGACGATTTTCACGGATTTTAAAGGTCAGTTCGGTTAAATAAACTAAAATTTTTTTAGTCTGGCTTTGAAATCTAATAATTAAAATGGTAAAAATGTATTTAAAAAAATCCTTAAAAATTAAGGTGCATCTTGTAGTCCGTAGCGTCTTATAGTCCGTAAAATGCGGTAGACCTATCCTGTACGGTAAGAAATAACTTGTTATCAACAACACACACCTGTTTCTCATAAGACACGCTAATACTCAGAAAACTTTGGTTTGGGTTGATAAATTACTCGAAAAACGACTAAGAATGACGTTATGAAATTAAAATAAGCGAAGTATGCTAGTATTTTTAGTTTTATTTGATCAACATGCGCACTACAAAAAACTATTTGTTTCTACAGTTGCCGGCCGGTGTGGCCGTGTGGTTCTAGGCGCTACAGTCTGGAACCGAGCGACCGCTACGGTCGCAGGTTCGAATCCTGCCTCGGGCATGGATGTGTGTGATGTCCTTAGGTTAGTTAGGTTTACGTAGTTCTAAGTTTTAGGCGACTGATGACCTCAGAAGTTAAGTCGCATAGTGCTCAGAGCCATTTGAACCATTTTTTTCCTACAGTTCTGGGGTACGCTCATCCCTCTGAACTTATAAAAGTTGTAATTCCAAGAAATTAACTCTATCAACTTCTTTTATCGGCCTGTCGTCATGTTTTAGACATATAGTTGGAGTAAACCTATTACGAATTCGGAAACTGCGTATTGCGTGTTGACGTTTAGAGCAAAGAATTGGTTCGAAAGAATACACTACATTCACCGTTCATTCAAAACCTGTACACGATCAAACGGTCTACAACGAACCCAGTGATGGCACGGTTCCCTCGTCCGGACGGCGAAAAAAGGAGTCGGATGGTCTAAATCTACATTACATTAAGTCGCAGATCTAAACATATAATCTCCCGATGCATTCAACTCGGCCGTATGTGGGTCACACTTTTCTATTATGCTAATGCACTGTAAAGGAATAAGACGGTACAGAGCAGCCGCGGTCCCTCGGGAGACGTGGACTAGACGAAACAACCTCTGGAGTAAATCGGTGGCAGGGTAAGCGCATTGTGGGATGCGCTTTCACGGGGCGGCCCCGGAGGGGGAGAAGAGCGCAGCGCCGGAGGCCGACAAAGAGTGCGCAGCCCAGCGTCTCCTCCAAAGGCCGCGCCAGGGCCCTGCGCCAAGGTCGCCGCCGCCCCCGCAACACAGCAGCTGCACCAGCAACCGCCGCGGCGGATCAGCTCTACCTGCGCGCCGGCATAACAGTCCATGGCTGCACAACGAAACTATACCACACTCACATGTAATATGGTGCTTCATGTTTCGGCGCTCACCCCACCGTCCGGCAACAGTACATTATGTTACAATTACAAAAAGGAAAACTGCTGAAACCGGGTAAGTTTGAATATGAGAGTGATTTACAAGTGAGGTCCTACTGGAGGTGTTAACTTCTCGCCTTCTTCTTGAGACCTGTGAATGCCTGTCTGTCGTATACAGGCTGTAACTAAATCCCTATAAAGACCCTCGTCTTTGTAGTAGTGGGGACGAAGAGGATTAAGTTCAACAAAGGAACTCATGCCCAAAACGTACCTTTTTCCGACTACACGTGAAATACCACAATATCCCGCATGGCCGAGCCATTCTAGGCAGGCACTTCAGTCCGCAACCGCGCGACTGCTACGGTCGCAGGTTCGAATCCTGCCTCGGGCATGGATATGTGTGATGTCCTTAGGTTAGTTAGGTTTAAGTAGCTCTAAGTTCTAGGGGACCGATGACCTCAGATGTCAAGTCCCATAGTGCTCAGAGCCATTTGAACAATTTTTCTCCCGCATTTTCGGCGCCATTCCCCGATCATATGATGTCGCTTACCCGCTACATGTTTGATTACATGCCGTTCAGTTAGTTTGTGACATGCCCAAAGAGGTTTGTACCTGCTGCTCTGCTTGTAGCGTTTTTTTCATACTGTACAGTACTCAAATGGTTCAAATGGCTGTGAGCACTATGGGACTTAACATCTGAGGTCATCAGTCCCCTAGAACTTAGAACTATTTAAACCTAACTAAGCTAAGGACGTCTCACACAGCCATACCCGAGGCAGGATTCGAACCTGCGACCATAGCAGTCGCACGGTTCCGGACTGATGCGCCTAGAACCGCTCGGCCAGCACGGCCGGCTGTACAGTACGAACCATCCACTACAGTACAGAAAGCAAACCGTATGTACTTCCCATTTTTACTGCGTTACTGATGACCATGGTGAACTATAGATTTTCGGAATACGCTGGCATGATATTGTACGGCGAAGCTCGGTGCAATGGGACGGCTGGTCGTCCGTTGTATACAGAGCGCTTTCCACGCCTCCAGATACCTTCGCGCCCCCTCTTTGTTACTGTGCGCCAGCGGACCTCGAAGACGGCTGCGTTTTACCACCTGTACGACCAACTATAGTGCTTCACGGTGGCGCAGCACATTCGAGTTTGAACAGGGGAAAAGGGCGCGACGACGCCGAGTGCCAGCAATACAGCAGGTTGGCTGAATGTGGATGACCAAACTGACGCGTCCGTATGAGCAGCAGCTACAGCAGTACCACCCCCAGAAGGTGAAGGCAATGCAGCCACAGGATTTCGGACCAATGATTTGGGCAACAATGGATAAGTCGTGGTGCTCCGATTTCTTGGCCTGTTGGCCTGCGCGGGCTTGGGGAGATCACAGGAATCCTTGATTTGCGAGACGCCTGTGGCATCCCAGGAAGATCTACTGGCTCGGGTTATGGCTGCGACGGATGCTGGACAATCAGAACATGCTACGGAGATCAGTACAACACAAACCTGCCGAAGTTGCAAATTTCACCTTTTTTATTTACTTGATGACTAGTTTCGGACCGGGGCCCATTTTCAAATCATCATAACAGTCAAACTGGTATTTCCGAAAAAGTAAAAACCATGTCAAAAGTATATACGTATTATAAAGCGCAAATGAACAGTTACGGCGCAGTTATCTGTATCCGCTGTAACTGCTCATTTGCACTTCATAATACGTATGTGATTTCCACATTGTTTATGCATTTTCGGAAATGCCAATTTCCCCATCTATTACAATTATTTCAAAATGGGTCCCGCCCCGAAACTAGTCACTAGTAAATAAAAAAAAGTTAAATTTGAAACTTCACCTGGTTTTCCGTTGTACTGATTAACACAAGTTGCTAACCCGCTACTATTCCGGCATGGTGGAAGTTCGTGTACACGGTACGGAGGTGCCGTTATTTCTGCTGATAGGGGTGGTCGTAAGTGAAAAGCAGCAGCAGTCAGAGAGCAAGGTGTGTTGTGGTGTTTTGCGTGTAGCGGGAAAACGGTACGTCTTCGGACATTTCCTATGCTAAAATTAACCGTCTCGGTCCCCACTGCAAGTCCTCTCAAAGTCTGCAAAAGGAAATTAGTTAGACCCTGTCAAAGCATTTCCACAGTTGAAAAAGCGATAAAAATGACAAGAGACAAGTCTGGGCTGGAATCCTGAATCTTTTTGTAGTTTCGCACTTCCCCATTCAGTCACCAACCTACAAATGATTTAACGAGTTACCCCCAAAAGCGACAAAACGCTTTACGTCACTTTCGTTCTTCACAAATCAAATACTACTACTTTACGCAGCATAGCTTCATTCATCCTGTGGTGATTGAATAAAAGAAAGCTAGGCAACGATAATTTTATGTCATCGTTCAAGCATCAGCAAGAGAAATCACTATAAGCATTCTAGTGGATGGTCTGAGGAAATACGTTCGAAACTTGATAGCGTACGTAACTTTCTGTCTCCTGCAAAGCACTGGCTAGCGTCGAGCAGTTTGTAACATTAGTATTAGCTTCGGTTTCCTTTTCATAGGAGCAGTGAACGAGGGAAGTACTGTAACTTTCTTTATGTATAGTAATTAATTTGGTTTACTTAACAATCATCTTAATATAAATCATAGAATGTGACTTAACAATAAAGAAATATACGAAAACCAATACTGCCCTTAAAAGACTAATTCAAAATGCGAAATAGAGGCAATAGGTATGCTCGATCCACACATTTACGTAAAAGTATTTTTTTTCTACGATTCTCACTTCAATTTCCTGAATGTCTCCTTACGCTTTCTGGAGTGACCTTCGCAGATTGGTTTCACTTACCGGATTTCTCCAAGTAAAACAATGTCCTTCATTCGCCTTGCCTACAATAAGCCTAATCTATCTGACTTTAACCATACCGTAGAGAGATCTCGTAGTCACTACAGTGCCGTTCGTTATGGAGCTATGACGACGAAAGAGAACGTCTTGTGAGCGTTAGCACAGGACATACGCCTACGTTTTGCTGAACAGACCTGGAAAACCAGGATAGTTACTGTTGGGCTAATTTTAAAGTACTATCTTAATTTTATTAAGCATTGCGTCATTTCATGTAGATGAACGATATGCCCTCGATAATGTTATCGGATTATCCTGCAATTTTGCTTTTACACCCATTTGAAATATGAGTGCTTAAGATTTATTTTCACGTATCTTTTAGCTTTTCAACAGCGGCGTGTTAAAATTATAAAAACTGATGCATTTCTTTTGCTCATCGTCTAATTTAACACAGTTCCAAATAAAGCTAAAAAATATCAAATCGCGTACGAACTTACGGAATATCACCACGCGTAGCTGTTAAAAAAATTAAAACTGAAAATAATTTTTGCAAACAGTACCAGAAAAAGTGTTTTTTAGATATCATCTAAATTTGAATGATATTTATTATTTATTGTAGGGACTGTCCACCAACTTTCAACTTGGGAATAATGATAATATTTTTGGATTTACTTGTTTGTTGCCCTCTAGTTTCGAAAAATCTGGTTCATTATTTTAAATGAGGTAAGAGAAAAAGGTAGGAGTTGTATTCGACTGAACAAATGTTTATTAGAGCTATTTTTGATTCCTGATAGTAGCTGAATCCTGTGAGTTACGTGAAGATTGTACTGTAACGGATTACTGATATACAAGGAAAGCACCATGAACATGATAAGACACAAGAGTAAAAATATCACACTCGACATCCACGACAGTTTCGAAGAGCAATGAAGAGACAATCTGGGACAAGTGCATGCAAATGTGTGCGTTGCGTCTATGGCCCTTCAAAACTCTCAGTGGAGAAGGGTTTCTTAGTCTTTCACAAGACCTAATCGGCAATGAATATGTGTAAACAGTCTCTATTTATATATTATACATGTAATACGCAGTTTTGTATTCTGAAGTTACTGCTACAAATAAAAATTTTTTTTAAATTCTAGACATACAGCTGTCATGTACTGTGTTCGTCACCTTCTTTTATTACATTAAAAAACTGAATCTATTTTGTGACTCATATATCATGCATGTAATTTTTCATGTAAATATAAACAATAATTTTTTTCACACAACTTTGTATATTTGTGAGACCTGAGTTTCTCCTGGCGCATACAATTTTCAAACTACTTACGGGAATTCAGCCAGGTACTATTTACAGCTGTAAGTTGTTTGAAAATTTGTAAATTTGATTATAGCAGAGCAAAGTTTTACTTCTTAGCTAATGCTCAGCAAACGAATCGTGTCACTGTAACAAGGCAGCAAGAAAATGCAAAGATGTAATAGTATGAAGATGAAATAACGAATTCATTTGACGGGTAAGTGTCACGCATGCACTTTTCACTGTAGGCCATTCACTATCATCCTTCGCTGATTTCTCGTCCGCTACGAGAACGAGTGACGGTGCTCCAGCTGCGAGTCTCCTGTTGCCTCTCTACTGAGCTTGCTGCGCGTGCGTAGACACGTGAGGTGCTTCAAGTGGCACAATACATTTTCTAACTGTAAATAAACTATACGTAATAGCAGTATACAAACTGGAGAGTATAATGATGCCATCTGAACGAACACACGGCAAGACGTGATGGAGCTGTCAAAACTCTGGACTATTCTTCGAAGGGAGAGTTTAATATATTACGATAACGATTCTGACGAGTCGGCAGAGACGCTGCTTGTCTCCAAATGGAAGACTTACGGAAGTTCTCGCTAGGGACGCTCTACACGATTACAATGGGAGGGTCCGTCGACGTGACGGCCACAATAAGGAAGAGCGACGGGGAGGGGGGACTGCCAAGACAATACAGTGTTCAAAGCCGCCTGTGAGCGACGTTCAAATATCTACATATCTTCTGTATCTTCTTTTTTGGCACTGCAAGCTACGCTCTGGGATTCTAGACTTGGCTTGTACTTTTGTTAAAATTTGATTCTCGATTCACTTTCTGTATATTTTGTTACCAACAATGTTAGTGTCCGCAATTTCTTTGCTGGATTCAAACATATAAGCAAAAAAGGCAAATATATGGGCACAACGGCTTCTCATCGACTGACTATTCCCTTGTCGTACTTAATTGATATTTAATGGCTTACATTCCGATTACGCTTAAATTACGACATGCACCGGCTCACGTCACCCTCCGATTATCCTTCGATAGGTCTCGTGATATAAGCATTGCTTACAATAGGAACGGTTATAAGAAATATTCGCGACTGGTCACGTACTTGTTATGTGTTAGGCAGTTTCGTAACTCTTTATATGTTTCTAGAAGAATTATACACACATTAGAAGTTGAATTACGGCCTTGCCGCAGTGGTAACAAAGGTTCCCGTCAGATCACCGATGTCGGGCTGGGCTACCACTTGGATGAGTGACCATCCGGTCTGCCGAGCCATGTTGGCAAGCGAGGTCCACTCAACCCTTCTGAGGCAAACTGAGGAGCTACTTTGAGAAGTAGCGGCTCCGGTCTCGTAAACTGACATACGGCCGGGAGAGCGGTGTGCTGACAACATGCCCCTCCATATCCGCATCCTGTGACGCCTGTGGGCTGAGGATGACACGGCGGCCGGTCGGTACCGTTGAGCCTTCCAAGGCCTGTTCCAAAGGACAGAAGCTGAATCAGACTAGCTCAGGTCTGAAGCGATTATTAGAGACAGCTGCTGAGTTTGGGAGACAGCGCTCCTGTAAGAGTCGAGGGCTGGGTGAACAAGACGCGTGGTATCCGAGCTTTTGGTCGCAACCAGGTCATGAGTGACCAACATTTGAGGCAATCGATCTTTGAGGTTACGCTTTTCACGTGCCGCTACGTCAACGGTGTATCATTGGTATTCCAGTTCTAGGATAACCGTCGTCGATGGTCGAGGGGGTGTGTATAACATGGATCGCGGTTGACTGTCGTAGATTGTAAAAGTGATAAGATGAGCAGATCACTCGCCGATCCATTGTTGGGCGACAACAATTTGTGTGTGGCCATACCACCTCGTCGCCACGGGGCACAAAGCCCACCGCATCAGGTATGTCCCTCTGATCAGCGAACGTCAAGAGCATACAGTGGTCACTATGGCCTTTGGATTGGCGAAACACGGAGAAAAGTTTACCTGGATTGACAGGTCAAGCTACATGCTGTTACCTACCTAAGAGTACGTCGAAATCTTCCTCAGATAGTGTATTCCACTTATCAACAGGGCGTCGTACAGGCAGGAGGTTGACCTGGTATTCTAGTGTGGTGCATGTTCACTTGGACGCAATTCCCACCAGTCTCGTCGAGTTGTGGGCGTCTGTTAAGTGTCCGTATCAGAAGGACTTGCAGGGTATACGCCACAAGGTTTCGCCGCTTACATCTGGCCGAAATCAGGAGCTCCATTTTGCTATGTACGGGGTTTGTTCAAAAAATTCCGGAATATTCGTAATTTCGCGCCAATGGTATATTGGAGCGAAATGCGGTTGGCATCCCTGAACACGCCTATATTTAATGTGGAACTGCCGGAAGTTTCATTGTTGTATGTCTGTTAGTTATTTTTCAGTGCTGTATTTGAGTAGAACAGTTTGCGAATTTCGAGATGGCCGAGTTAGAGGAGCAACGCGCCTGCATTAAATTTTACGTATAAATCAATAAAACATTTACAGAGACACACCAAATGATGCAGGAAGTCTACGATGATGAGTGCCTAAACCGTACCCGGTGTTACGAATGGTTCACGCGGTTAGAAAACGGCCGGGCGGAAGTTAAAAGATGACCCTCGTTCAGGATGCCCTTCGACGTCTACCGACAACACCCATGTCAGGAACGTCAACGAAATTGTGCGTGCCAATCGAAGACTGACTGTCCGACAGACTGCAGAAGAATGTAACATTTCAGTTGGATCACGTCATCAATCATGACGCAGAATCTTGGAGTGCATCGTGTTGTTGACAAGTTCGTCCCACGGTTCATGAGTCAAGACCAGAAAGACTTTCGCTTCGCATCCTATGAAGAGCTTTTGGATCGCGCAAATGAGAACGAGATGTTCCTTAAAAGAACGGCACGTAACTAGAGAATCATACTAACTTTCGTGCCTTGTCACTACACACCCATTCCTGATTATTTCGACGCGTAAGACTTCACGTTGTATACAACGTAGCCTTTGAGATATTTTTCCTATCAAAGGTTAGTTTGCAGACTATATTTTGTAAATGCTTGACCTACGTCGGTCAACAGTACGTAAGTGTGATCACGGGGGCATTGTACGCCCAGTCACACCCTTCTTTAAATATTAGGTTCTGGTTTATGCTATTAACCTACGTGAGACACTTATACTTTGCTCACTATTACACCGTATTCTTAATTTATGTTTGCGTTCAAAAGGTAAGAACACAGCTCATGTTCATATTATTAGCTTGACCTTTGTCGGTCAATAGTATATACGTGTGTTGGCAGTGGCGTTGTACGCCCTGACACACCCTACTTTAAACATTAGATCCTTATTTCTTGGTAGTCCATGTGAGAATTTCCAATAACGCTCACAATAATCCTCATCCTAAATCGTTAATAGCCTAATAGGCAATATCCTAAATAGGAAATATCTGGTACACTAGAGTGTGCATTTCGACAATTAGGGTGATATAACCTATTTAAGAGCAAAAGGGTCTTGAACCCAATACTAACTAATAATTAACTTGTTCCTTTAAGAGTTTGTTCCACGTCACCCTTGTGACTACATACAGTGGACGGACTTCCATATTATATTTGCAGTTAGTGTATGTTTGGTTATTTCAGGTTTCTTAAACACAACGTTGACCATCTGTGCATAAAGTCACAAATGATACCCTAAGTTTTACACACCCAGCCAATCATAAATGCGCAGCAATGTAGTGCCATAACATAACAACGTTAGTCAAATTTCGCGTTAACAAAATGAAGCATTACTCCATGTATAATGGAAATTACTTTATTTCCACTGTCTCCTAACCCTGAGAAGTTCTCGCGTTACGGATATATCACTTTGTTCATCCCGTCACGAGATCGTGCGGAACCATGCAATATAACGGTGATCATATGTGGCTTTTTAATCTAACAAGCTGAACTTAACGTCCAAGTAAATTTCTTATCAGTTAATAAAATCTTGTTTTATAGTTAATGCTCAAAATGTTCAAATGTGTGTGAAATCTTATGGGACTTAACTGCTAAGGTCATCAGTCCCTAAGCTTACACACTGCTTAACCTAAATTATCCTAAGGACAAACACACACACACACACACACACACATGCGCGAGGCAGGACTCGAACCTCCGCCGGGACCGGCCGCAGTGTTAATACTCATCGGGATTCTATCTACTTAGTGCATTGTTCTCTCACAAATTACGGTTTGACATTATAGGTTATTTCCCAGTACACAAAATAAAGACAACCAAAGGCAGGCACCGTTCACTTTCCGTGCCTGGCAGTGGATGACTGCTACCTACGGATTATGGCTCGGAGAAACCCTGACAGCAACGCCACCATGTTGAACAATGCTTTTCGTGCATCCACAGGACGTCATGTTACGACCTAAACTGTGCGCAAATAGCTGCATGATGCGCAAATTCATTCCCGACGTCCATGGCCAGGTCAATCTTTGCAACCACCACACCATGCAGCGCGATACAGATGGGCTCAACAACATGCCGAATGGACCGCTCAGGACTGGCATCACGTCCCCCTCACCGATGAGTGTCGCATATGCCTTCAACCAGACAATCGTCGGAGACGTGTTTGTAGGCAACCCGGTCAGGCTGAACGCATTAGACACACTGTCCAGCGAGTGCAGCAAGGTGGAGGTTCCCTGCTGTTTTGTGGTGGCATTATGTAGGGCCAGCGTACGCCGCTGGTGGTCATGGAAGGCGCCATAACGCCCCCATCGTGCACATCTTGTGAATGACTTCCTTCAGGATAACGACATCGTTCGACTAGAATGGCCAGCATGTTCTCCAGACATGAAGCCTATCGAACATGCCTGAAATAGATTGAAGATTTATGGACGACGTGACCTACCAACCACCGAGGGATCTACGCCGCATCGCTATTGAGGAGTGCTCAATCTGGACCAACAGTGTCTTGTGGATAGTATGCCACGACGAATACAGGCATGTAACAATGCAGGAGGACATGGCAATGGGTATTACAGGTACCGGTGTGTACAGCAATCTGGACCACCATCTCTGAAGGTCTCGCTGTATGATGGTACAACATGCAATGCGTCGTTTTCATGAGCAATAAAAGGGCGGAAATGATGTTTATGCTGATCTCTATTCCAATTTTCTGTACAGGTGTCGGAACTCTCGAAACCGAGGTGATACAAAACTTTTTTTAATGTATGTATCTAGGGCACTGATACTAACACCGTCTGTATATGCGCATATCATTATCCCATGACCTTTGTAACCTCAGTGTATTATTATTTTCAGCAACATATTGGTATATAACAATGTCAACAACTGTACGAAAAATGTGTGTTAGTAGACATTTTCTGTATCATTTTAATGTCCCATCATGTTGCCCCAAACAGTACAATTGTATAGTAAAAGAGAACACAACAACAGGGTTAATGCAGTGAGCTACCGTGTCCACAAGTAACGTTGACTCCAGGACGACGTGGTCTTGATGACACGACAGCTCTTCGGAATGGCCGCCACCGCAGCGCAGGCTCGCAAGCTGTGGGGGGGACGGGCCTGGCGGGACGCGGCGCTCGCTGCCCGCTAATTGCCCACTCGCGGCCGGCCGTGTGATAACAGCGCGCGCCGCCACTTAAACTTTAGCTCCGCGCGCACAAAATAACGCCGCCGATCGCTACACCAACACTGCACGCGCTCTGCTCGCCTCGCATAACATGGCGCCCGCCCGTCACGGAATTACCACCGCGTTAGGCGTAGCCCCAGTGTGGGCTGCGGTGCTGCGCTCGCAACGTTTCCACAGGCGCTTAGCAGTTGTAAGATTAATCACAAATTCTGAAGTAAAAGTCTCTCCTTGTTCGTGTCTCGATTTATTCTACCTGCTCTTTGCATCAACAAATTTAGTAGAAGTGTGTCCATTAACAAACTGTGGTCATAAAACGAATGCGTGACTGCAGCTTACTTACGGATAAAGCGGTAACGGGCGCATTGACGTTGTGTATTTGCGGTCCTTACGACCGCTCTTCACTTTGGTTAGGTCGTCGTATCCAAGCTTCTTGCTGTGTTTTCAATCTCAGCTATCTGCGTTCAAACGCGAGAATTCAACACTATTCTGTATAAGTATCGGTATGTTTCTGCTGAAACTGTTTACTTCTCCTTTCCTCTGTCATAAAAAATTTAAATTTGTGGTAAGATATTATGGAACCAAACTGCTTAGGTCATCAGTCCCTAATCTAACTTAAATTAACTTGCGCTATGGGCAACTCACACACCCACGCCCGAGGGAGGACTCGAACCTCCGACAGAGGGAGCCGCGCGGACCATGACAAGACGACGTAGACCGTGCGGACCATGACTAAGACCTCGCGGCTTCCTTTGGCAGATGGGCAGCTGTGCAATGTAGATACTGACGAACCCGCAAATAAGTTGTCTCTCTGTTCGAGCGGGTGTGTGTGAAGTAACCAACAACTACGAGAAAGGTTAATCCGGTGGTAGCAGAAAGCCTCATCTTCGCCAATAAAACCAAACGACGAGCACTAGTTCAAATGCTGGGCTAGTTGCCGAGAGATTAAGGATTCTATCACTTCAGGCGGATTTCAGGATGTTTCTTTGAAGGTTTCACATTCGATTTCTTTGCTTATGTTTGTCCATTGAGCTAATGACTTCTCTATTGATGGATTTTTTAAAATTAATCTCCCTCTCTTTATTCTCTCAAAAGTGGGCGTCACTAGGGCTACGTTTGATATTTAATTCAGGCCACCGGCGCGAAATCTGGCGATCTGGATCTCTCCTGTCCACAGGTTCACAGTGATAAGAAAGTACTTCCAATGCTTGCCTCTCGATCGGCTTACTGACTTCGACCAAGGAGGATGTGTGCTGTGTTTCGACAGCCCTCCTCCTAGATGAACAAAGGGGTGTTTTCTACAGTTTGAAGAACGATAGGAAGAGCGTCGTTCTGGACTAAGTCTACTGGTCTAGCACTACGGAACGCTTTAATGACACTTAATGCATTTTTCTTAAGACGTACTCTTTCTACATAACAACTAACTGAAATATAATTAGTATACGAACAGGGTGACAATTATTGAACTAAATGAAAAGACCTAAGTTACAAACTACGATGTGCACGAACTTTATTCAAATGTAAATATCACTACAGATAATCGGAGTTAGGTTTTGACATGTTCGATATGCCTGCCATCATTGGCGATGATGTGGCGCAGACGAATAGCGAAATTCTGCACGAACCGCTGAAGCGTCGATGACCTCATGAATGACTGCTTTCAGCTCAGCAACGGTTTTGGGATTATTTCTGCACAACTTGTCTGTAATACAGCCCCACAAAAAGGAGTCGCATGTGTCCAGATCCACCGAATATGGTGACCAATCGAGGGCCATGCCGGTGGCCTTCGATATCCCAGACCCAGAATGCGGTCCTCACAAGTGCTCCTCCAAGGCATCAAACACTTTCCTGCTTCTATGACCTCGAGCTCCGTCTTGCATGAACCACATCTTGTCGAAATCAGGGTCACTTTGGATAATGAGGATGAAATCATCTTCCAAAACCACGTACCGTTCGGCAGTCACCGTGCCATCAAGGAATATCGCATCGATTGTTCCGTGACTGGACACTGCACACTACAGTCACCCGTTGAAGGTGAACAGACTTCTCAATCGCGAAATGCGGATTCTAAGCCCCCACATGCGCCCAATTTTGCTTATTGACGAACCCATCCAAATGAAAGTGGCCGACAACAAGCCACGTGCGCAAGTACAACTAATTTCCATCATGCCCCGCGGCCAACCGTGCAGTTTGAACGTCCTAATGGAAACGGTTGAGAAGTTATGACGATATCATTTCATATAGTTCAATAATTGGTATCCTGTAACTAATGTCCGAAAACATGCGGACCAAAATTTCCGTCTTGAACTGGAGATAGGAGTCGTATCTTTATTCGCAGTTTTACATGTCTATGTCACTACATATATCAACGCCTAAAAACAAAGATTTAATGTCTCGTTTATGTGGAAGTCATAAGAATCAGTTGAAAGAGAATGGAGGAGAGTGTTGACCGCGGCCTTGCAGTAGCCACATTCTGGTGCTCTGCTAAAGTGACTTAGGGCAACCACAGAAATGGTAATTCTCAATCGCCAGAAGTACGGCGGCAAGGCTGTTGGCAAAAACACAAAAAATTTCTGCGATATTTCGGCAACTTGAAACGTAAGCAGTAAGAGCACTCTCTACGTCGCAAAGAGAACTTGCGAGACGTCATACTGCATGTGTCGTGTTCAATTACAATTACAATTTACACCTTATGAATATATGCTGATTCTTAAGCATCAGCGCCGGCCGGTGTGGCCAAGAGGTTCTAGGCTCTTCAGTCTGAAGCCGCACGACCGCTACGGTCGCTGGTTCGAATCCTGCCTCGGGCATGGATGTGTGTAATGTCCTTAGGTTAGTTAGGTTTAAGTAGTTCTAGGGGACTGATGACCTCAGATGTTACGTCCCATAGTGCTCAGAGCCATTTGGACCGTTTTTTTTTTTTTTTTTTTTGCATCAGCACATCGGGTCTCTCGAGAGCGCGAGATAATTGGTACGATTTTTTGAAATAAAATGAGGAAACGTCACACCGGTGGTTAAAGAATTTTTGCACTTACTTATTTTCGTGTCATGAAAATACGCCATTAAAGATTCAACAAAAACGTATCGTTCTTTGTGGGATTGTTATAATTAAATGTCAGTTAATAACATATCGCTGATTAAACCCTTGAGAAGACCATAATATAAAATAAAAGGAGCTTTATGGTAGAGTAGTTGGTAGGGACAGCACATTAATAAACAGAGGATAGTGGGTTCGCGTCCCACTATATACAAATTTATTTTCAGCTTCGCATTTTCTAAAAGATTGTGGGATTTTCTTATGAAATTAACAGAAACAATTTCTGTAATATTTGAAGTGCGCTTTCTGTCAGGACTGAGTTTTGTTCGATTTAATGAATTTTTATAGGCTGATATCTTTACTGGCTGGACATGTATCTTTCGTTTTTGTCTTATCACATTTTCATGGATTTTGAAGTTTTTATTTATGTATACTACAGACAGAACAGCGTGTGAAGCATATGGGCAAGGGAGGAAATGTGCGCTTTATTAGAGATAATGTAGGAATTTTACGCGCGGCCGTTTTCGTGTGATTTGCGAGCAGATTAAAGCCGACAATTGCCGCTGGCAGAGCGCAACGTCACGTGAAACAGCTCGTCCTGTGAGCCGACGGCGCAGAGCCTCGTGACGCTGCACTTCCCATCCGCGTCCACGTCCACGTCCACTTCAGCTGCGCCGTCGCGTGCGACGCCTACTTCACACTATGCGACCAGATTCTTTGGAATATGTCTTACTGGCATCTGTTGTCAGGGAATCACAGTAGCACATCCTCAGTGTGCGGTTGCAGATTACACCGGCATTTTCGTTTCCCTGCAGTCTTATTTTGCAACCAGCCGTTGCGTTTCCCTTAGCACTTATCAACGGTGGTAATTCTAAATATAATTAACACTATTATTTATCTACAACAAATTTGGAAAGAACATTTACTTAAAATTTGACTTCACCCACTGTCTAAGAGGCAATACAGCATGCATCACTTGTTAATGGCTTTCTGAATAGAGTAGCAGAGCGCATAGCATCTTACAGTAACACTGTGTCGATAGTTGTTTTGAGGATGGAATGCTAAACTTCTCCACGCTTTTGAAAGCTACTGGAAAGAGACTGGCAAGAAAGCCAGCCAGATAAGCTAAGGCTGACAAAAAAATTAATTAAAAGCGGCTAGCGGGTCTGGTGTAGAGGCATGATTTAATTGACAGGGAGACTGAGATCGGTTTGTGTGCGCCTGAGGCTACTCGACCCCGGCGGCCCGGGTGCAGTAAAAACGCGCGTCCCTCCAGCGCCGGCCTTATCTCGAGTTATCGCCCGGCTTCGGCGCCAGACCAGCCAAACGCATTTGGAATTCAAAACGAAGGGCGGCTGCTGGGAGTCGCGTTCCCAGAACTGGGCGCCGTCCAACACACGGCTGCTGAGAGGAGGCGGCGCGTGCCGGCTCGCCGTGGCACGCCCCCTGCTACACCGCACTACTGGGGCGGTACGAAGGAGGGAAGATTAGGGATGAACGTCCCGTCGAAGGCGAAGTCATTAAGATGGTTAGGGGCAACGAAACTGCACCACGAACCACTAAGAGCTCCGATGTATTTTGCATATAGGAGCCTGGAAAAACGTCTGGAGAATGAACTGGGACACATGCTAGAGTGCTGTCTGAATATTTGCAAGACTCTTAAAGGTAACTTGAAAAAAAAGACGAATGGAACTGAGAACCACGATGGTATGTTCGTAACCAGTTCCTGAACCTACATTCGTTCTCTGCAGACGGCCGCGAGATAGCAATACAAAAGAGCCCAAATGCTGAGTCTTTGTCATGTCAGCCGTCCGTGTAAGTGGACGTCTATGTAAATCTTGACTAGACTCTATATATACAGGGTGTTACAAAAAGGTACGGCCAAACTTTCAGGAAACATTCCTCACACACAAATCAAGAAAAGATGTTATGTGGACATGTGTCCGGAAACGCTTAATTTCCATGTTAGAACTCATTTTAGTTTCGTCAGTATGTACTGTACTTCCTCGATTCACCGCCAGTTGGCCCAATTGAAGGAAGGTAATGTTGACTTCGGTGCTTGTGTTGACATGCGACTCATTGCTCTACAGTACTAGCATCAAGCACATCAGTATGTAGCATCAACAGGTTAGTGTTCATCACGAACGTGGTTTTGCAGTCAGCGCAATGTTTACAAATGCAGAGTTGGCAGATGCCCATTTGATGTATGAATTAGCACGGGACAATAGCCGTGGCGCGGTACGTTTGTATCGAGACATTTCCAGAACGAAGGTGTCCCGACAGGAAGACGTTCGAAGCAATTGATCGGCGTCTTACGGAGCACGGAACATTCCAGCCTATGACTCGCGGGGACGACCTAGAACGACGAGGACACCTGCAATGGACGAAGCAATTCTTCGTGCAGTTGAAGATAACCCTAATGTCAGCGTCAGAGAAGTTGCTGCTGTACAAGGTAACGTTGACCACGTCACTGTATGGAGAGTGCTACGGGAGAACCAGTTGTTTCCGTACCATGTACAGCGTGTGCAGGCACTATCAGCAGCTGATTGGCCTCCACGGGTACACTTCTGCGAATGGTTCATCCAACAATGTGTCAATCCTCATTTCAGTGCAAATGTTCTCTTTACGGATGAGGCTTCATTCCAACGTGATCAAATTGTAAATTTTCACAATCAAAATGTGTGGGCTGACGAGAATCCGCACGCAATTGTGCAATCACGTCATCAACACAGATTTTCTGTGTACGTTTGGGCAGGCATTGTTGGTGATGTCTTGATTGGGCCCCATGTTCTTCCACCTACGCTCAATGGAGCACGTTATCATGATTGCGTACGGGATACTCTACCTGTGCTGCTAGAACACGTGCCTTTACAGGTACGACACATGTGGTTCATGCACGATGGAGCTCCTGCACATTTCAGTCGAAGTGTTCGTACGCTTCTCAACAACAGATTCGGTGACCGATGGATTGGTAGAGGCGGACCAATTCCATGGCCTCCACGCTCTCCTGACCTCAACCCTCCTGACTTTCATTTATGGGGGCATTTGAAAGCTCTTGTCTACGCAACCCCGGTACCTCTTCGTGCTCGTATTGTGGACGGCTGTGATAAAATACGCCATTTTCCAGGGCTGCATGAGCGCATCAGGGATTCCATGCGACGGAGGGTGGATGCATGTATCCTCGCTAACGGAGGACATTTTGAACATTTCCTGTAACAAAGTGTTTGAAGTCACGCTGGTACGTTCTGTTGCTGTGTGTTTCCATTCCATGATTAATGTGATTTGAAGAGAAGTAATAAAATGAGCTCTAACATGGAAAGTAAGCGTTTCCGGACACATGTCCACATAACATATTTTCTTTCTTTGTGTGTGAGGAATGTTTCCTGAAAGTTTGGCCGTACCTTTTTGTAACACCCTGTATAGATTAGATTAGATTAGATTAGATTAATACTAGTTCCATGGATCATGAATACGATATTTCGTAATGATGTGGAACGAGTCAAATTTTCCAATACATGACATAATTAGGTTAATTTAACAACATACTTAAGTTAATATAACAACTTTATTTTTTGTGTTTTTTCATTTTTTTTATTTTTTTTAAATTTTTTTTTCCTTAATTTATATCTAAAAGTTCCTCTATGGAGTAGAAGGAGTTGTCATTCAGAAATTCTTTTAATTTCTTCTTAAATACTTGTTGGTTATCTGTCAGACTTTTGATACTATTTGGTAAGTGACCAAAGACTTTAGTGCCAGTATAATTCACCCCTTTCTGTGCCAAAGTTAGATTTAATCTTGAATAGTGAAGATCGTCCTTTCTCCTAGTATTGTAGTTATGCACACTGCTATTACTTTTGAATTGGGTTTGGTTGTTAATAACAAATTTCATAAGAGAGTATATATACTGAGAAGCTACTGTGAATATCCCTAGATCCTTAAATAAATGTCTGCAGGATGATCTTGGGTGGACTCCAGCTATTATTCTGATTACACGCTTCTGTGCAATAAATACTTTGTTCCTCAGTGATGAATTACCCCAAAATATGATGCCATATGAAAGCAATGAGTGAAAATAGGCGTAGTAAGCTAATTTACTAAGATGTTTATCACCAAACAACCCTTGAACTTCTTAAACCCTGTTGTTCACTCAGACCAAATACTGAGCCCTGATTAAGGGGTAGTAACGAAGAATGTGTCGCAAATCGTATTTTAAAGAACTTCCTTTGTGAAGAAGTGACGATCAACCTTCCCCACATACAAAAGTCTGGCGATCGCCTACGCCATTTGGAATCCCGCAGTCTTTTCATTCTGTCCGAAACGGGCTTGGGCCGAAAGCATGGCACTGAAATATCCCTCAAAAAGACAGTGGGCTATTTCTATACATAGCAAAGAAAAGCTCCGAGATTTTATTTTTCGTCGAAATAATATGCTTTTGTAGTCAAAAGTGGCGATTTTTTCTTTTCTTTTATTAAGTTTCCTTACTGGCTACCAATTTCGGTACACTGTGCTATACACCCCCTGTCAGGCAATCTTCACCCTCGCTTTCCAAAATGTATGTTAATTATCTTTGGATTTGACATATCTACTTGGGAAGAGAGCGTGATGAATGCCTGCGCCTCAGGAAGGTACTGTATACCGAAACTAATAGCCGGCAGGGGGGAAAAGTGGCTATAGGCTAAAACATATATCATTTCTTAAGTGTTTTGGTCAAACCTCTAATGATCTTTTTATCGACGGGACGTTAAACATAAGCCTTCCATGGAAAAAACACGACTTCAGATTGTTAGATCTTATGTTCTTACAGACGTTTCCATCACAAGTATTTAACAAAAACGAGACAAGTGATCGGTTGTGGTTATTGTAATAACGACTAAGATGTATGTTTTTTACAACAAATGCGTGCCGAGTGAAAACAGACTAGGCCCGAATCTAGGTACACCAAAATAAATAGCTCATTCGACAGGACTGTAACATCTCCACGTCAACATCGGCGCTGAAGGGTGCAGTTCTGACGGTAGAGTTGACCATACCGCCTGTAAAACTGAAGAGCGAGCACTGCTTGTGGTGGGGGAAGTGGCCTTTCCCGAAGAACGCTACAACTGACGTACAGGCACGTGAGGAATCAGACCCTCGTCTAGCAGTGCACTGGAGTGACTGGTGACACCTAGACCCTGTTCTGTGCGATTTTTGGTTTCGTTCTATCAGTTCCTAATTTCTGCATTTCCTTTAGTATTAACTGACTTAGTAAGAAATACTCTCCGGAAAGGTGCCTGCACCGTCACCACTGATTTAACACAGGCTGTGGAGGCTCCTTGTTACGTCACTGGGTAGAGAGAGTGGGGAGTCGCCTGCTCGCCCTGCAGTTTACGGACTGACCTTACAAGATTACCGCTGAAAACTCGTTACAACACTACCACGTTGGATCGTTGTTGCATAAAAGGCGAAGTGAAGGCTCAGGCAGCAAAATTCGGCTAGCAGACAGTCTGGGTAAAGGCTGGTCTACACATAACGTTTGTCGCCAGTCTTGCGCGATCAGGCCAGACTGACCAAATAAAACGTTACGCATGCACAGGAGTCTGTCAAACTTCATTCCGTCCGTGCAAGAATGTCAAAGTCGGAAAAAAGGGGGTAAAACTGATGTGCTGGAGCTTTGTGTACATATACATCGACAAATCTGTGCATGTAGCCGCACATCCGTTTTATCGCTCAAACTTAATTCTGCCTACAGTCGACTCTCGGTGACGCTAGAGGTTCCAACTGTCATTTCAGTGCGTGTAGTGGAACAGAAAATGATACAACTGCGACGTTGGAATCACGAAGTTTAGAGATGTACCAATGTTTTCCTTTGCCTCTAGAAAGTAAACTCTAAGGATTACGGCAACAGAGACAAGAAAAACCAGGCATACGCCACTTTTGGTTAATAAGTACAAGAATGTGGATCGTGAAGCAACAAACGAGTTGCTCACAAAAAGGTGAACTCATTTCGAATAATTTACAGTAAAGAGGGTGCGAAAATAAAAGCGTCCATGGCATTTGGAGTCGGAATGGAAGAAATTTATAAATTTTCTTTGTGGTTCTTTGATTTACTTGCCTTCTTGAATGTCGAAGATCATGGGCAGGCATACAATACTCAGGAGCCAAGCAGTACAAATCACTTTTAATTTTCGTGGCCAACAACCATTATTTATTCCGCTCCTCATACGAAACAGCTAATTCAAGATCCCTGTAGCTCCTGCCATCACTAAAAACCTTAACGCTGCAACTGGTTCCTCGTGAGAGTTGGTAGCCGCCTCCGCGACACTATCTTTTTTAATTTCTGCGTTACAAACGTTAGTTCACAGTACGTTTCGACGTCCATACTTAAGTAATTGCTCCAATCCTTTGGTTCCCGCTGTAGCTCTCGTACAAAATTCACACGGGAGAATACTATCTCTTCAATAACCAATCCCGAAACCATCGTGAAATGTGTGTAGAGTTTGTCTTCTCCCGCAGTTTAAGTGCATATAGCGCAACCGTTCTTTCCCCATGACTACTTCGGAACGACTGAGTTTGAATTATGTAGCTGCGCCATTTTTCTCAATCTTGTCATCAGTCTTGCATGATCATAGAAGACGGAAAAAAAACAAATAAAAAACCGCTACGTGTAGACCAGGCTTATGGGGACCACACCCTGCCTATCCAACCCATGTTAATTAGGCAAGTATTTGACCCATTTCTGAAAAAACTATTTGATGCAGGACCTTAATATTTTTACTGTGTGTTACATGATATTAATAGAGCTCAGCTGTACTAACATCTACTGTATCCATTTTATAGGTTTTAAGAAATACTTTTTTAAATTTATTATCAAAGGATATTAAGTTTTTTCCGCAGAAAACTTTTTTTTTTGGTGAACTTTCTAATGGGGGGAATATTAATGAATGTAGTACCAGAGGTGCCTTTTTATGTTATGCAGAGTCTGTGAAAATTTCATTCATTTATCGATGATAGTTTCCGATATAATGGAGTATATGTACTGAAAATTTTAGTTTGCAGAAAATTGACTTTAAAGAAAAAACTTTTGAAATTTGTTAATTGTAGTTAATTAAAACTATCCTGCTGCATATGATGCCCCTTCTTTGGCTTCTAGCAGGTCTTCCAGCTTCTTTTTCATCTTCCTGGATGTTTCTCTTGCTTTCTTGACCATATTAGATGCAGACCTGTCTCCATCGGCTATCCTCATTTTATCGCAAAGTTGCAGCCCAATTACCATATTTTCACCAGGATTAATTCCCAGCTTTTTCAGTACCCAACACTTTCCAATATTACCACAATCGAATGTAATAACAGCATCATGAACTCCTAGCATGCCAACACACACAGTTTTAGGAAGGTGGTTCCAAATTATGCTGTTGAAACATTCATTTGGGTTCTGTGTCTGCCCATGCAGACATTTCCTTAGAAGGTCAGGATGAGCCAAGTCTCTGAAAATAGGTTTAATTGCTGTAATAACAGCAGCAGGAAGAGAATACTGGTGAGAATAAGATTCTCCAGTTGCCTGAGCCCTATTGTACTTACACCACGAATTTTCTCCTGATGAATACAATCCATGACATGGGTTATCATCAGTAGAGGACTTATGGAAGAATATGTCCCAAACATCTCTCTTCATTTCCTCCAGATTTTCTTTATTTCTCCTAATTACCTGCCCATTGTACACCTACAAGTTTTCTATTTCTGTTTTAGTTAACCGACCCTGTCCGGTCAACAACTGCAGGGCTTATTTCAATAGCGGTACAGGTCCATTTTTGTTCATTCTGAGATACAGAATCCTAAAGTTAAATGAGCGCTGAAAAATCTGCAGCTGAGATACCAGAAATATTCAAGTATATATCTCTGTATCTCACATTGAACAAAAACGGACTTCTACCACTACTGAAACAAGCCCTTCAATTTTCCATCTTCTAATTTTTTCCTCTCATATCACCAGTTAGTTTTCTCAGCCTTGTTCCCCAACGTCAACAATTTTCCATCTTCTAATTTTTTTTCCTCTCATATCAACAGTTAGTTTTCTGCCTTGTGGCACATGGTAGGAAAATGCTCTTTAAATGATCGAAAAATTTTTTTTCAGCAAAATCCTTTTCAGAGTACTTCAATAAAACCTTAATTTATCGAAATATGATGAAAACCGAAAATCGATTTTTTCGACCTGAACCGCGGTGTGGTCGCCTTAACCCTAGGACGCCTAAGGGAACCCACAATTTTTTTATGTCCCCTGCTTTTGCCCAAGTAACTTTCATACTGCATATTCCCTTCGAGTTATTGTTTGTTGGCTATTTTATGAAACGTTAGTGCGAATATATTTTATAGAAAATTCCTGCTTTGAAAGAAAAAATAAATAAACTTATTATGGGCCCAACAACCTCCCCCCCCCCCCCCCCCCCCCTAGGCTTCCGTGCTATAGAAAATTTCCCTTAGTAGGATTTCGTATTTCTCATCTCTACAACAATGAAAGTTAGTTTCTTGTTGGTTGGTATTCTTGATATTCACAACAATCGGTTTACTTTCAGAGGAAGTGATTGTTGATGTCAGTCAGCTGTTATTTATCTTGTAAACTTGCAGTGAGTTCGTGCAGTTCCAAACACGTAGGCCTCCAGTAACTTTGGTGTCCTACACAGCAAAAACGAAACCAAGTAAAAACTTACTGATGTTGTCAACAACGCACCAAGATAAAGGCACTGTTGGAGGAGAGAAGAATAAAACCGAGATAAATGCATATTATAATTCCACTAAAGGTGAAAAATCAAAGAAGGGACAACAGAAGCACGTCAGCCTCCTGCAGGGAACGGTCGGTGCCATATTTGTGTAAGAAAAGCTAAAACAAAGAAGCAGAAGTACAACAATCTAAGTAAACCAAAACAGTATTGTGGACAATGTCGTAAACATGTGTGTAACACACATTCAGAAAAAATTGTGAAGTGTGTCTCATGCCTTGAAGTTGAGGACTCAGAGTAGTCTATTGTATATGAACACATCTGTATTTTGTACTGCAATATGTCAATTTTTTACTCACTCAATTCAATATTTATAACAATTAACAACATTTATAAACCGATGCCTTAGTTAAAATACATAAACAATTATGGAAGTTGTAATTTTTCGTCAGTAAACTTATTTAATACCTGTGGGCTCGCCGAACCCCCCTCTCCCCCCCCCCCCCTCTTACGCATCCAAGTTAGAAAAAAAAAGGCTTGGGCATCCTAGGGTTAAGACAAGTATTTTGCAGCGTCCAGTCTGTTGCTCGGTGGGCGCAGACGTGAACAAAGCGGGCCGACGGCGGCGTGCGCGCACGCCCGCCTATCGTGCCGCACGACCGCCGCCGCTGACTTGCTCCGTCTCTTCCGAAACGGCCGGCCCGCCCACGAGCCCAGCCGTCGTCAAACTTGCGAGCAGTTTCAAGAGAGCACCTCGCCAAGTCTCACTCGGGCGGGCGACAGTTGCCGAACAACTTTAGCCAATCGTTATGGGACATTATCTCCAGCGGGCGTCCTAGCTTCCAGGTTGTCCCACTTTAACTTTCTTTCTCTCAACATTTTCAGCTGATCCTCTGCTGCGGCAGACATACCGACTTTGGTGATACGTTCTGCTGTCGGCATCACGAAGCAGCAAACCCATAATGCCTACAGGCTCCTTGCGGGTCGAAACAGCTAACTGGTACATGCAAGTTTTACGTGATGAAGACTCTTTCTCACTTACACTTTCGGTCAAAAGATGGAACACTCGAAGAATTGTGACTATTCTACCAGTAATGCACTAAAAGAAATAACACTTGCAAGAGAAACACTAGTCAAACAGAAATTCACATACGTACCAACTGAATGTTACGAAATATGTCTAGTAAAATTAACTCGCTACTATAAAAATACGAGATTCCCTTCGAAACACTACTCAATCTCAGTTCACAAACTGAATCGAGTAAAACGAAATTGCCAATTTATTCGAACCCAAGCATATACAAAATTCAATGCAAATACTGCAACAAATTCTACATACGTGAGACGGGTAGAAACTTCAGTATTAGACACCCCGAACACAATAGATACAGCGACTTAAAATCCTAAAACACATAATTTAGAACAAGATCCAATTTCTACGTTAGAATCCAAAGCAGCACTTATGAACATTTTCAAAGAGATGGAAATCCATCTATATACAAACAATTGCCCACTACAGATTCTTAATGAACAGATCGATCTAAGGACAAAAAATACACCCAAAAGTTTATTGAAATTATCAATCAAGAAAACACACAGACACACAAAATATGATAACACAACCACAGATTATATAAGACCACCAACGATAACCGAAATTACAGCACGATAAACTAATTTCAACCATAGAATATCGCTCGAACATCTGTCAAATAAGCAGTCACATAATTGTTGCTTCAAACAAAAGGAAGACAATCTAAAAATTATATCAGATAACAAGTCACATCTAGTATAACAAACTGTTGTTACTTCAAAAACACTTATGGGATGTAATCAAAAGACGACAGAACCACGATAGCGCATGGCTGTCAAACCCTTGTCACGTATATGTAACAAATTTTATAATAACGTTTTGCAATTTATATTTACCTATAACGCTAGAAATATTGTACCAGAATTATGTAAAGTTAACTAACAGGAACCCTGACGATGGTTCTTTGCCAAAATAGGCTGAACAGACCAATCAAATGGTTCAAATGGCTCTGAGCACTATGGGACTTATCTTCTGAGGTCATCAGTCCCCTAGAACTTAGAACTAGTTAAACCAGCTAACCTAAGGACATCATACACATCCATGCCCGAGGCAGGATTCGAACCTGCGACCATAGCGGTCGCGTGGTTCCAGACTGAAGCGCCTAGAACCGCTCGGCCACCCCGGCCGCCGTACAGACCAATCCTGGCATAAAACTGCGTCCACACAAATCGCACTGAATGGTTGGAGGAGGACGGGGTTCTAATTGACAGAACTTTGTTGCTTGTCGCTTGGTCTTTTCATGTCGGCAGCGTTCTCCTTGTAACAAGTGGCAGCGGTGGATGTTGTGTTCTTTCACAGTACGCGGTCCACAGCACGTTCTTCCCATGCCTCTATGCTTTACCAGTCGTCTTCGTATTGTGTTTTGCCTGGCCTTTAAAGAGGTTCTATACGAGGTCTAATTAACAGAGTTCACCATACAGCATACGGCGGGAAGCCTTGCATCACTCGTGCGATGAGCATGACCTAACCGTCTCAGCTGATGAAAGATGATGGTTGTCTCAATGCTGTTTAGGTGCGCTTCCTGCAGAGCCGCAGTGTCTGTCCTCCCATATAATGTTCAAGCTGTATCTCTTTTCTGTTGGTGGAAGCACTCAAGTCTGTTGTCACGGCGATAGTGTGTCCAAGTTTCACAGCCATACACAAACGTGGAAACAACAACAGGACTGTAAAGTGCGAGGAAAGATCAACAATTTATTTTAAGATTCACACAGATAAATTCAGTTTTCATTTTCTTTTTCTTCCAAATAGTCATAACCTGTACACCGCCGGTTCTTTAAAGAATCGAACTCCCATGGATACAACGGCTCCAGACCTCTGATTACTTTACAAATGAGTTTATGTGTTAAATATCTTACGTCGAGCATGTAAGCGAGAAAAAGGTTAGCAAAGGTTTGAAATTATGTTCAAAGTTTGTTGGAAGTCGCTAAATCACATCATCATGAAACAATCGATAAATATAGTTTGGATAATTTTGCGCTCCATTTTAAGCAAATGATAGACGCATATCAATGTTTATAAATACTGAACTATTTGTCATACAATGACGGAATTTGTAGGTACATTCAGTGGTATATATGGATACTGTTTGCAAAATATGTTGCTAACAGAGACAACAGTAAAGAAGTAATAATTAACAAGTCTGGCCTGATCCCGGAGTTTGCTGCATGAACGGCGACAATGCAGTAAGGGACGGACGTATTTCCTTTCAGTGGGGCATATCAGAGAGAAAGCGTTTCAAAAAGATTTGAAAGTATGTGTAAAGTTTGCTGCTAGTCAATACCTGACTCATTCACAAATACTGGATGAATATAGTCTACGTAACTTGCGCCTCGTGAGTTGCAATGCCTCAAGATGTGTACACATTTCCATCTGTAGCACTTGTTATATTGTGTTAAAACTTTAAAATAAAATTGTACATCTTAATGAGAAAATTATGACAACAGTTAAAATTTTTAAGTTCGGTAAATAATTAAAAGAAATAGGCTACTGAAAATCAATTTTGGTTGCCCCTGGAAGCCGTCAGATAGGCAGACTGCAACAGAGATGCAGTACCTGTGCCCCAGTTTCGTCGTTTCGAAATACAGGTGTTACCAACCCTCTCCTGGTAGGTACACGAAGAGGTAATAGATACTGGTTGCGAAATGAGGGCTATAAAAGTACAGCTCGACGACACGTGACTATCTTCCCTAAGTATTACGTTTGACTGATATTTTAAAGCTTCGCTGAATTCGAATGAAGTCAGCATAGGGAGTGTTTTAAATAGAGTTAAGACATGTATGTTCCATCGCTTCACAGTATTGTGAGAAAAAAATTCTTCTCCAGTCATCCGGCATTGACCAAGTCGTAAGTCTGCATATGTCTTACAATATGTTTTACAATGCATATGTCATACAATAATACAAAACTTGTGAGATTCTATCAACATCTTTTGATATCGCCTTGTACACAGTTTCAGACAGCTAGGTTCCCTGGTAATAATTCAGTGTAAGAGTGTAGGAACACCAATCTTACAAAAGATATTCAAGCATGACATTCACAAGAAGTATTTCTGTCTCATTGTTGGTGAATGACGCAACCAGCCACAAATTTTTGGCTGGTTGCGTCATTTCACCAACTATCTTTAAGTTGTCCGCAGCTCGTGGTCTTGTGGTAGCGTTCTCGCTTCCAGCGCAGGGGTCCCGGGTTCGATTCCCAGCGGGGTCAGGGACTTTTCCTGCCTCGAGATTACTGGGTGTTGTGTCGTCTTCATCATCATCATTCATCCCCATTACAGTCGGAGGAAGGCAATGGCAAACCACCTCCACTAGTAGGACCTTGCCTAGTACAGCGGTGCGGGTCTCCCGCATCGTCCCCTGCGCTCCTCGGAGTATGGGACCTCATCGTCATCGTCGTCATCTTTAACTTCTGCGAAATTCACAAGATTTAACATTGATGAAATAACATCTGCTGATTTCGGCGAACATCTGGAATCATCGTCTGCTTGCACATTTTCAGCGGTTTCCTGCACTTAGCACTTTTTTGGGGGCTGATTTCGCGTTGGCTTCCAGCGCTACATATTTCTTGGCGTATGCAATTCGATTCGCTGAAACGCTAAACCCAAATTTATTTAGTCGAAGTATAGTTGGTGTTTTTCTGCTCTAGGTGGTGTGCAGTTGTCTTCGTCCAAGCTGTAAACCAACTCACCCGTCCTTTATACAGGGTCTACGTGATAATGAGGGAGTCAACAACGGCCCAAGACGCAATGGATGTTAAAAAAAATTGTGCGTGCTAAAACACACATCAGCTTTACATCCTCGAGCATCCCACGAATCGCGGCTTAGTGATGCAAGGTTTTTTAAAACAGTGCTATACGTACTTGCTTGATTATGCCGCAAGGAAAAGTACTGCTGTTACATAGAATAGGTGGGGAGCGTCTGACGTGGCCTTAAGTAAATGACTAATCTCGTCTCGCGGTTAGCGTGGATGTAGGATAACCACGGAAAGATGAGTGGCATCATCTGGTCTAATATAACCACGAAATCCCTCGCAACAAATTTGTTGTATTAACTGTTGCGCTTGTGGAGACTGGACTGTTTTCCTGGCTGCAGTACCGAGACTCCGAAGATAACTGCGGCGTTCTCTTTCGGAATGAGTGAATAATCACAGTGCTAAATATGTGGTTAATCAATAAAAACAGCAGGCTTCTCAGTGATACAATTCGGTGGTCACGAAACACAGTTAGAACTCAATACTGCTGAGTATTTCGCAATGTTCTAAGAGTATTTAAAAATCCCCTTTCAGTTGGTTCTTTGTCATGAGTGGGTAATGGCCGGCCGAAGTGGCCGTGCGGTTAAAGGCGCTGCAGTCTGGAACCGCAAGACCGCTCCGGTCGCAGGTTCGAATCCTGCCTCGGGCATGGATAATGTGATGTCCTTAGGTTAGTTAGGTTTAACTAGTTCTAAGTTCTAGGGGACTAATGACCTCAGCAGTTGAGTCCCATAGTGCTCAGAGCCATTTTTTTTTTTTTTTTTTAGTGGGTAATACAGCTCCCCATCATGACGCGAGTGACGAAAGACACCGATTCTGTTGTGGGTAACTAAATATATTCTTCTTGACCCCGAACACAGTCACAGAGGACCTGCTCAAATGTGGTTTTTTGCTATTTTTCATAAACGTATAACTGAATTTGATCATGTCGCAGAGTCGGTCAGTGGTTAAGATGCGCAGTATTCATCGACGTACGTGTAATATAAGTAAGAGAGTTGGTGTTTTCAATGGGACGCTCCGCCTGTTCCCGAAGTGAATGAGAGACTGCAGAGGTTCGGCATGGCCCGCTGCCTGCCGCCGGAAGTGACGCAACCCTGCATGAACGCAGGTACCTGTTGCCTCCCGGCAGCCGGGCGCTTACCTGCTGCGGTCCATTCAGCCGCGCGGCAGTGTCGTCTGCTCGGCCTGTTTGTTCTTAGAACACGAGTCTTAACCGACTGTACCACATTGAAAATTAGTTTCTCTTTTCTCGCTACTTTACATTTTGGGTTGTGTTAAAACAACAAGTGATCTTTGGAATCTAGCAGGAACATCAAAAAATGGTTCAAATGGCTCTGAGCACTATGGTACTTACCATCTGAGGTCACCAGTCCCCTAGAACTTAGAGCTACTTAAACCTAACTAACCTAAGGACATCACACACATCCATGCCCGAGGCAGGATTCGAACCTGCGATCGTAGCGATCGCGCGGTTCCAGACTGAAGCGCCTAGAACCGCTCGGCCACAGGAACATCAGCTGCATTTTTTCTTGACCATATAGAAAATAAGCTTTTCAAAGAGCAAACAATGGTAGCTGACAAGATAATGGATTAGAGATGTTACGTAAAATGACATGATTATTTTGTTCTAGTGAATAAATAAGAAGCATCTTCATCAGAAAGTCAGTGACCTTCATAAAACATAAAAACATACAATTCGCCACTGAATATGAAAAAGAGAAGAGCACGAACATTTTAATGAAAAGAAGCGCATCGTATGGGATGATGCACAATTCCTCATGTCCTCCCACGACATAAAAAAGCGTTTTTTTATTCCATGTTCGACAGAATAATCCACTAACCACAGTCTTGTAAGAACAGTGAAACAGAGCTCAAATGTAGAGACACATAGCCACAGTAATTGGACACAGTACTGAATTAGTTAATAAAGTCTTCAGAGTACAACCTGACTAAAAGAAGCGATCGGTTGGTAGCACACATTCTGAGGCATCAAGGGATCACCAGTTTAGTACTGGATGGAAGCGCATGGATAAAAATCGTGAGGGAGACCAAGAGATGAATACAGTAAGCAGATTCAGTAGGATGCAGGTTGCAGTAATTACGCCGAGATGAAGAGGCTTTCACAGGATAGAGCAGCATGGGGGGGATGTTTCCAGAATGAGATTTTTACTCTGCAGCGGAGTGTGCGCTGATATGAAACTTCATGGCAGATTAAAACTGAGTGCCGGACCAAGACTCGAACTCGGGACCTTTGTCTTTCGCGGGCAAGTGCTCTACCAACTGATCTACCCAAGCACGACTCACCCCCCGTCCTCACAGTTTACTTCAGCCAGTATCTCGTCTCCTACCTTCCAAACTTTACAGAAGCTTTCCTGCGAAATTTGCAGAACTAGCACTCCTGAAAGAATGAATATTGCGGAGACATGGGTTAGCCACAGCCTGTGGGATGTTTCCAGAATGAGATTTTCACTCTGCAGCGGAGTGTGCGCTGAGATGAATCTTCCTGGCAGATTAAAACTGTGCGCCGGTTCAAATGGCTCTGACCACTATGGCACTTAACTGCTGAGGTCATCAGTACCCTAGAACTTAGAACTACTGAAACCTAACTAACCTAAGGACATCGCACACATCCATGCCAGAGGCAGGATTCGAACCTGCGGCCGTAGCAGCCGCGCGGTTCCAGGCTGTAGCGCCTAGAACCGCTCGGCCACTCCAGTCGGCTGTGTGCCGGATCAAGCCTCGAACTCGGGACGTTTGCCTTTCGCGGGCAAGTGCTCACCCACTGAGCTACCCAAGCACGACTCACGCCCCGTCCTCACAGCTTGTCCGCGAAAGGCAAAGGTCCCGAGTTCGAGTCTCGGTCCGGCGCACAGTTTTAATCTGCCAGGAAGTTTCATGATGGGATGCATTTTACCAGTCTTTGGACTTAAGACCACAACAACAACGACACCTACTACACAGAAAAAATTGTATTTATTGTTAGTATTTTACTACAATTTTCAAACATCATTTTTGCATAATAATTGTACTGTACCCATAATGTCGTACAATTAAAACTAAATTATACCGCAGCTTCTTCAAGTGTTACAACATGTCATTTCTAAAGCGCAAAATAAATCGTAGGTACCGGTAGCTGCAAAGACTACGGTCACTATAGCTACAGAAATGGAGAACACAGTGACGGCCGGTCAAGCGTTCCCTGGGCTAAGTCGTGCTATGGAAGTGGGCCTGGTGGCTTGGGGCAGGTAGACATCCGGCCGTGCAGACAATGCGCCCCACTCCAGGCTGTGCACGTGTGGCTGACAGTGAGCGGCGCACCAAAGCCCCGACCTTGGCGGAGGGCGTGCATTCCAGTCAGCCCGCGGCCGCCGTGCCTCCGGCTTCTCAACTGTGACGCGCCGTTCACCCTTCCGCTTCCTCGGTTCAAACCATTATACCACGATTATAATCACGGCGCCAACATCACGTCGATGTCACGGGAGAGCGATCACAGGCTCCTCTACGCGGGGCAGAAAAACTGTCCTTGTCCTGTCGATGAACCGCAATGAGCGTTTCAAGTGATTTACTGGCGTCACGACAAACATTTATACTCTGCAGCAGAGGGTGCGCTGATTTTGGACTTCTTGGCAGATTAAAACTGCGTGCGGGACCGGGATTCGAAAATGGAACCTTTCCTTTTAGCGGGCAAATGCTCTATCGACCGAGTCCGCTCGAACAGCTTCATTTCAACACTTCCTCCCACTTACCAAACTTCACAAATTACGAATTCGAATCCCGATCTGGCCCTCTGGTATGTGCCATGACGTATCTAAATCAGAATGTCGGACAGGTATACACTCAGTCGCAAAAGTATTCGGACAGCACGTAACGGCGCATAATTTTGCAGTTTGCCGCATGGACAAATACAGAAATTGCACTTAGTAATGTATTTGGGAATCTGGGTACGATGTCGCAACGTGAAACACGCGTCAAATACGAAGAATTGTTGTTGGACATGTGTCTGTTACGTAATATTTCCTGAAAACGGCATGGGAAGGTGCAACACAAGTATTCGGACAAAGGCGGACAACGTGAGAAATGGCTCTGAGCACTATGGGACTTAACATCTGTGGTCATCAGTCCCCTAGAACTTAGAACTACTTAAACCTAACTAACCTAAGGACATCACACAACACCCAGTCATCACGAGGCAGAGAAAATCCCTGACCCCGCCGGGAATCGAACTCGGGAACCCGGGCGCGGGAAGCGAGAACGCTACCGCTTCAACGTGAGACAATAGTTCACTTCGAGACGCACAGAGGGTGAAGCGACTGCAGTGTGTCCGACATTTCCGCGAGACGATAGCGATGATTAGTAAACACGTATCGCGAGCCTGTGCAGGTCGACGATGGGACGCAGAGGGAAGTGTTCTACGTTCGAGCAAAGGCAACTTGTCGTTTATCATCACGCTAAGGGGAAAACCTGCAGGGAAATTGCCGCAATAGTGAACATGAAGAAAAGTACAGTTCACGACATTATTAAAAGGTTCGAGAAAGAAGACCGATTGGAATTCCGTTGCAGTACATGACGGCCACGGACATTTGCACAGAGAGATGAACGTGTGATTGTGCGAAAGGTACAACAGAATCTGAAAATATCTGCCACACGAATTGCAAATGAGGTGGAGGGAGACCTTGGTATGAAAGTTCATCCCGAAACAGTGCGGAGAGGACTACGATGATCGCAGTACCATGGTCGAGTGGCACGGCGAAAGCCATTCATAAATGCAGTGAACCAGAAGAAACGCATACAGTTTTGTTATGTTAAGTTAATGATAAAAAATCATTCGCATTTCCACGTGATAAGAGCAATGTAACTGAAAAGGGCTTTTTCTTTGTTGTTACAAAGTGGTAGGAGCACCACAATGAATCGAAGAATGGGAAAGATATAGTGTGTCGCTTTCTTTATTGAAAAGGCAAGACACAAAAGATCAGAGAAATTTCAAAACGCTATACAGCAAACCACCACCCTCTCGGCCATCCATAACAAAAGGCCACAGGAAATGAATGGAAAGAGGGAGTGTGGGTTTGAAGCACCATACAGGCAGACCAACCCGAGAAGTGACGAAGATATGGACAGAATTCGACGGGCAAAAGCGAATCAAAGACATCAGCTGCCAGTGGGCATTGACTTATTATCAATGGGGTAAGTTTAAAATTTGTGTTGTACCGGGATTCAAACAAGGCTCTCCTTCTTACTAGGCAGATGAGCTGACCACTACGCCATTCGGACACAATGGACACCACAACTGCACAGAGTAGCCTAGCGCGCCTCCATCAGACCCAAATTCTCAGCTTATACCACTCACTACTGATGTAGTGCTCCTACTCATTAGCACAATTACTTGTGGCATCTAAAAAAATGGTTCAAATGGCTCTGAGCACTATGGGACTTAACTTCTGAGGTCAAGAGTCCCCTAGAACTTAGAACTACTTAAACCTAACTAACCTAAGGACATCACACACATCCATGCCCGAGGCAGGATTCGAACCTCGTCAGATCCCGTGAGAGTTCGAGCTATGTGTGCATCTACAATGAAGGGGTCATTTGCCGTCATCGCCTGAATTATATAAGTGGTGTCTGTTCTTTCCGACATGACATGACCACACATATAACTCAGGCGGTTATTGCCAGTTATCCCTTCAGTGCAGATGCCAAGCTCGAACTCACATGTGAATTGGCGATCTGCCGCAAGTAATTGGGCTATGAGCAGGGGCACTAAATCAGTAGTGTGTGGTATAAGTTGAAAATTGGGGTCTGACTGGAGGCTTGCTAGGGTTGTGAGTGACCACTGCGCCCAGATGACGTAGTGGTCAGCGCATCTGCCTAGTAATAAGGAGAGCCGTGTTCGAATCACAGTATGGCACAAATTTACAAGTTACCCCACTGATGTAAGCCAGTGCCCACTGGCAGCTAATGTCTTCAATTTCCGTATGTCTTGATTCGCAGTGACTGCAGGATCAAAATGGTGTCCACATATAGAATTCGACAGGTTTTCCAGTGGTCACCACAGAAGTCTGTTCGTAAGGCATCAAAGGAATTTCGAATCCCTCGAACTACAGTGCACCGGGTACTCGGAAAGTGTTTCCATCGACTAGATACTGTATGTGCCACAAGGAGAGCGCATACAGAACGTGGGAGTTCGAGCGTCTCCGTAATGCTCTAGCGCTTACCAACAATGTGGACAACTTGAGGAAACGCGCGGCTCTGGCATATGCTCGGTCTCTTCTCCTAATCCAATCTGATAAGGCTCTTAGACAGACGAGCAATATTCAAGAATAGGTCGAATACGTGTTTTGTATGGCACTTATTTTGTACATAAATTACACTTCCTTAAGATTCTACCACTGAGTATCAGCCTGGATACTTCCTCTAGGGACTGGACGCTCGTCAGTCGGAATTCACTCCCGATTCACAATAGAAAAGCCGAATCGAATAGGCACTATGCCATTCGGACAAACAGACGTAGCACCATGTAAAACATAATTGACAAATAAAGGTGCATTTCACGATTATTGGGTCGTATAGTGAATCTCTGCTCCAACCACAGCCTATGGCCAAACGAAACAACAGCATTATCGTGTTCGAAATAGCATAACCACAGCATAAAAAGACGGACACGATGATACTTCCAGGCAGGCGAAAGTAAATGTGAGACACATCGACAGTGCGCCATCCGCTCTTACAAAATTTTGATGGTGAGAGCTACACATCAGTGCCATCTGGAGGGACGATACAATGTTGTGTATTCAGTTGGTTCATTTTACAGAACATCTTTTGCAGTTCAGTTGTGAATAAGTTTACCAATGGCCCGTTATACGCGGAATTTCAACGTCAGACCAAAATCAGTCCGAAGGACATGAGTCTGAAGATTATAAATCAGCTTACTTATGGGAGAGTAAAGGATTAACAAGACGTCTTCATCTGTTCATCTTCATCATTTCGCTCAACAGCAATCTGGTGGTAAAACCAAAACGAAGTTCTGATAATGTCACAATCTTTATTCCACAAAAAAGTGTGGGCGTACTTTGGTATAATGGTAGGACTCCCAAATGATACTTCATTTCGTAACTGATAAACACCCCTGCAAAATAATATAGGGAAGAAAATATAGACTAGATAATGCTTTGAAATGTAACGCTCGAAGAGAAAAATTGTACAACTTACATAGTGCCGCAGACTGCAGAAGAAATGGAACTCACCTGGAAAAGAAAATATTACATTAGTAGACGCAAAAAAGTACAAAGAAAGTAGCAAAGTAAAAACAATGTTTAGCAAATGCAGGCACCATCTGAACGGGACACAGTGATCGATCTAGTTAATGTACAGGTAAAATGCCACAGGTTGCGCCTTATGCGATTCATTCGTCTAGCTTCACTCGTCTGACAGACACTGCCCTGGTGGTTTAAAGAATCAGTCGGCATCGTCGTCAACACGAAGCGACGATGGTGCCAGCCTGTGCTTTAACCTCTAACGTGTGGCCGCCAGGGCAAAGACCATCTGACGTGTGAAGCGCGTCAAAGAAATCAAATAATACGCGACATGTGATGTTTTTATCTGTACAGTAATGCGCTGCTTCTTAATCAAAGGGACAATAATGCCTATGAAGCTTTAAATGGCGTTTTGCGCATTAAAATCTTCCCTTTACTATCCAACCCCCCTGGTGTTCGCGATGTTTCGGGAAGTATATACACTGACGGAATGCTGAAGAAGATTTTACTGCAAGGGCAGAAACGTCTGTTCTGCAGTTCGAGCCCAGTTCGCATCTACATTATCGACTAAAAAAATTGCTACTGAGGGTGGCTGAAAAAGACAGAAAATTAAGATTATGTCCGGATTATAACGTCGTTTTAAGGTGTTCTCTGAAGATGGGAACGCAGCTGCCAGTCTTAGAACATTTTCAAGTATCCTGCTTCTTCTGTTTGGTTTGACATCAAAATTGTACAATAAACAAAAACAGGCGGTATCTTATCAGTTAAATAACTGTTTAAGATTAAAAATAGCAGAAACGTCAGCAGCCATAATGATGACCTAGTATTCTCCTGCACTTCGTACAAGTGTGTGCCAGTTGACGATACACACTGCACTGATGTTTTAAAGTATGTCATCCGATGATTGCAGTCAGCCCAAACGTGTAACCAGAATCACAAACAAAAAGTGCGAACAAGAATGAAAAATTTCATGTGTTTATTTAAGATTATTCTGATGCTCAGCACAAAACCGTAACAATTAACTATGTCTAAAACTCAAAAGAACACATCTGACACAAATTTAAGACACGTCAAGGACGCAGTACATACAAGAAACGAAGGAACAAACTCCACTCATCGCAGTACCTTAATGGAGGTATATGCATCGGAATGGCTATGCGAATTTCTTAGCGCCACTCGAATCAGGATGATGGAGGAAATTTTTATCGCTATAAACTTGCTGGTAAGGGAAAATACAGCTCATGATCCTTAATACACTAGATTAAATAGTAGAACTCTCCACACAGCCTCACGGCTGCGTTTGAGTGCTAGTTGGATAGTTTATCTGGAGTTTAAGTTGGTCAACGCATACAACATATATGTGCGCCCACTGAGGTCGACAGCCAAACTACTGCACCCAGCTTCGTGCTACCGCTCAGACAGCAACGTGTAAACTAGCCTGAACAAGTGCCCACTGAATACTGCACAGCTTTACCCGCAGTCGCCGGCCCGTGTGGCCACGAGGTTCTAGGCGCTTCAGTCTGGAACCGCGCGACCGCTACGGTCGCAGGTTCGAATCCTGCCTCGGGCATGGATGTGTATGATGTCCTTAGGTTAGTTAGGTTTAAGTAGTTCTAAGTTCTAGGGGACTGATGACCCCAGATGTTAAGTCCCATAGTGCTCAGAGCCATTTACCCGCAGTCAAATCCCCGATTTGAATATGGCTGAGCATTTACAGATTGTTATGGAAGTCGATTTGATGCCAAACAACAGACATCTATGGACTACTCGAGAGCAGAGCTTGTAATGTCACGGACAACCAAACACATTTCGAGATGCTTTCAACCCAACATATTTCGAGATACTTTAAAGTGAGCGCTTTAAAAAGTGGCAATTTTAGGTGGGAGCGGTGAGGGAGATGTGTTTGATCCTGCAGCCACCGTGAACCAAGACATAAGGAAATTGAAGACATTAGCTGCCAGTGAGAGTTGATTTATGTCAACAGTTTACACAACTACGGTTGTCGGTAAGATACTGGTAGAGATTGGGTGTATACTACCACCTATGCAACACTGTTAACCCAGCAAGCAATTGCACGGTAGCATTTACCAAGTGTCTTTGAAGTCAGTACCGCCATTAGACAGATGTTTCTTTACTGTGTTACATTTACACTTACACAATCATGATTGTTAAAGTCCCATTATCAAGTGTTTTAAGTGTTACACAGTGCCTAAGAAGGCACTGTATAACAGTTAAAACGCTTGATAATGGCATTAAGAAGAAACAACAGTCTAATGATGGTATTGACTTTAAAGAAATATATTATGGCTGTGGCCCCGCATTATGAAAAAATTATTTAACAAATGCTTTTTCACTCCCCTTGCTGCGTTTTGTGTGTCGCTCTTATTCTTATTTGCAACCGAGTGAAGAGATCCCGGTTTATTGCAGAGTTCTAATACGAAACCCAAGATAACAAAAGGGACCGGCGATCGCTATCATGCGTCACTTCCGCTTTCGCAGAAATACAAAATAAGAGAAAGAGGAGGCCTCGTTCCCCCGCACCACTCCTCTCTAGGCTCGCGGCCGACTGCCGCGTTAGAGCGTCCGCGAGATACATTTATGAGCAAACTTAGACTGCAACTTCAGACACGTGTCTGGCTTTTTCATGACCTAGTTTACACCATCATCACACATATCCCTAGCTGGTTAAACGAAAGGTCAGAAATTTGAAATTTACGTGAATGAACTTGCCTCCTATTCACTAATTTAGTAAGGTGCAAGGCTGTTTCTTCAGTACATTACACGAGATAACGTATTTTCACAATAAGGGCAAAATGTTTCTGCCAGATACCAGAAAAGCAGACAATGTACTGGACGGGCAGTATTTACGAGCCTGCCCCTACCTGCGGAATAGCCCTGAGCAGAGGCCGAGGAGGCTCTCCATTGGTAATGTCTGTAGAGGGCTCGAGGTGAATAAGATGGCAGCGCCGGCCATAGAGCGCGCTCATCAGCGGAGCGAGTGTTTACTCTGGCGGCCGCAGCCAGCCGGCGGCTATGCCGCTATACGCGCCGCTGCCACACAGCAAAGGCGCTCCGCGCGGTACCGTCCTCCTGCATTCAAGGGATCGCCGGCAAGCCTTACTGATGCGAATACGCTTCAAGGCCAATACCCACATCGGAGGGCTCCAATTCAACTGGCAGGCGAAACTTAACAGGAACCTGTAAAGTGTAGCCATTGTGAAGAGCGTTAGCTTCAATCGTCGAAGTTAAATTCGGGCATACTCACAGGGAGTATTATATAACCATTACCGTTCATAATATATATATATATATATAAATGACCTAGTGTTCGCGGTTAATGCTATTGTATACAGGGGCCATTTATAGTAGATGATCACACAAAAACTAATCGCATGAAGACTGATGCGTGGAAGATTAATTGGAGGAATCTCCAGGAAAATTTTGGAAATTTGTGGTAAGGTCTTATGGGACCAAACTGTTTAGGTCATCGGTCCCTATGCTTACATACTACTGTATCTAACCTAAACTAACTTACGCTAAGGACAACACACACACCCATGCCCGAGGGAGGACTCGAACCTCCGACGGGAGGAGCCGCGGAAACCGTGGCAAGGCGCCAGAGACCGCACGGCTACACCGCGGCCTAATCTTCAGGAAGTGTGGTTCACCAAGATGGCGTTCGATCGGTACTTTAATACTGATCGACAGTCTAGAACCTGTCCCGTAGAGGATTGGTGAGACCAACTAAAGGCGATCCCAAGTAGAGCAATACGTTTAGTCGCAGGTTCGTTTAGGAACCGAGAATGCGTCATTGAGACGCTCATTCAACTCGAGTGGCAGATACTAAAAGCATGTGGTTGTGCGTCACGGTATAGTTTACTGTTAAAATTACGAGAGGTACGTTCCTAGAAAAATCGGCCAATATATTGTTTCCTCCTACGCATATCTCGAGGAACGACCATGAAGGTAGAAATTAGATGGATTCAAGCTCACAAGGAAGCTTGCCAACAATCGTTTCCCCCACGCACCATTCGCGACAGGAACAGGAAAGGGGAGAAGTGACAGTGGTAAACCAAATACTCTTTGCCACAAACCGTGAAGGCAGCTTGCGGTATAAATGGTTCAAATGGCTCTGAGCACTATGGGACTTAACTTCTGAGATCATCAGTCCCCTAGAACTTAGAACTACTTAAACCTAACTAACCTAAGGACATCACACACACCCATGCCCGAGGCAGGATTCGAACCTGCGAACGTAGCGGTCGCGCGGTTCCAGATGTAGCGCCTAGAACCGCTCGGCCACACCGGCCGGCTCTTGCGGGATATACACGTATATCTAGATGCGCACGGGCCGGTGCCTAGTTTCATGGTCTTGTTGTCGATGATCTGCCCCGACAATGTTATATCCAAATAGCGACGCTAAATTTTCCATGACGTCTTATGCAACACGAAATAGTTTGAGGCAGTGAAAAACAGCCTGTACAATGAGAAAAATAACGAAATTACACGGAGTGTAAGAAATTGGACAAACTGAACTACAACAAACCACAGAAAGGATGAGAGAAAATTTTAGTCACTGAGGAGAAATCACTAAGTCCCACACGGTTCAATTTTTGATCGACTAATTCTCCTTATATTTGTGAATGACCTTCCGCTTAACATACATAAGTAGAATTGCTATTTTTACAGACAATACTGGCGTTATAATAAATCCCAGTAGAGGGAAACAAATTGTTAATGATGTTTTTGGAAGAATTATTAAGTAGTTCTCTGAAAATGGACTCTCCCTAAATTTTGAGAAAACACACGACATTGGGTTCTTTACACCAAATAGCGAGACAACAATACTGATGTAGCATATGAACAGGAGTCAATAAAGACAGCAGAATGCTCCACATATTTGCGTGTACATACTGATGAAAACTTGAACTGGAGAAGACATACTACAGAACAGCTCAGTGCTTCGGTTACTTTTGCTGTTCGTGTAATTGCTAGAGTTGGAAACAAAGAAATCAACTGCTTAACATATTTTACATATTTCCACTCAAAAGCATCTATTTTCTGAGTCATCAGCCTTCTGAGTGATACAATGCGGCCCACCATGAATTCCTCATCTGTGCCAAACTCTTCATCCCAGAATAGCAATTGCAACCTACGTCCTGCCGGATGTATTCCCGTCTCTTTCTCTACAGTTTGTACCCTCTAAAGTTCCCTCTAGTACCATGCAAGTTATTCCCTAATGTCTTATGGAGTAATCTTCTGGGACAACTGATTACTTAGAAAGAAAGTTTGTGGTGTAGACCTGCAGTCATTTTAAAAGTACATCTTTAGGAAATTAGGCATTTTAACTGCATCTTCACAATATACATTTTCGCTAGTGGAATTCGTCATACATAAACCATTACTCTTAGACAAGAATATGAATTTTTTTATCATTTGCCCAATAATAGAAAAATACCTGAATGGTAGCAAAGCAAGTTTGAAATCCAGCCTAAAATCATTTTCTGTACAACTCCTTTTCCATAAAGTTTTTTTTAACTTAATAACATGCAAAAGACATGGTTTTAAGAGTAGTTGCATGAGTAAGACTAAAAATTAATATCTTCATTAATGTTAATAACTGCTCATATAAACATATCCAGTAAAAGACTCACTCCACATCATTTCGACAAAAAAATTAAAATTATCTATGGCACAAGTAACTAACTATCCAATGCGGCGCTATCTGTACCCACAAGCTGTACTGCGACGGCGAAAATACCAGTCAGCCATGCAGCCTGACACACAATGTTTTCGTATCGACATTTATGCGATATGACTTTATAAAGGCCGCACGGGATTAGCCGAGCGCTCTGAGGCGCTGCAGTCATGGACTGTGCGGCTGGTCCCGGCGGAGGTTCGAGTCCTCCCTCGGGCATGGGTGTGTGTGTTTGTCCTTAGGATAATTTAGGTTAAGTAATGTGTAAGCTTAGGGACAGATGACCTTAGTAGTTAAGTCTCATAAGATTTCACACACATTTGAACATTTGACTTTATAAACAAAGTTTCGCAAAGTGTCCTGTTTTGATCGACTGCCTACATCGATGGAGGACGATAAGTGGCAGGCAATTTTCGTATAAACTGTTCTCGGTGCACTTTAGGATTAGTTCTGAATCAAAGTCCCAGCATTCGACAACAGCCATCAATGTCTCCCTCAGGGAAGAAACTGACTGTCAAAGAAGTAACGGAACACACAGATTATTTTACTTACCTTTCATACTCTCTCCTGGAGGGAGGTCCTAGCCACACGACATTTATTTTATTTAGTCGGTATATTTGGTTGTACAGTTCGGGTTCTATTTATTTTCGAATTTTCAGTTTATTATCTATTGCTCTTTCTCATTTTGATTTTGAGGAGGTATGAAGATGTAGTAATATCAAAAAAGACTATGCACGTGACATTTCATCGTCGGAGCCAACGTAATCTCTGGTCGCAATGAGCACTGCTACATACATGTGATTCCGTTACTACTTGCACAGTCGTTTGCTTTTCTGGTGAAGAAAATGGTGGTTATTGCCGAAAGCTCGGATTCTGATACAAAGGTAACGCGACAAGTGCAACGAGAACAGTGACGCAGTTCCCCTCCCTTCCCAGAGCATAACTGATTGTCCTATTCCTTTTACGCTGACCACAACACACGTTGACCTTTGGACTGTCGCACACAATTTAAATGCTAAAGTTGCGTTTCTCAGATCCTTACATTGTGTCGGTTTACTTCCCGGACACATGAAAGCAACCTTCGTCCGTGGACTTTTTTTTCTTTCTTTCTTTTTCTTTTTTTGACCTGGGAGATTACTTGCGGGAGTCGCTACTACAACCTTGCGACTCTGAACAAAAGTGGGGGTGAGATGCTAATACAACAATTCAACATGAGAGTTCTCTTAGCCTCTCTCACCTCAGTTCTCCACAATCCTACCTACACGTGATGGCCCCGTTAAACTGAGCAACCCTGTGGAAGGTTGGGTAACCAACCCCAGCGGGAAACTGGGTCAGCAAGCCGACAGGATGTGGAGGACAGTGGAAGGCAGCGGGAAACCAACACTGGAATTACTTCCCGAGACGTTCATGGGATGGACCTCTTTCTAAAATATTCCTGAGGTATAACGAGGACTCCAGAGATTAGGGCAAATGGAAAAGGATGGAAGGAGAAGAAGAAGGAAGACTTATTGAGGATTCCCTTCTCCAAGAAGGGAAATTAGAAAACGCCAAACATGAAATGACAAGAAACAAATACTTTTATCAGACAGAAGCATATCCTTGAAGCCAAGGAGCTTCAAACTCTTGTGTAGCCCACAGTGCCTTGTGCACCGTGGTTGGTGGCGGCATCTGCAACTGCCGAGACTCTTGATTGACTGATTTGGCTAAGTTCCAGACAAAGGCCAGTTATACCCGATTCAAATCGGCATCACTCGTGGTCGGAGCCCAGACCTCATCTTCTTCATGAAATTTCGCATTCCTTGATCCTCGGTACCACAGATTGGTGTCGGTGTGCTTCTGTCCGGAAGTTAGGCTGGACCTGTGTGTCAACAATTGGGTGGTGGTGGTGGTGGGGGAGGGGGGGGGACTGTGGAGACATTTTCGTCAATCACCTACAACTTTCGTTGGGTGTAAACATTATATCGAAAACCGCGCCTTACTATCTATCCCTATTTCTGAAATATAAACGATCAAAGTTGTAAAAACCTTTTGGAATACCTTGGACATGGGGTTTGATGTGGAGGACATTTGTAACTAATTAACTAATCGTAAAGTAACAATCCACTTCAGTTGCAATGAAAATTTGTTTATTTAACAACATGACTGGCTTCTGACCATTAGAGCTCCATCCTCAGAAGCTAACAACTATAAAGACAGGAGGGGGAGACCAGTTACAAAGTCCATGCAAGGAGTTGCCAAAAATGAGTCATCCGCAAGAGGTTGTCAAACTCAATTAAAAACAATCACACATGCGCGGTGGTCAAGCCAGTCAATCTCATTCTTCGCAAACGGGCCGCGCAGTTAAATAAAATCTCATCACAACTGAAGCGGATTCTTGATTTACGAACCCTGTTCGTGGCTTCAATTCATTTACTTTTGGTTTTTTAAATTCTTCGCATTGGACTGTTTATGCTTGTAACAACAGCTCTCTCTAGTGGTAAGAACAGGAAATGAGAATCGGTGGGTAATAAAGAGTTTTTTGTTTCGTGTGTAGGTGGCATCTAACCGGGCAACTTAGTTTCTGCTCATTACGAGAGCATCCGGAGAACTCCTTAACCTCGCTATTTTTAGCTGAACGTTTTTGTAAAGCTGGCTTCATTAAATTTAAAGTGAAGAACAAAATATCGCCCGACTTATAGATGCAGTGCGTGGGCCAGCTGCGCTACAACTTGCGCTCGAGTTGGACGCTAATGACGCCGCCTGTTACTCCTGCGAATTCGAGACGAGTCACATCACACAGGGGGCAGGATAGCAGGCCACCTTCATTAGAGGCCCCTGTCGTTCGATTCGACTTCCTACGCTTCCAAGAATATAACGAACTGTAGACGCGGTGCACTTTCCCGGACGACGCGTGGGCTGCGAAAAGGGAGGGAGCCGGTTGAAAGCACCCTTGTACGACGCCTATAACGCCGCTAGTATCGTTTCTCACCGTGAGAACTGGTCAAGTACTGATTGAGTGGGCGGCAGTGGCAACACCGCTCAGAAACGTGATATCTATCAGAAACCGCGCAAGTGGAGTTATTCTCGCCTCCAGTGCAACGATCAAATTCAATTAGAAAACTTCAAATCTGGGACGAACTAAGACATAGTGCGGATGTCAAACTGTCCATCGAGATCATGCTGTAAAAAGAAATTTATCATCCGTTCGACATTCAACTGATCTGCTTAAACGGGATGGAAATTTCAAAGCCAAACTTTTGGTTCAGAAAGAAATGCACTTGAACTGAATTTATACAGCTCAGTATATACTAGTGACAGCCATTCATTAAATAAAATAAAAAAACTAACAAGTATCCCGCATTGTTTGATGGTAAGTGGTACTTCAAAGTTTAAGTACTTAAGTAAATAGGACTGTTACATTCGTTTCTTTGAAAACAATGATTCTTCAGACAAGGTTTCGTTGTATTCAACAGGGAACAAGAAGACAACGACAGCACTTCTTTGGAAATTTTCAACCTCAGTTCTGAATATATCGCTGCCGTTTATTCTTTAAGTTGTAGCTCCTTATTTTGCGTTAATATGCATATTACACACACTTTTAGCTTTACAGACGCACTGTTATCGCACGGCATTCGCCTGTGGACAATTTTTAGATGCATCAGTACATTAGTGAAGCGTAGTGTGCACTGTACTGCAAAACAAGGCGATACAACTTACAGAAGAAAAGGCAGTTACAGCATTCAGAATGAAGTCGATAAAAAAGTTACAGTGAATTATTGTTTGAGGTCAGCCAAACAGCTGCACTGATTGTGTCATTCGACGCAAACTATAATGGTCATTGGTAACACTTTAGTGAAAAGGTACTGAAGCAGTAAATTTTACACTGGGTGTTCGGAAATTTCCGTTACAAACTTCTACGACTTGCAAGTGAGTACATAATATTTTGAATAGGAAATGAAGCATCTGAAAACATGTTGGTAAACCGAACACTTTTACAAGCAATTTACTGGGCGTAACCCAGTACATTAGTTGTTTTACAACTCCACTCATTAATAAGCAAAGAAACTGCTCCCGTGCTCGTTGACGGGTTCTCTTCAGCGTGGTGCAGTACGGCCTCTTCCACCTCGGGTGTGCGGCGTCTTCTCCGAGAAGCACAGTCGCGCCTGCTGACTGTTAAGGTACGCCTGTCTCGAAGCCTTTATGTAATTCTGGCGAAAAGCGCACGCGATGCAGTCGGGTGTTGTGGAGACGATCTTGATGAAAGCGACGAGAGTTTCGCCATTCAGATGGATCATGTCGGTGTGTTCCGCAAATCATGTTGCTCTAACGCTCACAGACAAGTTTTCAATTCGTGAGAGATCTGGAGAATGTGCTGGCCAGGGCAGCAGTCGAACATTTTCTGTATCCAGAAAGGCCCGTACAGGACCTGCAACATGCGGTCGTGCATTATCCTGTTGAAATGTACGGTTTCGCAGGGATCGCATGAAGGGTAGAGCCACGGGTCATAACACATCTGAAATGTAACGTCCACTGTTCAAAGCGTCGTCAATGCGAACAGGAGGTGACCGAGACGTGTAACCAATAGCACCCCATACCATCACGCCGGGTGATACGTCAGTATGGCGATGACGAATACACGCTTCCAATGTGCATTCACAGCGATGTCGCCAAACACGGATGCGACCATCATGATGCTGTAAACAGAACCTGGATTCATTCGAAAAAATGACGTTTTGCCATTCGTGCACCCAGGTTTGCCATTGAATACACCATCACAGGTGCTCGTGTCTGTGATGCAGCGTCAAGGGTAACCGCAGCCATGGTCTCAGAGGTGATAGTCCAAGCTGCTGCATACGCCGTCGAACTGTTCGTACAGATGGTTGTTGTCTTGGAAACGTCCCCATCTGTTGCCTCGGGCATCGAGACGTGGCTGCACGATCCGTTACAGCCATGCGGATAAGATGCCTTTCATCTCGACTGCTAGTGATACGAGGCCGTTGGGATCCCTCCTGAACCCACCGATTCCATATTTTGCTAACAGTCATTGGATCTCGATCAACGTGAGCTGCAATCTCGCGATACGATAAACCGCAATCGCGATAGGCTACAATCCGACCTTTATCAAAGTCGGCAACGTGATGGTACGCATTCCTGCTCCTTACACGAGGCATCACAACAACGTTTCACCAGGCAACGCCGGTCAACTGCTATTTGTGTATGAGAAATGGGTTGGAAACTTCCCTCATGTCAGCACGTTGTAGGTGTCGCCACCAGCGCCAACCTTGTGTGAATGCTCTGGAAAGCTAATCATTTGCAAAATGGTTCAAATGGCTGAGCACTATGGGACTTAACATCTGTGGTCATCAGTCCCCTAGAACTTAGAACTACTTAAACCTAACTAACCTAAGGACTTCACACACATCCATGCCCGAGGCAGGATTCGAACCTGCGACCGTAGCAGTCGCGCGGTTCCCGACTGTGCGCCTAGAACCACTAGACCACCGCGGCCGGCAATCATTTGCTTATAACAGCATCTTCTTCCTGTCGGTTAAATTTCGCGTCTGTAGCACGTCATCTATGTGGTGTAGCAATTTTAATGTCCAGTAGTGTAGCTTTAGGAAAGATAGCATCTCGTATATACGAATCAAAGACGCAATCCGTAGATTGTGTGTATGTGACAAGTTTGCGATATTGTGTCGTTTTAATTGTAAGCCTCCCCGGAGGCACGCTGTGTTGGCAGAGAGCAGCAACTCGGCGCGGCAGTGGAGCGGCAGCTGTCGCCACTCGCGCTCTACCGGGGCCGCCGCTGTCGTGTGGAACAATGGCGTCCGTCGGCGGCGGAAGCGCGGCGTGGCGTGGCGTGCCGCGTAGAGGAGCGGGTGCGGGGGTGGCCGCCGCTTCCGGGGGATCCCAGTCCCGCGCTTCCGCTCTGTCCCCCCCCCCCCTCCCCCCGACGAGGTCGCAGTTACTTTTACTACGCCCCATTACCTGCGCCGAAGCGATCGTGTTCTGCGAGCTGCACCTGCTGGGAGCCCTCCAATTCTCAAGCCAAACAAATTAAGCTTACATGTGGAACGAGGGTTGCCAAAATCGATACATGAAATCACGATTTTTCCGCTGGACAGAAGGTATTGTCGGATTTGTTTGCTCGTATGGCAGGGTGGCGGGGACAGTCACGATCGAATTCGATGGCTAGTTTACATCCCTAGGTCTGCCACAATGGCCACTGCGAGTACGGTTTCTCACATCCACCTGGCCAAATAGGGGGCTGGATCTCCATTTCGATTTCAGAAACCTGACACACAATCAACTGAAACATAAATAATGCAATTTTCACGATGCGCAGACAGCCGCTCTTTGTCTTCATGAGTCGAACCCGCCCCCATACTCGACGTCGTGCAAAAAGTGGCCCCCAGGCAGGCGTGGATCCCCGGGGATGTTACTGTTTTTGACTCCCTCCCTCCCCACCCCACCCTAAATGTTCAAATGGTTCAAATGGCTCTGAGCACTATGGGACTTAACTGCTACGGTCATCAGTCCCCTAGAACTCAGAACTACTTAAACCTGACTAACCTAAGGACAGCACACAACACCCAGCCATCACGAGGCAGAGAAAATCCCTGACCCCGCCGGGAATCGAACCCTAAATGTAATTTGCCGTCGCCGCCACATTTAATACTCCACACATGCCTCAGATTTTAAGAATTGCCGGCCGAAGTGGCCGTGCGGTTAAAGGCGTTGCAGTCTGGAACCGCAAGACCGCTACGGTCGCAGGTTCGAATCCTGCCTCGGGCATGGATGTTTGTGATGTCCTTAGGTTAGTTCGGTTTAACTAGTTCTAAGTTCTAGGGGACTAATGATCTCAGCAGTTGAGTCCCACAGTGCTCAGAGCCATTTGAACCATTTTTTAAAGAATTACAATAAAAAACACATACAATGGTATAATACAAAGGTGTGCAAAACTTTGGAACAATTCGCAACATGTGTCGCTAGCAAATAACAAACTTGGATCATACATAGAAAGAACTACGAGGCGTGTTTTTTAAGCAAGTACCGTTTTGAAATTTTAAAAAGGCGTGCTAAGATATCTCAATAATTTTATTTTTACACGAAAGCCTGTACCTTAATCTACTTTTCTACATAATTTCCGTCAATACTGAGGCACTTGTCATAACGTTGTACCAGTTTTTGAATACCCTCCTCATAGAAGTCTGCCGCCTGACTTGTTAACCACTGCATCACCACTGTTTTGAACTTCGTCATCGTCCTGAAGACGCTGACCGCCCAGGTGTTTCTTCAAGTGCAGGAACAGATGGTAGTCACTGTGCAAAAGATCGCGGCTGTACGGAGGATGCTCTAGAGTTTCCCATCGAAAAGATGTGATGAGATCTTTGGTCTGATTCGCCACATGCGGACGGGCATTGTCTTGCAGCAAAACGATGCCCTTGCTCAACTTCCATGGACTGTTGCTTTCATTCTGATGTGACGTAGGCCACCCATGTTTCATCGCCAGTAACAATTTGGATTAAGAAATCATCACCGTCGTTGTGGTACCGCTGAAGGAAAGTCAACGCACTGTCTAAACGTTTGGTTTTGTGCACATCCGTCAACATTTTCGATACGCAACGTGCGCACAATTTTCGGTAATTCAAGTGCTCGGTTACAATGCTATACAAAACACTACGAGAAACATTAGGAAAGTCAACCCGCAAGTAGGAAATCGTAAAGCGTTGTTTTCTCTCACCTTATTGTCCACTTCCTGCACCAATCTTTCTTTAACGACCGAAGGACGCCGACTCCGTTGTTCAACATGCGCATTTGTGAGGCCATCTTTAAATGCTCTCACCCACTTTCTTACCTTTCCATCACTCATAATGTTTTCTCCGTATACTGCACAGATCTCACAATGAATATCGATAGCTTTTAGCCCTTTAGCACTAAGAAATCGTATAACACTAAGAAATCTTCACAGTCGACGGGACTCACAATCATCGGAGGCATCTTAAACACTCAGTACACAACGTAAACAAGGAAGAATCAGACTGTAATGGCGTCAGTGCGTAGATTAAGGTACAGGCTTTCATGTAAAAATAAAATTATTGTGATATCTTAGCACGTCTTTTTTTAATTTCAAAACGGTACTTACTTAAAAAACACGCCTCGTACTACTGCAGAAAATAACTGAAATAAGTGCGCAAGGCGAACGGAAATGACACTTTTATTCAGAAACAATAATTACACTGCAGCCACCGCGATTTATCATGGTCCCCTTGACAGACAAAAGGCAGTACATAGTTCTTAATACAGTGTGTGATCACCACGGACGGCAACGTATGCTCTGCAATCTGCTCCCATGCTGGTCACAAGGTCGGTTAGGTGTCCTTTTGGTAGAGCGTTTTATTCCTGCACCAGCGTGGTTCAAGGCTGCTGGACGGTCGTCGGTTCATGCCGGTGCGCTGCAATACGCCTCTCCGACGAATCCAAACGTGCTCGATGGGATTTCCGTCGGGGGAACGGGAACGCCAGGTCCATCCGCGAAATACCCTCTCGTTCCAGGGAGTCCTCCACCTGCTCAGTTCGCTGTGGTCGCGCACTGTCATCCATAACAATGAAGTCAGGTCCCAATGAACCCTGAAAAGACGCACGTGAGGAAGGGTTACTACGTTTACCAGTGAGTCTACCGTGTTCAAAGATGTGGAGGTCAGTATGCCCATGGGACATTATGCCTCGCCACAACATAATACCTGGACCCTCATATGGCGGGAAGTGGGTACCTTTTCGAACATGCTCTAGGCGTTAAGATATCGGATGGCCTGATGTTCCCAGAGCGTCTTAACCTCCAAATCTTTGAACACGATACTCTCAGCAGCCAACGTTACTGTGTCACTGTACTCCTTCCCTGTTTGCATCTTTTCCGTAGCATTCGACCCTGCCTTCATATTTATGGACGACAATGAACGACCTCGTCGCACAGCGCAGATGAAGGAGCTCTTGGCACGGACGGATATTCAGAGAATGGACTGGCTTTCCCGTTCCCCCGACTTCTTTAATCGAGCAATGGTGGGATACCTTGGGGAGGAGTTCTGCGGCACGTCCACATGCACCAACGTCCATTCAGTATATGCGACCCGCGCTGGAGGTGGACTGGAACGCCCTGCCACAAGAAATCCTTACCAATCTTGTGACCAGTGTGGGAGCCCATCACAGAGCTGAAGATCACATTACTAAGAACCATTTCCCGCCTTCTTAATTTCCAGAGGACCATCATATATCGCGGTGGCTTCAGCTAATAATTGTCTTTGAGTAAAAGTGACATTTCTGTTTGCCTCGTTGCGTATTTCTGTCAGTTACGGTGCTTACTATACTGTAGCGGTTATTTCAATGTATGGTCCAAGTTAGGTCGAGCTTTTTTATTTGACGATGACACATAACGGGAAAAATTACTTTCTACTTTAACTTCAGCACACAGTGCGTAATCATAATTTGTCTGTATCAGTGGTTAGTACAGGGGCTCATTACGCACATCCCTCCATTTGGATTCGTGCCTGACTCCAGTCACTGCCACCCACCCCGCCGCAAAGCAGAGCGCAAGAAGAGGCGCTCTGCTGCAACTGCGCCGGCCGCCGCCGCCGCCGCAGCCGCTGTTTGCCCCTCCGGCGAGCGGCCTTTCGCCGTGCGCAGAACCGGCCCAGGAATGCAACGCCACGCCGCACCGGAAAAACGATGCGCCGCCAGCCAGCCCAGAGGAGGCGGCCACTGCGCTCTTGTTACACTATCGTGGCCACGGCTTCCTCTTGCAGCCGCCAGCAGGCGCAGAATTACAATGTGGCGCTATCATTCACCTCTGCTTCCCCGCCATACTATCAGGCCACTCTCGTGGCTTGTCAGACTCCTATACACACTCCGTGAGAAAAGGTTGGGAAGTGTGTCATAAATCCGTTGTATCCTCTTCTGAGGCAACCTATCCAACAACTCTCTGACTGGTTCTCAACATCCTGGATATTGGCACTGGGACAGAGTCGACGTCCGAGCTGGTCACTCGCATTTTCTATTAAGAACGTCCACCCGCTTAGCTGAGTGTTAGCCGGCACGGTAGCTCAGCGTGTTCGGTCAGAGCTGATTTGCCTCTGTAATAAAAAAAAACTGAGTGAAAGGATCGACAGCGAACTTAAACGGATGTCATGCGACGTCTGCAACCACCAAACACAACGATCAACAACGAACAAAATGAAAAAAAAGTGGTAACGTATTTGCCTACCATGCAGCGGGCCGGGGTTCGAATCCCGGCCGGGATGGAGATTTCCTCCGTTCGTGGACTGGGTGTTTTGTTGTCCTCATCGTCACGGACGCGCAAGTCTCCCAATGTGACATCACCGAACTTTTCCCCGGTAGGGGTCTTCCGGTCAACAATGCCACACGATCATTTCTTTTCGATCAAGAACAGATCTAAGGATCGTGCTGACAACAGGAGCGTCTTAACATTACGCTGACAGTTCACAGAGACGAGCACTGTCCTGACGAAACATTCCACCATAGAACTGCACATAATAAGGAACTCATGAGAGATTAGCACCTTCGTCTATATCATTACTCTGCAATTCTCAGTCAAGTGCCTGACAGTGTGTTTATAGAACCACCTTCAAGCTACTTCTCTACCGTTCCATTCTCGAACAGCGCGCGGTAGAAACGAATACTTAAATCTTTCCTTGCTAACTCCGATTTCTCTTATTTTATTATGATGATCGTTTCTCCCCATGTAGATGGGCGCCAACAAAATATTTTCAAAACTCTGAGGAGAAAGTTGGTAATGTTCTGCTGCAGCGCAATCATCTTTGTTTTAATTCGTGTATCATATCAGTGGCACTCTCTCTCCCATTTCGTTTGACATACAGTTGCGTCGTCAGATTTCTTTCTATCACTACTAGTTACGACCTGTGTTCATACCCAATGGTTCCCTCAACCGTGACGCCAGGAGTAACACCGCTGTGCCTCTTCAGAACAATGGACGAATGGGACATCTCCCCAGGTTGCTGTCATATTCCTCGAAGACGGTCATCCATGATAGTGCAGAACCGCGACTCACTGCTGACCACAAGGGGACGCCATTCGTCAGCAGTTCGTACTTCCCAGTCATGGCACCACTCTAAAGGTAGCTGAATGTGTTGTGGTGTTATGGGCAGTCTACGTATGCTGCTGGTTCCGCAAATGGTAACGGCTGAAGTCCATCATATGTTCTCGGATGACAGGCACAGTTGTAAAGGGGTTCCCCTGTGGTGGTTATACGTGTTCCACCGGACCCTTGACGATGAGTATGTCTGCCCTCACGTTCCCATGTATTTTCCATCATCGGAACACTCTCACATCCGAATGCCCCACAAACAAGAATACTGCACGATTGCTGGCCAGTGTAGCCGAGCAGTTCTAGGCGCTTCAGTCTGGAACAGCGCGACCGCTACGGTCGCAGGTTCGAATCCTGCCTCGGGCATGGACATTTGTGATGTCCTTAGGTTAGTTAGGTTTAAGTAGTTCTAAGTTCTAGGGGACTGATGACCTCAGATGTTAAGTCCCATAGTGCTCAGAGCCATTTGAACTGCACGATTCGACCAGTCGGCAAAATGGGGACCCACCATGAGGCCCCTTTCAAACTCAGATATAATAACGCTGTCTGGTACGAATGTGCGGTATGTCCCTGTCCTTCACAGTGATAAATCAACATCTGACGTGCCCAGGTTCGATTCCTGGCCGGCTCAGAGATTTTCTTCGATCGCGGACTGGGTTTTGTGTTGTCCTAACTTTCGTATCGTTGTAACTGAGATTGCTTTTGAGATGGCTGAATGGGCACGGCTCGAAAGCCTAATAAATTGGAAAAAAAGCATCTGACGGTGTTCAGGTCACTTTTACGTTATACCCCAGCAGACTTGGTAACAACATTAAACACGAAAAACACTAACGCACTCTGATGGCTATTCCACTTGTCACAGAGAACTACAGCTCAATCACTTATATACACGCCGATGTTCTGCACGTGTAAGAAGTTATACTGGCACCCGACCAAAACTTCTACATGCTTTTCATTTCTTGTCAGCCTGACTATTAACTCTGAAACTCGTATGCATACATTGCCATAAAAAAACGCAATGAACAAGCTATACTATAACAAGACGATGTCATCAGCAACGAAAAAATTGTAATTTGGGTTTTGTGGTAGAATACTTCTAGCGCTACAGAAACAAGATGCTGCTATGCGATTTGATGAAAAGCGTACTTCCATTAAATACTAAGCTTGAAAAGACGCAGAAGGAGGAGGGCGGAGGGGGAAACAAGCAGCATCACGAGAAATCGTTCCACAAGCCTGCTGGGATATGTGGCGACTAACAATTCGCACCGGCTCTGTCCCTTTCCCTGCACACGGACGCCATAGTCGCCTTGTCGAGGTAAAAGAGGGAGTAGTCATTCAAGATGATCCACTGATACTCCACATGGCTCCTGAAATCCATGATGTCATTGGAATCTATGGTGGCACTTCTACGATGCTAAAATTAGCGATCGTAATAAACAACAGGCCTTGAAGGGCCAACAGTATCCACCGGCCGCCGTGTCCTCCTCGGCTCTTAGGCGTCACCGTATGCGGATACGGAGGGGCATGTGGTCAGCACACCACTCTCCCGGCCGTTCTCAGTTTTCGTGACCGGTGCCGCTACTTCTCAATCAAGTAGCTCCTCAACTGGCCTCACAAGGGCTGAGTGCGCCCTACTTGCCAACAGAACTCGGCAGATCCAGACGGTGACCCATAGCGGTCGTTAAGTCTGCGTTAAATTAGTTTTCCATATTACACCCTAATGCGAACACCACTGACACTCTTGAGGTGCGTCATCTGTAGAAGTTCGTACTTGCAGTGCAACTCGCAGCTATCCTCTACTGCTGATTTGTGACACCCAAGGTTTGTGCGCATACCTTCCTCCACTCAACGTCTAGAACGGCGGGTAACGAGAATGTTCAGATGGTCGTGTGATATGCATTAGGAAGGAATGATCACTCCTGCCCCCTCTCCTCTCAGGAGCCTTTTCGACGTCACCCTTCCTGAACAGACATAACTGATCGAATTGCTTTCTGGGTGGTCTCCGATTCATAATACACTTCCCAAATTCTATCTAGCACTGGTTGGGAAGGGAGTGAGACAGGGTTGTAGCCTCTCCCCGATGTTATTCAATCTGTATATTGAGCAAGCAGTGAAGGAAACAAAAGAAAAATTCGGATTAGGTATTAAAATCCATGGAGAAGAAATGAAAACTTCGTGGTTCGCCGATGGCATTGTAATTCTGTCAGAGACAGCAAAGGACCTGGAAGAGCAGCTAAACGGAATGGACAGTGTCTTGAAAGGAGGATATAAGATGAACATCAACAAAAGCAAAACGAGGATAATGGAATGTAGTCGAATTAAGTCGGGTGATGCTGAGGGAATTAGATTAGGAAATGAGACACTTGAAGTAGTAAAGGAGTTTTGCTATTTGGGGAGCAAAATAACTGATGATGGTCGTAGTAGAGAGGATATAAAATGTAGACTGGCAATGGGAAGGAAAGCGTTTCTGAAGAAGCGAAATTTGTTAACATCGAGTATAGATTTAAGCGTCAGGAAGTCGTTTCTGAAAGTATTTGTATGGAGTGTAGCCATGTATGGAAGTGAAACATGGACGATAAATAGTTTGGACAAGAAGAAAATAGAAGCTTCTGAAATGTGGTGCTTCAGAAGAATGCTGAAGATTACATAGGTAGATCACATAACTAACGAGGAAGTATTGAATAGGACTGGGGAGAAGTTTGTGGCATAACTTGACTAGAAGAAGGGATCGGTTGGTAGGACATGTTCTGAGGCATCAAGGGATCGCCAATTTAGTATTGGAGGGCAGCGTGGAGGGTAAAAATCGTAGAGGGAGACCAAGAGATGAATACACTAAGCATGTAGGTTGCAACAGGTACTGGGAGATGAAGAGGCTTGCACAGGATAGAGTAGTATGGAGAGCTGCATCAAACCAGTCTCAGGACCGAAGACCACAACAGTGACATAATAATACTATGACGTTCTAATCCAATATTGTCCAGCAGGTTCAATATTACTACCTACGTTCAAGCTCGAACGAAAAAAACTGAATTATTTTCATATCTAGTACTGTGGAACGTCTTTCCTTCTGTGAACAACTACTTTAATGATCATGATTAATTTAAAGTGAAACAGTCATCGACTTGAATTTCATTTCTTTATCACAGAGCTTCAATGGACATGATCCTTCTGTGAGTGGCTTTTTCTTCATGTCTTCCGTCTGTGAATCATCTAGTCCACCACGATATTTTGATAGAAACATTCGAGACTGTACAACCATGTGAGAAAGAATGAATGTTTAGATGTTGGGGACAAGTCACCAACTAGTTCATTGAAAGGAATACATTCTATAAGTACCTGATGGTCCACAAATACTGGAGGAAGTATATGAATGCAATGGGTGGAATAATGCCAGCTGAAACCAGCAATGCCGCTGTGGAGCAGAAGACCGTAGCGGTCCTGTCGCTGTAACTGACATACGTAAACCCCTTCAGTAAAAAACCGTTTCACACGCACCTTCCAGCATGTAATTAGTTCCAGTCTCTCCAGATACAAAAAGAATTTCATTCATTTATTCGTCACGCCGTAAGGCAAGCGATTCATGAAATTATTCGGTAGTTAAATGACGTCTGAGTGGCACCCGGAGGATTACAACTACGGAGGAAAGGGAAATAATCCTGCTATGATGGGTGTCCGAATAGTAATTATGTAAAGGTTTTTTTTAAATTACCGCTACAAGTCACAAACTTTGTCAACTATTACATTACTTATTTATTTAGCGATATGTTTCGAGGGTTAAACCTCATCTTCAGGCTAAATGGCACTACAAAAACACCTTCACAATAAGGTCATACTGATGTTACATAGTCTTTTCGTAAATGCTGTGGTCATCCTGTGGAAGAAGAGAAAACTTAGTAAGAGGCGGTGTCACTTTGGAAGCTGGACTGATGTCTGCACGAAAATGTTGTGTAACGGTCACTCACTTTGTTCTTCTGGCGTGGCATCCTCGTGCAAACATCAGTCCAGCTTCCAAAGCGACATCGCCTCTTACTAAGTTTTCTCTTCTTCCACAGGATGACCACAGCATTTACGAAAAGACTATGTAAAGTTGTTTTTGTAATGCCATTTAGCCTGAAGATGAGGTTTAACCCTCGAAACATGTCGCTAAATATATAAGTAATATAATAGTTGACAAAGTTTGTGACTGGTAGCGGTAATTTAAAAAAACCTTTACATATTTCTTTAGACAGTCACGGTCGAAAACTAGTCAAAATGGTTTCAAATTCCGAATAGTAATTATCTTCAATCCCTCTCTTCTATGGAGCCGCAATGCTTAGAAAAATTAAATTAAAAAAGCGATAGAAGTGTTCTTTCCCTCTGTTTTAGGAGTGAGACACCGGTCTCAATCTGTTACTGAGCGGGCGCTGAAGACCTTGCCGTCGTGCGCCCAAACAACCCTCTCCATCCATCCATCAATCTCGGGAGTGAGGTAAGCTAATTTCCATGGGGACTGCAATCATTATAGTCTCACTGCCAGCAGGACGTGAAGGAATTCTGTCAGGGTCTCGGAGGATACAGCTGAAGTGATTCACAGAAACTGAAGCCAGTCTAAATCTAGATGGGCAGTCTAGGATTTAAAGCCTACTCTTACGAAGTACGTCCGCCTCAACTGTCAGCGTGTCTAGCTGCTATGCAGAAGATCTGGTTTCGATCCCTGGTACTGACAGGGATTTTTCCTTGTTGGGAAAACTGGAACAGTGTGCACTCGCCCTCGCGGAGCCAATTGAGAAGCTACAGATTGAGAAGTGGCGGCTCCAAGATCAAGAAACCTGGCAACGACCGGAAGAGTGGTGTGCTGATCTCATACTCCGGTATATCGTATGCATGAGCGTAGGATGATACGGTGGTCGGTCGGTCACCTGTGGCCCGCCTGGGCCAGAACCCGAAGTTTGCCTGCTCACCGAGTACAGGTCATACGTCACTACTCCTGAGCTAATGCGCTCGATGATGAACTCCCCGCTAAAATCATCCTTTAGTTATTATACACACTGAAGACCCAAAGAAACTGGTAACACCTGCCTAATATCGTGTAAGGACCCCACGAGCATGCCGAAGTGCTGCAACACATGGTGGAGGGAACTGACACCATGAATCCTGCAGGGCTGTCCATAAATCCGTAAGAGTACGAGCGGGTGGAGATCTCTTTTGAACAGCACGTTGCATCCCAGATATGCTCAATAATGTTCATGTCTGGGGAGTCTGGTGGCCAGCGGAAGCGTTTAAACTCAGAAGAGTGTTCCTGGAGCAACTCTGTAGCAATTCTGGACGTCTGAGGTGTCCCATTGTCCTGCTGGAATTGCCCACGTCCGTCGGAAAACATAATGGTCATGAATGGATGCAGGTGATCACACAAGGTACTTACGTACGTGTCACCTGTCAGAGTCGTAGCTTGACATATCAGGGTTCCCACACCACTCCAACTGCACACTCTCCATACCATTACAGAGCCTGCACCTGCTTGAACAGTCCCCAGTTGATATGCACGGTCCATGGATTCATGAGGTAGTCACCATACCCGTACACGTCCATCCGCTCGATTCAATTTGAAACGAGACTTGTCCGGCCAGGCAACAAGTTCCCAGTCATCAACAGACCAATGTTGGTGTTGACGGGCGCAGGCGAGGTTAAAGGTTTCTGTCGTGCAGTCATCAAGGGTACACGAGTGGGCCTTCGGATCCAAAAACCTACATCGATAATGCTCCGTTGAGTGGTTCGCACGCTGACACTTGTTGATGGCCCAGCATTGAAATCTGTGGAAATTTGCGGAAGGGTTGCACTTCTGACACTTTGAACGATTCTCTTCAGTCGTCGTTGGTCCCGTTCTTCCAGGATCTTTCTCCGGCCGCAGCGATGTCGGAGATTTGATGTTTTACCGGATTCCTGATATTCACGGTACGCTCGTGAAATGGTCGTACGGGAAAATTTCCACTTCATCGCTACGTCGGAGATACTGTGTCCCGACTATAACACCACGTTCAATCTCACTTAAATCTTGAGAACCTACCATTGTAGCAGAAGTAACCGATCTAACAACTGCGCCAGATACCCCGTTGTCTAATACAGGCGTTGCCGAACGCAGTGCCGTATTTGCGTGTTTACATATCTCTGCATTTGGATACGCATGCCTACACCAGTTTCTTTGGATCTAGCATGTTTGTAATGTGGTAACTCTGCACGACATGTCAACGTCACAATCTGGAACCGGTAATTGCATTCGTAGATACGTAGCTTACTGATACATAAAAGAGCAGCCGGCCGGAGTGGCCGTGCGGTTCTAGGCGCTACAGTCTGGAGCCGAGCGACCGCTACGGTCGCAGGTTCGAATCCTGCCTCGGGCATGGATGTGTGTGATGTCCTTAGGTTAGTTAGGTTTAATTAGTTCTAAGTTCTAGGCGACTGATGACCTCAGAAGTTTAAGTCGCATAGTGCTCAGAGCCATTTGAACCATAAAAGAGCATTTGTGTTTGTGTCAACAAAATAGGTTCTTTAACACATCCATCAAAATGGTAAACAACACCAATAACTATAAGCTGCATGAAGTGTTTTATGTTACGCTACCAGCACAAAATAACTGTTGGCGTTGGGTACAACGGAATAGTAACAAACCACTGAATAAAGCGCATCAAGTGCTCAAACATGTAAGAGCGGACATTTTCTGCCGTGAACAGTACAATAGTGATGACAGACAGTTTTACTGAGACGCTATTTAAGCCCCTCTATCAAAGTTCTACCATTTCAATTCTAAAACGTTACAATCTCCCACTACTGTCTTCTGGCCGATACTACTCAGACGCGCTTGTACACAAGCATTCAACTCGGGTGTAAGTCAGTTCGAATCCTAGCGGTAGAAAAATTTTTCACTGCCGGTATTTGGCCGGCAAAGGAAGGTGTTGGCGTAAAGTTCCTGATCACCAGACTTTGCGCCAATGTCCTCGTTTAAATATCAAACCTTAACGCAGTATCTCCTGAGGACATATGTCACTGTTCATGGTGGTCTGTCCGTCGGATGGGGACGTTACGGTTTCATCCTCTCACTTCCATCATACACCACAAACATTACGCTGCACTCCACGCGCGCACACACGCACGCGATACTGTAATGGAGAATGTTGTAAATAAATAAACACAAAAACCTGCCAATACTCACCTCTTCATTTTTCAAACTCCTGCTTTATTCAATGTTGTTGACTCTCGAGTTCCACCGCAGAGTAATTCGTTCTGGAAATTCCCTGGGCTGTGACTGAGGCATTTCTCCCTAACACCTTGCCTTCCAAGAGGTTATCAGGAGAACTTCTGTGAAGTTCGGAAAGTAGGACAGGTGTACTGGGGGGAGTAAATCGTGAGTCGTACCTGAATAGCTCACTCGGTAGAACCATTGGTCGCGGAAGGCACGGTTCTTACAAGGGAACCTCCCCATCGCACCCCCCTCAGATTTAGTTATAAGTTGGCACAGTGGATAGGCCTTGATAAACTGAACACAGATCAATTGAGAAAACAGGAAGAAGTTGTGTGGAACTGTGAAAAAATAAGCAAAATATACAAACTGAGTAGTCCATGGGTCACATAGGCAACATCATGGACAATATGAGGTCAGGAGCGCAGTGGTCCCGTGGTCGCGTGAGCAGCTGTAGAAGGAGAGGTCCTTGGTTCAAGTCTTCCCTCGAGTGAAAATTTTACTTTCTTTATTTTTGCATAGTTATTATCTGTCCGTTCGTTCATTGACGTCTCTGTTCATTGTAATAAGTTTAGTGTCTGTGTTTTGCGACCGCATCGCAAACCGTGTGATTAGTAGACGAAAGGACGTGCCTCTCCAATGGGAACCGAAAACATTTGATCGCAAGGTCATAGGTCAACCGATTCCTCCACAGGAAAACACATCTGATATATTCTATACGACACTGGTGACGGCATGTGCGTCACATGACAGGAATATGTTGTCGACCCACCTAACTTGTACACTTGGCGAATGGGTAAAAAGATTTTTCTACCTTTCCCGATTTAGGTTTTCTTGTGGATGTGATAATCACTCCCAAAAAAGTGATGAAAACATAAGAGTTTGTCAAATAAACTGAAAATAAAAAATTAAACTTGTCACTGGATGGAAGATTTGAACCAAGGACCTTCCGTTCCGCAGCTGCTCACGTTACCACGAGACCACGGCGCTCCTGCATTCCCAGTCTCCTTGATGTTGCGTATCTTCCCATGACCTACTCAGTTTGTATATTTTGCTTATTTTTTTCACAGTTCCACACAACTTCTCCCTGTTTTCTCAATTGATCTGTGTTCAGTTTTTCATGGCCTATCCACTGTGCCAACTTATAACTAAATCTGAGGGGGCTGCGATGGGGAGGTTCCCTTGTTAGTAGGTTCGTTTGAGCAGTTGCCAGCGGGCTCGTGCGCACGCGCAGAGCTGAATTCGCGTATGAGCAGTGCCTTCCTCCCGCTTCTGGCTACTTGAAGCGTGGCTGTTTGCCGTATGAGCAGTAGTAGCAGCAAGTAGCCAGATGCTACCCGGAAAATTTTTTCCGGCGCACCCAAGTTGCCAGTTTCGCGTATGCGCAGAGCAAGCTGAGTTATAATGGCGGAGTCCTTCCCCACGTGACCCGTGTATATGTTTCGTGTCTTCGTAATATTCCTGGTCTCTTCGTTTACAGCTCCAACGTCAAATGAAATCTGTGGCCGGGAGCCATCAAGTGAATCAACATACATTCTCATAACCATGAAAGACCAAAATAAGTTAGTAGTTTCAGATTTTATATTATTTCCACGTTATTAGCAATCAACCATTAATGTCTTAATGAAGATATTTCTGTCTGTTTTATAGAGAAATTTCCTTCTATTAATTTTTTCCCGCTGAGGCAGTTAGTTCATTTGAAACGAAGTCTTTCATTCCACACTATTGGCTACTTTCAACTTCGTTCAATTTCAAGGGCAAATTTTCATTTTCTGGGACGAATGTCATTATACCATAATAAAGAACCAAACATGACAATACAGTACTGGACCTCCAAGAAAATTGGTATCACGAAAACCACATGAAAAGCTTAATATCAGGCACTTCAGAGTGCATCTGTACATAGAAATGTGCAATTAGAGCGGAATGAAGCATTTTAGTATGGTTTATGAAATTCCGATGCTGCTGGAGTAGTCTCTGACGTCCTGTTCCTTTTATGACACTGTAAGATCTCTTAATGCTATATACATACGAACATACGGAAACATTTACTTGAAGCTGACTAAGTAGGTAAATTTGGTCAGTAGTTTTGAACTAAATATTTTGTTTCAAATATAATGACAGCTGTAGCAGAATTTTACAAATCTGCCTTCTGTGAAAGTGTTTTTCGATCACAAGGCACTTGTCTAGTACTTCCTCTAGGCCTGAAGTTATTTCTTAATTTGTGTTTACGTCTTAAATTTATAGAATGCCATTCTATGCTAAATTGTAGACTGGCAGCATACCGTGTTTTATCGTGTTAACTCCCCACATGGCTTCATATTTATTCCTACAGTAGAATACAAACTGTCAGTTGTACAGTTTCTTTGCCTCACAGACAACCTTGTTAATTTTTTACACATTTCGAAATAGTCAAGAAATTTATTGTCCTTTATTCCGGTGCAAGCTACACAAGGAACTGTTTCATTTTTTTTTTTTTTTTTTTTTTTTTTTTTTTTTTTTTTTTTGCAAGCAATTTGTATTCCATCCTACTAGCTTTTTGCAGTGCTGTGTAGATGTAAACCTGTTGGAAATGCTACATAACGATATTGCAGAGTACGAATTAAAAAAAAAAATCCGTCAAAGTCACCCCATATCAAAATGTTATGGTACTTCGAGCTGTGTAGACTAATATTGAAATGATATTATACCAAGTACTGCTTCCTTATTTGCATCTTTTATCTGGGGGGGGGGGGGAGGAGATATGATAAAACAATTGCTCTAGGTACAACTCTGTATGTCCTCTCAACAACATGCCGCAGGGCTGCACATGGTCACGTGATGGCCCACCACGCACGAAATTCCACCAGAAACGCGACGAAAAGCGTATGAGCAGAGCAAGCACCAAGCAAGGGCTGCGCATGCGCAGTACAGCCTGTTGTCTGGCGCTGTCTGGTAACTGCTCAAATGAACCTAGTTCTGAGTCCCGCCCGGCACAGTTTCTGGCCAGCGCCTACAGCATCCCAGCTGTCCAGAAGAGAGGAGGCGGCGGCACCAGCTCCCGCGTGGGCCCGCAGCCGGTGTGAGCGGGCCGCGCCGTGCGCTGTTGTCACGCCTCTGGCCCGCCGTCACGCTCTGCCGCTGACGCACGCCGCCCCACGGCCGGCCCGCGCTGCATTTTCGGAGGTGCGCACAAAAACCAGGGGCTGCCGAGGCGCGGCGCGGCGCTGCCAGCTATACACGCTACCTGGACACGGGCACACGCCGCTACTGGCCTTCCCTACCAGAAGCGTGCTAAATCGACAACAAATTCCAAAAATCCCCATCGGCACTTTACTGTTTTCTAGAACTTTCCGCAGAACTTGTCACTTCATACTTCCTTCTCGAGAAGTATCATCCATCATCCTTAGTATGAGGCCGGCCGGTGGGGCCGAGCGGTTCTAGGCGCTACAGTCTGGAACCGCGCGACCGCTACGGTCGCAGGTTCGAATCCTGCCTCGGGCATGGATGTTTCTGATGTCCTTAGGTTAGTTAGGTTTAAGTAGTTCTAAGTTCTAGGGGACTGATGACCTCAGTTGTTAAGTCCCATAGTGCTCAGAGCCATTTGAATTAAAAACCAGCGAGAAAGAGTTGTTTCTCTACAGCCATGAGGTAATTTCATAACTACACGCGAAAGTTCCAAGGCGATGCTCCTATGCTTATTTGCGTTTGATGTGGCATCTATCTCCTACTGCCACGTGCGTAGTAGTTGTAGGAAGAACTATGAAGTATAGCTGTTCGTTGGATTATTTTGTACTAAAGGTAATAACTTAGAGATTCTCTATGCTTGCTGATGAGCGAAGTCGCTAAAGCTTCAGATCAGTACCCGTTTTAAAAGACAGAGTCAAATGCTTAGTGGAAGATCGTCACATGAAATCGGAAAACGTGCAGAAGCACGATCGGTACATGCACCTAGAGACAGTTGTGTATAAAGACTCCTGCATAAAGTTGTTTCTCAGCATTCGATGTCATGTTACCAATTATACACACATTCAATTGACACATCGCCGATATAAAGGGCCCGAGACTGTCATTAAAAGTCATGTTACCAACTTTGTCTTCAGTGAAAACATTTATAGTCAAGATCGATAACTACCACAAAAACTCTTACGCTACCGTTTTAAAGCAGGCCACTGCTATCTACCGTTGTGTAAACATCCAGCTTTAGGAGAAACGTTTTTAAACGTTCATATTAAATCTGTCGGAGATAACGACTTTCTGTAACCGATAATGTGACAATTTTTAGAGTGATTAGTGTAAACATCCAGCTTTAGCAGAAACGTTTGTAAACGTTCATATTAAATATGTCGGAGATAACGACTTTCTGTAACCGATAATGTGATAATTTTTGGAGTGATTATTGATCCTAACTAAATAAGAAATGATTACTAAAGACGTCGTTAACACACTGGGGAAAACATGTGGAAGGATGTTGGTTATTAATAAAGTATTGTTTCGCAGTTCCGAAGATAATTACATTTCTTAATTATTATCGGAAACAACAATATTCTTCGTCGACAAAACGGGGCAATTAAAGAAACGAAACATACATAGTTTCGTAGCACACGTGGAAACCATGCCCGAACTGTTAGATGAATATTTCGTCAGTCGGTGTTTGAAAATAGTGTTACGGGAGGAACTTCCTCACTGATGTCACTTACCGCTCCTATTTTACGAATACGTATGGCACTGGTTATTTCAATTGAATACAGGAGACACGTATTAAATCGTGCAGCCGTATTACATGGGGAAGTCTGGAAAACCATCCGGCACTGGATTTCGTGTTGCTGATGGTAAAGTTTATGTTGAATTAACACGTCGCTGGTAGACGGAAGATACCTGTGGAAGGCTGACCTTCATTATTTCAGAGTGAAAGACACGCGGTATTTATCCTGTAAACAGAAACGTTATGACTGGCTGTTTCGCTCATTGTCACCAAATTTTTATATGAAGGCAGATTTTGCCATTCAAATTACACCTTGGAAGTTACGTACACCACGGAGTAAGTTGAACAGCAAGGTAAGTTAAAAATGCCGATTTCCTTCGTCAAGGGAACGAGGCCATTGAAGCAGTGCAGCATACATATTTCCCTACGTTACGTTAACGTTTCGCTTGTCTGTGTATTTCGGAAGGTTACATTTAATAGTCGTCCTAACAATTACATGTAAATTTGTCGACATTTTCGATGTTACGAATATATTATAGTTGAACACAGAAAAACAGTTTAGATTGGCTTTTCCGTCCTTGGAGCATCTGAACAGACGCCATCCGTACAGAGTAGCACGTGGTCTTCCAAGCCTACCTTTAGAAGGGGCGGCAGCTAGCGACATTCCAGGCGCCAGCAAAAACAGCAACAGGGATGACAGCATCACGAGCCGCAAAGTCTTCTCCACTGACATCCTCGGGCACATCACCTTCGCTACACAGCCGTCCGCCACGTCATTGCAAACAATACTGCACAACACTCGCGAGACATACACAAGAGATACAGCGCGACTATTATACTTTATTCGAGCCCTCTGTCAAAAGTTAAGGCGAGGACAACGGTTCATCAACTCGGAGTTAGTACTGACTTAGACTGCAGAGGAAGTTCACCCCAGCGATTTGGTGGAAGCTGAACTACCTCTTCTTTTTTAATCTGGAGTTCAGCGTGTTTTCTGTAGCGCTCAGGACAGTACAAGCTGCGTCTCACGCTTCGCGATCGACCGCAAGCGTCGCCACGGAGGTTGCGGCGAGAGTGTCTGCCGTGAACGCAAGTGCGAACAGGCACGGCGGGCTGCGCGCTCCAGACTGCCCCCACTACCGGCCTCATAAAGGCACTCCATTCAGGGAGAGGGGGGGGGGGGGAAGCTACTAGGTTCGTTCCTAAGCACTCTTCCCGTTGCGCAAATGTTTCTCGTTTAAATAATGGAACAGTGCACCGGATACGTATTTTTTTCATGCTTAGCACTGCGCGTTTCGAGAATTCATTCTCACTGTCAAGTGAAAATATTTACGTGGGTATTCTGTGTGCTGTTTGCATGTGTATTGTGTCGTCTTTTTGAGGTTAGGGTACCGAACGTGCCTACTACATTTTGCAGGAAAATTACGCTCACTGTGAAATTTCGTAAACAATATGGCTGATGATTTGAGTGTGTCTTGTTTTCTGCATAATGAAGAAGGCGCAGTATCTTATAACCACAAAACGACGGCTGCAGTGCAAGACAAGCAGCACGACACACAAATACTAATGGAAATATTTGATCATGACACCGCTGAGAAATTTTCGAAATGCGCAGTGCGAAGCATGAAAAAATACGTGAGTGGTACAGTGTCTCATTACTGTATTTAAAGAATGAATGAATGACAGGCTTTCAAAAAAACATCGATAATGGTGAATGAAATTGAGTCCAACGATTCCGCTTCCCACTTGTGGTCGGCACTTCTTGGAGAACCAGTGACACAAAATGTTAATTGAAGACATTCGTAATTATCCCTGCTACCACTTTCTTCATCAACATCCTGTTTTCTTTTACATATTTTGATTATATGCATATGATGAAAAAATTTGATCAGTTTCTCTTACTGAATTTGGTAACACAAATTTTGTTGCTGACTGACAATACATTGTAGATAATTAGAACCAATATTAATAACCAACAAGGTTGTACATGCCCAAACATTAAAAATGCCGGAAATTATCTAATTTGAAGAAAAAATATTGTTGGTTTTGTTGGTAGGGAGTGGGCATAAAGTGTCCACTTGTTAAGAATCTGGTACGCAGTTTAATTTGACTAAGATATGTATGAAAGCATAGCATGTTTATTTCTACCTATGCCACATCCCAACTTAACGTGCCGTGTCATTTGTAACAATTAGTATAGTATGTGACCCTCAACTATTGTCTTTTGCTATTGGATCTTTGTATGGAAGAGAACAATTTATTCATTTTGAAGGTGACGTTAAAGGATAATGAGATCCTTTTACTTTTGATACCGCAGGCTGTATACGTGCAACACATTTCCACAGAAAACCCTTAAGGGAATAAAATTACACAAGGATGTATTAAATTTTCCCAAGTTTGAGATATACAGCTCCTTTAAAAGATTAGCAGGAACCTAGAACTTCTTACCTTCAACGAGGATAATACGAGACAACACAAAAAGCTCTGAACATGCGCACGCTCAACTCTTTGGAACCAGTGAGAAGAAATTCATCTGATCCGCCGAAACTTGTTGCAACCGTCCATTGGCCGCCACTTGAACAGCTTTCGCTCAGTCATAAACCACTGGAACCGGGAGAATGCCTGCGCAGAAAGCATTCGCGTGGTTGGAATGGTTGCAACTGTACCTCAAACGAACCTATTGTCACCCGAACGTTACTGGCACGTGACGTCGTTCTGGCGTGCACATGTCCAGCACATTTGTCGACTGCTGAGCGATTTCTATCAACTTCGGTAGTCGCATCGGGTTCTCGTGGAAGGTTTTCCGAATTGTTCAGTTCCAGAATGCGCGGTTATCTTGCTAGTTGCTTGGTGAGCCATCGAACAAAATGTGCTAAGCTTATCTTTTGGGAAAATGAAAGATTTCAGGTTACAGGAGAAGCTCAAATTACTGGCTTCTGTAGTTCGTCACAGGAGGTAACAATAATTGTATGTTTTATTTTATCCATTGCAAATGGCTAGTGAAAGCCTGCGACTCTAAAAAAATTCTTTTTAATAAAAGGATTTCTTCTGCTGTCAAGCACGACTACATTTTTATGTACGAGCATATTTCGCAAGACGTCTTCGGGAAACGACTCAAATTTTCAAATGGATTTTTCGTGTATTACCCATTTATTCGTGATGTTTTCGATGTGTGAGGTGCTGCATCGATCTTACCCCTTTATTGTAATACATAAACACGCAGTGCTGTAATTAATGGCCGGTCGGGATGGTCAAGCGGTTCTAGGCGCTGCAGTCTGGAACCGCGCGACCGCTACGGTCGCAGGTTCGAATCCTGCCACGAACATTGATGTGTGTGATGTCCTTAGGTTAGTTAGGTTTAAGTAGTTCTAAGTTCTAGGGGGCTGATGACCTCAGAAGTTATGTACCATAGTGCTCAGAGCCATTTGAACCATTTATTTGTAATTAATGACCGATAATAGATCTTTGTATTAAGTTAATGGCTAATTTTTTCAGCATTTTAAGTACGTTTTCCGTGTATTACGCTATCTATTCGTGATGCTTTCGATGTGTGAGGTGCTGCATTGTTCTGTTGTGGTGTAAACCGTAGCATCCTACCATGCTAGGCCGACGGCGGCTGGTGGTTGCTTTTATTTTATTTATTTATTTACACGTCAAGTTCCGTGGGACCAAATTGAGGGGCAAATCTCCATGGTCATGGAACATATCAGTACATGAAGTTACAACATAAAAGTAATAACAGATAAAAATAAAAAGCTTGTGTACCCGAACAAATTCAATCCATAAATAAACGCAATCAACAATACAACAAGAATCAGCTTAATTTTTCAAGGAACTCCTCGACAGAATAGGAGTGACCCATGAGGAAACTCTTCAGCTTCGATTTGAAAGTGCGTTGATTATTGCTAAGATGTTTGAATTCGAGAGGTAGCTTATTGAAAATGGATGCAGCAGTATACTGAAAACCTTTCTGCACAAGAGTTAAGGAAGTCCGATCCAAATGCAGGTTTGATGTCTGCCGGGTATTAACTGAGTGAAAGCTCCTTATTCTTGGGAATAATCTAATATTGTTAACTGGAAATGACAGTAAGGAATGTATATACTGAGAGGCCAATGTCAAAATACCCAGGCTCGTGAACAGGGGTCGACAAAAGGTTCGTGAACTTTACTTATTGTCCGAACAGCCCGTTTCTGAGCCAAAACTATAATACCATACGACATAAGCGAATGAAAATAAGCAAAGTAGACTAATTTTTGTGCCGAACGATCACTCACTTCAGATACCGTTCGAATAGCAAAAATGGCAGCATTAAATCCTTGAACAAGATCCTGAACGTGGGCTTTCTACGACAGTTTACTATCTATCTGAACACCTAGAAATTTGAAATGTTCAGTTTCACTAATGATATGCCCATTCTGTGAAATTAAAACGTCAGGTTTTGTTGAATTGTGTGTGAGAAACTGTAAAAACTGGGTCTTGCTGTGATATAACTACAGTTTATTTTCTACAAGCCAGGAACTTAGGTAATGAAGTGCACTACTAGAAACCAGCCCAATGTTGCACACAACATCCTTTACTACTAAGCTAGTGTCATCAGTAAATAGAAATATTTTATTGGAGTTACCCGTAATACTTGAGTGCATATCTTTTATATAAATAAAACGGATGAGGTGGGCTCATGGAGGACTTAGCATCCTTCAGAGCCTTAGCTTAAAATTCATGGATTGCTGTTTAGTCACTACTAAATTGATTGAAAGAGGAATATTTTTAAACCTTCTTTGCTTATTGGTTTTCACTTTTCACTGAGTTGTTTGTTTCATGTCTGTTGTCTCCATAGATTGCTATTTGTTTGACTACTCTCTCTTCTATCGCGTCGATTTCTCTATTTCTTGTGTTGTATGTAGTGTTGTGATTCCTTCATATGGTATTTGTCCAATGGTTTGCACCATTCTTCGGCTAGCGGATTTTATTCTATGGCAATACGTTTCGGTTCCCCCTACCCCGAAAAAGCAACTGTCAGGGTAGGCAACATTTTCTATTACCACCTTATACGGCCAATCCTACAATATGCTTGTATTATCGGGCGTCGATTATAGATTGAACCAATCGATAGCTGTTTGAGCGACAGGCAAACAATATATTTAAAACATATTTCTTTCGGATTCACCGTGTCTGTTATTACACATATTAGTGCAGTTCCCACCCCGGGTTACCTGGAGATGTTTGACACCTGGCGCCGGTAGCTGTGGGAACCAGGGCGGCAGTCGTAAGACAGCTCTCACGAAAGCTACGCTCCCACGCACTTGACGCGTGGTAAGGGACCTCCATGGGCCACAGAGCGCAATTTAAATTTGTAGAGACAAAGGAATTAGAAGACAAAAGGGTCGCGAGGAGGCGGACACGGTGTCGTGGAGACCGTATTAGGGCTAGATAGCGGCCTGCAGCAAAAAGCCGAGCCTTCCAAATACAGCACCGGCCGTGCACAATCTCGCCCAAGGTCGCCGCTACCGGTGGGAGCCAACTCGACGAGCTGCCGCCTGGACACTGAAGACGGTCGGCGAAGAAGCCGCCAACGAATCTGCGGCACCAATGGTCGCCGTTCCCAGACCGTCACTCTAACATTTAGACGCTAAAATAGACTAATTTCAAATTTTCGAACGACTTCATATGACTGTATTCTCATCAATACTATATATAAGAATATAATTTCCCTCTCATATGAAAAATGGAGCTTTAAAGTTTTTGCATCTATTTTAAATCCATTAGACATGATATCATGAGAAGACGAATAAACTTGTAATATCTCTGTAAGCCAATACTGGAGCACCTCAGGTAAAATTTTATACAGTGCATGTGCAGTGCTCTCGAGGAAAATAAGCTACGAAGATACATAGGTTTATACATATACCACATCAGTTCCTAAATATTTCTACTTACTAATCTGCCAAATGCATTCTGCAATTAAAGTGATAAACTTAAAACATTCAAGATATTTCGATTTCTTTAATTTTCTGCAAGCAACTCACGTGGGTTAACCAATGGAATTGCTACCAGATGGCACAACAAAGCCTCCGCAATGAGTTAGAAAAAACAGAAGAACAAGAACAAGAAACCTTCAATTTTTTTTATATGAGGGCTGGGTAAGCAGCTTAATTGCTGCGATCATCGGCCTCTAAGCAACCTTGCAGAACTAGCACTCCTGGAAGAAAGTTTGGAAGGTAGGGGACGAGATACTGGCAGAATTGAAGCTGTGAGGACGGGTCTTGAGTCGTGCTTGGGTAGCTCAGACGGTAGAGCACTTGCCCGCGAAAGGCTAAGGTCCCGAGTTAGAGTCTCGGTGCGGCACACAGTTTTAATCCGCCAGGAAGTTTCATATCAGCGCACTCTTCGCATGGAAACTATCTTTTGGGATTGTCATGGAGTTTTGTTCGTTCCTTCCTTCCCCGCAACGCCAAGATGGAGAGGGATACTATAATGTCTTGAGCAATCTGCGAGCTCCCATGGAAAGAAACCGTCCTGGACTTTTGTCTCGCAAAGCTGTCTTTCTTCATGACAATACTCAGCCTCATACAGCCCGTATGATCCAGGCGGAACTCGGAAGGTTCAAGTGCGAAGTATTCCCGCATCCTCCATATTCACCATATCTTACCCCAAGTGATTTTCACATGTTCCTCCAACTCAGGGATTCTTGGAGGCACGCACTCCAACACCGATGACGAAATCACATCAGCAGTAAACAACTGGTTACGAGCATAGCATCCGACTTGATACAACACTGGTTTGGAAAAGCTTGTGTCACGACATCAAAAATGCTTGAAAAAACATGGCGACTAGAAAGAAAACTAACAACAAATAAAATGTTTTCACCATTATAAATGGTATATAATTTTTTTTATAAAATAAGGAAACTTAGTGGACGCCCCTCGTATGTTCCTGCATGTCCGACTTAACGTCGTAGAGCGGGGTCTTAACGTCCCACTATGCTTGAAAATGACAAAAAGTCGAAATTTCAACGCAATAAATATATTAATAACCCTAAAAGGAGCGGTTACTTTCAATATTTAAATTTAATGAATGATTACGTTGAATTTTTATTTATAATTGTAAATTTGCATACTGTGGTACTTTTATATATTTTATAAAAGTTGAAGCATGGTCCTGGCGCTAATAAAATGTGTTCCAAACATCTCTGACTGAGTAATGCGAGCCCAACACAAGAGATCGTACAAAAGTGGGCTCGTTGAACGACATTAAATATTTCCGTTGGTCCGTAATCGAAGTTTCATGCTTCTTGAACCACCAAACGCATTTCTTTGGATTCATCTGATTACGAGGGGTATGTCAATAGTTGTTCTACTACGAATATCTTTTTACATAGTTATCAACGTACTGTTTTAATTGATACCATGTTCTCAAGATGCATCTCAATCTTACCAATTACGGTCGTGGAGTGGTTTTCTTATTGTAACTAACCATTTTCTTTATATTCAGTGATTCGGGCCTTTCATCCCCACTGCTGCTTTTTGCAGATATTTTCCCAAGAAATCGACATTCCACTAGATACAATAGCTCGAGAGAGCCCAACAAATTGAAAGGGTACAGTACCGCCCGACATTGAAAATAGGTACAAAATACTTCATTATTTTTGTCAGAACAACACACTTTTTTTGTAAAATAACTCAATTTCAATTAATGCAGCGAAGCCGGATACCAGTGTGGGAAAGAATGACAATTTATTTATTTAATTGATCATATGTGCACTCCCACACATCCAGTTTGGTGAGATCTGTGAAATGAATGGATGTATGGTCGTCTGCTAACCGCAGATAGTGAATGTGAATATATCATCATCTCTGAAACGATCCTTTGGCCACCTTTGGTGGGACCAAAGAGATGAAATTTACCTGAGCTTTGAGCGCCTGAAATGTGGCTGACCAATACGGTAGCAAGGTGCTCCCCCACTTCAGCAGAGGTGCGAGAGGACCTGGAGAACGGCCATGTTTCAGCACTCTGCCGCTGGATCTTGTGCTGTTAAGACCTGTTTTAGTTGTGCTCCGTAATGACAAAAGAGTGGAGACATGGTATGCATGTGGAATATTTAAGAGTAGTTTGAAATAATAATTTCTCTATTTCAGGAACTTTTGTGGGGAGAATTAAATGTCAGGCAGGTAATATTAATGGGATCGTAGATTAGATGGGTAGATCACATAACTAATGAGAAGGTATTGAATAGAATTGGGGAGAAGAGGAGTTTGTGGCACAACTTGACGAGAAGAAGGGACCGGTTGGTAGGACATGTTCTGAGGCATCAAGGGATCACAAATTTAGCATTGGAGGGCAGCGTGGAGGGTAAAAATCGTAGAGGGAGACCAAGGGATGAATACACTAAGCAGATTCAGAAGGATGTAGGTTGCAGTAGGTACTGGGAGATGAAGAAGCTTGCACAGGATAGAGTAGCATGGAGAGCTGCATCAAACCAGTCTCAGGACTGAAGACCACAACAACAACAGTAATCTTCGGAAGTGACCAACGGTCACAATGAAACCACTTGTAGCAATAAGTTGAAATACTTCCGTGTGCATAAGTTAAGCTGAATTACTAGCGTGTGTACAATAAGTTGAAATATTTAAGAAATAGCATGTGTACCATAAGTTGAAATATTTAAGAAATGGCGTGTGCAGGACTTGAAATTAGAGACGAGTACTTCCACGTGGTGATGATTGTGAGAGTCGAAGTGTGAGAAATAATAAAAGATCCACCATCCTATCCAGAAAGTGCACTGTAGCGTTAAATAATTACGAGACCATAATATAGAGATTCGCCAATGTAAAGCCATGCCCACTGGGCGGAATTTCTCATGTGTTATTGTTGTAGGTTATAGAATTTGTGTGTTTAGGCTAGAGAATTTATCGGAATAAATAAGATAGTGAAAAGAAAAATATTGGTGGACTTTTCCTTCGAATTGTATGTTGTCATAATGTCCCGAATTTATAATGTGTGCGCCATTCATATTCAGTGCGGTGGACACGTGTTGACAAAAGCCGTTAAATAAAAAAGAAAGAAAATGTGGTATTGCCAGTGCGTAGTTTACAGTCAGAGTTCTGTAAATTACTGATAGTCAGATGCGTGTTTCCGTTGCGTATTAATGATATAGGAGGATAACTTGTAACTTAAGTGTGAGCACTAGAGTTCATGTTACTCGATAAATAAGAATGAATCCACTCGCTTGGCAGACCACTCATCTTGCAGGCCTGACTGCTTGATGCCACAGTATGAGCAAGGCATGTGGGTGCCTCTCAACATTTGTCTCATACGAAGCAACTAAGAAGGCTGCTGCAGCTGATTTAAGGGTTTGAAGAGACTAAACATCTAAGATCATCAGCTTTTATTTACCTCTCAGGATGGAATCTCTGTCTAGAGTTAATTCTATGTCCACGTATCATAATGCTTATGAATGTTTATGTTACGTGTATCTGTGGCGGATCGTGGATACCAGCTCGGTATTTATCTAGTGGGATCTCTTGTAACAACACAACTGCTGTTTCATCGCATGGTTGGCAGTAGCTGCATGCAGCACCAACTCTTCCGATTACTACAGACAACTATGAATCAGAACAATAAGGCTTGAGGGTCAAAAAACCTGAAGAACCAGTAGATACAATCACAGTGCATTATTATTCGTTTCGTGTCATTTGCTCCTGTTTAACCGTAGGCCAAGAATACTTTTTCCGCCCGCTGACCCCGGTTTTCCAGGTACTGTCAGGGATTTTTCCTTGCTAGAAAGATTGGTAAGGGGTGCACTCTCAGCCTCGTGAGGCCAACTGAAGAGATAATCGACCGATTAGTAGCTGTTCCAAGCTCAAGAAATCTAACAACGATCGGGAGAACGATGTGCTGATTACATACCCTTCCACACCGCCTCCGATGACGTCACTACAGCTGGTCAGGAACGATCAGCCAGTCTACGGCCAAAATGCAGAACTTTAAAGATACATTTCCGTAGAGCACGTATTTCTCAATGGTTGTTCATCATTCATCGGGTAGCTGTGGAGTTCTTTGCAATTAACAGTTTTAAAATTATACTCTAGGCCCTACATTCGCGTTCAAGTCTAGTCTGCTAAAGTCTAAAACTGGGATACTTTTTCTTGCATTTCTTTAGTGAACTTGCCCTTTCGCCCAGACATGTTAGCAACGAATTTAATAGATTGTGAAACACTAATAACTCACTTGAAAGCACGACCAAACGATGACATGGGATTACAGTACGTGAACGATGTTTCCGTAAACTGGGTATACTTCGATCGATTTTCAGTTTCAAATGTGATTTTTTTGACAATTTTTAACTTCTGTGGTGTTTCCGTTAGTGAACATTGAGGCTTGTATATTACATACTAATTGGTACAATGCATTTTTTACATGCAGAGGAAGTAATAGAAAAAAAGTTAAGCGCTCGAAGTTAGCATGGATTTGGGGATACATTGACTGGCCTATACTTCCACAACTGGCAGTTACTATTCCATTTATAGTCAATATTCCAAAAACAGGATGAACTTTGAATACATTGATCTACTGTTTTCTTAAGTGTTTTATTAAGCCACATTAAATAAAAAGACCTGATTCGGTACATAAATCGAACACTGTGATGCACCATCCAAATTATAAATTAATCAAAGGTATTAAGAGGAAGTAACATACACGTGGCTCCAAATTTAGATGAGCATAGTGTCTTCAATTTCATTCAACTTAGACCTAAATCCTCGTTACAAAACATCTCTTACAACTAGAATTAAGGTTCTTCTTCTGCATTTATAGAGACTGTCACTTATCGCTAAATTGCATTTTTTGAATCCAGAGATATTTGTCATTGTATGTTGTTCGTGAATCATCTTCTGCATTTATCGAGTGTATCTGTCACTTATCGCTAAAGTGCATTCTTTGTATCCAGAGATATTTGACATATGTTGTACCTGAATCACTGCGGGAATCACAACAGTTTGCAATTTGAGCAGTATATGACTGACAATCGTTTTTATCAGTTGTAGGCACGTTAAAAACTACAAATGCGCCTTCGTCTATATATCGATGGTTGATGTATGTATTCCGTAGTTATACACTGTCTTTGGTATCAATACTGTTAAATAAACTGTGTATCTGTAATCATATGGTAATAAAACAGAGAAATCTTCTCACGCACATGACCCCAGAAATAGTAATATAGTGGCAGATATATACATACATACAAAAATTTAACATGTGGTCTGTTTCGAGAATCAATCAAACAACATACATGATATGGTTGAAAACACCGATCCCTTTGCAGTTAAGCATTGTGGATTTTGCACAACTTGGTGTGAACATACTTTTACATATACAAATATAAGTCGCAATAGGTTGCGCAAGAAAATCGGCACTACATGGCACATGGCGCCAATCAGCAGTATTGTATACACACAACACCCAGCAGAGAGCTGCGAAACTTTTGGTTTGTGAGTGGTCAACGTAATCACGGCGGTCAAAGTATACAAGGTCTGTGGCACTGTTCCACAGGGAGAGGAGAAATGCGGGGAAAAAATTTCGATAATTTGCTCAGTATCGACAACACAAGGATTTCACTTCGTACTGATCACTTACTACGGTAAAAATTAAAACTGAAAGCGCTCAGCTCATTCTAACAAAGACACAACTGACCATTAAAATTGCTACACCAAGAAGAAATGCAGATGATAAACCGGTATTCATTGTACAAATATATTATACTAGAACTGACATGTGATTACATTTTCACGCAATTTGGGTGCATAGATCTTGAGAAATCAGTGCCCAGAACAACAACCTCTGGCCGTGATAACGGCCTTAATACGCCTGGGCATTGAGTCAAACAGAGCTTGGATGGCGTGTACAGGTACAACGCCCATGCAGCTTCAACACGATACCACAGTTCATCAAGAGTAGTGACTGGCGTATTGTGACGAGCCAGTTGCTCGGCCACCATTGACCAGACGTTTTCAATTGGGGAGAGATCTGGAGAATGTGCTGGTCAGGGCAGCAGCCGAACATTTTCTGTATCCAGGAAGGCCCGTACAGGACCTGCAACATGCGGTCGTGCATTATCCTGCTGAAATGTAGGGTTTCGCAGGGATTGAATGAAGGGTAGGGCCACGGGTCTAACACATCTGAATGTAACGTCCGCTGTTCAAAGTGCCGTCAAATACGAACAAGAGGTAACCGAGACGTGTAACCAATGGCACCCCATACCATCATGCCGGGTGATACGCCAGTATGGCGATGACGAATACACGCTTCCAATGTGCGTACACCGCGATGTCGCCAAACACGGATGCGACCATCGTGATGCTGTAAAGAGAAAAAATGACGTTTTGCCATTCGTGCACCCAGGTTCGTCGTTGAGTACACCATCGCAGGCACTCCTGTCTGTGATGCAGCGTCAAGGGTAACAGCAGCCATGGCCTCCGAGCTGATAGTCCATGCTGCTGCAAACGTCGTCAAACTGCTCGTGCAGATGGTTGTTGTCTTGCAGACGTCCCCATCTGTTGACTCAGGGATCGAGACGTGGCTGCACGATCCGTTACAGCCATGCAGATAAGATGCCGGTCATCTCGATTGGTAGTGACACGAGGCCGCTGGATCCTGCACGGCGTTCCGTATTACCCTCCTGAACCCACTGATTCCATATTCTGCTAACAGTCATTGGATCTCGACCAACGCGAGCAGCAATGTCGCGATACGATAAACCGTAATCGCGATAGGCTAGAATCCGACCTTTATCAAAGTCGGAAACGTGTGGTACGCATTTCTCCTCCTTACACGAGACATCACAACAACGTTTCACCAGGCAACGCCGGTCAACTGCTGTTTGTGTATGAGAAATCGGTTGGAAACGTTCCTCATGTCAGCACGATGTAGGTGTCGCCGCCGGCGCCAACCTTCTGTGAATGCTCTGTAAAGCTAATCATTTGCATACCACAGCATCTTCTTCCTGGCGGTTAAATTCCGCGTCTGAAGCACGTCATCTTCGTGATGTAGCAATTTTAATAGCCAGTAGTGTACGTTGCATGTTTTTCGCAATATGCACAATGGATTTGATTCTTAAAGTTCATGCTGTTTATGTAGGCACTTTGTAATTTTTTTTTAGTTTAGCGGTTTTTCTAAGCGCTCTTAGTTAGTTGTATTTTGACATTAAAAATGAACTATGTAGGTCATTTGAACTAGATCACCGAACTATCTTAAAAGGACTGGTTCCACAGAAAGAATTACTTTGCCCATCTCTAACACAGTTATAAACTGTGGAGTTAGTGTAACTAAATATTGCAGGCCATCAACAGATACATTTCGGTGAAAACAGCGCCGTTTACACTATCCTCGTCCGTGTAAGACCCGAAACAAATACACTGTACGACAGGGAACCTAGCAGGGGGAGTGTGAAGGGTGGAACCCGACACGGGGCGCTCGTGTAAACAACGCGGAGTGACGTTTTAGAGGCTACACCTCTCTGTCGGGTGAGGACTGCTTTAAGAAAGGCAGCCGCGTAAAGTGCGGGGCCTATTGCGACAAAACATGGAAGCCGCCTGGTGGAGGACACGCTACGTATCCCCGCAAGCCGGTAATTGCAGGCGGCGGGACACGCACGCACGCGGGCACGCTACGCTCGTCATGGGAGACAGAACGACCGGACAGCGAACAAAACATCGCCCTCCAGGCCTCATTCCTGCTCCTGCGTGACCGTTCCACAGGAATTCTCGACCAAAACTGACTCGCAACTAATGTCAATTTTCTGCAAATTACAACCCCTTATTCATACCGTCATTCTAAAACTATACCTCGTTTTTGCAAGTCTCTGGCTAGCATTTCAAACAAACAAATTACGTGGCGTGTTTTTTTAAGTAAGTACCGTTTTGAAATTTAAAAAAAGACGTGCTAACATATCTCAATAATTTTATTTTTAAAAAAATGGTTCAAATGGCTCTGAGCACTATGGGACTTAACATCTGAGGTCATCAGGCCCCTAGAACTTAGAACTACTTAAACCTAACTAACCTAAGGACATCACACACATCCATGCCCGAGGCAGGATTCGAACCTGCGACCGTAGCGGTCGCGCGGTTCCAGACTGTAGCGTCTAGAACCGCTCGGACACACCGGCCGGCTAATTTTATTTTTACATGAAAGCCTGTACCTTAATCTACGCACTGACGCCATTACAGTCTAATTCTTCCTTGTTTACGTTGTTTACTGAGTGTTTAAGATGGCTCCGATAATCGTGACGTGAGTCCCGCCGACTGTGAAGTACGGGCGGTTATTTCTTAGTGCTAAAGGCCAAAAAGCGATCGATATTCATTGTGAGATCTGTGCAGTATACGGAGAAAACATTATGAGTGATGGAAAGGTAAGAAAGTGGGTGAGAGCATTTAAAGATGGCCGCACAAATGTGCATGATGAACAACGGAGTGGGCGTCCTTCGGTCGTTAATGAAAGTTTGATGCAGGAAGTGGACAATAAGGTGAGAGAAAACAGACGCTTTACGATTTCCTCCTTGCGGGATGACTTTCCAAATTTTTCTCGTAGTGTTTTGTATGGCACTGTGACCGAGCACTTGAATTACCGAAAATTGTGCGCACGTCGCGTACCGAAAATGTTGACGGATGTGCACAAAACCAAATGTTTACACTGTGCATTGACTTCCCCTTAAGCGGTAGCACAAGGACGGTGATTATTTCTTAAGGCAAATTGTTACGGGCGATGAAACATGGATGGCCTACGTCACACCAGAATCAAAGCAACAGTCCATGCAAGTTGAGTAAGAGCATCGTTTTGCCTCAAGACAATGCCCGCCCGCATGTGGCGAATCAGACCAAAGATCTCATCACATCTTTTCGATGGGAAACTCTAGATCATCCGTACAGCCCCGATCTTGCGCCCAGTGACTACCGTCTGTTCCTGCACTTGAAGAAACACCTGGGCGGTCAGCGTCTTCAAGACGATGACGAAGTCAAAACAGTGGTGATGCAGTGGTTAACAAGTCAGGCGGCAGGCTTCGATGAGGAGGGTATTCAAAAACTGGTACAACGTTATGTCAAGTGCCTCAATATTGACGGAAATTATGTACAAAAGCAGATTAAGGTACAGGCTTTCATGTAAAAATAAAATTATTGAGATATCTTAGCAGGTCTTTTCTTAATTTCAAAACGGTACTTACTTAAAAAACACGCCTCGTATTTTCATTTATTACCCACACAACGACAGGTCGAATATTATATTGATTACAGTTACGGATGGCTGAGGAGCTATGTGATGGTCTGCAAGGTACAATACTGAAAGGATACGTCCGTAAACGTGATTTTATTTACGAAAACCTTAGTCATTTATACCGTAAACATATATGAAATGAAATTTTTGGAAACAGCGGTCAATCTGCAATCTTGGATGTCAAGTTTTGGTCATGTTATAAACAAAGAAAGAAAAATGAAAAAAAATCAGACTGATTCCCAAATATGCCTCAGTTGGAACTTATTGGAACATTCACAACAAAATAATGACGTTACCTGAAAACTACGAGCCTTTATGCAGAAATAGATGTGATAAAAAAATCAACAGTCACAGAAAAAGCTGGTAGCTCTTTAAGCACACGAAAAATTGCAAATCTCAGATGTAGGCCAACAACTCACTTACGCAGATTTTCAAAATGCTTTCGAGGCCGTACATCGCTGACGACTGATTTTGAAAGATGATGATACAGAGGACCAGCTGAAGTATGGAAGTGCCTGGGATAATTCGGTAGTGCCCAATACCTTATGCGAGGAGGCCAATAAATTCCTGTAATGCTGACATTTAATATGCAGTGTGGTCAGAAACAGTGTGGAAAGCTTGTAAGGTTGTTGCAGATTGTGCTGATAAATGTCTTACAGTTAATTAACATTGAAGTTAGTCTTTCAAGCCGTTGCGTGCCGGCCGAAGTGGCCGTGCGGTTAAAGGCGCTGCAGTCTGGAACCGCAAGACCGCTACGGTCGCAGGTTCGAATCCTGCCTCGGGCATGGATGTTTGTGACGTCCTTAGGTTAGTTAGGTTTAACTAGTTCTAAGTTCTAGGGGACTAATGACCTCAGCAGTTGAGTCCCATAGTGCTCAGAGCCATTTGAACCAAGCCAAGCCGTTGCGCGCGCAAATTCAAGCGCCCCGCCAGAGACGATGGCGACAAACTTCGTTCTCATTTTGGTTTCATAAAACCGAACATGACAGCGATACGAAAACTGGACTTGGAACAATAGTGCGGATTGAAGGCTGAACAGTCTGTGCGCTGTCATCTACGCTATGAGAATAAGTGACACTAATCGTACTCGGCGGGCCTCTTGAATTTGCGCGCAAAGCCCTGCAACACCCTTACAAGCTTTCCTGAACACTGTACAAAAGGAAGACGCGAGTGATACTATCGTGCATTTCTGGGTACTTGAATGATTTATCAGACACTGTGGGAAAGTGCAATTCCCAAGTCATTATGTTAATGAATGGTAGCTTGCTTTAAACATGGATAAATCCTGGGTTAACTCCGTACTATCCAGTTACATACATCGTTAGTGATAAAAACTGTGAACACATTTACATGAAGCCCGGTCGCGACATGAGGTGAATGATGGGCGAAGGACAGAGTCCGATTAATTAAGAAAAACGGTTTGTCAGTCCTGGGTAATGACTCTTGGATCCGTAGAAGCAGGCTTCTCCAGCAAGACATGATCCTTTGTCGAAAGGAAATTTCATTTTGTGGTGGTGGTTGGTGGTTGTTAGTGTTTAACGTCCCGTCGACAACGAGGTCATTAGAGACGGAGCGCAAGCTCGGGTTAGGGAAGGATTGGGAAGAAATCGGCCGTGCCCTTTCAAAGGAACCATCCCGGCATTTGCCTGAAACGATTTAGGGAAATCACGGAAAACCTAAATCAGGATGGCCGGAGACGGGATTGAACCGTCGTCCTCCCGTATGCGAGTCCAATGTGCTAACCACTGCGCCACCTCGCTCGGTTTTCATTTTGTCTTTTTAAGTCAACTGAATAGCAAAACTCCCGACATCTCTAACTGTAAAAGCCAAGGAACAATGCTTCCATTTTCAAAATAAAATCTTTTAGTTCCTTCGCTCAGGGGTGAAAATAGGTCGTTTGAACCAAAGACATTTTTGTGTTCAGTTGCCCCTCGATTTAACTTGTTGGCTCGTCTCTTCAATGTCTTACTGGAAATAATAAATATTTTACTTGCTTTTTTGCAGCCCATCTCGCCACTTCTCACTGCTTTAATAGCCTGCCGCATTTTAATGGACTTTAGCACTGTTGTGAGGTCTAGCGAGGTCGATTTCTAGCCAGCTGCAAGAGAAAACTTGAGTGATACGTTTAAATATGTTGGGGGCAAAGCGATCCCTTTGAAGAAAAACGGGACCATATTGCCCCAGACGCTCTCAGGCTAGAAAAAGACGGCAACAAGATTCCTAGCACATTTTTAAATCTCGAAACATGGAGGTGACTTAAGTTAGCTTCAAAACAACCCAACAAATTATCCCACCGCACATTCTACTGACGCTTGAAACATGAGTAGAGAACAGTACCTCTCCACCGAGAGGTAGCACCATCTACCATAGAGTAAAAATATCTATAGAGTGAGCATAGCCAACTGTGCATGTCCTCAACATCAAATCGGGCTAGTCACTTGGTAATGGGATGTCGCTGCTTGTCTGCAAATTATGGTAACAGGGAAACTTTAATATTACACGTATTCACCTATTTATACATAGGTTTCTACACGTTTTAGTAGTAATAACAGCTATGGTGCAGTATTGTTGTTGCTACGGATATAAAGAGAAGTACGTGAAAGAAGGACCAGTTACTTTTCAGAGGTACCTACAATAAATCTCTAATAGTGAATATCATATTGATGTGAGGCGCTTTATATGTTTAAAAATATCGAGACGCGGTATTATAATGTATTGTAGAGCAAATTTCTGTGATTTTTTTTTTTTTTTTTTTTTTTTTTGGGCCCATGTGTTTATGAGAGAAATGCTAGGTAAATTTGCAAGTGCGTTTAAGCTGCCAGTCACTGTTTACGTATTCGTGCTATGTTCATCTAGCGAAATAATAACACTCAAAATACGCTAAGCGCTATACGGACTAACATGCGCCGTTCCAATACCACGTGACTTGAGCAGCAGGAGATTTTTCAGACAGATTTCTCGTTCTGCGCATCCAAATGCTCACTCTATAGATATTTATTCTATGCCACCGACCCGCGAGATTTTACAGGTGTTGCACACTATCCCGGGGGGTCACTACACTTGGGTCTGCCCTAGTCTTTATTCAGCATGATAAAACATTTAGCAAGTGACATGATAAAGCATTTAGCAAGCGACGTCCGTAGTTCTTCCTGCACTACGGAAGCAACAAAAGATAAAACTATACCGTCTTGCACAGTAGGTAGGTATACTTCGTTTAAAATAGCTTCGCGACTGACAAGCTGTAGAAAGGGGCAAGAGTACTATGTCGCCAGTGCGCAGCCAGCCACGCCAGACAAGGCTCTGCATATGCTTCGTAATGCTCCTCTTCAATATAAATTCAATGATCTCTCTTCGAACCAGACGTTGATCTTTATTTGGAAGTAAGTGGCATCGAATCGCGCATCCACATCTATGTAAAATCATAAGTTATTACTTAGCTGGTGGTCTAGTTGTCTTCAGTAGGGGACTGATGACCTGAGATGTTAAGTCCCATAGTGCTCAGAGCTATTTTTGGCTTCAGTAGGCCACGATGCTGGCCGCTAATCCTCCTTCCGCTACGAAGAAACATTAACTGACGAAAGGATTGTGATATTCAAGTGGCTTTCAAAGATATAGAATGAAACATGCGAGTGCAGGCTTTCTCGGCGAATTTCATATATGAAGTCTTCACGGGTTGTCAGCCGAGTAGCATCGTCGTCTCCTAGCTACGAGACGACGATGCTACTCGGCTGACAACCCGTGAAGACTTTACAGGTAGCTACGAGACGACGATGCTACTCGGATGACAACCCGTGAAGACTTCATATATAGAATGAAACAGTTTCTAAACTTTGAAATAATTACATTCGGCAATATTTCACTCTCTGAATGAGTAACAAAGAAAACATCTACGTTCAGCAGTTCTATAAAGATACGGCAGCTACATCTACCAACTCCCTTGCCGAGACTGTCCATTTACAACCACGCTACCGCCTAGCCTGTGCACAACGACGAATGGCCGAGATATATCATATAAGCCTAAGAGTTTATATCTTTGACGGTAGCAATCGATGCCACAACTTTGAAAAATGAAAACAAAATTTTAAGTAAAACGCTTTAACATTAATTCAAAGAACATGAATATGAATATTCAATCACGAAATAAAAAGTTTTTAGGGACATGTACTTTTATGAAGTCATTTTTATATAACTGAAGACATCGATACCCTCTGGTATCGTATGGTCTTATTGTATTACTGGCATGATTGCATTAGAACCTGCAAAACAGGCAATACAGCGAGGACGTTGCTCCCGAAAAAGAACTACAATTGGCTAGCGACTGGCCTCTACCTCTCGATTCGCTGAAACGCTAGTCACAACGTTATTTTATAGCTGCAGGTGTAGAAATTGCCATGCTATCGTTAGAAGAGAGAGAGGAAGAGTGTGATTACACTACCAGGAGACCTCGAGGGCAGCGATTCGGCTGTGGTGGCTCTAGTTGTGTTCAAACGGCGAGGAAGTCCGTTTTGTGCGAACGCAGACAATGGAGATAAAAAGCCGTGCCCCGCAGCGGCCGCAATTAACGGCCCACAAAGGTCCACGCGTGGTTCGATCAAACAATGCGCGCGCCTTGTAAACACGGCGCCGCAGAAGTCGCCAGACGTCAAATATTTTCCTCGGCCGCTCCTCGCGCAGCGCGGCAAATAAAAAAGAAGAAGCGAGATGCTGGCCGATGTCGGCCAAGTCAGGCGGTCTGCCAGACAATAAAGTCTCAGACAGAGCGCTGCATCCCCAAATGGGGGAACGGCTCCGACGAGATTGTCTCTGCGAGCCGAGCCGGCGAATTACACGAGCGTGACGCACAACAGACCCAGATTAGAGCTCTGTTTGTAGCAATTACTGCGCCCTCAAGTCCAAAGGGAAACTCTGTCCGGTAAGCCAATATAAGTCCTGCAGACATCAAAAGTACCGGAAAGCAACGTAATTTGAAAGCCAAGCAAATGTACGTGATTTGAAAAAGTTTCTCCAGCGTAGGTCGCTGTAAGCCGTAACGGAATCTTTTCATTTGTTCCGCAGGTGAGGGATGGCAATCTTCCCAGCTGTATCTGAGAGTTATTAGTAGAGGAAGCTGAAGATAATCTGTTGATTGTTGCCAGCTAGTAACTTCACGACACCATACATATCAGCCTTTAAATCTAGCATGCGAATGAAGCCCATTATACAGGGTGATTCAAAAAGAATACCACAACTTTAGGAATTTAAAACTCTGCAACGACAAAAGGCAGAGCTAAGCAATATCTGTCGGCGAATTAAGGGAGTTATAAAGTTTCATTTAGTTGTACATTTGTTCGCTTGAGGCGCTGTTCACTAGGCGTCAGCGTCAGTTGATGATCAACTGAAGCCCGTGACAGAGCACTTCATCACTGGCCTCCAAGAAGCCCTGATCTTACCCCCTGCGATTTTTTCTTATGGGGGTATGTTAAGGATATGGTGTTTCGGCCATCTCTCCCAGCCACCATTGATGATTTGAAACGAGAAATAACAGCAGCTATCCAAACTGTTACGCCTGATATGCTACAGAGAGTGTGGAACGAGTTGGAGTATCGGGTTGATATTGCTCGAGTGTCTGGAGGGGGCCATATTGAACATCTCTGAACTTGTTTTTGAGTGAAAAAAAAACCTTTTTAAATACTCTTTGTAATGATGTATAACAGAAGGTTATATTATGTTTCTTTCATTAAATACACATTTTTAAAGTTGTGGTATTCTTTTTGAATCACCCTGTATTAATCAGCGCCGCGCGAGGTAGCCGCGTGGTCGTGGGCGCCTTGCCACGGTTCGCGCGGTTCCCCCTGTCGGAGGTTCGAGTCCTCCCTCGGGCATTGGTATGTGTGTTGTTCTCAGCGTATAAGTTAGTTTCGGTTAGATTAAGTAGTGTGTAAGTCAAGGGACCGATGACCTCAGCAGTCTGGTCCCACAGGAACTTACCACCATCACCACCACTATATTAATAAGCTGTTATCTAGCATAAGATAAAACGAAACAAACACTCAAAGATTTCACCGACGCTTTAATTAAATATTACAATTAGCACAATAACAATTTTTAACAGGAGATGCATTTACTAATGATCGCACATTGATACTGTGAGAAACGGCCGAAAGTTGGTAGACACATTTGATAACATGATTTATGTAAACATTATTGGAATAACAGCGATCACAGTGCAAAATTTTGAAGTCAAAAATTAAAACAGTCTCGATCACATAGAAACATATATTACACTGATGACCGGTTTTAGTTTATTTCAGGACCATTCTCCAATCGTGGTAAACGGTGCAGTTACCGTCTGTTGACGATTGAGCAGTTGACGTTTGGCTTTCAACAGACCGTACGTACCTATTCCGTTCACCATCTCCGTCTGCAAGCACTGGAAAATGGCTTAAACATGGTCTGCAAGCGGATTGAAACCAGTCATCATTGTAATAAATACTTTTAAGCCATCAAGACAGTTCCAATTTTAATTTTACTACTTTATAGGCCTCTAACTCACGGGAAAGCACATTTAACGAAAGATAACAATCGATAGCAGCATACATAGTTATTTAAAGGTGCTACAGTGCCATTTTCTGCCTCCGCTACGTATCTTGTCTGTGTATGTAGGGGAAATGCATCCAGTGACAAAACACGCATTTTTTAATTCATCATGCATCTAGTTCTTCAACACTGTCCTGTCCTAGTGAAACGAATTTTTTGTCTTATTTCATGTGCCATATCTATACTTTGACAAATCGACTAAACCGCCTTAAAACTATCAGAATAAATGTGGCCTGCATTTCTTACTACAGTATTCTCCAAAACATTGTGGTACAGAAGATCCCATGGAAGAGCGGAGCTGTAAAGAATATCTCACACCTGTGTTGAACTGTACTGCCTGAATCTAATAGTAGTTCCAGCCAATGGCAGTTTCTGGATATTCGTATAAGTGAAAGCAGAGCTTAAAAGTTGGACATATAAGCCACTTGTACCGAACTTAAGTCCCATACGACGACATTTCATGATTTTGCTGTAATATTCTATAAGAGGACACTGTGCACCCTTTCTTATAAATACCTTTCAAATATGCAAAGAATTTTACACATAGCAACAGTATGTAAGCAACAAGCAACCGAAGAATAATAATAGTCGGGATCCGAGCGCACCGAACGGTATTGTTTTCGGAGAGCCCCAACATTATTCTGTAAGCATTTCGGAAGCGATGCCGAAGGGTCCTAGAGAACCGAAACGCTGTTGTCATTTCTCCTAGCGCCAACCAATCAAAAGCAATCTGCCTCAGATACACTGCAGCGCCACGAACTCGAAGTAGCTAGTAGCCGACACAGGCATGCCATTCTTCACAGTACCGAAAAGTGTCGTTAGTATACGTAATAGTGCTCAAATTTTGGTTACCACGTGCTTCCATGAACGCATGATAACGTTACAATATTGACTGTGTTCTGGAAACTGTCGTAAATGTCACATTGTCACTTTATTCTTAATCACTTCGACGTCTTGTTTTGGATTTTACGTTTGGGAATATGAGTTAGGAATGGAGTGTAGTACCACATTGTACGGAAAATTCGCCATTTTTTCTGTTTTCCATCGATCCTTAGTTGTTTCATAATTCATGGTAGTACGTTCCGTATATGCAACTAATTGAAGGAAGTTTGTTTATTGCCATACACGTTTCGCTTCCTTTATTCGTGATGATGCTTCACAAGTAAAAGAAGCGAAACGTGTATGGGAATAAACTGCCTTCAGTTAGTTGCATAGACGTAACGCATCTCCACGAACTCTAAAAATTGATTAACAGAGTGTCGAAGAATAAGGAGATGCATAGAATGTGGTTGTAACTAGCTTCTAAAGATCCAAATAATGAAGTAGCCTACTTGCCCATATGGTACATGAACGATTTGGTTCATAAAAACAAAATTTTAAAAAATCGCCTTTTAAGAGCGTGTGGCGAGTGCAGCTATATAAGTTCGTTGTAGTTTATAACATGCATCTGATGAATGAAAATGTTTCACATATGGTGGTATAGTCTGAAAATATTGTGGCGGGAATCTTCCATCTCTGTCCACTATTGTTAAGGATTCGATCGCAGATAAATACTTGTGACAAGCTAGAGTATAAAGACAATTGCTTCTAGTTTCATTCGCAGTAATTTACGTTGTGATCTCAGATTCCTGTCTGACCACACTCTCGGAAATGGCTACGTATTCCGAAAAAGATGGTGAATTATTTGCGACAAGAAAAAGTATAAATGTCACTGTCAATTGTCTCATGTACAGTAATTTCATCTTTCATTTCTTAAACATATGGGAGTCATGAAATTGGAGTTACTCGTTACTGAGAAAGCGCGCTCTTATTTGTAAATTACAACGAGTATTGCAGAAAAAATGGCTTAACTTTGACGATTAACGAAGTCTCAGTATGTGTTGCAAACACGAAGAGAAAAAAAAAATTTTTCGCATCCAGCATGGCAGTTCAATGCCTTACCAGATACACCATTACAACTCGCATACTGTTAGTGTTTTATTTTAAATAATTCCACTCAAGAGAGACGCGGGCTGACTTCGTTGTCGAATGATGCGGGCGTAAGCCGTAAATGCATGAAATTTTGGAAGGTTTCCTCTATCAGGCTTCACAAAATTCCTCTGCACTGTTACTTATAAGTTTTAAACGCGTTTGCCGGCCGGAGTGGCCGTGCGGTTCTAGGCGCTACAGTCTGGAACCGAGCGACCGCTACGGTCGCAGGTTCGAATCCTGCCTTGGGCATGGATGTGTGTGATGTCCTTAGGTTAGTTAGGTTCAATTAGTTCTAAGTTCTAGGCGACTGATGACCTCAGAAGTTAAGTCGCGTAGTGCTCAGAGCCAGTCTTTAAACGCGTTTCTATAGTTAATAAGTAAACCATTTGTGGAAAAAAGTATGCGAAGTCACTAGTAATTCAGCTAACACTCATGTGATATACGTAAGCAAAGCCAACCATTTGAAATTTAATGATTTTTTAAACTCTTAATCACGTAAAAATTTTGTGAGAATATTGAGCGAAACTAGTTTTTGTGTTATTATCTTTTACAGTAACAACAATACAAACCATATTTCTAACAAAGGAAAATAGTGTATTATGATCTCACTTTCCACCCGGACGCGTCATGGCGATTCTTTAGTAACACATTCACTAAATTCAAAGCTAAAACCGCTGAATATGTTTAAAATAACAAATTCTAGATGTATATAAACCATACCGAACCGAATGAGAGGGCCATACCGAAATTCAGATCTCTCGGTACAGTTGTCGAAAAATCGGCAGGTGACCGATCGGTAATAGATCTCAGAAGCTTACTGAATGGGAACTTGGGATAAAAAACTCAAGTTGACGTCACTACCGAGGCTAACCTACTGCAACGATACTGAATAGGGCCCCTGCTGAGTGCCGCCTCCTCTAGATGTCGTTCTGACCACTATACCTCGGCATTTCTTTTGGAGGCCTATTATCTCCACACGCACGCACATGTGCGTGCGCGCGCTTTTTTAACTCTGACCCACAGCTACCTTGAATATTCTCCAGAAACATATATTCACTACTGGGAAAGTTTCTTAGGTGTGCAACATTGGAGACCAAACCTTAATATGGAACAAAATCGACAAATTCGTTCCTACTGAAGTACACATAGCTACCGGTAACTTCGCCTACAAGGCAAAGATTTTACCCTGACTTTTAAACTGACAAGGAAGTTCACTGAAATTTACATATCACGTCCCTTATATAATTCCCTCTTGAAGGGATTCTGTGTTCTTTACGAACTGGAAACAGGTATGTAGTCGAAAAAGGTACAGAGGATGGGAAGAAAAGCAGAACGCCCTTAAGAGAAGCCACTGACAAAACTAATTCGTTTATCAGATTATTAAAAAAAAAATATGTATGCTTTATGCGATTGCAGCAGCGACACTTAGGAATGGTAACTCACAGGTGGACAGGGGAAGAGCAAAGCAATTAGTTAAAAGGGGTGTTCTTTCCCACTGAACAGTCATCGGCGAACTCTGGCTTTTAGTACAGCGTCCATCACACTTACAAAGAGTCTCTGTGAAACAGTAAACGCAAAGGGCAGCCGTCAGCTCTCTGAAATTCACAGACAGCTGCCAGCTTCGCAAGTGCCAGCCGTAAACAATTGCTCTGCTCCGACAGTTAGTTTAATTTGTATCACATATATATTAAAAACAAAGCCTTACAACTGAGAGGGTGAGATGACAGCATTGACTGTACGGTGCGAGTCTCTGCAAAAAGTAGACATACAACACTCGACTCCTATACGCGGTACCATTTGGTTCGGATATCCCTTCGGACATCCTTTCAACGAGGTCTTTGACTGAAGTACGTAAAGCTGTCATCGTCCTCAAGGTTGGTTTGAACACCACAGCGCTCTACTGGACATCGTCCTGTTGAAGTTGAAATGCCGTTTGTCTTCCTCCGACCTTTGAACTATCCAGTCTGTTAACGGGGATCTGCGATCTAACGGAGACTCAAATCATGGTGCAACGTAGCGTTTTCCACATTAGAAAGCATGGCTAGAGGGGAAAGAAATGGTGTAAAATAAGGCTCACGGGAGTGACCGGGTACTGAACACGAGACCTAAAGGATCCGTTGTCTGGAACTTCTAATGTGCTGTGTCACCAAGCTCCACATCCTTGTGCATGGTGTACGCACTTGAGCGGACAAGAAAAACATTCCCAGATTTCCCGGTTAAAAAAACACTTTTTCCTGGGTGAAAAGACACTACAGCCCGGTTGAAAGAACATTTTTTTCCCTCGAACCTGTAAAACTTATCAATCCTTTGAATGGTAAAGTTATTATATCCCGGAGTAGAACTTCCGGGCACTTTTGGAAACGAAATCTACCAAAAACAACGCGTTTTTGAAATATCTTTGATACGCAGCAACATGTACACTGCATATTTTCGTAATACGAAAGTATAAATACGAACTCCACCAAATGTACCACGGTTGCTTCCGAAGCATTCAAATCGAGACTGCGTTCCGCGATACGCTTTTGCCACCCAATTATACTTTGTCACGGGATCTCGCAAGCCAATGAAAGCTGATATACGGGGCATAGGTTACGTGAAGTAGTCAGCCAACAGCATCACTGTTAAGTAGTGCGAACACATAAATAGGAAAAGTCAATGGTTTAAATTAATATACATATAGTATAGTTAGAACATATCTCTCTGCATGCCAGAACACTTCGACTTTTAATAGAATTATGTGAAATTACTCAGGAACTCCCCCCGCAGTTTTTTGAAGGATGATTATATTTTTGTCATCGTTATTGCATAACTGCAATAATAATAATAATAATAATATGAAAAACTAACTTTGAAGTTTAGTCTTTGCCGTTTAAGATATATCAAACATAAATGTGCCACTAAAATTTTCGAAGTGGCTGGTACTCAAAGTGTCAAGTTTTGAATGATAATCAAACGCTCCGTGATTTCAGCAATACATCGCACATTCACAGACGTAACGTAATTCATGTTGCATAAAAGGAAATTTACTTCGCCGCGCGGAGTGGAGCGGTTTGAAGCGCCAAGTTACGACTGAGCGGCCCCTCCCGCCGGAGGTTCGAGTTCTCCCTCGTGCATGTGTGTGTGTTGTCCTTAGCATAAGTTAGTTTAAGTAGTGTGTAAGTCTAGGAACCGAGGACCTCAGCAGTTTTATCCCTTAGGAAATCACACACATTTGAAGATTTGAAATTTACTTTGAAAGTAACGCTCCTCAAATCACCATTTACAATATTTTCCCGCGATGTGTTTGAAAAACAATTGTGACGTCACGCTAATTGAAAGTAGTTTGTTGTTACGAAGTACTGCAATGGCGCTTTTTCTTTGCAACTAAAGTTTTATTTTGATGTTTTTCTCTCATTCCAGAACAATGAAATGCTCCCACGTTTTCCTTGGACTTCCGGTTGACCCGGGGCGCATACACCCTGTTTGACTATCCTGTCTAATCGGAGCTGGAGTTTCTCTTCACTAGAAAAATGTTGTTAAAGACGAACAAAAGGTCTGTGAGACTGTCTAAATAAAAAAGTTAAGAGTAGGACTAGCGCTCTGTGGGTTTCTGTGGGTTCCGCACAAACTTAATTTTATATATATTCCATCCGTAGGTTTTGAAAAAAAATGTTCAAATGTGTGTGAAATCTTATGGGACTTAACTGCGAAGGTCATCAGTCCCTAAGCTTATACACTACGTAACCTAAATTATCCTAAGGACGAACACACACACCCATGCCCGAGGGAGAACTCTAAACTCCGCCGGGTCCAGTCGCACAGTCCATGACTGCAGCGCCTCAGATCGCTCGGCTAATCCCGCGCGGCGTAGGTTTTGATTCGCGAGTATAAACCTACGTGGGGTAAACGGTCATCTTTTGACCACATTAAATTAGAAGCCTAATTTGTTTTACACAGCCAATGGTCCATGGATCTTAGTATTTCACATAAATTTCAAGTTGTTGCCTCTGCCCATTCCTCATAAAAAGGGGACTTAACACACGGACACACTGACGGATGGACAAGGAAGTGAGAGTACAAGGACTTCGCTTTTACCAACTGATATATAGAACCCTAAAAATGTGGCAGAATTCCCTTGATGTCTGTAGAAATGCTGACTGTGTTAGATCGAAGTGTCGCTGAAAAGTTTATTCTTCACTATGTCACATAGGATTAGATTATTTGGAATTATGTTGGTGTCGTATAACTACACACCGATATTGAGTTCCTATTGACTGGCCTGTTTCTGCGTGGAGTTCGCATTTCCGGCTGCCGTTTATTTGGCAACTAATCACATCGGCAGTGTGTTCTCTCTGATCTATCAATTTTGTCACGCAGTTCTGCTTCCGGAAATAACCACCTGCGACAAATTAGTGGATCGTTTGATCAGTGCTGGGCATGTTTATTCGATTTACTTTTTTTTTGGTAGCAAAATGAGTGTGAGGAAAGAAAAAAACTCGCAGCGGTGGCCGGGCATGTCATTGACAGTTATTCGACTTACCGATTCTTCGGATAAGGCTTTTAGTGTCGATAATACGGGATACTCTGTTTCTGCTTGTGCTTTGTAGCAACCAGCAATAATTTAAGACCTCACATAAAATTAACACAACTGTCAAATATTTTCGCTCCGATAACTTGATCAAATGTTATTAACAGAATAATCTTATAACCGAAATGGTTCGAGAGACTCCTTTTCCCTCCTAAGTATTTAAATACGACAAGAAATTGTACCTACACGTTAGTTTTAATTGTAAATCTCCCTTTACAACCAATTTTCAAAAATATCACCATGAACTCCAAGGATTTGTTTGAGAATACTGTCCGCAACTCTGAGTAGTTTCTACATTCTTCACTACGCGAGGAAGCAATTCTTCTGCTGGTCTCCCCCCCCCCCCCCCCCCCGTTTTCTTCCCATCCTGTTTTCAGACCGTCACGAACAACAACAGTGTAGAGAGTAGATCTACACCTACATTTATACTCCGCAAGCCACCCAACGGTGTATGGTGGAGGGCACTTAACGTGCCACTGTCATCACCTCCCTTTCCTCTTACCAAATAACCCTGTGACGAAACGCGCCGCTCTTCTTTGGATCTTCTCTATCTCCTCTGTCAACCCGACCTGGTACGGATCCCACACTGATGAGCAATACTCAAGTATAGGTCGAACGAGTGTTTTGTAAGTCATCTCCTTTGTTGATGGATTACATTTTCTAAGGACTCTCCCAATGAATCTCAACCTGGCAGCCCCCTTACCAACAATTAATTTTATATGATCATTTCACTTCAAATCGTTCCGTACGCATACTCCCAGATATTTTACAGAAGTAACTGATACCAGTGTTTGTTCCGCTATCATAAAATCATACAATTAATGATCCTTCGCAATACATTACATTTGTCTATGTTAAGGGTCAGTTGCCACTCCCTGCACCAAGTGCCTATCCGCTGCAGATCTTGCTGCATTTCGCTGCAATTTTCTAATGCTGCAACTTCTCTGTATACTACAGCATTATCCGCGAAAAGCCGCATGGAACTTCCGACACTATCTACTAGGTCTTTTATATATATTGTGAAAAGCAATGGTCCCATAACACTCCCCTGTGGCACGCCAAACGTTACTTTAACGTCTGTAGACGTCTCTCCATGAGAACAACATGCTGTGTTCTGTTTGCTAAAAACTCTTCAATCCAGCCACACAGGTGGTCTGATATTCCGTAGGCTCTTACTTTGTTTATCAGGCGACAGTGCGGAACTGCATCGAACGGCTTCCGGAAGTCAAGGAAAATGGCATCTACCTGGGAGCCTGTATCTAATATTTTCTTGGTCTCATGAACAAATAAAGCAAGTTGGGTCTCACACGATCGCTGTTTCCGGAATCCATGTTGATTCCTGCAGAGTAGATGAAGTTGGGGCAACCCACATGACCACGCAGCAACGCTCTCCATCGCCCAGAATTCTGAGGTACGGGATCTAATGAACACTACGCAACTATAACAATATAGTTAATTACACAAATGGAACATACACCACAGTAGTTTCTGAAGAATAAGGTAGGATACCCAAAGAATATGGACTCCTGGCTTTTTCATCTCTGGTATTGGTTCTTTGCTACAAAATATATGTATTGACCGTTTGAAGAATATATGACTTTTCTCCAGTAGAATAGCCTGGGTCGTATTGGGAAATATTCTTACCGATTTGAAGGACTGGTTCTACATCTACATTACACTCAGCAAGCCATCTCACGATGTGTTGCGGAGGGTACCTTCTGGTACTACCAACTGATCCCCCCTACCCTGTTCCACTCGCGAATGGCGCGTGCGATGAATGACTGTCGATAAGTCTCGAATTTTCTCGTCGTGGTCTTTACGCGAGATGTATGTGGGAGGTGTTTTCTGTTTCTGTCTCCTGTCTTCTGTCCACCCTTACAAAAAACAATCGTATAAAAAGTAGATGGAAAGTGGGTCGACGTATATGACAACGCAGCAATGTCACTGCCGCCCTCCAACGCCCGGAATTGTGTGAGAGACAGATGTGATGAACACTACACAACCATCTTTGCTAAACAACAATTTGTATGTTGTCCGACTCTTCCAGGAAATTTCAATAGTAAACCTCTCCGTAATATGCAACGCCAGTGATGTAACGTCTGCCACAGGACTTTGTTGTTGGGCATATCGGTAACGCTCTCGCGCCGAGTAAACGATCCCGTGACGAAACGCGCCGCTCTTCGCTGGATGTTGTCTAGCTCTTCTATCAGTCCTACCTGGAAGTATCCCAAGATGAGCAGTAGTCAAGAATCGCTAGAACAAGTTGCTTAGCCGGCCGGAGTGGCCGTGCGGTTCTAGGCGCTACAGTCTGGAACCGAGCGACCGCTACGGTCGCAGGTTCGAATCCTGCCTCGGGCATGGATGTGTGTGTTGTCCTTAGGTTAGTTCGGTTTAATTAGTTCTAAGTTCTAGGCGACTGATGACCTCAGAAGTCGCATAGTGCTCAGAGCCAACAAGTTGCTTATAAGCCACTTCCTTCGTGGACGAGTTATACCGGGTGATCAAAAAGTCAGTATAAATTTGAAAACTTAATAAACCACGGAGTAATGTAGATAGAGAGGTAAAAATTGACACACATGCTTGGAATGACATGGGGTTTTATTAGAACCACCCCATATTGCTAAATACGTGACAGATCACTGGCGCGCGTCGTTTGGTGGTGATCGTGTGCTCAGCCGCTACTTTCGTCATGCTTGGCCTCCCAGGTCCCCAGACCTCAGTCCGTGCGATTATTGACTTTGGGGTTACCTGAAGTCGCAAGTGATCGTGATCGACCGGCATATCTAGGGATGCTAAAAGACAACATCCGACGCCAATGCCTCATCATAACTCCGGACATGCTTTACAGTGCTGTTCACAACATTATTCCTCGACTACAGCTATTTTTGGGAATGATGGTGGACATATTGAGCATTTCCTGTAAAGAACATCATCTTTGCTATGTCTTACTTTGTTATGCTAATTATTGCTATTCTGATCACATGAAGCGCCATCTGTCGAACGTTTTTTGAACTTTTGTATTTTTTTTATTTTAATAAAACCCCATGTCATTCCAAGTATGTGTCTCAATTTTTTCCTCTGTATCTACATTATTCTGTGATTTACTCAGTTTTCAAATTTATACTGCCTTCCTGATCACCCGGGTTTTCCTTAACCCTTTCGTGGTCGATGGGGCATATATGTCCCACTAACTTCGAGCGCCAGTTAGAGTGTCGGGATATATGTTACCCAGCTCTGCAAGGTGCTGCCATCTAGGGACGACTGTACTGAACCTAAGAAAAAAATTGGGACTGCACTGCAAAGGCAATAGAGAAGCGGTGACTGCTTTTGTTGTCTGGCGTGTATATATGGCCGCTGCAACGCCACTTATTTGTGCCATTCTTCAGTTTTCATCATTTCTCACTTTCCAGCGATGACTGAAGTAAGTAATTCATATTATTATTAACTTAATAATCATTTTTTAGTACAAATACAGTGTGGAATAAGACAGTGGCACTAGGAAGCGATGCAGATTCTGCAGCACAAACTCTAAAGAGAAGAGAACAAAAGTTGTTTGCACTGCTTGTGGTGCACCACTCTGTGCCACACCATGTTTTCCCAAGTTTCATGGCATGTAAAGTTTTGTAAGTATTGATCATGTATCATGAAAACTGAAATGTAATGAATATTTTTTACACTGGCTCTACACAAATCAAAAGATTACATGCATGTATAATTTGTAGTTATTTTATTCTCTGCAAAATCCTGTTTATGGGCAAAAAAATAAAATTACAAAATCAGTCAGTTAGCAGAAAAGGTATCTCGCGTTGGTTCATGGGACAAATGTCCCACTTCCTGATGTGAAAAAATGGAGAACTTAAAAAATATTTTGATGGTGAAAATATAATAATGGGACTGAAAACAAACTGTTATCACCTTAATATTTTAAAAATCTGTAAAAAATGAATTTTATCCATGAAAGGGTTAAGATTCTTCCTAAAAATCTCAGTCTGGCATTTACTTTTCCTGCTATTTGTTTTATGTGATCATTTCATCTAAGGCCATTCTGGACAGTTACTTCTAAATATTTTGCGGTAAGTACTGTCTCCAGCAGTTTCTCACCAACAGTGTAGTAGTACATTAGTGGCTTTCTTTTCCAATGTAAGTGCAATATGTAACATGTAAGGGCAATATGTAACATGAGCTTGCACCATTCATCAATACTCTGCAGGTCACTGTGCACACCGGTACTGTCTTCTGGCGTTGCTACTTTGCTACAGACAACCGCATCATCTGCGAACAGTCTTAAAGAGCATCCAGCACTTTCTAGATCATTTACATACATTGTAAACAATAGCGGCTCTTGAACACTTCCATAGGGTACTCTGGAAATTACACTACTGGCCATTAAAATTGCTACACCACGAAGAAGACGTGCTACAGACGCGAAATTTAACAGACAGGAAGAAGATGCTGTGATATGCAAATGATTAGCTATTCAGAACATCCACACAAGGTTGGCGCCAGTGGCGACACCTACAACGTGCCGACATGAGGAAAGTTTCCAACCCATTTCTCATAGACAAACAGCATTTGACCGGCGGTGACTGGTGAAACGTTGTTGTGATGTAAGGAGGAGAAATGCGTACCATCCCGTTTCCGACTTTGATAAAGGTCGGATTGTAGCCTATCATGATGCGGTTTATCGTATCGCGACATTGCTGCTCGCGTTGGTCTAGATCCAGTGACTGTTAGCAGAATATGAATCGGTGGGTTCAGGAGGGTAATACGGAACTCCGTGCTGGATCCCAACTGCCTCGTATCACTAGCAGTCGAGATGACAGGCATCTTATCCGCATGGCTGTAACGGATCGTGCAGCCACGTCTCGATGGGGACGTTTGCAAGACAACAACCATGTGCACGAACAGTTCGACGACGTTTGCAGCAGCATGGACTATCACGGAGACCATGGCTGCGGTTACCACTGACGCTGCATTACAGACAGGAGCGCCTGCGATGGGAGTGGCAAATTTTTTCGGATGAATCCAGGTTCTGTTCACAGCATCATGATGGCGCATCTGTGTTTGGCAACATCGCGGTGAACGCACATTGGAAGCGTGTATTCGTCATCGCCATACTGGCGTATCACCCGGCGTGATGGTATGGGGTGCCATTGGTTACACGTCTCGGTCACCTCTTGTTCGCATTGACGACACTTTGAACAGTGGACGTTACATTTCACATGCGTTACGACCCGTGGCTCTACCCTTCATTCGATCCAGGCGAAACCCTACATTTCTACAGGATAATGCACGACCGCATGTTGTAGGTCCTATACGGGCCTTTCTGGACACAGAAAATGTTCGACTGATGCCCTGGCCAGCACATTCTCCAGATCCCTCACCAATTGAAAACGTCTGGTCAATGGTGGCCGGGCAACTGGCTCGTCACATACGCCAGTCATTACTCTTGATGAACTGTGGTATCGTGTTGAAGCTGCATGGGCAGCTGTACCTGTCACGTCATCCAAGCTCTGTTTGACTCAATGCCCAGGCGTATCAAGGCCGTTATTACGGCCAGAGGTGGTTGTTCAGGGTACTGATTTCTCAGGATCCATGCACCCAAATCACATGTCAGTTCTAGTATAATATATTTGTCCAATGAATACCCGTTTATCATCTGCATTTCTTCTTGGTGTAGCAATTTTAATGACCAGTAGTGTACCTTTACATTTGTCGATTTTGAGCCGTTAAGAGCCACGTGATGAGTTCTATCTGCAAGGAAGTCTTTGACTCCAGCCAGAAATCTGGTCCGATACTCGATAAGTTCTTTTTTTATTTTTATTTTTTCCCCGCTAAACAGCAATGCGGGACTGTGTCAGATTCCTTCCTAAAGTTCTGAAAAGATAACTGCGGCCGAGCGGTTCTAGGCCCTTCAGTCTGGAACCGCGCTGCTACTACGGTCGCAGGTTCGAATCCTGCCTCGGGCACGGATGTGTTGATGTCCTTAGGTTAGTTAGGTTTAAGTTGTTCTAAGTTCTAGGGGACTGATGACCTCAGATGTTAAGTCCCATAGTGCTTAGAGCCATTTGAACCATTTGAATCCTACATCAGAATTGAAGCACGAAGACTTGAATCCGGCTCCATCCGAGTACGAGTCCAGTGCCATTGGCACTGCGTCAATTCCTTTACTCACGAACGCACTCACGCCAGTTCCGTCCACACTGCTGTGTCAGCTTACGAGAGCCTATATCCTACGGCAATAGCTTCCGCTATAAGGTCGAGCAGCGGGTGTCTGTGAAATGAACGAACACCCTTCTTGCTAGAGGTAGGGGGGTGGTGGTGGTGGTGGTGGTGGTGGTGGTGGTGTGTGTGTGTGTGTGTGTGTGTGTGTGTGTGTGTGTGCGTCGGCCGGGCCGTGCGAAGAAATGAAAGTTCGCGCAGTAGCTGGGCGCTAGAGGCGGACGTGTGCAAGAGGCGGCAGTAGCGGCGGCGGCGGCGGGCCTGTGTCAGCAGGTGTAGAGGATCCGCCGGCCGCCGCGCCGGTTGAATGGGCCGCCAGATAATGGAGCCCGAGGCGGGCCCAGCTGCGAACGCCCGCCCGCTCCGCTCTGCTCTTTCAGGAGACGGCGGCGCGGGCGCGCGCAATAAGCCTTCTTATCACGTGGCCGCTCCCTCTCGCATTGATAAACCTATCGCCACTTCATCTCTCGCGGGCCATCTAGCATCTGGCACCTGTCGGTGACAAGTCTGCCGCTGAATGGCCAGCGGCGAAACATTTGTCCAATAAAACACGTTTGCGCTCACACTTTCAATTCAGCGTACGGGACACCCGCGCAATGACCCTAGCAACTACAACACTGCATAGTTTTCACTGCAGTGCACAAATGCTCAGGGCCGTTTCTACCACTAGGCGAGGCTAAGCGGCCTCCTAGGATGGCAAAATTTTAAGTGTAGCAAAGGGCGGAAAAAGAAAATTAAAAAACGAGGAAAAATTAAAACTCCGAATTGTTTTGTTGCATACGGAACTGAAATAAGCCTTTACCTACGTTGACGAAAGTAAACATTTCCTCTAAATTAAAGCAGTCGCTACCGAGTACGAAACGGAAACAAACCTGACACTGACACATCTCCATCAAGCGCTGGAGCAGAGCACCTGTGGTGCCTTGCCATCATGTTGGCATTAGATACCATATCTCTCTCAGGCCCTTTTTTTGTTTCTGTCTCTGTAGAATAATTATTAAGTGTCACCATAGTGCTGTTTATCATTCCCATACATTAAAATGAGTTTATCTGTCTGTAAGTCTATCTCTGAGACTCGTAGCACGAGAAAATAATTACATTATCTTTTCTCAAACAAATTAGCTGTCTCATCCAATACATTTTTTCTGAGTTTGTGACCGCATTGTCAATATATATAAAACTACTGACCCTGTTGCAAGCGATCATCTTCAGGGTGGTTTGCTTGAAGAAGGTCGCTTGCAACAGGGACCGAAACGTCGGTAGTTTTATATATATTGACATGCGGTCACAAACCAAGAAAAAATTTATTGGTTGTGACAATGGCCGCGGAAGCCTACGTTTATATTAAATTAGCTGTCGTTTTCTTAACATGTAACGTACGCGCAAATGGCAACCAGGAAGAGAGAATCATGACTTGTTTATCGACACGTCACAGCTGCAGAAATTGTGTCCCTTGTGCTTGCAGCCGGCCGCTGTGGCCGAGCGGTTCTAGGCGCTTCAGTCAGGAACAGCGCTGCTGCTACGGTCGCAGGTTCGAATCCTGCCTCGAGCATGGATGTGTGTGATGTCCTTAGGTTAGTTAGGTTTAAGTACGAGGGTCACTCCAAAAGAAATGCACACTATTTTTGTAAAAATATAGTTTTCATTCTACATGTGTGAAAGTTTTACAGTGTGTAGATACATCCTTCCCGCTTGTTTTCAAACTTAGTTCAATCTGTTCCCGTGAGTGGCGCCGTCACAGCATGTCTTCAAGACGGTTGCTAAACTTGACGTTCGTCAGAAGCAACGTGCTGTCATAGAATTCCTGTGCTGTGAAAACGAGACAGTGGGAAACATCCACAAGAGGTTGAAAAAGGTGTATGGCGATGTTGCTGTCGATCGCAATACAGTTAGTCGGTGGGCAAGCAGGTTACGTGATGAAAGCGGGCACGGAAATATTGAGGACTGTCCTCGCAGCGGCAGGCCTCGTACTGCACACACTCCAGACAATGTGCAGAAAGTTAACGTATTGGTGACTGCTGACAGACGCATCACAGTGAACGAATTGTCACGCTACGTTGGGATAGGGGAAGGAAGTGTTTGCAGAATACTGAAAGTGTTGGTGTTAAAAAAGGTTTGTGCCACGTGGGTTCCCAGAATGTTGACAGTGGCTCACAAAGGAACAAGAAAAACGGAATGCAGCGAACTTTTGGAACAGTACGAGAATGGTGGAGATAAATTTCTTGGAATAATTGTGACAGGTGATGAAACATGGCTCCATCATTTTTCACCAGAGACGAACAGGCAATCAATGGAGTGGCATCAGGCAAATCTACCCAAGGAAAAAAAAGAAAAATTCAAAACCACACCTGCTGGAAAAGTTATGGCTACGGTGTTTTTCGATTCCGAAGGACTCTTGCTTGTGGACATCATGCCAAGTGGAACCACCATAAATTCTGATGCATATGTGACGACACTGAAGAAACATCAAGCTCGACTGAGTCGCGTTCGACCACATCGGCAAAAGCAGGATGTTTTACTGTTGCACGACAATGCACGGCCACATGTCAGTCAAAAAGCCATGGAAGCGATCACAAAACTCGGATGGACAACACTGAAACACCCGCCTTACAGTCCTGACCTGACTCCATGTGATTATCATCTATTTGGGAAACTGAAAGACTCTCTTCGTGGAACAAGGTTTGAAGATGATGACTCCCTTGTGCACGCTGCCAAACAGTGGCTCCAACAGGTTGGTCCAGAATTTTACCGTGCGGGTATACAGGCGCTGGTTCCAAGATGGCGTATAGCAGTTGAGAGGGATGGAAATTATGTGGAGAAATGAAAATATTGTTCCTAAAGGATGTACCTACACACTGTAAAACTTTCAAACATGTAGAATAAAAGATGGATTTAAAAAAAATAGTGTGCATTTCTTACCTCAGATGTTAAGTCCCATAGTGCTTAGAGCCATTTGAACCATTTGTGCTTGCAAGCTGTTGTCTCAGTATAACCTACACATAAGTGCGTAAGCAATAACATAGATTGGGTACTGCACTTTGGTTCAGATGGCTCTGAGCACTATGGGACTTAACTACTGTGGTCATCAGTCCCCTAGAACTTAGAACTACTTACACCTAACTAACCTAAGGACATCACACACATCCATGCCCGAGGCAGGATTCGAACCTGCGACCGTAGCAGTCGCGCGGTTCCGGACTGCGCGCCTAGAACCGCTAGGCCACCGCGGCCGGCTACTGCACTTTGCTGACGGTTGCAGTTACACAAGTAACGTGCGAAAGGGACATTTTCCGTGCGCTGTTAGGACAAGAAATCTTAGAAACTTTCGTAATCTTGAACGTTGAAACAGATATTGTTAATAACATTAGTGCTGTGCTTCATGATACAGTTACGAATGAGGTTGCCACGTGTCATCTAAACATTTGTTGATTGATTACCCAAGTTTGAATAAAATTCACCATGTGCGACAGCATCGTAGAAACGACCTAATACGATACTTCGGCACGTCTCCCGTCAGTGTAGCATAATTTCTAAATTCAAGGAAAAAATCATTTGCACAAGAAAATACTTCCACACCTTTATCAATTCATTTCTCGCAACTACGTACAACAAGTAATTGATGCCAAATATGGTTGCATTTCTGTATTCAGTTGAGTTCTAGTTTAATATGTCCAACACATTCTTTCCATTTCAATTACTTTCCTCAATTGTAAAAACTCAGAACAATAATAAGAAACTGAAGGCGTCTGTTGCCCTCAATCACTGTTAAAAGAATTGAGGACAAAGCATGAAAACTGAGGGCCGTCCCCAGAAAACGAGGGCATCTGGTCACTTCAGTTTAGAAGTATAACAGGACATTTGCACCGTTGTGGCGTTCGACGTTGGTGGAGGGGGGTATGGGGGAGACAAATGATAGTACAAAAGAGGGGGCGTCTTTTTTCATTTCTCGCCTAGAGCGCCAAAACACCTAGCAACGGCTCTTCAAAACGCTTTATTTAATTCTTTATGAAAATCACAAATTTAATTTTCATCGAGGGTGGCAAACTCTAAAAAATTCTGTAATCAGATAATCCTTACAAGAACAGGCCCCAACAAAATTAGCAATGCTTAACTTTTACTTGTAAAATCATCAATCCCGCTACTGGTTGTCATGTCTTCCCAGTTCTTCTGCCTTATGCTAATCCCTTTCATCTCTGTATATCTATTACACTCAACCTCCTCCAAAATGTGTGATACATATTCTGATCTTAGTCTGTCCTAACAGTTTCTCAGCTGTTGTACAGGTGTCCTCTGGATGACGGTTTTCTACAAGAATCTTTCCTTGTCTGATCTTAATAGCACATTTTTATTTTCCATTTTACCTGTACACTTAATAACATTCTTCTGTACGACCATATTACAATTTCTTCCATCTCTATTCCTCCTATATTTCTCCCATAGCCGCGTGCAGAGTTTCACAAACAAGTTCTTGAATAAAATGTCAAATTTTTGTGCCAACAGGCCTCTTTTGTCGAAGAAACGTTTCTTTGTCCGCACGACACTGCTTCGACTTAGCTTTGTTTACTTGTAATCGAAATTCTTTGCCACATAAATCGAAATTCTATGCCACGTAGGCCACTACTCCACCCTCCTTGACCTCCTGGTAGTATTCCTGGCCCATAAAGTGGATGCCGTGGTTTCGAAAAAAGCCTCAAATTTGTGGATTTTAAACGTACCTTTATTTAGTGAACACGCTATAACAGTCAGAACTGAACAGAAGGAAACTATGTGGCATATTTTAAGGCAGTTGGTTTCATACGAACGCGCTGGCTGTATGCTAAAACCTAGCGCCATTTTATGAATAAAATTAAAACAAACCGTTCTTATTCTCGTTAAAACGGTCACTTCATCTGCAAAATGTGGTATTGGTACAGAAATTACAGTTTTTGAGCATATCTTTCTTGACATGTGCCGAAAGTGTTTGCAGTTTCCCATAACACACATCTCCACAATTTTTCATCTTCGTCGTTTAATTTGATCGTTACCACACAACATTCTTAAGCATTGTTAAAAACTCAGGAAAAGAATCTTAGCTTTCTTTACAGCTCGTTCATTTATTGATTCTATTACACAGTATGTTCACACAATAAACGTTCAGGCGCTCAGTCCGGAACCGCGCGACTGCTACGGTCGCAGGTTCGAATCCTGCCTCGGGCATGGATGTGTGTGATGTCCTTAGGTTAGTTAGGTTTAAGTAGTTTTAAGTTCTAGGGGCCTGATGACCACAGATGTTAAGTCCCATAGTGCTCAGAGCCATTTGAACCACACAATAAACACTCTCCCGTTCAATAGTGCATCTTATGACTATCGTACAGGTGTCATAATGTCGAGCTTCCTCCAGGTTTACTGGACAGGATTCTTCTCAACATGACCCGTGCGTTATTATGCTACTGTTGTGTATGGTTATTTGTATCACAAGTAGAATGATTCAGTTCCGCAAGAATGATCCTGTAACTGGCAAAGGTTTCTTTGCGCACGCATACCGGAACTCGCCTGTGTTAAATTCCAAAGGCTATGAATATCAATGTAACCGGGTATGAATGAACATGTATGAACTACATGCCCCAAGAAAATATAGTTCCGGAAAGCCCTCCACCTATCTCACATAATGCAGCTTTCTTTGTCGGCTTGAGAGATCTGCATTTAAAGTTCTCTATGGTAAATTTTCTCTTTCCGAATAACAGTCTCAGTCTCAACGTTTGGTCTTTCTTCGTATTCTCATAGGCGTCGTGGTTTGCGCGGGTGAATCTGTTACTGGCAGCGCTAGCCGAAGCACAATGGCGTGCTATTCGATCCCGTCACGATGGTGTTGCGCTGACTGCTAAAATGCTGCTGTATTCGAACTGGTCGTCGATTCCAAACTATATACAGAGGTAAATTTTTACCTCCGTCATTTGACCGAGAGAGGTGGGGAGAAATACAGTTCTTGGTCACGAGGTAACTACGAGAGTTAACTAATTCAAAATCATAAGCGTCATTACAACACCACAAAGCATATTGTCGATGCCATGTCATTCACTGAAAAGGAAGGCTCAAGTTGAACTTCTCGTCGGCGTCGTGACCTTCTCGCACTGAACACTATTACCAACCACTGAGAAGGACATGAAACAAACTGACATTTTAGAACGAGCCATCTCGGCATGCATGTGAAGTGATTTAGGAAAACTGCGAGAAAACGAAATCAAGATAATCGGATAGATATCTGAACCACGAAAGCTTGACGCTTCCTTTTACAAAAGAGTCCGCTATGACTAGATAAATGAAGTCACTTATCTTCTTTCATCTATATTACGTACCGGATAAACGCGGCATCACATTTTAAACTCATCTTATATACGCGAAATTACCGCTTGGGCCGTGTGGGAATAGGCGAAATGTGACCAAATGATACAAAATCTTCGGAGATGGACGAAGGCTCTCACGATCTAAAATCCCAGCAAAGACGTAGCTGTCTTTAGCATGTTCGATGGTTTGAAGATATTTACTTGGGAGTACGTAGACATTCTCTTTCTAAAATCTCGGACGTATTTGCATTCTGCTTTCCACAAATTCAGAAATTAATATTTAACTGAGCAGTTTAGAGAAACGTCTTCAATAGCAAGAAAAGTGCACACTGGAACATGTTTCAAAACCATGAAGTGTCGACTGCACAATTTTGGCGATGTTACTGTCTCTTTAGAAGTGCTAAATATAGTAGCACCAGAGATATTTAGAATCCATGTGGTATCTAAATCTGAATCATCCCGACCTACTGAACGTCTGTCTCGAGACATCATCGTTTCATTATCACATTCAGTATCATGTATTGTTCACACGCGCACAACACATCTTGATTTATTGGAGTTACACCATCAATCACTATCTTTCACACGAGATTATGTAAGGGTCCCCTATCGCGCTTACAGAACGATATCTCCTGGCAACGCCTAACACTACAGACTGGCGTCACATTGCGTCTATCACCTCGGTAGCTATCACCTGAGCAATGATGCGACTACAGAGTTACTAAATAAGATACCTAATTCGCAGTTGGGCTGCTGAAATGAAGGGGTATAAGGGAGCGAACTAATGGAATGTGTTCCGAAACACTCGCAAATTTTCTTATAAACTATTCTAGCGTTAACGGGGCTTGATAAATAATTAATTTTATATGGTCGCTTGGATCTCTCTCTACCCGTTCAACGAACATTGGGTGGAGCAACTGGCACAAGAATATTATGTAAAATTACTCCAGCGCAAATAGGACGCGATGGAACAAGAGGAAAGGAGAAAGAAAGGGGACGGGCGTACGTGAACATCTTTAACTGTGTCGCTAGTTATCGAGATTTAGTATTTTGCCAGAACCCCATTAACGATCAACCCACGAAACATAATAGTAGGGGCAGCAAGAATCAAAATTTGTTTTTAAAAGCGTGCATGTGTCGTATGCAACAGTGGTGTTATTAAAATGGTTATAATAATACAGGGTGTTTATAAATGAGGTCTATAGCCGAGTTCTTCCTAAACGACAATGACAGGGCTTTGCATGGCCTCCACGTTTACCCGATCTAACATCATGCGATTTTTTCCTTTGGGCCTTCATCAGGGATCGTGTGTACGTGCCTCCGCTACCAGCAGACCTCCCTGAATTAAGAAACCGGACTGAAGCAGCTGTTGCTACGATCACTGAAGACACACTTATCAACGTTTGGGAAGAACTCGGCTATAGACTTGATGTGTGCCGTGTCACGAATGGTGCTCACATTGAACATTTATAAGATTCTTGGTAAAACTGTTTGAGTTGCTCTTTCATTTGACATATCATTTTTAACTGTAAGTTTAATATAATAAATATTATAAAGCGTTACAACCCCGATATTCATTTAGAAACACCCTGTAATGTACTTTATTAGTGATTTCACACGTAAATCGGCTAAGCAGATATAAACTGTTAGCTAGGTAGGCAAAGCAACAGTTTTCTGTCGCCAAAAAAGCTACTTGTCGTTTTATATTAACGAATCATCTGAACCCCTACACTGTCTCCAACTAGCGGTCAATATCACCAGCTAAGCCACTAAACTGCATTGCGGCAGCAAGAGATGTCCTGCTCCTGATCCAGCAAAACTGTCTGTAGGCCAATCTTCAAGGTTGAATGTCGCAAAGGTAGATTGTGGAGCTGTGTACGTCCGCGTCTATACTCCATAAGCCAACTTTTGGTGAATAGCTGAGGGAACTATACATACTACGATCACTCCCACCCTTTCCTCTTCAGTCGTGATTGCTGGTGGGCCTCCGTGTGTCCCTGAATCACTTAATTTTACATTCATAATCTTTTCGAGAAGTATACGTAGAAGGAAGAAATATATTGGTTGACACTTCCAGGTAGATGCCCCTTGACTTCCGGAAGGCGTTCTATACAGTTCCGCACTGTCGCCTGATAAAGAAAGTAAGAGCCTACGGAATATCAGACCAGCTGTGTGGCTGGATTGAAGTTTTTAGCAAACAGAACACAGCATGTTGTTCTCAATGGAGAGACGTCTACAGACGTTAAAGTAACCTCCGGCGTGCCCCAGGGGAGTGTTATGGGACCATTGCTTTTCACAATATATATAAATGACCTAGTAGATAGTGTCGGAAGTTCCATGCGGCTTTTCGCGGATAATGCTGCAGTATACAGAGAAGTTGCAGCATTAGAAAATTGCAGCGAAATGCAGGAAGATCTGCAGCGGATAGGCACTTGGTGCAGGGAGTGGCAACTGACCCTTAACATAGACAAATGTAATGTATTGCGAATTCATAGAAAGAAGGATCCTTTATTGTACGATTATATGACAGTGGAACAAACACTGGTAGCAGTTTCTTCTGTAAAATATCTGGGAGTATGCGTACGGAACGATTTGAAGTGGAATGATCATATAAAATTAATTGTTGGTAAGGCGGGTGCCAGGTTGAGATTCATCGGGAGAGTCCTTAGAAAATGTAGTCCATCAACAAAGGACGTGGCTTCCAAAACACTCGTTCGACCTATACTTGAGTATTACCAGTCAGTGTGGGATCCGTACCAGGTCAGGTTGACAGAGGAGATAGAGAAGATTCAAAGAAGAGCGGCGCGTTTAGTCACAGAGTTATTTGGTAAGCGTGATCGCGTTGCGGAGATGTTTAGCAAACTCGAGTGGCAGACTCTGCAAGTAAGGCGCTCTGCATCGCGGTGTAGCTTATGTCCAGGTTTCGAGAGGGTGCGTTTCTGGATGAGATATCGAATATATTGCTTCCCCCTACTTATACCTCCCGAGGAGATCACGAATGTAAAATTAGAGAGATTCGAGCGCGCACGGAGGCTTTCCGGCAGTCGTTCTCCCCGCGAACCATACGCGACTGGAACAGGAAAGGGAGGTAGTGACAGTGGCACGTAAAGTGCCCTCCGCCACACACCGTTGGGTGGCTTGCGGAGTATAAATGTAGATGTAGATGTATGTACACACCCAGAACTAACAGCAAACCACAACGTGATGCACAACGTCTTTCGGGTAGCATCTGCCACTGGAACTGGATGAGCGTTTCCGTGACGCTTTCGCGCGTACTAAACGAAATCGTAACGAAATACGTTGCTCTTCTTAGGACCTTCCCTATTTACTCTATCAAACCTATCTGCTAAGAATCCCAGATACTCAAGTATTTCTCGGAAGAGGGTTTCGTAAGCTACTCCTCTTCATGGGCCATTACACTTTCAATGAATCTGTCTGGCATCTTCGTTTCTAAGTTTAGTTTTATGTGGTCGCTTGCCTTTGAATCTCTCCGTACGCATACTGCCAGATATTTAGCGTATGTGACCGCTTTCAGTGATTCTCCGGCAATCATGTAATCATACAACGACGGGACTTTTCGCCTATTAATTCGCAACACATTACATTAGTTTACGTTGAGCTCAGCTGTCACTCCATGCGCTAAGCGTCAATCCTTTGCTGGTCTTCCTGCATTTGGTTACAATTTTCTAGCATGCGATTTGTGTATATACAAAAGCATTATTCGCAGACAGCTTCATGGAGCTCCCATCCTTATACGCCAGATCATACGCTATGTGATCAAAGACATCTGGACACCTGGCTGAAAACGACTTACAAGTTCGTGGCGCCCTCCATCGGTAATGCTAAATTCAATATGGTGTTGGTCCACCCTTGGTCTTGATGACAGCTTCCACTCTCGGAGGCATACGTTCAATCAGGTGCTGGAAGGTTTCTTGGGGAATGGCAGCCCATTCTTTACGGAGTGCTGCACTGAGGAGAGGTATCGATGTCGGTCGGTGAGGCCTGTCACGAAGTCAGGGTTCCAAAACATTCCAAAGGTGTTCTGTAGGATTCAGGTCAGAACTATGCGCAGGTCAGTCCATTACCGGGAAGTTATTGTCATGTAACCACTCCGCTGAACATTATGAACAGGTGCTCGATCATGTTGAAAAATGCAATCGCCACCCCTGAATTGCTTTTCCACAGTGGGACGCAAGAAGGTGCTTAAGACACCAATGTAGGCCTGAGCTGTGATAGCACCACGCAAAGCAATGAGGGATGGAAGCCTCCTAAATGAAAAACACGACCACACCATAACACCACCGCCTCCGGCACTACACACGCTGGCAGATGATGTTCACCGGGCTTTCGCCATACCCACACCCTGCCATCGGATCGCCACTTTGTGTACCGTGATTCCTCACTCCACACAACCATTTCCACTGTTCAATCGTCCAATGTTTACGCTACTTACAGCAAGCGAGGCGTCGTTTGGCATTCAGCGCCGTGATGTGTGGCTCTCGCCTGCTGCCTAACTGTCATAGTACTTGCAGTGGATCCTGATACAGTTTGGAATTCCTGTGTGATGGTCTGGATAGATGTCTGCCTATTACACGTTACGACCCTCTTCAACTGTCGGCGGTCTCTGTCAGTCAAAAGACGAGGTCGGCCTGTACACTTTTGTGCTGTTCGTGTCCCTTCACGTTTCCACTTCAGTATCACATCGGAAACAGTGGACCTAGGGATGTTTAGGAGTGTGGAAATCTCGCGTACAGATATATGACACAAGTAACATCTCATCACCTGACCACGTTCGAAGTCCGTGAGTTCCACAGAGCGCCCCATTCTGCTCTCTCACGATGTCTAATGTCTAATGACTAATGAGGTTAGTGATATGGAGTACCTGGCAGTAGGTGGCAGCACAGTGCACCTAATGTGAAAAACGTACGTTTCTGGGGGCGTCCGGATAATTTTGATCACAAAGTGTATCTTTGTGTTTTAAACAGTAACAGTCCTAATATTGCTTGAGGTACACCGAAGTTATTTTCACGTAAGTAGATTTCTCTTCGTTAAGTACGAAATGTTGTGTGCTATTTGCTACAAGGTCTTAAACACAATCATAGTCTGGTATTCGATACGGTCGTATTTTTTGAAAGGAACTGCATTGAAAGACTTCCGGAAGTAAAGGAACAAGGTATCGACCTACCGTCTTCTGGGTCTTTTGAACGAACAGATCGCTGTTTGGAGGCCCCTAGCTCGGTTTTCCTCGTGTACTGGAGACGGTGCGGAGTGCTGGAGAGCTTGTGGCAGCGCTGGCCGGCCCACACGCGGTAACGGGATGACGCAGAGTCCGGCGCTGGTTTCGGGTGTCCGCCCGCACCTGTGGGGCTTCTCGCCCGCCCTCCGGTCCATCCACCGATAGCTGCTCCACCAGCATTCACTACTGACCCCCACATTTTACACCATCGTGCAGCGTCAGCATCGGTCTTTATGTCACTTGTCTTTTTTTATTGCATTGCAGATCTACATTTCAGCTGACAGTGCAGCTATCATCAGCTATCATCGTAAGTAGTCATGTAGACTGAACGTAATTTAACGACACATGTTGTTGTTGTTGTTGTTGTGGTCTTCACTCCTGAGACTGGTTTGATGCAGCTCTCCATGCTACTCTATCCTGTGCAAGCCTCTTCATCTCCCAATACCTGCTGCAGCCTACATCCTTCTGAATCTGCTTAGTGTATTCCTCTCTTGGTCTCCCTCTACGATTTTTACCCTCCATGCTGCCCTCCAAAACTAAATTGGTGATCCCTTGATGCCTCAGAACATGTCCTACCGACCGATCCCTTCTTCTAGTCAAGTTGTGCAACAAACCCCTCTTCTCCCCAATTCTATTCAATACCTCCTCATTAGTTATGTGATCTACTCATCTAATCTTCAGCATTCTTCTGTAGCACCACATTTCGAAAGCTTCTATTCTCTTCTTGTCTAAACTATTTATCGTCCATGTTTCACTTCCATACATGGCTACACTCCATACAAATACTTTCAGAAACGACTTCCTGACACTTAAATCTATACTCGATGTTAACAAATTTCTCTTCTTCAGAAACGCTTTCCCTGCCATTGCCAGTCTACATTTTATATCCTCTCTACTTCGACCATCATCAGTTATTTTGCTCCCCAAATAGCAAAACTCCTTTACTACTTCAAGTGTTTCATTTCCTAATCTAATTCCCTCAGCATCACCCGACTTAATTCGACTACATTCCATTATCCTCGTTTTGCTTTTGTTGATTTTCATCTTATAGCCTCCTTTCAAGACACTGTCCATTCCGTTCAACTGCTCTTCCAAGTCGTTTGCTGTGGATTTTAGTACCTACTCCGAATTTTTCTTTTGTTTCCTTTATTGGTTCCTCAATATACAGATTGAATAACATCGGGGAGAGGCTACCACCCTGTCTCACTCCCTTCCCAACCACTGCTTCCCTTTCATGTCCCTCGACTCTTATAACTGCCATCTGATTTCTGTACAAATTGTAAATAGCCTTTCGCCCCCTGTATTTGACCCCTGCCACCTTCAGAATTTGAAATTTCCAGTCAACATTGTCAAAAGCTTTCTCTAAGTCTACAAATGCTAGAAACGTAGGTTTGCCTTTCCTTAATCTAGCTTGCAACATAAGTCGTAGGGTCAGTGTTGCCTCACGTGTTCCAACATTTCTACGGAATCCAAACTGATCTTCCCCGAGGTCGGCTTCTACCAGTTTTTCCATTCATCTGTAAAGAATTCGCGTTAGTATTTTGCAGCTGTGACTTATTAAACTGATAGTTCGGTAATTTTCACATCTGTCAACACCTGCTTTCTTTGGGATTGGAATTATTATATTCTTCTTGAAGTCTAAGGGAATGTCGCCTGTCTCATACATCTTGCTCACCAGATGGTAGAGTTTTGTCAGGACTGGCTTTCCCAAGGCTGTCATTAGTTCTAATGGGATGTTGTCTACTCCCGGGGCGTTGTTTCGACTTAGGTCTTTCAGTGCTCTGTCAAACTCTTCACGCAGTATCATATCCCAATCTAACTCAGGAATGTTCAAGCATTAGCCCATTACTGGTCTTCCCCAGTGTTTTCCTTAATATTCTTGTCAATGCTCCTTAATATGACTCTCGTTACAGTCTTTGGAACATGATTGATGAAACTAGTTGTCCTATAGTATTTACAATCTTTCGCGTAGCAATTGTTAGGCAGAGGTACTTGAATGGTCTTAAATAGATCTCCTGGCCTAATTCCTGTGTCAAAAATTTTGCTTACTAGCTCAGTCAATCTGGTTACTGAATTTGGACCTAAAACTTCCTGATGGTATTCTGTAACAGCCCAATGCTTTCCTTTCCCGGAGCTACCAAATTGCTTTCTCCAATTCAGTATCTTGGAACTTTGGTCTTCTTCATTCCGTTCCCATTCATCATCCAAAAGCAGTTTGGTGTTATCCGCCTGTGCACCGTGTAGAATACACCTACATCTACATGGATACTCTGCAAATCACATTTCAGTGCCTGGCAGAAGGTTCATCGGACCACCTCCACAATTCTCTATTATTCCAATCTCGTTTAGCGCGCGGAAAGAATGAACACCTATATCTTTCCGTACGAGCTCTGATTTCCCTTATTTTATCATGGTGATCGTTCCTCTCTATGTAGGTCGGTGTCAACAAATTATTTTCGCATTCGGAGAAGAAAGTTGGTGATTGGAATTTCGCGAGAAGATTCCATCGCAACGAAAAACGCCTTTCTTTTAATGATTTCCAGCCCAAATCCTGTATCATTTCTGTGACACTCTTTCCCATATTTCGCGATAATACAAAACGTGTTGCCTTTCTTTGAGCTTTTTCTATGTACTCCGTCACTCCTATCCGGTAAGGATCCCACACCGTGCAGCAGTATACAAAAAGAGGACGGACAAGCGTAGTGTAGGCAGTCTCCTTCGTAGGACTGTTACATTTTCTAAGTGTCCTGCCAATAAAACGCAGTCTTTGGTTAGCCTTCCCCACAACATTTTCTATATGTTCCTTCCAATTTAAGTTGTTCGTAATTGTAAAATCTAGGTATTTAGTTGAATTTACGGCTTTTAAATGAGACTGATTTATCGTGTCACCGAAGTTTAAAGAGTTCCTTTTAGCACTCATGTGGATGACCTCACACTTTCCGTTATTTAGGGTCAACTGGATAAGCGATAGCGTCATCTGCAAACAAAGGAAGACGGCTGCTCAGATTGTTCCTCAAATCGTTTATATAGATAAGGAACAGCAAAGGGCCTATAACACTACCTTGGGGAACGCCTGAAATCACTTCTGTTTTACTCGATGACTTTCGTCAATTACAATATGGAAGATTGGATAACAGGAAGTACATTAAATAAAATGGATGAACGCAGGAACCGGAAAAACGAAAATTCGAAAGAAGGCAGAAAACTGAACAATGAATTAAGAAAGTTAACTAATAAGGTTAGGCAGGATTGGAGGATGTGAGGAAATAAAAGAACTGGAAGAGAAAGGGAAATTGGAAGAAATGTACAGAAAAGTAAAATCCTTAACACGAAGTGAAGCAAGGAAATAAGCACTCAAGGAGTGTTAAAAAAATGGGAAGAAGGCAGTATGCGTGGAAGAGGAGAAGAAAGTTCGGATGGATTGTGTGGAAGAGTTGTACGGATAACATCAGACGAGGCTAGCGTGGATTGCTGCATCAAATCACTCTTCGGACTAGAGACCACAACGATAACAACTAGATTACTGACAAAAGAACTACGAAAAGTCACGTGAAAGCGAGACGCAAGTATGTGAGACCTGTCACAAGGAAACCGATACAGCAAGCCAAGTTCCTCCAACCTAAGAGAAGTTATGCTGTCTGTTGTCCGGCCGGCAATGTTTCAAATTTAAGTCGGAGCTGGGGTGTCAGTTTCAAATATAAAAACTATGTAATGCATCTATTTCACGTGTCATATACGGCGCTACTGCAGCTAGGCAATGTGACAGGTTTCCTTATAGTACGCATTCGCAATAAGCGTCCTTGGACGGAGCAACCTTTGAATCTGGAAAGATCTAGGTGAACGCTATGTCCAATAGGCGAGCTGTTTCGCAAAGGCTGGCGCTCGTGACTAGCGGCGGCGGTAACTAGCCATACGGAGCTAGCCCAAGGCCGTTCTAGCAGCCGGCCTTCTGTCGTAAGCATTCTGCACTTTCACAAATGCCATTATCGGCCACCATCTCCTATACCGCACACCACTCGCGAGAGAGACACAGATTCCACATTGGCTGCTATTGTTCGCTGAGGGTGAACCGGAAGTGGGAGCACGTGATGTATAATGAAACTGTTCTGTGCGTTAAATACGATACTGTTCCAGACAACGAAGAAAGGTGATGGAGAGAAGTACGGCGCCGGAAAAATATTAGCACACCTGTAAAGAAGACATCGATTTTAATCCGATGACCGCATATACCACATGATTATTTTTTTTTTTTTTTTAATACTGTGTAATGTGCGCTGAAGATATCTTCCTTGATAACTTATTCCTTTAGGATGGGATGTAAGGATAAACGGAAACTTATTCCTTTAGGATGGGATGTAAGGATAAACGGAAAACACTTCATTTATTACAAATTCAGTTAGGCTTGGGCACTCAATGGGTCCTTTAGCCTGCTGTCTTTGGTGATGTCTATCTCCTGTGGAGGGTGAGATGTGTCTAGGAAGTTATGTGTGACTGCTTCCTCGTGTTACGACAGATAGCCTATGGAAGGTGAAACGTTATTGACTTCGGTACTCGATACTTGTGCCATCTTGCAAAGTTTACCGTTCCTACCAATTGTCGAACATCGATTTTGTCAAAAACTCGGAGCCCTGCCATGGACCTTCTCTTTTATAGCGGTCTCGTGGAATGCGGTGCAGATGTCGACGTTTCTTGTCCACCATGGAGCTCCCGTGATCCATCGGTAGCAAATGTTTTGCAGCGCTTGGAGTTTGTTGTAGTTGGAGACGCACGTAGTTCCCCACGAGGTGGAGCCATACAACACTGTGGGTTTAACCGTTGCCCTATACAATTGGAGTTTAGTCTTAGGGTTGAGATCCTTACTCTTCAGGAACGGAATCAATGACCGGGCCATCTTCTGGGCTGCCGTCTTCTTGTCGTCAATATGCTGCGTAAATAGCAATTTTTTGTCAAGGTAGACACCGAGGTACTTCACTCCCGGCGACCATGGGATAAATTGATCAGCTATTTGGAGTCTGTCGTTCAGAACTGGTTTCCTCCGTGTGAACATAGCGGCTGCCGTCTTCGTCTGGTTGATCGTTATCTTATTTTGCAGCGCCCAGCGTTCAATTACAGCAAGTTGTCGTTGCATCCTAGCGATTAGCTAGTCCAAGTGTCGTCCAGTCGCCAGAAAGGCCGTATAGTCCGCATAAAATCTCGCCGTAACAATTGGGACTGTTGGGATGTCATTTATATATAAGTTAAAAACCAGAGGCGAAATGACAGAGCCCTGAGGAGATCACTTTCATTTCGGTATTTTTATCGTCGACTTGGACATAGAGTTTCCTGTCCTGCAGAAAGTTGCCTATGAGTCCAGTGTAACAATCCGCAATAGGGGTAGTGCGATGTAGTTCGACTGCCACGTGAGGGATAGTGGTACAATGGTTTCAACGCTTTACGCCAGCAGATGGCGTAGTGACACAGCTACCGGAGCGCCACCGGTGTCTACCCGTTAATAGAGAACGCTCAGAGCCAGGAGGCTCAGTGTGGTGCAAACATGTGGAGCAGGCAGGCATCACGCCGCAGAGAACCGAGTTTGAAAGGGGTCAAATTGTGCCCTTCGTGAGTGGCAGGCGTCGGCCGCTGTGACCGAGCGGTTCAGAGGCGCTTCAGTCCAGAACCGCGCTGCTGATACGGTCGCAGGTTCGAATCTGCCTCGGGTATGGATGTGTGTGATGTTCTTAGGGTAGCTAGGTTTAAGTAGTTCTAAGTCTAGGGGACTGATGACGACAGATGTAAAGTCTCATAGTGCTTCGAGCCGTTTGAACCATTTTGAGTGGCAGGATGATCCTTTAGAGAACTTCCACACAAGTGCTGTGTTAATTGTGCAGCGATGGCTGGTATCAGTGGTCACGTAAAATTTGTCACACCCGTGGATGGTGTTCTGTACGTCCACACAGTACACGCCCGCCAGGATCGTCGTATAGTATGGGCACCAGTGGCAGATCGTACAGCTATTACAGAACAGATAAGAGGGCTTGTGAGCCAAGTCGTGTCAACACGAACTGTTGCTAACCGGTTATTAGCTGTGGCACGCACCTTATAGCACGTCTTCCACTCATGCCACGGCTCCGACTGTTGCCGTCAGAGGACCACTTGGAATGGCGCGCCGTGCTCTTCGGCGATGATAGTGATGGTCGTTCGCGCGTGCGACGTAGACCTGGTGAGCGCTGTCTCGTAGAGTGCATTCGTCTAAGACACACTGGCCCCTCCCCATGCGTTATGGTCCGGGGTGCCTAAGCTACAACCCTCGTTCACCTTTGGTGCTTCTGGAAGGGACCCTACCCATTGGTCGGTACGTGCAGAATGTTGTTAGACCCGTTCTTTTGCCCTTTTTGCAACTGGAACGTGATATGTTGTTCCAAAAATGTAATGCTCGCCCACACACTGCCCACGAAACTCAATGTGCTCTGCAAGACGTACCGCTACCTCCCTAGCCAGCACGATCTCCAGACTTGCCTCCAATTGTGTGGGAACGATGGGACGCCAAGTGACTCTTGCGACTCATCAACCAACATCTCTTACAGAACTACGTGAAAAGGTCAGCAGGCGTGGCATAACGTATCCAGGAAAGTATTCGCCATCTGTTCGATCGACTGCATGACTGAGTCAGCGCGTGCATTGCCGCCTGTGGAAGCTACACCACGTACAAATATGAGTCTTTCAGCATCGGGCCGGCTGCTGTGGCCGAGCGGTTCTAGGCGCTTCAGTCCGGAACCGCGCTCCTACTACGGTCGCAGGTTCGAATCCTGCTTCGGGCATGGATGTGAGCGATGTCCTTAGGTTAGTTAGGTTTAAGTAGTTCTAAGTCTAGGGGACTGATGACCTCAGATGTTAAGTCCCATAGTTCTGAGAACCATTTGAACCAATATCTCTGCATGGGTAGAGACTTGATGCCTCTCAAACGCTTGTTACTGATCAGTAATGTAATCATTTCATGTACTCCACATGCAATGTTGCAACAATAAATTTTGAGTGAAATGGAAAACTATAAAAGGGTGTACTACGTTTTTCGTCAGTGTGTTATTGCTGTTCACAGACGATTCATTAGGCGCACTTTTCCAAGAAACGACATTCCGTTCACCTCTGAGGAGATTTCGGGATACAGGAAGAAATCGCCGGCGGCATGAACCGCCCCAACATTTTCTTGAATGCGATGTAAAGAAGCCATTGAAAATCTCATTCAGTACTGTTATACATGATTTGCACATCTCCACTCCCAAATATATAATGTTCCTTGAACTATCGCAATACTTCGCTTTGTAATAAGAGGAGATATCATGTAACAAAACGAGCGATACAAGAGGGGCAAGAGGCAGATAATAAATATCGACAAACAGAAACTGAAGGAAAACTTAACACAAACTAGCAAGCAAATGCTCTAAATAAAGAGTAGTATTATAGATACAGGGACCACGCGACAGAAATCTCACTCGACAACTGTATGTCCAGACGATTATTTAAAGATTGCAGTTTAATAACGGATACTACAAGAAATATCATTTTGAATATGTGTGATGTATACGATAAAACTGAAGAAGATGTCAATCACGTCTTGTTAGGGTGTAACACGTTGTCACTGGCGATCAGTAAATTAAAAAAGCCGCTCATGAACCTGAACTGCGATCTACACATCTACCTGAAGACGCTGTTCATATCAGGCTCGCTTAAGCATACAGAGCAGTATCTATTTAAGAAACGTAGAACTTTCAAATTTCTCTCTTCTAAGTGCAAGATATTAATTTAAATTTGATAAAAATGGATTCTACTCCAGTTAAGAGACAAGGATCCAGCTTCTAAAGTGTATCTAGCACATTGGATCACTTGCAAGTTATGAACCACACTGAAGAATACGTCAATACGTAAAAACTGATGCCTTACTGGTTGAAATAAATAATTTTATCGTGCCTGATGACAATCGGTTGTCTGAAAATGGTACAGAATGAATGTTCACTTCATTAGCATCCTTGACTGTTCTTCAATATGAGTTTCTACACCTTACATTTTCCTGATACCACTGTACTGTTTACCTCCTGTGCATATACATTTCAACAAGAAATGGAAGAACTAAACGGAGTAAGTTTGACATTAGGTGTGAAAATATGTTTAATGTAACTAAAATAACGTTCCACCAACACATCGAATAGAAAACTGTGCAAATTAAAAAAAAAAAAAACAGAAAGTTACAGAATAAGCTGACGAGTATTTGTATCTAGGACAGCTGAAGACCACTGGATGGACAAGGAAAGAAGTACACAAAAGAATAAAAGTTGTCTAAGTGCTTTTGGTAAACTAAATGCAGTTTTCAAAACGAAGATGCCAGTGTATCTGAAACGGTAAAGTTGCACAAACAATGTATTTATCTACTCTCATTTGCGGCAGTGAGACAACAAAAATATCAAGATCGTCAGATGCGTGAAGCTTACTCAGCCACAGATTCACGCTGCGAACTACTAGGGGAGACGGAAGACGTATGTGAACGAGTAATTCCAGGTTAAGTAGTTGGATTAAAATAAAAAAAAAACAATGTTATGAATTCTAAGGAAAGTACTGGTCCTCATTCAGAAATTGAAATTATGTAGCTGCTCGATATGTCATAGAAAAGAGACAGGAACCCGACAGAAAGAGAGGAAACAGCTAAGCGAATTGCGAGGTAAAAGGCTTCTTTACAAGTGTCAGCTTCCGTACCTCGTGAACGTACCACCTTGCACAAGTACTAAGCCACGGAGTCCTCCGTCCCGGATGACGACGTAAATTGTGTGTTTCCAAACCGTAGCGTGCGTTGCACAAACTCCGTGTCCAGCACTTCGCGAGCTCCGCGCCGTTCAAAGCGCGAACTCTCGGTGATACGGCCGGTGCGGCTTTAAGCACCTGTAACCTAATCTGGCTCGCTGACAAGGACGCCTACACCTTAAGTAATTTATCGCCTCTCCGGAGTGCGCCGTCCTTACTTCCTAGGGTAGCTATTGGGAAACAGAACAAAGCCAGACGCCAGGACAAAAGCGCGACGGCTAATGCCGACTATTTGATTCCGGCGCACCTGTGAGCGGTTTATAAGACTTCACAGGCGCGCTGAATAAGCTGAACACTGAAGTTCACTGATACTGGGCTACAATGTTCAGCCTTCCTAAAAGTCTCCGAAATATAAAGCCTCTGTACACTACCTTCACGCTATTTGCTTTCATAAATAATAACACTCTGACCAAGTAGTATGTTTGCCAAATCCTGTGGTTAAACAATACCATACTACAGTAGAAACCACAACGCTGTTTCAGAGAGCTGTTTGTATTATTATTATTGGCATGATATCCTGCTCTTTCATGCTGTTTCAAAGTACTGACTTAAAGCAACATTTAGTGAGCCTTTGTAAAAATTACTGTTTTGAAGTAGTGTGAAGGAGTCGCCCTCCGTTTCTGGCGGTGGCGCCACTGGGGCAATCGCAGCTTTGGTGTCTCCCTCTGGTGGGAAAGGGGAAAGGCTGCCTGTTCACGTGCATTTAATGGGCGCTATGAGCTCGCCAGTCGGTCAGTCTGGGGTCAGTCTCTCGTCTCCAGCTTGCTAGTCTGTCTCTTGTCCGCATTTGTTAGGCAGTTAGTGTCTGTCTGTCGTTCGGAGTGCTAGTATGTGTGTCGTTCGGATCAACCTTTAAAGCCGGCAGAATGCGAGTCTTTCCACTCCGCCAGTAAGAGAACTCAGCGAGTGGTCGCCCGGTCGTGGCTTAGTTCCTGCATCTGAGTCTGCGCGTTACGCCGCCAGTCTGCTCGAGTTTGCTCAGGCAATGGTCACTGGCGGTTGGATCGATCGGTTGGTCGGTCGCGCACTGAGACACAAGATGACTTGTCCGTCTCGAGCGTCGGCGCATGTGAGGTCGCCACGTGAGTCCAGTGGGCCGCGCCGTATAGCGAGGGGTAGTGGCTTCGCGGTCTACACGAGAGCAATCGGAGTCAACCCACGACATCGGTCTGGCCGGTGCGAGCTGCGACGCCGTGAGACGGGAGATCGGCGCGCCTTCCTGTGTCCGTTGAAGCGGCTGGCAGCGGACGGTTCGGGAGAGCTATTTGGGGGTGCTGCGCCAAGTCTTCTCGAGAAATCACAGTTTATTAGAAGTTAAGTGATTGGTGATATGTTGTTGTGAGATTTACTCTTGTTAAATTCTACTAGTTTTCTTGGTCAGTCTCTCGTCCCCAGCTTGCTCGTCTGTCTCTCGTCCGCATTTATTAGACAGTTAGTGTCTGTCTGTCGTTTCGGAGCTGCCTCTGTCATGTTTGTCGGGTTTGGTGTGTTAACGAATTTATTGCTGGGAGTCTAACGGCTAATTCCTGAAATATGTTTTGATCTTGCCTATCATCTTGAGAGGCGGTATCTGTGTACTGTAGAGCATCTTAACTTGTTTGACCAACCTTGTAGAATTTTATACAAGATTGCATTTTATGGGATCATTTTAGTATATAAAGTTGCCACCCTTTCACCGTAAGACTTTTCTTAGAAGTTAAAATCAAATTGCACCTTCGGTGGCAAAGTTAATATTTTAATTTTTAGTGTTTTGTACCATTTCCATCCCTCCTACGAGGGGGCATAGTTTGTGTACTTGTGTGAATTGATAAAACTTTTAGTTTAAAGTAATCTGGTGTGTTGCAGATTTGCACCAGTGTAGTCTTTCAGAGGCTGTTGTGAGTGGTCATAACTACGGCCGTGTCTAAAGGGGAGCGGCAAGGTTCTCTGCCCGAAAATGAGATACAGTCAAAACTTGTTTCTTTCTTCCTCTGAATAAATTGTAACTTGATATTTAGAGGATACTTTCTGATTATAATTTTAAATCTGTTTCTTTAAAAAAAATGCTTTTAGGCATGATTAAAGTGAATAAAATTCCCAATTGTTAAATGCAATTTGATTATGATTTCATCAGTTACTCCCTGGCAACTACTTCCACGCTTACATAGTGTGATTAAATGTGTTAATGTTCTTGATGAATCGCTAGTAAACAAAATAAATTCTTAAATATATTCTTTGAAAATAAATCACGGTTCAGTTAGAAAACTGTATTCTGTAACACAAACTCACATTCTAGTGACGCGCAGTACCCCTCTTTCGCCGTAAGATGGCGGTGGCGCATCTCCGCAAGCGATAGGATGTGATAAATGATTAGGGTTTAGCGTCCCGTCAGCAATGCGGTCATTAGGGACGGGTAATCTTTGGTGAGCCATTTTGATCTGTGACCATTCAGCCACAGGCCACAACCCGTGGAGACTCATATGAACTGTGTCCATGGCGTTCGTTCGATGGCGTCCTAGATGCAGTCAACTGGATTTAGATTATGGAAGCTGGGGAAACCAAATACGCAGCCTCATACAACAGTGTGTTCAATTCGCTCTCTCTTCGACGAGTCAGTACCTAATTTAATTGATCGCGAGTGTACTGGACATTCACATAAAGCTGTTGAATCACCAATAAAGCGTCCGCCCCGGTAGCTGAGTGGTCAGCGTGACAGACTGTCAATCCTAAGGGCCCGGGTTCGATTTCCGGCTGGGTCGGAGATTTTCTCCGCTCAGGGACTGGGTGTTGTGTTGTCCTAATCATCATCATTTCATCCCCATCGACGCGCAGGTCGCCGAAGTGGCGTCAAATCGAAAGACCTGCACCAGGCGAACGGTCTACCCGACAGGAGGCCCTAGCCACACGACATTCCCATTCCATACCAATAAAGCGAACAGTCGACTTCTCAGAGAGGAAACTTTGAAGTTTCGTAACAGATAAGCACTTTAACGCCAACACTGGTACGATGACGCCACAGGCAAAACAAATACTGCGCGACAAACGAGTACAGACATGAGGTATCCGTTGTGAGCTCCATCATTGTTTACATTGATAATTAATTGAAACCCTCAGCTGCCGACGGATTTTGTTGATATACCTAGATGGGGACAGCTGAAAATGTTTGTCCCGACCGGGACTCGAACCCCGGGATCTCCTGCTTACATGGCAGACGCTCTATCCATCTGAGCCCCCGAGGACACAGATGAATAGCGCGACTGCAGGGACTTACCCCTTGCACGCTTTCAGCTGTCCCCATCGAAGTATATCAGCAACACCTGTCGGCAGCTGAGGGTTTCAATTAATTATCATTTATTCTAGAGAAGCTGCACGGTCATTAATGGTATCTGTTCTTTCGAGAACTTTCTATCTTCATATATATTGTTTACATTATTAGAGACTCAAATCTGACGCCATTTTGTCACACAAGAAACTTCGACCGACTACCACAACAACGAGCATATAGACGTTTTAACGCCAAAGAGCTAAAGTCGTTGAAAAACAGGTCCGTAGTACCCAGAGAGAAGTCCGTAAGTATAGCCCAAGACAATAATGTGTGATCGTTGCACTGTTTAAGACACAGAAAGACACATTACTGCATGATTATGAGGTTGTAGAACAATCACTAGAAGCAGAATACATCCATAACATATTTAGGAGTACGCTTACAGGGTGATTTTATGCGGAACGACCACATAAACCAAGGTTACTAAATAATAAGGTTGGGTAGTAAGCGCTGTGCTCTGCCATTAGCTGGCCTAGTGACGTCAGCGTGGAAGCAAGCGCTCACAAGCAGACGACACGGCATGCGCGTTTACGTCAAGTTTTTGGCGAAGATTTTGTTTATACCAGAACTGAGATGTCTGAACTGCTTTTCTGCTGCTAAAATATTACAGTTAAAACTGACGAGTTATATTCTTTTGCAGCTTATGCCTTACACATCGGTAAAATATCAGATCACGACCACACTGACACACACTTGAAATTCGGAACCTCGGCTCAAATAAATCAGAAACTATTCATTTAATCGCATTGAAATGAATTTACTTAAGAGCTCGAAGTTGCACACACTTGTTTGTAAGAACAGCATCCCTTCTTTCTAATGCCGCTATAGTATTCATCAAAGTAACTTTATCTGTGTCTGAAAAGAAACTGTCATCTGTACATGTGCTCTTATTATAATATTTCTTATTTGGTGACAGCTTTTCTAGAGTTTCCAGAAATCTCTTATGTAGTTCTCGTTTGTTATACTGTTTGGTTCTGTCTTCTGTAGCGGGTGACACATTGACAGTCGCACTACTGCACGGCAAATTGCACGAACGAACTGCATCTGGCTTGAGCATTCTTTTTCGGGGCAAATTAAGCAATTCAGACTGTAAATCCCTTAAATAATCTGTTTCTGCGAAATGGCGAGAGCATATTCGTGCATGCGCAACATTTACACTGTCTTTCCTACAACATTTCGACAACCATAGTTTTTTGTAATGTTTCATTACGCCGGAAACCGTGATACATTACGTCAGTTCCCTTTGTGCTCCGGTTGTAGGAAAAACAGCCCGTAACAGTCCGGTTGTAGGAAAAACAGCCCGTAACAGCACAGCCTGGCATTGTAAAAATTAATTTTCTCACTCACTTGTAGACTCTCCAATACGAATTTCACAGGACGAACCATAAACTATAGAGCTGGCGAACACAATGTTGATCCCGCTGTCAACTATTTCAGTTGCGAATGAAATATCAAAAAAATGGTTCAAATGGTTCTGAGCACTATGGGACTTAACATCTTCGGTCATCAGTCCCCTAGAACTTAGAACTACTTAAACCTAACTAACCTAAGGACATCACACACATCCATGCCCGAGGCAGGATTCGAACCTGCGACCGTAGCAGTCGCACGGTTCCGGACTGAGCGCCTAGAACCGCGAGACCACAGCGGCAGGCTAATGAAATATCAATTACAGCAAAAACCGTAACACTCCCGAATTCCGAATGTTTCCGCTGTTGACTGAGTACCTCAGAAGAAAGAACTCAATCAAAGTACTCCTTCAAACACAACACAACAAAAACAACTACACACAATTCGAACTGTGTACTGTTTGGCACAGCTGCTTCCATCGTGGCGTCATGCGCACAACTGAGAAAACACGTTGCTTTCTGCGCCCCCCTGACATAAACCTAATCGCAGGAAAGACTGGGGCCCGACCGATTCACTGCAAGAATCGCCAGGAAATGCATTCCATCAACAATGAATATAACTTGTCTGTATGGGATCCGTACTAGCTAGGATTGTTGGAGGAAACACAGAAGATCCAAAGAAAAGTAGCGTGTTTCGTTACAGGATCATTTAGATAGCACGAAAGCGTCAGAGATGATCAACCAACACCAGTTGCGAACGAGTTTTAGCCGGTAGTTTCATTTCGGCGAAAAAATAAAAACGACTAAATCCACACGATATTCTAGCCGATAGTGACAGTCTTTTTCCCTAATTAATAGTAAATAACGAAGGTAGCTTTTAAGAGTAGGCGAAAATTGTGCAAAGAGTTTCCCTGAAACACAACAAGCATCGGAAATGAGGCACAAATTTCATACAAGTAGCAAAAGCTGTGATTGCTGCGTGAGGCCACGCAATAATTGGCGGCAGGTGAAGGTTGGTGCGGACGTGCACCGGAAGAAAGGAAGCGCCGCATAAGGGATGATTGGGCGCTGTCAATGGCCGGGCGGGGTGGGTGCAGGGTGGGGGCGGTATCGGCGGATAAAGAAGCGCGTAGCCGCTATTATCCGCGCGGCCCCATTGTGGCCCACAGAGGCGGAGGCCCTCGTCCTCATCGCTGCCGACCCAAGGAGCCGGCCAGCCGCGCCGCCGCCGCCGCTCCACGACGCGACGGCTCCAACAAAAATGTCCACGCTTGTTTGAGTTTTGCGAGATGTTCATGACACAGGCGATAGCAGCTTAGATGAAACACTTAAAGCGCTAGTTCCTATACCCATACGTAAGCAGGATACTGTCCTGGAAGGATTTTTTGCAGCATCGACATTTTTGAAGTAAGCTACAAAATACCGATCGCCGAAGCGGTCGTTTTATTTCAAAGCGCATATTACGGAATTATAAATGAAATACGATATTCCTACGCGTAGTCGAGAAGTAATGGTGGCTTACTCGTATCATTTGTAGAAACAGACCAACAGACAGCTCATGCGGAGTCGCGCCACCATCCAGCAGAAAAGAACGCTTTGCTGCGTACGCTGACAGCCCGAGTTCACCGGATTTGCGGCGATGGCAACCTCCAACATGAACTGAATGACCTCCAGACAATACTCCGTATGGCTGGATACAGCAACAAGAACATATAGCGAACTATGAGGTACGGTGAAGATTACACAGAAGAGCCTCTTCCTGTTCCTCGCTTACGTAAGAGGCGTCAGAGACCGTGTGGGCAAGGTGTTCAGCTGCGGAGGAATTGAACACTATTCCAGAGCGGCCGCAAGATAGAGACCTCTCGAGGCCCACGGAGGATTCCGTAGATGCTCTCCACAGTGCAGACGTCTACAAACTTCGATGCGAATGGCGAAGTCTACGCTGGTGAAACCGGGGAGACCACAATTAACACTTGAGTGTCGGAACAAGAATGCTACGTACGACTGGAGCAACACGACAAATCGGCGACAGTTGAACATCACCAGGACTGTAGTCGATCTATTAATTTTCGAGAACCTTGTGTGCTTGCTCGGCAGCCGTGGTTGCAGAAGTAAAAAGTAAAAGATGCTATCGAAGCAATTAAATACCCTAATGAAAAGGGGGGTTGGGCGGGATGGCTACAAGTTGCGACGGCCTTGCTCCAGCAGTCACAGTCCAACGGGCCACTTGTGTTCGCCGGCTAGCACCTCCGCATGGTCCTGGTTCAACAGTACAAGCAATAGGCCTTAAAAGATCTGCCGTGCGGCATCAACGTCTTGCTGCAGAAAAGCAATATCCCTGGGTACAAGCTGTCGATTCGCCACGGCCTGTCACTCGTTTGCCAAAGTAGTACAAGCAATAGCCTACCGTACAGCCATCCATCTTTACTTCGAATTGTCCAGTCGCATCCCAGGATGAGACATCGGTAGCCACCAAACAACCGACATGAAACAGTATATAGGAGAAGACATCACCAGAATATCGCAGTTCCAAACTTTGATATTTTAAGTATTTTAGTCTTACTTAAATCACACGACCTAATATCCAAAATGACTTCATTCACATTCACACCAAGAGAGTTTTGAAATACTGAGGCAAGCTAGACGTAACTGCCTTTTAGAACATTATCGAGAGCCAATATAAAACTTGTTTATTGACAGAGTAGTCAGTCGCATGGGTATCGTGTTGTTGGGATCTGTTTTAACAAAATTTCCTCATGGGACATTTTCTCAAATTTACCGCTCACAGCCGCCCTCTTGGCCGAGCGGTTCTAGGCGCTTCCGTCCGGAACCGCGCTGCTACTACGGTCGCAGGTTCGAACACTGCCTCGGGCATGGATGTGTGTGATGTCCTTAGGTTAGTTAGGTTTAAGTAGTTCTAAGTCTAGGGGACTGATGACCTCATATGTTGTCCCATAGTGCTTAGAGCCATTTGAACCATTTAACGCTCATATCGCGAGGCAAAGGAACCTAATTAACGAAGAGGATGTGCAACTGACGTCCGATAGCGTGTTGATTATCGCAAGAAATTGACCTCCAAAAGTCCGATAGGTATGTATCGAGAGTCGTACATTCTACAAACCAATCTGAACAGTGGTTACCGCTTCCGCCAATGGCTTTAAAAATTACGGAGGACCGGTGTCTATGCCTTCCACCTTATTTTATAGCAAGTCTTCCAAAGCTCTATTAAACTCTGACACTACCGACGGATCCCCTGCGTTATCCATATTGACTCTCATATTTTCGTCTACAACACCATCAGACAGTTCCTTCTTCTCGTACAAGAATAATCTTAAGAAAATGCAGCTCATCTATAAAAGAAGTGGCATCTATTATTACTCACCAATAGCTGCGTGTTTCGACAATAGAACATCTAGTAAGTGCCAGCGAATAACGGAGATCCTCAACAAAGTCCAATGACAGAGGCTACAAGGCCGAAATGCTACTTTATCGCAAGTGACATACACAAAACTTTAAAATGTTATAGGAGCACTGCCTTTACTCTTTGACACAGGGAAAGTTGGCTACATTCGTTAATTTTGGGGGAAACGTTGCGCGAGTGACAGAAGGTAAAGCTTCAGCTTTTTAAAAGCAACAAGCTGCTAGACTGCGCGCAGAGTGCAAGGCAGTTTACTCCAGGGCGGACACAACAACAGCGATGGAGTTTGCGAACGTTTTTGTTTTATGAACGGACACAGCTAGGAAACTAGGTAAGTGGGATCTTGTGTTTACACAAGTTGAGATGGCAGGTATTCAATCTCCGATGCGAGGTGCTGGGGGATCCGATGACAGTGTGATGGTAGTCACGTTATCTGCCTGACCGCAACCACCCCAACTGGGCGTACGAAGCACTGACATGGCCATATCGACGAATGTTGCAGGTATAACGCGTACAAGTATTCACGGTTATTCTAATTATCCATTGTTTCCACTACTCGTGCCGTGTCAAATTATGTAGCCGGCCGGGGTGGTCGAGCGGTTCTAGGCGCTACAGTCGGGAACCGCGCGACCGCTACGGTCGCAGGTTCGAATCCTGCCTCGGGCATGGATGTGTGTGATGTCCTTAGGTTAGTTAGGTTTAAGTAGTTCTAAGTTCTTGGGGACTGATGACCTCAGAAATTAAGTCCCATAGTTCTCAGATCCATTAGATTTGATCAAATTATGTAAGCAGGCTGTTTCGGTATTAAAATCGCTGACTGCGTTGTGTGCAGTCTGTGGCTGGTTGGACTCATTGTTGGAAGTTTTTCGCTAGTGTAGCGTTGGGCAGCAGGATGTGAACAGCCCGTAGCATTGGGCAGTTGGAGGTGAGCCGCCAGCAGTGGCGGATGTTGGGAGAGAGATGCCAGAGTTCTGCGATGTTAATATGAGCGGACGATCCTCACGTGTGTCAGTCAGAAAAAGGAATTTGTTAAACTGGATGTCACGAATATATGACTTTTGAGCACTATTAAGGTAACTACATTGTTTGTTCTCTATAAAAATCTTTCATTTGCTAACTATATGCCTATATGTAGTTAGTGCCTTCAATAGTTAGAATCTTTTATTTAGCTGGCAGTATTGGCGCTCGCTGTATTGCAGTAGTACGAGTAACGAAGATTTTTGTGAGGTAAAGTGATTCATGAAGGGTATAGGTTATTGTTAGTCAGGGCTATTCTTTCGTAGGGATTATAGAAAGTCAGAGTGCGTTGGGCTAAAATATTGCGTGTCAGTTTAGAATTGTTGAGAATAAGTAAAGAGAAAACAATGTCAGTACGTTCAGTTTCACTCTGGAGTTTGAAAATGAAGTAACGTAGAAGTTTCACCAGCACAATCATTCTTTTCATTCAAAGGGGAAGTTTCAATTATATCGTAGTACTGGACGTTCGGCAGAGCGAGTGATTGCAGGAGTTTATGTTTCACATCCTGTGGAAATACGTTCCCAAACTTTCTGAGGGCACAATGGCAAGCAGAAGTCTTCTTCCAAATGGCGACAGTATTTTTCTGCCCTGCTGAGATAGCCATCCAGAGTTACAATCATGTTTTCCACTACACTCTGATACGAGATTGGAGTACCATCGATAGTACGAAACCATTGTTCGCGAAATTCTGAACTTATTAATTTTTGATTACAGACTAATATTACTTGTGGCTTTTTTTGCATTACGTCCCAGTTTTACGTCCGCCTTACCACTGAAGGCAGATCATCGTTTATCTGGACGATCGCTGTATTGATATCTTCAGGTTTGGAGCATGGATAAAGTCGTCGGCACAGAAATAACATTTACAGAAGGACAGAACGAAGGAGATATTGACATACGAATTATCAGGACTTCTCTTCTTTCCATTCAGGAATAGAGCGCGGGACGAATGACTGTTGAAACTCTTCTGTACGTCCTTTAATTAGCCTACTCTTGTCCGATGGAGACGGATTCATGTGTGTACTTACACCTATTACCGAGTTCTTGTCGCTCAAGACTGAGCCTTTTGGGTTCGTAATCGATAGGATTTTAGCGGGGAAACAATAAATACGGATAGAAGACAGAAAAAAATTGGGACTAAATACTTTTACGTATATCCATTAAGTTCTTGGCATCCAATGTCCCCACCACCTTTAATCACTATGGAAGCAACTCTTGAACTAACAAGGGGAGGCCGCCAATTGTGAAATTCAGATTAGATTCATACTGTGCATAATAAAAGCTCATGGCCAGAGGTGTAATGTGGCAAAGCACCAAGATGCACTTCTCAGCCGTTGTCGAGAAAACCGAGTTAAAAGAAACCGTTGCGGTGAAATACTCTCTACGATTAATAGTTTTCTACAGCGTCGTGGCGCAGCGGTAAGCGCTCGGGTTTGTAATCCGAAGGTCGCCGGATCGAATCTCGCGCCATGAAACCTTTTTTTTTTAGTATTTGTTTTTTGAAATAATTCCCGGCAATCAGTTGCAACAATTATGCATATAATAAGTTGTTGAAAGTCGTTTGTCGTGGAAAAACTGGCGACTTCGAACATCATTATGTTTTCCGCAAATAAAGTTGTATTTCACAAATATTATTAATTGTCTTCATAATGTTTACCACGTATAGTTAACGGAAGACGTAAAAACGATATTCTGAAACGAATACGTATAGCGTAAGTAAAACGTTCGAATTAGAATAGAGACCCCACGAACACAAATTTGCTGTGGCAGGTATGAAATACACTCCTGGAAATTGAAATAAGAACACCGTGAATTCATTGTCCCAGGAAGGGGAAACTTTATTGACACATTCCTGGGGTCAGATACATCACATGATCACACTGACAGAACCACAGGCACATAGACACAGGCAACAGAGCATGCACAATGTCGGCACTAGTACAGTGTATATCCACCTTTCGCAGCAATGCAGGCTGCTATTCTCCCATGGAGACGATCGTAGAGATGCTGGATGTAGTCCTGTGGAACGGCTTGCCGTGCCATTTCCGCCTGGCGCCTCAGTTGGACCAGCGTTCGTGCTGGACGTGCAGACCGCGTGAGACGCCGCTTCATCCAGTCCCAAACATGCTCAATGGGGGACAGATCCGGAGATCTTGCTGGCCAGGGTAGTTGACTTACACCTTCTAGAGCACGTTGGGTGGCACGGGATACATGCGGACGTGCATTGTCCTGTTGGAACAGCAAGTTCCCTTGCCGGTCTAGGAATGGTAGAACGATGGGTTCGATGACGGTTTGGATGTACCGTGCACTATTCAGTGTCCCCTCGACGATCACCAGTGGTGTACGGCCAGTGTAGGAGATCGCTCCCCACACCATGATGCCGGGTGTTGGCCCTGTGTGCCTCGGTCGTATGCAGTCCTGATTGTGGCGCTCACCTGCACGGCGCCAAACACGCATACGACCATCATTGGCACCAAGGCAGAAGCGACTCTCATCGCTGAAGACGACACGTCTCCATTCGTCCCTCCATTCACGCCTGTCGCGACACCACTGGAGGCGGGCTGCACGATGTTGAGGCGTGAGCGGAAGACGGCCTAACGGTGTGCGGGACCGTAGCCCAGCTTCATGGAGACGGTTGCGAATGGTCCTCGCCGATACCCCAGGAGCAACAGTGTCCCTAATTTGCTGGGAAGTGGCGGTGCGGTCCCCTACGGCACTGCGTAGGATCCTACGGTCTTGGCGTGCATCCGTGCGTCGCTGCGGTCCGGTCCCAGGTCGACGGGCACGTGCACCTTCCGCCGACCACTGGCGACAACATCGATGTACTGTGGAGACCTCATGCCCCACGTGTTGAGCAATTCGGCGGTACGTCCACCCGGCCTCCCGCATGCCCACTATACGCCCTCGCTCAAAGTCCGTCAACTGCACATACGGTTCACGTCCACGCTGTCGCGGCATGCTACCAGTGTTTAAGACTGCGATGGAGCTCCGTATGCCACGGCAAACTGGCTGACACTGACGGCGGCGGTGCACAAATGCTGCGCAGCTAGCGCCATTCGACGGCCAACACCGCGGTTCCTGGTGTGTCCGCTGTGCCGTGCGTGTGATCATTGCTTGTACAGCCCTCTCGCAGTGTCCGGAGCAAGTATGGTGGGTCTGACACACCGGTGTCAATGTGTTCTTTTTTCCATTTCCAGGAGTGTATAAACTCCGTTACTCGCTCGTTACACTTGATGGACAGATGTTGAATGGGCCGAAACGAGCCGCCGCATAACAGCGTAGTTGCATGCTAATTTCGAAAGAAGGTAGATGCGGTCCCTAGCACAACTTATAACATCGTTGAAAATCAGTGCGGACGTGAGAGTTTTGGTACACCCTGTTAAACAAACGGAAAAATGGAGGCGGTACAATTGGAGAGCGATCCGCCTTCTCCAACACGCATAAGCAATTCATCAATAGTTTATATATATATATATATATATATATATATATATATATATATATATATATATATATATATATATATTTTTGAATTACAAGAAACTAGTAATGAAAAAAAGTTGCATGGCGCAGGATTCGATCCGGCGAACTTCGGATTACGAACCCAAGCGCATATCTCTGCGCCACGGCGCTGTAGGAAACTATTCATCGTAGAGAGTATTTCACCGCAGCGGTTTCTTTTAACTGTCGATTTTCTCGACAACGGCTGAGAAGTGCATCTTGGTGCTTTGCCACATTACACCTCTGGCCATGAGCTTTTATTATGCGCAGTATGAATCGAATCTGAATTTCACAATTGGCGGCCTCCCCTTGTAAGTTAGGTTCCGGCAGAGTATTATCAGCACTGAAGCAGTGCTGTCCCGTTTGCCTGCCTTCGAACGCACCGCCAGTGACCGATCGCGGTTAGCCGGCCGACCGCTGCGCTTCTGTCGCATTATGCGGAGCGCGCACCGCCTGGCGACTGTCGGCTAATTGTTCACAGGCTATTGTTCGGCCGCTGAGCAGAATGTGATGAAGACAGCGCGCACCGCTCTCGCTGGAAGATGTTCCCCGATGCACAAAAACGTATTGTTCAGTGTCGTCGTGCAGGTAAGTAAGTCTGATACGACGAGCTGACTTAAGTAATCATTGCAGCCTTTGCACCCCTGTCTTTCAACCACTCGTGATGTACTGATATTTTGACTTTCACGAGATTAACGCCGTCTCTGCCCCATGCGAAGAACACTGTTAACTGTCCCTTTCTGACTAGAATAATAGAAAGTAAGCAAAGTGGAAGTTCATTTGTTTTATTCTAGGCGCTTCAGTCTGGAATCGAGCGACCGCTACGGTCGCAGGTTAGAATCCTGCCTCGGGCATGGATGTGCGTGATGTCCTTAGGTTAGTTAGGTTTAAGTAGCTCTAAGTTCTAGGGGACTGATGACCTCAGAAGTTAAGTCCCATAGTGCTCAGAGCCATTTGAGCCATTAGGTCAAACAATAGCAGTCTTGTAGAGTGTATACTACATAGTGCATTGTCTATTCACATTAATTCGATCACCTGTCAAAAGTCTGAAAAATTAACTTTTGCGGACCGCTACGAGAGTCAGTGGAAATGAGCGTTTGGCTTCATTTGCCGGGAGGCCCCTTACGGGGCAGGTCCGGCCGCCTTGGTGCAGGTCTTATTACATTCGACGCCACATTGGGCGACCCGCGCGCCGGATGGGGATGAAATGATGATGAAGACAACACAACCCCAGATCCAGCCGGGAATCGAATCCGGGCCCGTAGGACGGCAATCCGTCACGCTGACCACTCAGCTATCGGGGTGGACCGAGAGTCAATGAGGTACTGAAAGGTACCGACAGGTATGTGGCGGCAGGACGAGTACAGTGCCGCGCCCATCTGCTCCGGGCTTCTCTGTTGAGGACCCGTAGAGGTGGTAACACAGATTCTCGACTGGGTTTAAATCCGGGAACTTTCAAAGCCACGGGAATGCGGTCAACTTCGTGCCACGAGCGTACACTGCGAGCTGTGTGACACTTTTGATTGTCCTACTGGCAGATAGGGGTAAGATAGATACTGCCTACAGGAAAATTAAAGAGACCTTTGGAGAAAAGAGAATCACTTGTATGAATATCAAGAGCTCAGATGGAAACCCAGTTCTAAGCAAAGAAGGGAAAGCATAAAGGTGGAAGGAGTATATAGAGGGTCTACACAAGGGCGATGTACTTGAGGACAATATTATGGAAATGGGAGAGGATGTAGATGAAGATGAAATGGGAGATACGATACTGCGTGAAGAGTTTGACAGAGCACTGAAAGACCTGAGTCGAAACAAGGCCCCGGGAGTAGATAACATTCCATTAGAACTACTGACAGCCTTGGGAGAGCCAGTCCTGACAAAACTCTACCATCTGGTGAGCAAGATGTACGAGACAGGCGAAATACTCTCAGACACTCAAGAAGGATATAATAATTCCAATCCCAAAGAAAGCAGGTGTTGACAGATGTCAAAATTACCGAACTATCAGTTTAATAAGTCACGGCTGCAAAATACTAACGTGAATTCTTTACAGACGAATGGAAAAACTAGTAGAAGCCGACCTCGGGGTAGATCAGTTTCGATTCCGTAGAAATATTGGAACACATGAGGCAATACTGACCCTACAACTTATCTTGGAAGCTAGATTAAGGAAAGGCAAAACTACGTTTCTAGCATTTGTAGACTTAGAGAAAGCTTTTGACGATGTTGACTGGAATACTCTCTTTCCGATTCTGAAGGTGGCAGGGGTAAAATACAGGGAGCGAAAGGCTATTTACAATTTGTACAGAAACCAGATGGCAGTTATAAGAGTCGAGGGACATGAAAGGGAAGCAGTGGTTGGGAAGGGAGTGAGACAGGGTTGTAGCCTATCCCCGGTGTCATTCAATCTGTATATTGAGCAAGCAGTGAAGGAAACGAAAGAAAAATTCGGAGTAGGTATAAAAATCCATGGAGAAGAAATAAAAACCTTGAGGTTCGCCGATGACTTTGTAATTCTGTCAGAGACAGCAAAGGGCTTGGAAGAGCAGTTGAACGGAATGGACAGTGTTTTGAAAGAAGGATATAAGATGAACATCAAGAAAAGCAAAACGAGGATAATGCAACGTAGTCGAATGAAGTAGCGTGATGCTGAGGGGATTAGATTAGGAAATGAGACACTTAAAGTAGTAAAGGAGTTTTGCTATTTGGGGAGCAAAATAACTGATGATGGTCGAAGTAGAGATGATATAAAATGTAGACTGGCAATGGCAAGGAAAGCATTTCTGAAGAAGAGAACTTTGTTAACATCGAGTATTGATTAAGTGTCAGGATGTCGTTTCTGAAAGTATTTGTTTGGAGTGTAGCCATGTATGGAAGTGAAACATGGACGATAAATAGTTTGGACAAGAAGAGAATAGAAGCTTTTGAAATGTGGTGCTACAGAAGAATGCTGATGATTAGATGGGTAGATCACATAACTAATGAGGAGGTATTGAATAGAATTGAGGAGAAGAGAAGTTTGTGGGACAACTTGACTAGAAGAAGGGATCGGTTGGTAGGACTTGTTCTGAGGCATCAAGGGATTACCAATTTAGTACTGGAGGGCAGGGTGGAGGGTAAAAATCGTAGAGGGAGACCAAGAGATGAATACACCAAACAGATTCAGAAGGATGTAGGTTGCAGTAGGTACTGGGAGACGAAGAAGCTTGCACAGGATAGAGTAGCATGGAGAGCTGCATCAATCCAGTCTCAGGACTGAAGACCACAACAACAACAACAACACTGGCAGATGCCATCGTGGCGAGGAGAAACAAGCTGCACGTAGGCGGCTGTACGTGGTCCCCAAGTATAGACGCATCTGTTTTGCCCTACAGAGTGACGAGATCGCTCGGGGAATGCCACGAAACCATTTCTCAACCTATAACGCTTCCTCCTCCTGCCTGGACTCTTCCGATGATCCAACAGCCATCTGCCCGATGGCCTGTCGGCACCCTGTGGACGTGCAGTTGCGGTAATGGCGTGCAGATTACATCCTCCATCGCCGATGAGCAGCAGTCAGCAAGGGTGCAAGAGCAAGTCTTCTGGTCCACACTGTATACCAATTAGGTTCCTTTCGGAGTATGCTGATGCATTAGCTACATACTTAACAATGACATACAACCGTTCGTTCGACGAATGATCCGTACCCAAAGACTCCAAAGTTCCACACGTCACACCAATATTCAAGAAAGGTAGTAGGAGTAACCTCTCAGAGAGGTTCAAATGGCTCTGAGCACTATGGGACTTAACATCTGAGGTCATCAGTCCCCTAGGCTTAGAACTACTTAACCTACCTAACCTAAGGACGCAAGGCAGGATTCGAACCTGCGACCGTCGCGGTTCCAGACTGAAGCGCCTAGAACCGCACGGCCACATCTCCTCTCAGTGAGGTCACAGTTCTCAGTAATTGACGGAAAGTCATCGAGTAAAGCAGGAGTGATTGCTGGCGTTCCCCAAGGTAGTGTTATAGGCCCTTTGCTGTTCCTTATCTATATAAACGATTTGGGACACAATCTGAGCAGCTGTCTTACGTTGTTTGCAGATGACGCTGTCGTTTATCGACTAATAAAGTAATGAGAAAAGCAAAACAAATTGCAAAACGATTTAGAAAAGATATCTGAATGGTGCGAAAATTGACAGTCGACCGTAATAACGATAAGTGTGAGGTCATCCACAGGAGCGCTAAATGGAACTCGTTAAACTTCGGTTACACGATATATCAGTCAAATCTAAAAGTCGTAAATTCAACTCAGTACCTAGGTATTAGACTTACGAACAGTTAAATTGGAGGAACGCATAGAAAATGCTGTGGGGCAGGCTAACTAAAGATCGTTTTATTGGCAGAACACTAGGAACTTGTAACAGATCTACTAAGGAGACTGCCTACACTACGCTTGTTCGTCATCTTTTAGAATACTGCTGCGCGGTGTGGGATCCCTACCAGATAGGACTGACGGAGTACATCGAAAAAGTTCAAAGAAGGGCAGCACGTTTTGTATTATCGCGAAATACGGGAGACAGTGTCACAGAAATGATACAGGATTTGGGCTGGACATCATTAAAAGAAAGGCGTTTTTAGTTGCGACGGAATCTTCTCACGAAATTCCAGTCACCAACTTTCTCCTCAGAATGCGAAAATATTTTGTTGACACCGACCTACATAGGGAGGAACGATCACCACGATAAAATAAGGGAAATCAGAGCTCGTACGGAATAATATAGGTGTTCGTTGTTTCCGCGCGCTATACGAGATTGGAATAATAGAGAATTGCGTTAAGTGGTTCAATGAACCCTCTGCCAGGCACTTAAATGTGATTTGCAGAGTATCCATGTAGATGTAGAACAAGGCGCCTGCTGCGTTTCGGTGAAGGGTCGCAGAGGGGACACTTTTGGCAACCCCTGGGTTCATGTGAGCGGTAGGTACTCAAACGTTGCACGTCTGTTCGGCCGTACACGTCTCTACAGCCTTGTCATCTCTTGCTCGTGGTGCAGCGCAGTTTCCTCAGCGCCGGTTTCAGATAGCGCCATGTTGTCATTTATATGCTCAGATACTTTAACCACGGCACACGCGAAAAGTTTACAAACTTAGCCGTTTCCGAAATGCACCAGCACATGGCCCGAAAGACAATGGCCATGCCCGTTTGGACATCAGACATAACGACTGGGCTATATTTCGCGTCCCCTCGACACACTCAACATACCCTCCACTGCTGCCACCTGCGAGTGTTTATTGGATGTTGAGGTCGAACATAGGCGGCGGTCTCATTAATATGACTGGACCGGCCCGGGGAAAGGGGGGGGGGGGTTGCTCGTCTTATTAGTTTTTATCTTGTCCTTACGGTTTGACTGAATTGGTCGATTGCAGAACTTGCAGCACGGTTCTCAATTGCTTAAATGTCCGTTTAATACGTTTTGGTAACGACGGCATAACACTCGAGAGGAGTATTCAAGCCGGCCGCTGTGGCAGAGCGGTTCTAGGCGCTTCAGTCCGGAACCGCGCTGCTGCTACGATCGCAGGTTCGAATCCTGCCTCGGGCATGGATGTGTGTGATGTCCTTAGGTTAGTTAGGTTTAAGTAGTTCTAAGTCTAGGGGACTGATGACCTCAGATGTTAAGTCCCATAGTGCTTACAGCCATTTGCAGCAGCATTCAAGAAATGGACTGCACAAGATCCTAGCACACGGTTCTTATAGCAGACGTGCTACACTTCTCCTGCTCCATCTCAACAAATCTACGTCGTTCTTTGCCTTTCGTATAACTGATTTTGTACCCCCGCCCCCGTTGTCAATTCGGTAACGTAACTTCAACACATGTAACCAACGTGACCGACGCGATGCACTTACACTTACTTAGGCGCTTTGTCTTGTCCTTGTCGACACTTAGCGCATGCTGTAATTCCCGTGACTAAACTGCAGCCTGACTTGTGCGTAATAACCCCGTAGAGGTTGTTTTCGAAGGCTGTTGAGGACGGGCGAACCGGCCGACGAGCCACACCGTTGGCCGCCTCTTGCTGCTCTCGCAAAAGCCGGCGCCGAGTTGCGTTGAGTCTGCACTGCCGAGTTGGCTCTGTGCAAACACAAAGCACGCCGGCCGGCCACGTCTGGGGCGCCCCGCTGCAACGCATGTGAAGCGCTTCCGCCGCAAAAGCCTACAGAACTGTTCTGCAACATTTCTACACTTTTATAATATCGGTTTCCACATCAGCAATGATAACTAATGGGCCACGCAAAGGACACGTTGTTACACGTGTTTCGCAGTGCTGGAACCTAATGCGGAGGCTCAAGCGGCAGTCGCTGTGTCATGTTAAGTGCGGTACCCACAATTTTCAGGCTCTGGTAAGCGCTGGCTAAAGCCGTCGGCACACGGACCGTGCATCGGAACGTTGAGCGTGGCTAGTTTCTGACGTCATAGCGTGGAATAGCTGTTCGGGAGTCTTTCCGAACGTGCAGAGCAATATCTAGCATGTCAGATATTCAGAGAGTGAGTCTGAGCGTTGACCAATCAGATGGCACAACGCCACCTACGTCACATGCACGCCATCTCCCTTCAGCATTGAGCTGTGAGGCACCATACTAGCATTCAGTTCAAGCCTATACATATATATGTCGTTTCTGAACACCAGCAAATTGAGGATCACTCGTTGTTAACTGCGTGATTCGTTGCAATAAAATAGTGAGAGACATCATATTCGTGGCAAAAGAAGTACTGTAGCTTGCGTATTATGAGAGTATGTCATTTGAAGGTAGCAACACACTGAGGATCCACCAAAACCACTTTGTTATTGGTACGATTTATTATAATTAAATATCAGTTAGTAACATAGCTACGATTAAAGCATGTAGCAAGTGGTAGCATCTTAGAATTGGCCATAAATGAATTGTTGACACTATAGTGTAGTGAATAGCGTTGATGATTCATGACCAGACACGTGATCTGATGATGGTTCGCATCTATGTAATAGGTTCTGATGCTTATTATTAGTTTAATGCAAGTATATACTACAATATTTGATGTTCTGTAAGGCTTAATCTACAAGACAGCTTGCGCTACTTGTAGAAAGATATTTTGTTCCAGAGTTCGTAATTTACATGTTGTACAGATTCTGCAACTGGGTAGGAACAGTGAGCAACTAAGAATGACTTTAAATGCGAACATTTTTAGATTAGGCTTTTCCGTGACTGTTACTGACATTAAATGAAACAACACGTTTACTGTTACCAGTCACCGTTGTTGTTTCATTTAATTAACTAAGAATGACCTTAGGGTTTTACTAAAATGAGGGAAAGAGAAAATAGTGTTTATCTTATGTGGAGAACTAATGCAAATCTGTGTCGCACTGTTTGTAATGGAACTTTTATAAGTCTGTGTCCTCATTGATTGGACATGGTACTTTCCTTTTTGTCTTAAAACATGTACATCGATACTGAAGTTTTTATTTGTGTATATTACATATAGAACGACGTGACTAGGATATGAACAATGGAGGAAATGTGCGTTTTAATGGAGCTAACGGAATTTTACGCGCGCCTGTTGAGTAAACCGTGTGATTTACGAACTAGAGACATTCCACAACTGCCGCTGGAGCGCGTTGCCATCGCGTGTACCACGTTGGGGCCCACGTACCGTATGCATAAGTCGCATCGTTCCTGAGCGTTCAGCAGCACGTTGAACTTGGCACGCTCACCGTTAACGTTCGACAGCACGGTCCGTGTGCCGACGGCTTAAGTTACGAATAGTACGCAAGTACCCGATCGCGCAGAAGCGTATGTCTAGATTTCAGCAGACATCAGCTACTGACGAGATGGCCTTTCTGTAATTCTGTTAACAATGTATGCGAAGAATGAACATCACTATATTACTGCGAAACCTTTCGTATTACTTTGAGCCTGTGAAGAGAGATGTGAGAAGATTGGCTACTGGTCGGGCCCGGGATCGTGACCCTGTCCGACACACAGTTTTAATCCGTCACGAAGATTCTGATGGTGGTATTTCGACTGAAAAATCTGATTTCATGTAAACGGTGCGAGCAGAAGTCGACGTGCTGCTGTACGACGACAGAAAAACAAACCGTTCTTCCCGGACTACTATGCACGCCCATTCCACTTTGTCGGCTTATACTGGCAGAATAATTTCGCCAAACACGCGACCGTCACCCCTTCAGTCTGAGATATCCAGTTATGAGAATATTCGGAGTTTCCTTCATTTTAGGGTACACACGAGGGAACTTAAAAAAATATTAAGTTACACATTATTGTGGATCACTAAATAAATTTTATTGCATGCTGCACTACACTTCAAAGCGACATAAATACGTGACAGTATTTTTCAAAACGTTCACTAAGTCCCCGTTAACAACAAACCGTTCAATCCCTCAACGACAGAAATCCACTCCTTGGTCCGGGGGCCACTCTAGAACCGCTGTGTTAAGACCCTCATCGTGTGAAATCTTTCTCAACGCCCCAATATTCTTTCAACATACCAAACAGAGTGCCTGGACACTGCTTCTGTGCTGGATGTCGCCGGCTTCCATCCTGAACAGCATCACCCACGTCCGTGTGGCCTTTGTCATGATGAATCTCTGTGTAATTTAGACGTTATGCCCAAGGTTATCGTGCTATCCCGCGTACTTCGACTGCGGAATAAGTTTCCAGTTACCGAGCCATTTCAGTAGCACACTGCGATGCAGATGTCACGCGTACCACAGCAGAACTGTATATGCAGGGAGCTTGGTACATGCACTCTCTTCTGACAAAGCGCCACGCTTGTTGCGCTATGCTCTTAGCATGGGACAGCACGTGGAACTTAACTTCCTAAAGTGCTCATCATTCTACTTGTTTTAGTTTCAAATTTTACCCCTCTTAGCCATAAGTGGAAATGGGAGATGCAATCCTTTCACCTCCATTACCCCCTTAAAATACCCGCATTTTTTCTCAGCCAGAAGCACTTTCTACAAGGTGAAGCCGATCTCCACCGCTGTAATTTCGAAAAATGTTTAGAAAAACCTTTTCAATCCTTTGGTATAACGGACAGGTGGTAATTACGATTTATTCAATTTGTTACCACAATTACCTTCGTTCTTTTGAAAATATCTTCACAAGAGAACAAAAGCCTCTAAAATACAAGCACCAAAACGTACGACATAACATTCAGACGAAGCACCTACACTTCTACGATAATGTGTTCAATGTGTTCTATCAATGCACAGTAAAGTGGAGTAATCCAACTATTCTTAATTACTGTTAACGGTCAACTAACACTGCGGAAAAAAAGAAACCCGAGACGGAACCAAGCAGTAGGCCTGCTGAATGTAAGGTTGACGGCGAAGAAAAAAGCGGGCATTACTGTTGTCAAAAGCAAACGCCGGGATTGATTGGAACAGAAAATTGTTTCCAAACGTTGGAACAGCGCATAATATCGCCGGCATTTGACTGTTGTGCAAATATTTTCAGTGCAACACAAATAAAAATATACCTGGTGGTAGGAAATGAAAAGGAATGCAATTACTCTGTAACAAGTCATCGGGGACCATGAGTCCCTTACACCAAATTACCCACAAGAAGTCCCTGAACAACGCTGACATTCTGTTGGTGAAGTTCGATTTTACCCTGTATATGTTTCCTTAAATCCACGAGCGATACAGGAAGGAAACATAATTAGTGACTGAGATTTCTGTAAGACGGAAGAGGACAAAGACATGAACATTCTGTTGACAACGAGATCATTAGACATGAAGCTAAACGTTGGAATGGACATAGAGAAGAAATCAGTGGTGTCCTCTTAAAAGGATTTACAGCGGCTTTTACCTTCAGTGATTTGGGGAATTTACGCAAAATACGAATCTGAATGACCTGACGAGGTTCTGCTGAGAGACGGAATACATCGTGGTCATTCACCATTACTGATTTAGGGAAATGACAGAGAATAGTCATATCGAAAATAATAATACATGGCAAAATTTTATCACAAGTGCCACACTTAAGTTATGTAGGATGTATTATTAGTTTTAACTATGGCAAATACATTCAAAAGACAGTCAATAAAAATCAGGCGATCTGTGGAACAATTCGGAAGAACTGTGGGAAGAAATACAAGAAGAGAAACACAAATGAAATTCTATAGAGTTATGGCTGTACCTAATCTTGTATGTGGTTCTGAATCATTGACACGAAAAAAATCAGTTATACTAGCAGCAGAGGTGAAGTTCATAAGATATGTGAGATGTTGTAATAAAACGGATAAAATAAGTAACGAAAAAATGTAATCAGATATAAAAGTCTTTTCAGTTAATGACAAGACAGAAGAGAATGGAATGGAAAGAGGTTTTTTTTTTGTTTTTGTTTTTTTTTACGGAAAAATCCAGGATGGCATGTACAATATTATGAAAAGGATAATTGCTACTCATCATACAGCGCAGATGCTGACTCACAGATAGGCCTATCTGCGATCAGCGTCACCGCTATATGGTGAGATTCAAAAAATGGTACAAATGGCTCTGAGCACTATGGGACTTAACATCTGAGGTCATCAGTCCCCTAGAACTTAGAACTACTTAAACCTAACTAACCTAAGGACATCACACACATCCATGCCAGAGGCAGGATTCGAACCTGCGACCATAGCAGTCGCGCGATTCCGCACTGAAGCGCTTAGAACCGCTCGGCCACCGCGGCCGGCATGGTGAGATTACCAGAAAAGATAATGAATTGTCGGCGACTGGAAAGAGGGAATTAAGTAGACCTCGTAAAAGGTGCACGGACGGATTATAGAGATCGGAACAGGTGACTCGAACAGTGAACGTGAATTTGAACTTCGCTCGTATCGAATAGTCAATGTTTGACGACGGTGAGCCGTTCAGTGTTCGCAAGATTTCAGGAACTGCTCCCCCTCTAGTAGTGACACCACTGGGAGATGGAGGGAGGGAGGTAGCTCTTCCTGGACAAGGGAGACAAAAAATGTGGGAATTCCGAGTCCTGGACTGCCCCCAGAAACACCAACATGCAGACAATGGCGTGCAGCCGACGGAAGGCATGCGGCGCCGGCAACACTGCAGACGTAGCGCATAGCGAGCCCCAGAGCCAGCTAGACCCGTTGTGCCGGGCGTGGTTGCGGTTGGCACTGCGCCGGCACGCATGCTAGCCCTGGCCGGGTCAGTATTTGCCCCTTCTCTCCAAAGCCTATGCCAGCAGGTGCCCGGCTAACGGCAACTGGCACCTGTCGCCACAGTTACTACTCGCCGGCCACCCACGAGTTCCCGACAACCGTCTAACTTCACTGCCTTTCCCTTCTCCTTCCCCTCTCAGTTAACTCTCCCTCCCCCCTTTTCTTTTGATCTCCCTCACATATTTCGCTAATCACACAACTGCGCCACCACGGAAAACGCGCCCAAAGCACACGCCCCTGCTGCCACTGCAGCATGGCCTCAGAATCAGAAGCGTATAGAATATGCATAAGACAGTGGGGGACAGCTATTGCAGCTCGCCGGCCGGGGTGGCCGAGCGGTTCTAGGCGCTATAGTCTGGAACCGCGCGACCGCTACGCTCGCAGGTTCGAATCCTGTCTCGGGCATGGATGTGTGTGCTGTCCTTAGGTGTTAGGTTTAAGTAATTCTAAGTTCTAGGGGACTGATGACCTCAGAAGTTAAGTCCCATAGTGCTCAGAGCCATTTGAACCGTTTTATTGCAGCTCATCGGCAGCCACCAAAGACCGCACTCCACTCGGCACTGGGACTGCAGGTAGAGTCCTTGGGATCTACAATCAATATGGTCCTGGAACCCACTCATAGAGAGCGAAAGGAAGGAATTGCGTATTCTTCTTTACAAAAATTGCTTCATTCTGTTTAAAGCGTAAGACCTCAGCTGCGTCAACGGAACTGCCGAATAGAAAAGGAGTACCTTCAACTGGCTACCGTAATAAGTGCAGAGAAAAGCAGAGTGCAATTATTTATTGAGAAGGCAGGTGTTAAGCGACGTGTTCCGACTGCCGTACTGTAGTTACGCCACAGACCGCAACAAGCCTGATGAATACAACTCGCACAACGTGTATTTCATCCCCCTTGGTGTACCTGTGTATTAAGTAGATAACGCATATTAGCCTACGCTACAGTACTGCAATGCGCTATTACCGGTGAACTACTGGCCATTAAAACTGCTACACCACGAAGATGACATGCTACAGGCGCAAAATTTAACCGACAGGAAAGAAGATGCTGTGGTACGCGAATCATTAGCTTTTCAGAGCATTCACACAAGGTTGCTGACACGAGGAAAGTTTCCAACCGATTTCTCATACGCAAACAGCAGTTCACCGGCGTTGCCTGGTGAAACGTTGTTGTGATGCCTCGTGTAAGGAGGAGAAATGCGTACCATCACGTTTCCGACTTTGATAAAGGTCGGATTGTAGCCTACCGCGTTTGCGGTTTATCGTATCGCGGCATTGCTGCTCGCGTTGGTCGAGATCCAATGACTGTTAGCAGAATATGGAATCGGTGGGTTCAGGAGGGTAATACGGAACGCCATGCTGGATCCCAACTATCACTAGCGGTCGAGATGACAGGCATCTTATCCGCTTGGCTGTAACGGATCGTGCAGCCACGTCTCGGTCCCTGAGTCAACAGATGGGGACGTTTGCAAGACAACAACCATCTGCACGAACAGTTCGACGACGTTTGCTGCGGTTACCCTTGACGCTGCGGTTACCCCTGACGCTGCATCACAGACAGGAGCGCCTGCGATGGTGTACTCAAAGACGAACCTGGGTGCACGAAAGGCAAAAACGTCATTTTTTCGGCTGAATCCAGGTTCTGTTTACAGCATCATGATGGTCGCGATCGTGTTTGGCGACATCGCAGTGAACGCACACCCGGCGTGATGTTACGGGGTGCCATTGGTTACACGTCTGGGTCAGCTCTTGTTCGCATTGACGGCACTTCGAACAGTGGACGTTATATTTCAAATGTGTTACGACCCGTGGCTGTTACATTTCAGCAGGATAATGCACGACCGCATGTTGCAGGTCCTGTACGGGCCTTTCTGGATACAGAAAATGTTCTACTGCTGCCCTGGCCAGCACATTCTCCAGATCTCTCACCAACTGAAAACGTCTCGTCAATGGTGGCCGAGCAACTGGCTCGTCACAATACGCCAGTCACTACTCTTGATGAACTGTGGTATCGTGTTGAAGCTGAATGGGTAGCTGTACCTGTACACGCCATCCAAGCTTTGTTTGACTCAATGCCCAGGCGTATCAAGGCCGTTATTACGGCCAGAGGTGGTTGTTCTGGCTACTGATTTCTCAGGATGTATGCACCAAAATTGCGTGAAAATGTAATCACATGTCAGTTCTAGTATAATATATTCGTCCAATGAATACCAGTTTATCATCTGCATTTCTTCTTGGTGTAGCAATTTTAATGGCCAGTAGTGTAATTCCAATGATGGATGATACTTTCATAATCGGAAAAGTCAGCAGTGTCTTTTTCCGGAAAACTAGACAAAGCACCATTGCACCGTGTTAAACCACAAATCTTTCCGCAGTGACAGGTGAAACGAAGGAAGATAAAGATTCAATGTATGTGGTTAGATGGGGAAAGAAATTGGTACGGAACATTCAAAAGAACCATTCCGGTATTTCCCTAGGCGATTTGGGGAAATCTGCGGAAACTCAAACCTGGATGGCCAGACAGTGTTTTAGACAGCTGAATACGACTCCGATGTCTTAACACAGTATTACTGCCGTGAGAATGTGTGATACTGCGTGGTGATCAGTATGCTTTGGCGCTACTCAGTTAAATGACATGAGTAGAAAATTGGACGCCTCAACCTTTCCGAAAGTCTGCCATTCATAAACCAGTCTTTTTTTTTTAGTACAGAAGACAAGATGAAGCACGTATCATTGTACATTACTATCGCAAAATTTTGTACATGGGTGCACGTTCAGAGACCGTGAATAGTTACAGTTGAAAGAAAACAGCCCTCAGTCACTATTTTTAACGAATGAACCGGGTTTCAACACTGCTGGGAGTGTCTTCCTCACAATTTAAATCAAAGAATGGTCTATAACATGGTCACAGAAATGACTAAAAGCGTATGATACTGAGTATCGTGAAAGATTGGCGGTACTTATATGTCATTTATAATACAATAAATATGCCAAAAGGGCATAGTCACAAAGATATTTAAGATTACAAATTTTGATGGCGAGCCACTATGGGCTGCTCGTTACTTACGCGGTTACAGGTTGCAAACTCAGTCCGTTTGCAACCACATTAAGACATCATGCCACATTCTGAAGTTTTACTGCGCACGAACATTCAAAATGTATTGACGATAAACCGTTTTCCTTTCATCATTTTGTGGAGAGCATCAGGGAGAAAAAGTTTATCAGAAGTCTCAAAAACTGGATGAGTAAAGTCAGGATGTTTGCGAGCCATCAGTTACGCTGTCTCAAGACAAATACGCCGTTTCTAATTGCAATGCTTGACTTTGTGTATCAAACTTTTAGCATATGATAATACCTCTGTATTGAGTATATGGCAGCATTTTAAACTTTTAAACTCGCTCAACAATTACGCGAAATATTGGAAACAAAATTTTTGTTACTCCTGGAAGCCGTCAAATAGGCAACCTGCAGGTGGTTTCGGGATTACGGCTAAGTAATTTGCGTGCTGAGTAAGGAGGTGCGGATGCGCGGAGGGCGCTCACGTGTTCTGACAGCTGCCAACGGCTGCGCTGCACCAACCGTCGAGCCGCCCCCTCCACGCCGCCCACCTGGCGACACCGGCTTTTAAACCGGACAAAGAACCCGGCCGCTCCGCCCACCAGTACGTGGCAGACCGCTAATGACGCCGTCGTCCTGCCAGACGCCAATCACCTGCCCTTTTTCTCATACGCACTTAGAACATTCCGAAGCTCTCTTCGATGATCGTGGCGCTTATTAACGTGAATGATTTTTACCTTCCCTTCCAGCTTCTTTAGTTTCGTTAGGTGGACGTACTGGATCTGTGTTCCTGTACTGCGAGTTTGGATCTAATAAAACTACAGTGAAATTTATAAACATTAAATATATAGGCGTAATTATGTAAGCGAGCTTCTTCATTTAATGTTATACAGATTCTTACAAAGGCGTCGGACATTTGCCAGTCTTATTCTAACCACAAATAGAAAGATATCTTTTTATAATCGCCTGTTCTTTCAGGCATGCCCGATGGAACAGAAATTTCTCTTCAGTGCGCATGAGGCTCGCACTCTTACCGGGAATTGATGAAATGCCGCGCGCAATGGGCAAGAGGCACTACATGAAGTGGATAAGTTGAGAATTCGGTGCTGACATACAGCGTGGTAGGGTAGTCCTTGCAGTTGCGATGACCACAGTGCAGTTGCGATGACCACAGTCTCCGGGTGGTGCAGTGGTCAGTGCAGATGCCCAGCAAGCAGGCGACGCGGGTTCGATCCCTGTCCAGCTTAGCTTTTCAATTTAAATCGAGGGCCGCTTGCAGCTGATATTTGTAATTCCTTTTATATATATATATATATATATATATATATATATATGAGCTCATTAGGGCTACTCAAAGTACTTAGTGGCATGCATTTGCCTTTCTTTGTGCCCATGCTTCTTTATTCCTTTGCTGTGGGCTTCTTTTCTTTCTTGAGACCACGTTGTTCCCGTCTTCTTCTTTGGTTTCTCCTCTTGGTCAAGAGATATAGACATATGGTAGATATATGAGGAGAAAGTTGGGAAGGCGATATATATTGCATCGCCTTCACAAGTTTTCTCCTCTAAAATTATGAGAATTCAAGTCCGCCTGATGTACAACCAACAGTTCTTTTTTACGCCCAAACAAGTTTTGGTCCGTATTTGCCACCAACGTCGGATACTTCTGGTCGCATGTAAAGACTAATACTGACATCAAAGTTAGTGTCCAGCCACTCACGGGCGGCACAGGAACTGAAATTGATGGTACCAAATCAAAAACAAAAACCCTTAATTCTGTTTTCAAAATATGTTATTTTACACACGAAATCCCAGGCATACTGCTCCAATTTGATTCGTGTCCCACGAAAAAGTGGGTGTCAATGGTAAAGTTTCAAACTACAAATCCAAAGATCTCTAATTCAATCCCCACTAATCCTAGGATTTTTAACTGCCACTTATCACTTCTTTCATCTCTCACAATGTTTACTGATGAGAAAAATGTCGAGTTGTACCGTGGTTCGGAATCCACGTTAAACTGTAGTCCCCCTATAACTGGCTAGGATTGATGAGTGCTTTACTTTATCGCCGAAAAATGAATGAAATAGATATTAGTGGCAGAGTCATTGAGAAACAGCTGAAATCATTAAAATTGCTTACAGCTCTAGGGCCCGATGGAATCCCTATCAGATTCTATTCATAATTTGAGATTGAGTTAACAACTCTTTTATTATCCACAATCTACAACTGTAAATCTCTCTAATAAAAAATCGTGTCCAGAAGTTCGAAGAAAGCACAGGTCACGACTGTCTACGAGAATGGTAGAAGAAGCAATCAACAGAATAACCGTCCAATATCCATCACATTTATTTGTTGTAGAATCTTGGAACATGTTATGAGTTCAAACGTAGAGATGTCTCGAACAAAATGCCAACCAACAGGGATCCAGAAATTATCGATAATGCGAAACTCAACTCGCGCTTACGTCACATGACATGCTGAAAGTCTTGGATCAAGGCAATCAGGTAGGCGTATTTTCCAATTTTCGACAAGCATTTGACTTTGTACTACATCAGCGCTTAATATGAAAAGTATGGGGTGTCAAGCGAAATATGTTACTGGGTTAACGATTTTTTGGAAGCGAGACGCAACAAATCATGTTTGACTAAGAGTCATCGACAGTTGGAGAAGTAGCTTCGGGTCTGCTTCAGGGGAATGTGCTGATACTCTCTCTGTTCATGTTATGTGTTAATACCCTTCGGGTCAATATTAATAGTGACCTCAACCTTTTCACAGATGACGGAACTGTCTGAAGTAACATCTTGATAAAAATTTCGAAGTGGCTGAAAGCTTGGCAATTTGCTTTAAATGTTCAGAAACGTAAAATCGCGAAAGAAAAAGTAGTAGCCCACGACTATATTATCAATGACGCACAATTGGAATTTGTCAATTCATACAAATTATCTGGGTTAACAATTCGTAGGAATACAAAATGGACAGTCGAAGGTAAAGAAGGAAGTGCACTCAATCAATAAAGGAGATTGCCTTGAAAATAGACTTAGTTATAAAGTTTCAAGAACAGGCTTAATGTGATACGCTGGATAAATTCTTCAAACCCCTACACATATTGGTCCACAGTGATCGTCAGGAGGACATTAGATTAATTATAGATCGCATAGAGGCATTTAAAGTCATTTTTCCGGCACTTCGCACATTAATGAAACGGGAGAAAGTCCTAATGACTGCCACACTGGGACATACCCTCTGTGATGCACTTCATAGTCGTCTGCAAAGCGTGGATGTAGACGTACTTTTATTCGGATCTGTAAAATGGAAACTTGTTTCTACTAATAATGGCGTTCGAAGTAATAATAATGTTTCCATTTTACTGAGCAACAATAAAAAGTAGCCACTGATGCGGGCGGGCTCAATCGTGTCGAAATAAGGTGGGGCATTAAAAAGAACAGTTGTTCGGTAATAGGCGGACCTAATTGCCCATTATTTAGCCTACAAACACGTTGCTGATTGAGCTTCGAAACACACTGGTAATTATAACGATAATTACTTCTACTTCCTCTTTTTTGATAAATCAAATTTACTGGTAGCAGAGATATAAATGTAGCTCCTCATCGGTATCAAAATACAAAATGGTTCAAATGGCTCAGAGCACTATGGGACTTAACATCTATGGTCATCAGTCCCCTAGAACTTAGAACTACTTAAACCTAACTAACCTAAGGACATCACACACATCCATGCCCGAGGCAGAATTCGAACCTGCGACCGTAGCAGACGCGCGGCTCCGGACTGAGCGCCTAGAATCAAAATACACTCCTGGAAATGGAAAAAAGAACACATTGACACCGGTGTGTCAGACCCACCATACTTGCTCCGGACACTGCGAGAGGGCTGTACAAGCAATGATCACACGCACGGCACAGCGGACGCACCAGGAACCGCGGTGTTGGCCGTCGAATGGCGCTAGCTGCGCAGCATTTGTGCACCGCCGCCGTCAGTGTCAGCCAGTTTGCCGTGGCATACGGAGCTCCATCGCAGTCTTTAACACTGGTAGCATGCCGCGACAGCGTGGACGTGAACCGTATGTGCAGTTGACGGACTTTGAGCGAGGGCGTATAGTGAGCATGCGGGAGGCCGGGTGGACGTACCGCCGAATTGCTCAACACGTGGGGTGTGAGGTCTCCACAGTACATCGATGTTGTTGCCAGTGGTCGGCGGAAGGTGCACGTGCCCGTCGACCTGGGACCGGACCGCAGCGACGCACGGATGCACGCCAAGACCGTAGGAACTTACGCAGTGCCGTAGGGGACCGCACCGCCACTTCCCAGCAAATTGGGGACACTGTTGCTCCTGGGGTATCGGCGAGGACCATTCGCAACCGTCTCCATGAAGCTGGGCTACGGTCCCGCACACCGTTAGGCCGTCTTCCGCTCACGCCCCAACATCGTGCAGCCCGCCTCCAGTGGTGTCGCGACAGGCGTGAATGGAGGGACGAATGGAGACGTGTCGTCTTCAGCGATGAGAGTCGCTTCTGCCTTGGTGCCAATGATGGTCGTATGCGTGTTTGGCGCCGTGCAGGTGAGCGCCACAATCAGGACTGCATACGACCGAGGCACACAGGGCCAACACCCGGCATCATGGTGTGGGGAGCGATCTCCTACACTGGCCGTACACCACTGGTGATCGTCGAGGGGACACTGAATAGTGCACGGTACATCCAAACCGTCATCGAACCCATCGTTCTACCATTCCTAGACCGGCAAGGGAACTTGCTGTTCCAACAGGACAATGCACGTCCGCATGTATCCCGTGCCACCCAACGTGCTCTAGAAGGTGGAAGTCAAATACCCTGGCCAGCAAGATCTCCGGATCTGTCCCCCATTGAGCATGTTTGGGACTGGATGAAGCGTCGTCTCATGCGGTCTGCACGTCCAGCACGAACGCTGGTCCAACTGAGGCGCCAGGTGGAAATGGCATGGCAAGCCGTTCCACAGGACTACATCCAGCATCTCTACGATCGTCTCCATGGGAGAATAGCAGCCTGCATTGCTGCGAAAGGTGGATATACACTGTACTAGTGCCGACATTGTGCATGCTCTGTTGCCTGTGTCTATGTGCCTGTGGTTCTGTCAGTGTGATCATGTGATGTATCTGACCCCAGGAATGTGTCAATAAAGTTTCCCCTTCCTGGGACAATGAATTCACGGTGTTCTTATTTCAATTTCCAGGAGTGTACATCAAGGCGAGAGAAATATAAATGTTACTGTAAATAACGAAACTAAACGAATCAATTTACGCCACAAAGGAGGTGTAATATGACACAGTGTCCCTAGACCGTCATGATAGTTTTCACTTTCGTGAATGGATTATAAACTATCTATACGTGGTTAAGACTGCGTCTTTATTTACTTTTCCGAAACGTAGGAAAGCAGGAACATTAGGGTTTAACGTCCTGTCGATGACAAAGTCATCAGAAACGGAGCAAGCGGGAAGGTTGGCGGGAAGTTTAGGGAATAAGGTACCGTCGGCTACGAGATTATTAGCAGATGGAGGACCAGCGCCGAGTGTGAAAGGAAAGGGAATCAGCCGTGCCCTTTCAAAGGAAACATACCGGCATTTAAGTGTTAAGCGATTTATGCAAATCACGGAAAACTTAACTCTGGATGATGAGAAGAGGATCTGAACGGCATTCCTTCCGCATGGGAATGCCGTTTCTCAACGACTGTGCCACGTCGCTCGGTATGTTTCCGAAAATTCGAGATCGACTGCTCAGCCAATGGTTCAGATGTTGTCCTACGAAGGGTCGTCCCTCCACTAACAACAAGTTTCTGCTCTATTGCGACAGTGCAACCACAATTTCCCTAGGACACACTGCGCGATATGTTTCTCAACACTGAGGTACAAAAAACCAAATCATTCAGGTTTCATTCGCTACAGTTAGATTGCAGCCATTTTTACTGTTACGTAACGCAACCGTTAGAACCGGAACACTTATAGGATTACTCTGTTGTCTGTCTGTCTATATATCTGTCCGTTCGACTGATAACACTCCTTTTTTCTAGGAACGGGTAGAAGTATCAGTTGCAGTTTATGTCACCTACTAGGGCGGAGTGAAGATCTTAACTCTCTATGTCAACGAAATCAAAAGATACGGCTATTTATGTCACGCATATTGACACAAAAATACAATGAAAACACCATAAAATTAGCGCTAGAAAATAAAAGGAGCTGCAAGAAAGCTAAACAAAAGCTATGATTGGTAAAAACGACATCATAGCAATCGACGGTGATAATGGGCGCATAATGGAAAAGGAAGAAATTCTAAAGCATGCAAAGAATTTCTATAGTAAATTGTACGAAAGAACACATGAACCACTCGGAAAACCTTACGCAGATGATGATGAAGTCCCCAAAATCCTCCCCGAAGAAATATGAAAAGCTATAAACGAGATGGAGAATGGCAAAGTAGGGGGTCATGATGGTCTGACAACTGACATACTGAAGCTTCCAGGGGAGGAAACAGAGAAACATCTGGCTAAAGTCTTTATTTCGTGTATACAGAATGGCAGCATCCCAACCTGCTGGACCAAAGCAAACATAATGTTATTACATAAGAAGAGAAAGTATTCACGATCTGAAGAACTACCGCCCCATTAGCTTACTTTCTGTTATGTATTAAGTGTTCACTAAATTCCTGATAAGTCGCATTAAAATGGAAGTGGAGACTGCACCGCCCATAGAACAAGCTGGATTCCGCAGTGGTTTCAGTACAATTGACCATATAAACACACTGCGTGAGGTAATTAGTCGAGCCAATGAGTATGAAATGCCACTATGCATAGCCTTCACTGACTTCGAAAAAGCCTTTGATTCTGTCAGCCACACTGCAGTCATACAAGCACTGGCTGAGCAAGGAGTCAAAACAAAATATATAAACATATTGTGCAACATCTATGACACGTCTGTAGCATCTATCAACATAGGAAAAAACAAGTGCGAATTTCCCATTGGAAAAAGGGGTAAAGCAGGGCGATGCAATATCCCCGAAGTTATTTATAGCAGTTCTTGAGAAGACTTTGTCCAAAATTGTTTGGAACAACAGAGGAATAGGGATAAATGGTACAAGGCTCACCAACCTGAGATTTGCTGACGATATAGTGGTCCTAGCAAACAGTAAGATGGAAATGCAGTCCTCTATGAAAGACTTAACAGATCCTTGTCAGGAAGTTGGACTTAAAATAAATCACTCTAAAACTAAGTTTACGCATAATACGTGGGTAGCTGCAGGACAAGTAACACTGAACAGCAAAATCCTAAATAATGTTACAGAATACGTTTATCTGGGACAATTAATTGACACAAAAGGGGATTTGAAACCTGAAATTTTTCGTCGAATTAAACTGGGTTGGAGGGCTTACGGAAGGAATGCAACAGTTTTCAAATCTAACATGCCAGTCTCTTTAAAGAAGACAGTTTTTGATCAGTGTGTCCTACCGGTTTTAACGTATGGGTGTGAAACTTGGACTTTAACTGAATTTTTCAAAAGGAAACTTACAACTGCTCAGAGAGCTACGGAAGGGTTCAAAAATGGCTTTGAGCACTATGAGACTTAACTTCTGAGGTCATCAGTCCCCTAGAACTTAGAACTACTTAAACCTAACTAACCTAAGGACATCACACACATCCATGCCCGAGGCAGGATTCGAACCTGCGACCGTAGCAGTCGCGTGGTTAGCTACGGAAAGGCCAATGTTAGGTCTCACTAAGAAAGATCGACAGAAAATAGAAGACATTCGAGCAATAACAGGAGTAAAAGATATTATAGAACGGGTTAAGACGCTAAAATGGCAGTGGGCAGGACATGCTGCAAGAACGAAGGATGGAAGATGGACAAAATCAGTTTTAGAGTGGAGTCCCAGAGAAAAACGAAGACCACCAGGGAGACCACCTGATCGCTGGGATAAGGAACTCAGAAAAGTTGCGGGCTTCAACTGGCAGAAGACAGCAGCGAACAGTGATGCATGGAAAAACCTCTTACAAATATATTTAATAACTTAAAGAGGCTACATCTTGTACAGATTGAATTAGCTGAACAATAAACATTGACACAAACTCACTCATCAAAACTATATCCATGTGAGGACTGTGGTCTAGTGGTAAAGCGCTCGCCTGGAACCTTGGTCGGCGTGAGGTCGAATATCGATCGACCACGTTTTTCGGTCTTCTTTTCGAGCTATCCTTCACCTCTCAACGATGTGAGGGGTTGCCAGAAACAACAGGTGGATAACTGGGAGTCGCCGGAGTGGCGTTCAGCAGAAAGACATAAACTGGCCACTGAGCCACACGAAGTTACTGTTATTATCTATATACGCCATCAAGTTTGTACGGAGCGCGAGTTCTGCTCGCACCCGACCTGCTTTTTCCGTCCTGGTCTTTAATAATCGTGAAATTTGGACGTTGCTTCTGTGGTCGCATGCCCCTCCTGATGGCTTCTCACTTTAACCTCATGGGGCTGTGAACAGAGGAGAGAAAATTTAGATATCTTGTGGGAATCACACTGAGTGAAACTGAAAGCAGGTGAAACGTTGTAAACCGAGTAGCCAATTTCGCTGAGTGCATGGAAAGTCGAGGACAGTGGAACAATACGTGAGAACGGCTGAACGTCCAGTGGGAATAAGCGGAGAGGAGAACTGAAGAGTTACACTACTAGAACCCCGCATTATTTTATGGTTCAAATGGCTCTGAGCACTATGGGACTTAACATCTGAGGTCATCAGTCCCACCGAGCGAGGTGGCTCAGTGGTTAACACACTGGACTCGCATTCGGGAGGACGACGGTTCAATCCCGTCTCCAGCCATCCTGATTTAGGTTTTCCGTGATTTCCCTAAATCACTTCAGGCAAATGCCGGGATGGTTCCTTTGACAGGGCACGGCCGATTTCCTTCCCAATCCTTCCCTAACCCGAGCATGAGCTCCGTCTCTAATGACCTCGTTGTCGACGGGACGTTAAACACTAACCACCACCACCATCATCAGTCCCCTACACTTAGAACTACTTAAACCTAACTAACCTAAGGACATCAACACATCCATGGCCGAGGCAGGATTCGAACCTGCCACCGTAGCAGCAGCGCGGTTCCGTACTGAAGCGCCTAGAACCGCTCGACCACAGCGGCCGGCAATACTGTAGATGGCTGCCATATTTTTGTGCATACATTAGTGTGTCATGCACGCAAAAAATGTGGCAATGGTGCCGCGTCCGTTGCATATCATTCAGGTGTCAGCAGTAGCCTATGTCTGTGTTCTTCAACAGAGCAAATGTAAATCCTTTCTTCTGAACAGTCAACAAGCCCCCACACCGTCTCTACTTGAATAACATAATGGAGCCTTCGCAGCACAGTACGTGGTGTTTCAAAAAGGACTTTACAACTTTGAAAATTCATATAAATTAGTTCACGGTGCCTACAGAGGTGATTGTAGTGTAAATTTGTGGGGAAATACATCAAGTTTTGTCTCGCTTAGTTTGCTAGTGCCGAATCGCACGGTAACGAGCGTTAGCGGCACCTGCGTTGAAGATGACTGCCTTCACTGGATCCGAGCGTGATAGCTGTGTGTTTTGGTTTGAAGAATCGAAGTCGGCGACAACAGTTCAGCGTAATTTCCGTACCAAGTACGCTAAAGATCCTCCTTGTAGGCCTACAATTTATGGGTGGCATAAATGTTTTGGAGAAACACGGTGCTCGGTGAGAAATGGGAACTCATCAGGTCGTCCAAACACATATGACGACGTCGTTGCGCGAGTGAAACAACGTTTTGTCAGCAACCCTACGAAATCGACCCGCCGTGCATTTCGCGAACCGCAAATCCCACATAGGACTGTTTGGCGTGTGTTGAGAAACCGTTTGCCTTCGAATCAGTACAGATTGACGAACGTACAAGCAATAAAAGACGCTGATAAAATTGCGAGTAAGAACTTGTGTGCTGATATGTTAAATCGATTACATGAGGATGAACATTTCTTGGCCAAAATCAAATTTTCTGACGAGTCGACTTTTCACTTATGGGGCAAGGTAACTGTAGGATTTGGGGCAGTCAAAATCCACATAAAAAAATGAGCGTTTTTTGTGCACTGAGCAAGAACAAAGGGTACGGCCCTTTTTTTCCGCGAGAGAACCATCAACGGGTTAGTGCACAACAATTTATGGTACCACAGATCGATGATGATGACCAAGAACGAAATGTTTACTTCAAGCAAGATGCTGCACCATCCCACTACCTGTCTGACGTCCGGGATTTTCTCAGTGACCACTTTCCAGGTCAATGGATTGGCCGTGGTGCGCCAATTGTATGGCCCCCACGTTCCCCATGGGATTCATCGAGGATATCGTGTTTGTCCCTTTCGTGCTGGCTTCTCTACCTGAACTTAGAGCAAGAATTTACGCCGCCACTGAGCAAGTTACACCTGCAATGCTACAGCGAGTTTGGGAAGCAATTGACTTCCGATGGGATGTGTGCAGGATAACCAACGGAAGCCACATGCAACTAACTTGATGTGTTTACCTACAAAATAACCCTAAACCCAGCTCTATATCTTCTTTCAATAAATTTATATGAATTTTTAAAGTTGTAAAGTCCTTTTTGAAACATCCTGTACATACGGCTTTTCTCCTTGTCTTGGCTACTGCAGTAACATATCGTCGATTGGAAACGTGTGAGATCACGTTCGTTGCCAAGTTATCTAAAAGTATTCCGTAGCATTTTGTAGACTTGAATTGCAAGTAACGTAAGAGGCGATGCTTCTCGGATCAAATGCGTTGGCCAAAGGGCTGTCGAAACCGGCAACTCTGTAGTAATGTATACCGAGTGTCTGGCCTAAGAGTCGTCAGGCGCATTTTCTCTAGTTTTCAGCAGATATTTGCAATTTCGTTTTTGCATTTTGTAGCTGGAGTCAGTTCAAACAATTACTGTTTGTCACGTGCATACGACGCCTAGTGTCGACATAAAGGGTTGGTTTGCTTCCTGTTACAAAGAAAATTAGTTTTATAGCTGAATTTTACGTGTCAGTTCGACAGAGCGATCCCAGATTACTCTAGTGCGATATTCGTTTTATCGGCATGTATTAACAGGGGCAGCAAAACCCTAAGAGTAACGAGTACTCCAGCAGCGGCAGCACTGCCCTGGCCTGAGTTGAATGCTTTACAGTCCTTGTTAATACATATCGATAAACAGACATCCCACAAGACTAATCTGGGACAGTTCTATCGAACTGGCATGTAAAATTCAGCCATAAAAGTAATTTAGTTTTTAACGGGAAACAAACCGACGCCTTCCGTCGACACAGCGCGTCGCATGAAAGACGTAGTGAGTGTTTGTCTGACTCCAGCTACTCAGTGGGAAAACGAAATTGCAAATATCTGCTGAAAGGCCACAGAAAATGCGCCCGACCATTCTCCTGTATACACTGGTGCGAAACTTACGCCGATTATTGTATCGCTACCAGTCAAATGTAACATAAAATCAAACTTTTCGCAAAATACATTCACAGTGTAGCTATCATTTTTTTTTAACGCCGTAAATGTATATCCTTCGTTGCTAGGTTGTTGGTTCAACGGAGTCCCCGCGGAAGAGCCATTCCGTGTGTGTTCAGTCTGATGCTCTCTCAAAAGGTGTTTGTTTGTTATGAACTCAGAGACTTCACGACAGGGCGATAACAAAACGTCGAGTCAACAGCCACGGGCGCACAAGGACGTCTCATATCCAGCGAAACTTCATGCAGCGAGAGCTGCGCAACAATATTCAGAGACATGTAGCCCTAGCGGTGCCATTGTGAATTTCAAGACACTGAAAAATTAGCATACAAAACGACGCATTCCGCATCCCGTGTGGAGCAATGCCGGATGCGCTGTCCGGGCAGCTAGTCACGCTACTTGGCTGCCAACCGTGGTTGCTCGCTGCGCTGGACCACTGGTCGCTCAAATGGAAAGCGGATGTCGCGCTCCAGCGAAACGAATCTCTGTGAAAGCGAATAAGAATTGCAAGGCCTGCTGAATGGAATGAACAGTCTAATGAGCACACACTACAGAGTGAAAGTAATAAGGAATAGCAGATTTCGGATCAGAGATAAACTTTAACGTCAAAGTTGGGGACCACGGTGAAGAAATTCTGCTGGTTTGGATGCAAAGTAACATTACGGACGAAGCAAGGGCATAAAATGCAGACCAGAACAGTCAAAGAGGGCGCGTAAGGTCAAGGAAAGCCTACCAGTATCAAACATATAGGATTTAATCTGAGAAAGAAATTTCTGAGAACGTACGTTTCGAACGAGGCAGTATATGGTAGTGAAACACGGACTGTGGGGAAACCAGAATAGAAGGGAATCGAAGCATATAAGATGTGGTGCTACAGAAGAATGCTGCACGTTAGATGGACTGATAACGCAAGGAATTATGAGATCCTCCGCAGGATCGATAGGGAAAGGAATATATGGAAAACACTGACAAGGAGATGGGACAGAATGATACATGTGTTATGGCATAAAGGATAACATCTATAGAGGGTAAAAACTGGAGAGGAAGACAGAGATTGGAATACAGTATATCCAAGAAATCATTCAGGATTTTGGGTGCAAGTGCTACTTTTAAGATGAAGAGATTGGTACAGGAGAGGAATTCGGCGCGGCCCACACCAAACCATTCAGAACATTGATGATATGTACACTAATGGCCATTAAAATTGCTACACCCAGAAGAAATGTAGATGATAAACGGGTATTCATTGGACAAATATATTACACTAGAACTGACATGTGATTAAATTTTCACGCAATTTGGGTGCATAGATCCTGAGAAATCAGTGCCCAGAACAACCACCTCTGGCCGTAATAATGGCCTTGATACGCCTGGGCATTGAGTCAGAGCTTTGATGGTGTGTACAGGTACAGCTGCCCATGCTGCTTCAACACGATACCACAGTTCATCAAGCGTAGTGACTGGTGTATTGTGACGAGCCAGTTACTCGGCCACCATTGACTAGACGTTTCCAATTGGTGGGAGATCTGGAGAATGTGCTGGCCAGGGAAGAAGTCGAACATTTTCTGTATCCAGAAAGGCCCGTAAGGACCTGCAACATGCGGTCGTGCATTATCCTGCTGAAATGTAACAGCCACGGGTCGTAACACATTTGAAATGTAGCGTCCACTGTTCAAAGTGCCGTCAATGCGAACAAGAGGTGACCGAGACGTGTAACCAATGGCACCCCATACCATCACGCCGGGTGATGCGTCAGTATGGCGATGACGAATACACGCTTTCAATGTGCGTTCACCGCGATGTCGCCAAATACGAATGCCACCATCTTGATGCTGTAAACAGAACCTGGATTCATCCGAAAAAATAACGTTTTGCCATTCGTGCACCCAGGTTCGTCGTTGAGTGCACCATCGCAGGCGCTCCTGTCTGTGATGCAGCGTCAAGGGTAATCGCAGCCATGGTCTCCGAGCTGATAGTCCATGCTGCTGCAAACGTCGTCGAACTGTTCGTGCAGATGGTTGTTGTCTTGTATACGTCCCCATCTGTTGACTCAGGGATCGAGACGTGGCTGCACGATCCGTTGGGATCGAGCACGGCGTTCCGTATTACCTTCCTGAACCCACCGACCATATTCTACTAATAGTCATTGGATCTCGACCAATGCGAGCAGCAATGTCGTGACACGATAAACCGCAATCGCGATAGGCTACAATCCGACCTTTATCAAAGTCGGAAAATTGATGGTACGCATTTCTCCTCCTTACACGAGGCATCACAACAATGTTTCACCAGGCAACGCCGGTCAACTGCTGTTTGTGTATGATAAATCGGTTGGAAACTTTCCTCATGTCAGCACGTTGTAGGTGTCGCCACCGGCGCCAACCTTGTGTGAATGCTCTGAAAAGTCAATCATTTGCACATCACAGCATCTTCTTCCTGTCGGTTAAATTTCGCGTGTGTAGCACGTCATTTTCGTGGTTTAGCAATTTTAATGGCCAGTAGTGTAAGTTCTAGGGGACTGATGACCTCAGGACGTTAAGTCTCATGGTGCTCAGAGCCATTTGAAGCATTTTTGTACATGCGTTTCACGTAGTTTTCCATATTGGTAGGCGTCAGTCGAATGTAGAGACTGTTCTCATGCTTCTGGATCAAAGGGTTCACTTCTGTAGTACGTGCTACATACGCGATTATCAGCACTGCCCAGATAATGATAGAATTAGTGTTGGAAACACGTTTGTGTCTAATAAATTTGCCACTGTGTTCAAGCGCACATAGTACCCTGAAATACGGATGCTCAAGGTCATGAACGAGCATTCGTTTACGTACTTCCAATGAAGGAGTCACGTGTCCTGGGACGCTGTTGGAGTGTAGCTGTTACTACAGTCCTAGGAATTATGCAACAAATCAGGAACAGCTACAACTGCGAGAAAGAGTGCGCTATATTCCTATTCGGTGTCAAGAGTGCCCTCAATAATCCTACCCTTTTGCAGGATGCCCAACGTGTCAGTGGTCTCTATCACTGACTTCACGCAGATCGCAACAGGCCAGCAGCCGAGTTGCCTTGAAAGTGGCGGGAGGTGGGAGAGGGTACAAGAACTGCAGAAGAGTCGGGCAGTGGGCAGGCAGAACCGCTGATGCACGGGTAACGGCCGCCTTCCGGGCCCCAGGGTACGACTAGGGCCACGAGCTACGCCCTCGTGTTCCCCTTTTTCTGCCGAACCCATCTGCACGATGCCGCTCACCGGATGTCGCCGCTCCAAAACGTCTCTCACAACCAACACAGGAATCCCGTCCGCGGACGGTAGAAGCCGTGCGGCATCCGCAATTACCGTGCCGCAAAAAGACGGTCTTTCCCCTTCGCAGTAATGACCGCGGGAATAATAGCTAATTATAATGATACATTTGTGAGATATTCCAGCTTCCCATTAAGTTACCAGGTGACTGGTAACGAATAACAAAGTTGATGAAATATTATGAACTACACCCTAGGAGGCACATAGTTTCTTTCTCATCTGTCTTTAAAAGTCTGTTTTGAGGCAGGTGAAATGAACCAAAGGGCAAAGCTAAAGGAAGCGACTTCATTTTGGATGAATCGCTATGAACAGTTATAGACGCCGACAACTGTATGGTTTTGGGACACTGCAAACTTGATCAAAGAGCGGATTTAAAGGAAGCGACTGCATCGTGGATGGGAGCAGGCTCGGATTCGGGACGGGGCGGGAGGGCCACAAAAACATAAATTAATTCCATAAAATCTTTAATTTATTGTTATTAAAGTGCTAAGCAACTGGGGCACGAAAACTGTGGGTTAGATGAGGAGTGGGAGGGTCATTTGGAAGAGGGGTAAAACTCTGAGGACGCCCCACCCTCTTCCCGCTAGACCCGAAACCTGGACCGCGCATGGAGAGATTTGCTGTCGTAATTGTGACAGCGTACGTTCGGAGAACATTCGAACAACATACAATGAGACGACAAAAGTCATGGGATATCTCCTAATATCGTGTCGGACTTCCTTTTGGCCGGAGTAGTGCAGCAAAAAGCGTGGCATGAAAAAGTCGTTGGAAGTCCTCTGGAGAAATATTGAGCAGTGCTGCCTCTATTGCCGTCCATAATCGCGAAAGTGTGTCCGGTGCAGGATTTTGTGCACAAAGTGACTTCTTCATATGTCCTACAAATGTTCAATGTGTGGCCAAATCATTTGTTCGAATTGTCCGGAACGTTCTTCAATCGCCAAGAATTGTGGCCCGGCGACATAACGCATTACCAGCCATCAAAATCCCATCGTTGTTTCGGAACATGAAGTCCATGAACGGCTGCAGATGGTCTCCAAGTAGCCGAACATAACCATTTCCAGTCAATGATGGGTTCAGTTGGACACCTGGACTCATCCGAGCGGGCCACGGTTTTCCTGTCGTCTAGAGTCCAGCTGACATGGTCATGAGTCCAGGAGACGCGCTGCAGGCTATGCCGTGCTGTTAGCAAAGGCACTTGCGTCGGTCGTCTGCTACCATATCCCATCAACGTCAAATTTCGTCGGCCTGTCCTAACTGATACGTTCGTCGTATGTCCCACATTGATTTCTGCGGTTGCTTGTCTTTTAGTACTGACAACACAAACGCAGCTGCTCTCTGTCGTTAAGTAAAGTTCAAATGGATCTGAGCACTATGGGACTTAACATCTGAGGTCATCAGTCCCCTAGAATTTACTACTTAAACCTAACTAACCTAAGGACATCACACACGTCCATGCCCGAGGCAGGATTAGAACCTGCGACCGTAGCAGTCGCGCGGTTCCGGACTGAAGCGCCTAGAACCGCTCGGCCACTGCGGCCGGCTCGTTAAGTAAAGTTCGTCGGCCACTGCGTTATCCATGGCGAGAAGTAACACGTGAAATTTGGTATTCTCGACACACTCTTGACGCATTGGATTTCGAAATATTGAATTCTCTAAGGCATTCCGAAACGGAATGTCACATGCGTCTGGCTCCAAATACCATTCCGCGTTCAAAGTCTGTTAATTCGCTTCGTGCAGCCATAATCACGTCGGGAACCTTTACACATGAACCGCCTGAGTACAAATGACAGCGCCGACAGCTCCGCATATTCTCTGCCCTTTTATACCTCGTGTACGCTACACTACCGCATCTTCTAACAATACCACCACTTGCAAAGTAGGTTAGAAATCAGATTAATAATGTTGCTCACGCAGCATATGTTCGCTTTATCGGGCAACTGTGGATGGTATCGTCAGAATGTAAATAATGGGGTCACTGTAAAAAAGTCGTTAATTTGGCACTTATCTTGAATGGATTCCCATGTGGATTTTGTCGAAGTTGTTATGGCTCGTCTTGTTGATCCTAGGGTGATTCCACTTTGACTGCTAGAAGGTCCAGATCTGTATTTTAGCAATATTTGAAGACCTAACAAATGCGTTTTTCACGAAATTCTTAATGATCAAACAATCCCAGATCAGAACAATGGCATGGTAGAAGTAATTTTTGACTTGGTGTTCACGATCCACATTTTTATTAAATGGTTCAGATGGCTTTGAGCACTATGGGACTTAACATCTTAGGTCATCACTCCCCTACAACTTAGAACAACTTAAACCTAACCAACACAAGGACATCACACACATCCATGCCCAAGGCAGGACTCGAACCTGCGACCGTAGCAGTCCCGCGGTTCCGGACTGCAGCGCCTAGAACCGCACGGCCACCGCGGCCGGCCCCATTTTTATTAAAATTCTTGTAAATTCACATTTACTTCTTCTTAATTGCCACATCATCAAGAAATCAATTTTGTATCAATCTTCATATATTTAATTTTCACTTTAACCAAACACAAGACTTGACTGTTCTTTTACAAAGCGAAATATCAACTTAACTTATGCCAAAGTGAAACAAAGACTGCTCTGTGCGCATTCACGCCAAAACGGTTACAAGTAAGTCAAAGATTATGACAGTCTCACAGAAATGAATACACACAAGAACCATATCACTGTAATATATCGATACATCGGAGTACCTACACATTACTAAAACCAAATGTGAATATTGTCACAAAAATATGTCTGTTGCTTCGCAGAAAAGTGGTACGACATTACTGGTATCGAGAACTGGGGTTGGAGTGCCGTAATGGTCACGTAAATAGATAACCATTACAATCTCCATGTGTGCATATCGCTATCCCATGAATTTTACCACCTCAGTGTATGTGTCTATGTCTCACGAAATCATCACGAAGAGAAAATGAGAGAAACTAGAGATCATAAACAGGGAAGGGGGAAGTGATAGCGGTACCAGAAGTATCTTCCGCAACAAACCGTAAAGCTGCTTGCGGAGTAAAGATGTAAAGGTAGACGTGTTTCCGTAGACTGTTGGCGGAAGCTGGGTGGGAGCCGGCCGCAGTGCGGGGGCGGCTCCCCGGCGCCTGGCGGAACAGCTAATGGACGGCGCGGCGCGGCGCGTCCGGCGGCTTCGGCCAATTAGCCCGCGTCCTCAAGTGGCCGTGCGGTTCAATTGTCCTGCGGGTTCCGCGCAGCTATTTACCTCCGCGGGCCACTTACATCTCATTAGCGCATCGGGCACGGGCCCGGGCCGTTAGGATCGCCTCGCCGCCTTCCGGCCGCAGCATTAAGCGGTCGGCGGCGAATAATTAATTGCGCGACGCGACTCAGTGCGGTAATGACTGTGGGAAGCGCCGGCAATTACGCGCGAACAATACCGAAAGCCCCGACTCTCGCACGCCCAAGCCGCGCTCCGCATTTCTATAATGGCTAATTAACGCCCTTGTTGCTTTTCCCCAGCTGTCTCCAATCACATCACTGAACAATACTCTCCCTCAATAAGCCGCAGTCGGCTTCCGAGCGTGGATAATCTGCTCCTGTTCGCAGCTGGGCGATGAATGGAGGAAACAAACCCGTAAATTTGGCATACAGCATTAGTAGTGTCACGCTTGACACAGTCAAGTCGTTTAAGTATCTGGGCGTAACGTTGAAAAGCTATATAAAATGGAACGAGAATGTCAGGATTGTGGTAGAGAAAGCGAATGGCCGACTTCGGTTTGTTGGGGGAATTTGTGGAAAGTATGGTTCATCTGTAAAGGAGTCCGCATATAATAGGACGCTGGTGCAACCTATTCTTGAGTACAGCCGAGCGTTTGGGATCCACACCAGGCCGGGGGGTTCAAGGAAGACATCGACGCAATTCAGAGCCGGGCCGCTAGATTTATTACCAGTAGGTTCGACCTACATGCAAGTGTTGCGGAGATGCTCCGGGAACTCAAATCGGAATCCGTGAAGGGAAGACAACATTCTTTTCAAGGAACACTGCTGAGAAAATTTAGAGAACCAGCAGTTGGAACTGACTGCAAAAAGATCCTACTGCCGCCAACGTACTTTTCGCGTAAGGTAAAAGAAGATAAGGTACGAGAAATTAAGGCATATAGACGGTCGTTTTCCTCTTGCTCTATCTGTGAGTGGAACAGGAAACGAAACAAATATTTACTATCAAAAACAGTCTTGATCACAAATTATTCCGGTGACCGGTTTCCACCACAACTGTTCAAATGGCTCCAGTCCCCTAGAAAAAAAATGTGTGTGAAATCTTATGGAACCTAACTGCTAAGGTCATCAGTCCCTAAGCTTACACACTACTGAACCTAAATTATCCTAAGGACAAACACACACACCCCTGCCCGAGGGAGGACTCGAACCTCCGCCGGGACCAGCTGCACAGTGCATGACTGTAGCGCCCGAGACCGCTCGGCTAATCCCGCGCGGCAGTCCCCTAGAACTTAGAACAACTTAAACCTAACTAACTTAAGGACATCACACACATCCATGCCCGAAGTAGGATTTGAGCCTGCGACCGTAGCGCGACCACAACTGTGGTCATCGTCACACCAATGAGTAAGAACCTCCTTCTGATGGTAAATCAATAGTGATTTGTGATCCAGACTGTTTTTGATAGTAAATATTTGCAACAACATTGATCACTGTTCACTCCCACAATGTATTCAAAAGTAAGAAAACGAAACGAATAGTTGCAGAACAGGGTACCCTCTGCCACGCACCGTACGGTGGCTTCGTGAGTATGTATGTAGATATACCTAAGAAAGGCTGCCTCTCTCGTCCAAATCACTAACGACGCTACTTTGGTGGCGCAGGTTCTAGTAATGCTGATAGGAAGAAACAAAATTTCGTACCGGATTGTCGATTAGGTGCAGCGAGGAAAGGGTCGGCTGCCCAACCGGAAAAAGACTTTTTTTTCCTCTGCACACAATGGCCCCTTTCCTGTGTGATATGGTTCAAATGGCTCTGAGCACAATGGAACTAAACTGCTGTGGTCATCAGTCCCCTAGAACTTAGAACTACTTAAACCTCACTAACTTAAGGACATCACACTTATCCATGCCTGAGGCAGGATTCGAACCTGCGACCGTAGCGGTCGTGCTGTTCCAGACTGTAGCGCCTAGAACCGCTCGGCCACTCCGGCCGGCCCCTGTGTGATAGTTACTTCTCAAGATTATCTCTCGAGTGTAGGTGATTCTAATGGGTGTGTACAGTGTCGCGTTTCTTACGATGATGAGAGAAAGGAGAGATTGAAACTCACTTTCCGCATATGGTCTACTCCCGAATAGCACCAAGGGGTCCACAGAGCTTTAATTTCCTCTTCCAAGACAGATCAGAATCAACCACACGCTTTAATGTTATAAGAATGGAGATACTCGATATTTAATCCATAATATAGGCGGAAAGTCTGATGGTCAACAACTTTACGCCACCCCCTCTCTCCCCTTGCTGCCTAAATATCGCCGGCGAAAATTTTTAGCATCGAGTCGAACCCCACCGCACAGGTGTGCATCAGCGACCTCGGCGACAGATACGAATTACGGAGGTATAAAAAGATAAGAAGAGCATTCGCTCATCAAGAGAAGGTGAGGCGTTGGCGTACACTTTCTAATCACTAGACTCCGTAACAGCGTCCTTAGTTAAAATTCCAAACCACTCCACATGGTCCCATTTAGTGAAGCCATGAGACATTGTTGACAATGATCGCTCGTTGGATGAGGATGTAATGATGGTATTCGAGAAAAACAGCCATTTGCCAGAATCAAAATACAGTCTCTTTTCATTTTAATACGTTTTTACTAGGTCGCTTTCCTGATTGTCTGCTCGGTGCAAATTTTGCAATTCATATTAAACTAACTACTCGGTGAGCTAGAGACTTGAAATTTTAAATATAGCTCAGAGCCGGAAGACTATGCAATATTAACTCGCTTTCTAGTTGGTCTGTTCGGTGGGTATGGGGATGAAAAAGGTTGGAAACGCCTCCCTCGCATCGCAGCTGTCCAGCAGGACTGCCGTGTTGTGCGGGTCGTATCGGAATGCGTTCCTGGCGGTATGCGAGCGGAGGGTACGACTGGGCAGAGAGGGGGGCCAAGAGGAGGTGGCTGTGGAGAATGGGGGTGAAAAGCTAGTATACAGGCTGAGTCCATGCTTGGAGGCGTGATAGTGATTCTGAACAAAACACTTCATACGGACATATTCCCTATTCTGAATGGTTTAACCTCAGTTTTGTAGGTTTTTCTCGAATAGCTCGAAAACCGCACCATCTAGCAAATACGTGTCGCAGTACAGAATTAAATTACATTAAATTTTCTATAAATATTCATGCGCTGTAACTTAGGTAGTTCTTGTTGGCTGATGTGGGGTAGCTTTCCCACTTGGTGAACCAAAAATATCCTGTATCATATTGTTCGTCTTATTTTGCTTTACATTGCTGTGGTACATTATAAGCAATGTTTGAATAATAAAGAAAATAAATAACAATGTACAACAAATGTGTTGTATCTCGGAAACCATTGAGAATAGGGGATATTTGTTCAGAATCACTAATACCATCGCCGGCCGGTGTGACCGAGCGGTTCTAGCCGCTTCAGTCTGGAACCGCGCGACCGCTACGGTCGCAGGTTCGAATCCTGCCTCGGGCATGGATGAGTGTGATGTCCTTAGGTTAGTTAGGTTTAAGTAGTTCTAAGTTCTAGGGGACTGATGACCTTAGATGTCCCATAGTGCTCAGAGCCATTTGAACCATTTGAACTAATACCATCTCCCCTCAAAGCTTGTACCTTTCCTCCTAACTCACTTTGTATACACAAACAATTATTTAGAATGTTTAAAATCTATTCAGAAATTTCACTCGCACGAGACTAAAAACGAGAAAATAATTGTTTAAATAAAAATACATATTTAATATAGCACGTATTTAAACTGGGCTAAAAAGTGTAAAATAATTCCTCCAAGCCCCCTACCCCTATACACATACACAAGAAAATTTGTACTGATGAATTTTTCATGGCTATGACAATACTGGTAGGATTTATAGCGTAAAACGTGGGATGCATATAATAGTTATAAATGAACTAATAATGCATTAATTATGTATTTTTCGTTGCAAATCATACAAGTATTGTCACTGTTATTAAAAATTCGCAAGCACAAAAGTTCTGGACTATCTGTATGAGGTTAGGTATCTGCCAGGACCTGGGAGAAATTATTTTTTACTTTTCAGTCCGATTTAAAAACGTGTTTTATTACATATGTATTTTATGTAAATGATAATTATCAACAACAGCACACTCATAAGGCCACAAGCACTCAAGGCAGTCGTCTGCACGGCACAGCCTCACAAACACGACGCTGTAGAATAGAAAGGAGGGAGGTATCGGCAAACTAAGACATTGTCCAGACTGGCAATAAAGTCTGTTATAAAAGCTGCTTTACTATCAGAGGTATCAGCAAATAAGCATGTCTGGCTAAAAAACAGAAATGGACAGCTAAACGCTTGTATGTTGGTGGGACTTTTTAAGCACATTAGGGTCTATTTAACTTCATGAGTCCTTAAGCCATGGCAGTCGGCTTATTCTTGAATGAGTTAGATTATACTCAAAGAAGACGACACTGGGAACTTGTTCAAATGGTTCAAATGGCTCTGAGCACTATGGGACTTAACTTCCGAGGTTATTAGTCCCCTAGAACTTAGAACTACTTAAACCTAACTAACCTAAAGACATCACAGACATCCACGCCCGAGGTAGGATTCGAACCTGCGACCGTAGCGGTCGTGCTGTTCCAGACTGTAGCGCCTAGAACCGCTCGGCCACCCTGGCCGGCTGGGAACTTGTCATTCTTCTTTTGACTTAAGAGCTAAACGAGCTTTATACGAACGTGTTGAAGCGCCAATGACGGCGTCTGTTTTGTTGGATGTGGCAAACTCGGAAACATCAGGCAAATGACCATGGTTGACCATAAAACGAAACGTAGACCCAAAATAAATACATATCTCAGTCGTACTCATCCCATCACGAAGACCACGTGCATTGATTTCTTCGGTGTACTTCAGATTACAGTTTTAATCTGGCCATTGGGGAAATGAGTATTATTAGAAGCCCTAAAATTCCCTTCGTAGGCATAGCCAGGATGTGGCATGGAGATTTCATTTTCCTAAGACTCGAGAGCAGACGAAGTCATAAGCAGACGAGTCCCTGATTAATATTGAACGCCAGTGGGGTCGTCGGTGTCGCTCGTCCAATTACGGCTGACAAGGGGCAGGCCAACACATCACTTGCTGGCAGCAGATTTGTTTGCCGCCGCCCGCTCCTCCCGCCACGGGTATATTAACTCAGCCTGCGGGCCTCATTCCCACCCAGTTTTCTTCACTTTACGCGCGCCCGCTGAGGAGAGCTCGGCCAGGGCTCGGTAAGAGAACTGCTGCTTCACAGGCTGGACCGAGGCAAATCTAGGCTCCTGGACATCTTGCAAAGTGCCTGCCGGCAGCTAGGACTTACCATTTGTCCTTCGACACTAGTAACAAAAATCGCAGTATCTTACGTCATTAAACTACCTCTAACTCACACCGTAGTGTTTCATGGCAACAAAACGCTGCATTCGCCCAGAAGTATTCACGGATCTGATTCCGCTGCAATCATAATAATTCAATGTTTTCTAGTTTCATAAAATATACGAACCTAAAAATAAAATCCCCCCTCCTGTACCTTTATGTTACTCCCTTATCGCTGCAGGTGAGACGGTGCTTTATGCGACGTCAGCTCTACCTTACGAGGCATGGTAAACTCGAAATACAATAACAAAATTTCGAAGGTTGTTCAGGGTTACTTTCTCAGTATTGTGGTATATCGTTCTCGAGTGGCTCGCTGTAGAATAATTGAGTTTCATTTGATTTTTTAGCCGCGCGAGATTAGCCGAGCGGTCTTAGGCGCTGCAGTCATGGACTGTGCGGCAGGTGCCGGCGGAGGTTCGAGTCCTCCCTCGGGCATGGGTGTGTGTGTTTGTCCTTAGGATAATTTAGGTTAATTACTGTGTAAGCTTAGGGACTGATGACCTTAGCAGTTAAGTTCAGTAAGATTTCACACACATTTGAACATTTTTGACTTTTTACCCCGATTGATCTCTGCATCTATACTGCACTGAAACTATCTGCACATCAGTGCAAGGTGTGCCCAAAAGCCATGAAATATATAAATATTTGTTGGCAACATAAGTACAAAATTTTAAAATTCTTCAGGGTAGTTACCGTTATCATCTATAAATTTTTGCCAGCGCGTCACCCATGATTGGCAAGCCCCCTGGAAGGTCTCGACCGGAACCTCGAGTAAGGGCATTGTCATAGCCTTTTAGATCTCCTCAGTGCTCTCAAAACAGCGTCTTTTGAGCGCGGTTTTAATCAAAAATGGTTCAAATGGCTCTGAGCACTATGGGACTTACCTGCTGTGGTCATCAGTCCCCTAGAACTTAGAACTACTTAAACCTAACTAACCTAAAGACATCACAAACATCCATGCCCGAGGCAGGATTCGAACCTGCGACCGCAGTGGTCGCGCGGTTCCAGACTGTAGCGCTTAGAGCGGTTTTAATCCTGGGGAACAGGAACAACTACGCCGGAGAGGGACTGCAGGGCGGCTGCAGTAGCATTACCAAATTGTGGTTGACCAGGAACTCGAGGACGCGCAAACGTGCGGCTGTGCGCGCTGTTGTAATGCAGTAGCCAGGTGCGGCGACGTCTTATCGCACTCAGAGGACTCTTCCTCTTAATTTTTCGAGGACATCGACATAGTAAAGGGCATTAACGGTCTGTCCTTGGGGTACAAACTCTTTGTGCACCACATCTTTGCTGTCGAAGAAGACAATCAGCATCGTTTTCACCTTGGACTTGCCCATCCTCGCCTTCTCGGGTTCTAGGGACTCTGAGGTGTGCCATATCGAACTCTGGCGCTTCGTTTCCAGGTCGTACACGAAAGCACATGTCTCGTCACCAATAATAATGTTGTCCAAATAACTCTGTTCAGTGTCCACACTTTCCAACCGTCCACTCGCGATCAACACTCGACTGGCATTTTGTTCGCCAGACAGAATTTTCCGTACCAGCTTGGCGCACATTTTTCTCATGTGCAACTCCTCCGTAACAATGTTGAACACGGAACTGTTTCGAATGTTGAGAGTGTCAGCTAAAAACCGAACACTCAATTGGCGGTCAAAATTCAACAATTCACGAACACGACTCAGGTTCTCTTCGTTTCTGCTTGTTGATGGTCTTCTAGAAGGTCGTCGTTGAGCCCCTTCCTGGACGTCCTTAAACTTCTTCACCCACCTCGTAAGTTGCACGTAGCTCATCGTAGACTCCCCATAGGGTTGATTAAATATTTCGTGAGTGTCGAAAGGGTTTTTATCGACCTTTTGCAAAACGTGATCGCCCAACGCTGTTCGACTGAATCAACCAAAGCGCGCCGTGACAAGGTCGCGAAACAGATGTGTACTTATTCATCTATGCTGATGGTACGAGTGCTCGCTGCAGAGTGAGCTTTGGGCACTGTAAAGCTAGGGTGTCCCCCCTCCCCCGCAACCGGTCCGAGCGCGCTGCGACCACTAGCACCGTGGTAAAAAATAATATTTCATCACTTTTTGGATACACGTTGTATGCTATGTTCTTGTTTTGAGATAATCTTTTTCTATTTACTCACAGTACTTGCTGTTGCAAGGTTGTCACAACTTTCACCAAGTGGAATTCCCTGATTTCCAGAAAAGTTTTAGCATTTTTCCCTGACTAATTTTGAGATCTCAAGGGTAAGTAAAGACAATGCAAGGACTTTAAGAGTAGTTGGAGGAGGAGATTAGTGTTTAACGTCCCGTCGACAACGAGGTCATTAGAGACGGAGCACAAGCTCGGATTAGGGAAGGATGGGGAAGGAAATCGGAAGTGTCCTTTCAAAGGAACCATTCCGGCATTTGCCTGAAACGATTTAGGGAAATCACGGAAAACCTAAACCAGGATGGCCGGAGACGGGTTTCAAGCGTCGTCCTCCCCAATGCGAGTCCAGTGTGCTAAACTGCACCACCTTGCTCGCTCTAAGGACTTCAGTTTTTCGAAACGTGTGAGCAAAAGTCTTAAGTACTAACAACAACATTTTTTTTATGAACTGTTTTTAGATGGAGAAAGGAAGCCAAATGGACAATGTTTTATTAAGACCAGTGATGTTATTTTATTTCACACAAAAATATGCATTTCGCTGGGGCCGCAAAACAGGATTAAAATATCTTCACTGATTTCAGAAATAACCTCAGAAAAAAATAAATTTCTTGAAAGAAGTATAAAAGGCAGGGAAGAATTGTGTAAACCAACACTATACGTGAGTGCCAATAAAATATTGGTTCTATTATGTTCATCATTGTTGGTTATTACGTCCTGTGTTGTGTCTATTATTTTACAGGTATTGTGTGATTTTTCTTTCAAGCAATACGTGAGTACATAGCGTACAAACTGCCGGCGACTGCCACAGTTCTCTTCTTATCGTCCGTACTTTCTCATCTATAAACTACTTTCGAAGTGTCAAAATGTACTAGCATTTGTGGCCTCTGGCCTGCCGAGGAGCACTGCAGTCCTGGCTGCACGAATAAACCACGAAAATCCGCCACAATACGCCACACACAAACAGACCAGACCTGCCGGCAGATCGGTGAGACTAGATCCGACGGGCAGGGCCTGAAGACGACTGGGAAAGCATAGGCTTCAGATCGGCAAGGCCGATCCGTTAGAGATGGCCCTTGGTTTCGGCACGTCATGGAAGTCCACTCTTGTGGCCAGCTATTTGCATGTCACAGACACCATGTTGATGAAATGAGGCCGCGGTGATCAATCCATGCAACAAATAACTTGTGCGAATACTCTGAGAACCAATGCTAATAAGGTTAGATAGCAACTCACCGTAAAGACGATCGCTGAGCCGAAGACAGGCACGTAGAAAAGGCAATCACACTCACTCAACTAAATTTTTGGCCTACAGCCTTTGTCAGAAAACGACAGCACACACACACATTCACACAATCACTCAGACTTAGCCGGCCGCTGTGGCCACCGGTTCTAGGCGCTTCAGTCTGGAACCGCGCTGCTGCTACGGTCGCAGGTTCGAATCCTGCCTCGGGCATGAATGTGTGTGACGTCCTTAGGTGAGTTAGGTTTAAGTAGTTCTAAGTCTAGGGGAAAGATGACCTCCGATGTTAAGTCCCATAGTGCTTAGAGCCATTTTTGAACTCAGACATAACTGATGCCCACATGACTGCCGTCTCCGGCCGCTGCACCCCGCGCACAGCTGTAACATAGAGGAGCGAGCCGTCCGCGCCTTGCTGCGCCGCTCCGAGGCGCGCACTGCGTTCCAGTTGGAGCGCGCGCAAACGCGCCACTTCCTTTGATGTATCGACAACAGCCGGAAAACTGCGCAGCGCGGCGCGGCAAGACTCGGCGCAGCGCGGTTCGCCGTCCACACTGAGCGCGCAGAGCCGCGCAAGGCCGCTTTGCGCAGCGCGGCGCGGCAAGACTCGGCGCAGCGCGGTTCGCCGTCCACACTGAGCGCGCAGAGCCGCGCAAGGCCGCTTTGCGCAGCGCGGCGCGGCAAGACTCGGCGCAGCGCGGTTCGCCGTCCACACTGAGCGCGCAGAGCCGCGCAAGGCCGCTTTGCGCAGCGCGGCGCGGCAAGACTCGGCGCAGCGCGGTTCGCCGTCCACACTGAGCGCGCAGAGCCGCGCAAGGCCGCTTTGCGCAGCGCGGCGCGGCAAGACTCGGCGCAGCGCGGTTCGCCGTCCACACTGAGCGCGCAGAGCCGCGCAAGGCCGCTTTGCGCAGCGCGGCGCGGCAAGACTCGGCGCAGCGCGGTTCGCCGTCCACACTGAGCGCGCAGAGCCGCGCAAGGCCGCTTTGCGCAGCGCGGCGCGGCAAGACTCGGCGCAGCGCGGTTCGCCGTCCACACTGAGCGCGCAGAGCCGCGCAAGGCCGCTTTGCGCAGCGCGGCGCGGCAAGACTCGGCGCAGCGCGGTTCGCCGTCCACACTGAGCGCGCAGAGCCGCGCAAGGCCGCTTTGCGCAGCGCGGCGCGGCAAGACTCGGCGCAGCGCGGTTCGCCGTCCACACTGAGCGCGCAGAGCCGCGCAAGGCCGCTTTGCGCAGCGCGGCGCGGCAAGACTCGGCGCAGCGCGGTTCGCCGTCCACACTGAGCGCGCAGAGCCGCGCAAGGCCGCTTTGCGCAGCGCGGCGCGGCAAGACTCGGCGCAGCGCGGTTCGCCGTCCACACTGAGCGCGCAGAGCCGCGCAAGGCCGCTTTGCGCAGCGCGGCGCGGCAAGACTCGGCGCAGCGCGGTTCGCCGTCCACACTGAGCGCGCAGAGCCGCGCAAGGCCGCTTTGCGCAGCGCGGCGCGGCAAGACTCGGCGCAGCGCGGTTCGCCGTCCACACTGAGCGCGCAGAGCCGCGCAAGGCCGCTTTGCGCAGCGCGGCGCGGCAAGACTCGGCGCAGCGCGGTTCGCCGTCCACACTGAGCGCGCAGAGCCGCGCAAGGCCGCTTTGCGCAGCGCGGCGCGGCAAGACTCGGCGCAGCGCGGTTCGCCGTCCACACTGAGCGCGCAGAGCCGCGCAAGGCCGCTTTGCGCAGCGCGGCGCGGCAAGACTCGGCGCAGCGCGGTTCGCCGTCCACACTGAGCGCGCAGAGCCGCGCAAGGCCGCTTTGCGCAGCGCAGCGCGGCACGGCGCGCGCTCAGTGTGGACCCGCCTTTAGATTCCAACAAACTACTCCTCCATCTCCCTGCCTCTCGTCGGCAGCTGCTAGGCTAGGCGCAAGAAGTGGTGGTAGCACTGACTGCAAGCTAAGGAGAGTGGTGGACATGGAAAGGATGAGGCCGTAGGAAAGCGGCGCACCCGGCCAGCGACGATGCATGACATCTCAGTAAACAAACAATTTCATCTACTGAGACAAAAATGAGATTTTTCCAGTGTTTTTTTTTTCAAATTTCCCTAATACACTTGAAGTTCCCTGAAATTTCCTGATTTCCAGAACCTGTGGCAACCCTGTGTTGACAACAGTGATGCTCACCTCTGTGCCCTCAAACTTGCATTCAGTACTGCTCAGTTCTCCCTCGGGTTTATTTTTCCGACTGTTAGTTGTAAGGTAATAGTGCTGTATGGATAGGTTTTGGTGATTGCATATTACAGGCTTTTTCACTGTTGTGCAGGTATTTAGGGTAATACGCCAAGCAAATCATTATTACATTATCATTGTGTAACACGCCATCAGGCACCAGGAGTCCCTTGCACAAAGATACTCAGATAATATCCCTGAACAAACTCTGAAATTTTATCGGTGCTGTTCGTGTTCAACCTTTATAACGTACAGGAGCACGCACGGAGACGGTGAAAAAGGAAGAGGATGCCGCCCTTGGTGTCCTAGTATGACGACCAGTTATGAATTGACAGCTCAGATTGGTACCTACTTCACAGTAGGAACGCAAAGCCTCATGTCGGTGCGTACGCTTAACACATTTAAAAGAAACGAGACAGTCGTTTGACGTTCCTAGGCGGAAACCTACCGCAACTATTCGACCTTCCTTATTCTTTTACTATCAGTTCACACCGACTTTTTCTCCGCTCCGGGTCACTTATGTCTCAGGAGTATACGTTTAATGAAGACGACTTTTACTAATGCTTTTAGTGTGTACTGTTGACTAGTTTTTGGGGGTGAAGTTAGAGAACTGAATCCAGATGTCGCCACACAATTTTAATGTCGCCATATGACGAGCTGACTGTTACTAATGCTTATAGTGTGAATTGTTGACTGGTTTTTGGAGGTAGAGAACGGTATCCAGATGTCGCCACACAATTTTAATGTCGCCATATGACGGGCTGATATCCGTTAATAGTGTCGGATGTCATAAATCTTCCACTCCACCGCAGAGTGATCGCGGTTTTGAAAATTCCTGACAAATTAAAACTGTGTCAGACAAGGCCTCGAACCTGGAAGCTTGCTTTTAGATGGAAAATGGCCCTACCGAGTAAGCCATTCAGGCACGCCTCTTGGCTCATCCTTAAATCTTCATTCACAGTTTCCAGTCCCTGTCGGCACACAGTTTTTATCTGCCAGGAAACTGCAGCGTCATATTCTATTACTCCACGCAAAAATTCGGAGTCATTTAGGTTTCAACACTCGAGGATGGCGCACAATAATAGTACGACTACGGCAACTTTTCATCTTCAAAATTCAATCGCCATTCAATCTTCTAATATTTTTTCCTTGATTTATCGCTTCTTTCACTTCTGGTAATGTTTGGTTAATGTGAAAACGTCATGTTGCACGATGATTCGAAGTCAACAATGAATTGCGGGTTCGACTGTGGCTGGGCAAGTCTGTTCAAAGAACAGAAGAAAATCAAGGACATATCGCTTCCTATAGGACCATGCCCAATGAAACACTGGTGCTCAAGCCAACCTTCGTTACAAGCATCTATATCTAAATATACACTTTGCATACCATTGTGAAGTATGTAGCAGAAATTACTTAGCATGGTACTATTTGTATGCGTTTCTTCTCCTTCCAATCGCGTATGGAGTGCCGGAAAGTTACTTAAATGTCTCACGGCATGATGCAGAATGTTTCTTAGTTTCCTCGCATAACAACTGTTCTTCAAATTTTATAAGCAGGCTTTCGAATGAGAACTGGTATCCACTTTTCTTCATTTCGTGACACTCTCCCGTGAATCAAACAAACCTGTGATCATTCGCGCCAGCCTTCTTTCTACACGTTCGGTTTCCCCTGTTAATCCGATCTGCTGTTGGTCCCACACACTACAGCAATATTGTAAGATGACACACTCAAGTCATTTGCAAGAAATCTCCCTCGTAGAATGAGTGCGTTTTCCCAGTATCTGCCAATGAACAATTGCGCCTATGTGATCGTTCCATTTCATATCCCTAACAAATAGCTACGCCCAGGTAATTGTATGAGCTGACTGGTTCAAACTATGAATCACTGATAGCCTACTGCAGTCTTAGGATACGACATTTTTCGGTTAATTGTATGAGCTGACTGGTTCAAACTATGAATCACTGATAGCCTACTGCAGTCTTAGGATACGACATTTTTCGGTTTGTGAAGTGCATAACTTAACATTTCTGCACACTTTTACCCTGCCGTTACATGCCCTAGAGACGCTCCACTCACGTCAAGAATGCAACGGTCGGCAACATGCTTTGTTTTCCTTCCTTTCGTGGGTATCCTCATTATTCAGTATGCTGGCACGGTGCTAAATAACAATAAAGCAAACATCCAGATAGAATGCGTTACACCAGAAGTTCACCACACCGACATAAAGATAAAAATTTGCGTTGATACGCCGTATAACAGTTTAGAGCTGGGCCGTTCCGATGTTAAAACCAGAAAAGAAAAGATGCGGTAGCTGACCTTGCTGACGGGCACGGCTTACGAGTTCGTTGCGTAACCACCGCTTACAACTTGCAGCTCAGGCGAGAATAAAAGCGGAAGCTCTATTCCGCATGTCAGCGATCTCCTACAGTTGAAAATATCGTTTTTTTTTTTCATTGTATTCCCTTTGTCAGAAAAGTTCCAGGGCAGTTTTTTTTTTTTAAACAAGAAACTACACTTATCTAGCAATGATTCTAGGTCCTATCGAAGTAGTCCCCTTAGTTATCTATACAGCATTTCTGGAGGTCTTGGAAGCAACCAGGAAAATTTTCAACTGCCTTGTTCGTAAGCTCATTTGCCACAACTCGTTTGATGTCTGCGATATCCTGAAGAAGCCTTCCTTTCAGTCGTCTTTTCACTTGAGGAAGCGAGAAAAAATCGCAAGACGAGAGGTCGGCGAATATGGCGGATGTGGGGTGACAATAACAGTGTGTCTGGCCAGATATTCGGTAACAGATACAGCAGTATGGGGTCTTGCATTGCCATGCAGTAAGAACCATTCCTGAGAATGCCACAAATCACGACGGCGACGTTTGGTTCACTGTTTGACCTGGAGGGACATACTCATTAAGAACTAATCTTTTACTATCAAAGAAAGCTACCAACATTATCTTTGTTCTTGAAGGTTGTCGTTTGACTTTTTCCGTGGCTGACGTGATCCATGACGCCGCCATTCAGGACTTTGGCGCTTCGTGTGAGGGTCATAGTAGTAGCACCAACGTTCATCCTTAGCAATAAACTTTGACAGAAATGCGCGATCACGTCTGGCTCTATCCAGTAGTTCAGCAGAAATTCTTCGCCTTTCTTGTTTCTGTTCGTCTGTTAGAGTGTGAAGGACGTGCACTAAGTTTCTGTTTCCCTAAATCTTCGCGTAAAATTTTAATTCCACACACCACGACTCAAATTAACTTCTCCTGATACCACACGATCCGCGTTTGTATCGGTATGTGCTGTAGACGGGCAACCAGCTCAGGGATCGTCTTTTACTGAATCTCTGCCTTCACGAAATCTTTTGTGCCACTCGAAAACACGACTTACTGAAAGTGCCTCGCCTGCGTATGCTTGCTGAATCATTGTCCACGTTTCACTAGGGGTTTTCCCGAGCACAACGCAGAACTTAATATTCACTCTTTGTTGACAGTCAGCATCCTTTGTGCCCCGGAACTAATGTGCCAGGAACCCAAACAGTGTGTTGCTAAGCACGGCCCTGCCACCTACTTAGTTTGTACAGAAACATGGCCAATGTCATTTCAAGGACGTGTACATAACAGGTAACATAAAAGAACATTTGTTCCTTTTTAGTCTTGCAAACTCATAAATAAAACATAACTTGTCCTGGAACATTTATGACAAACGGAGTATTCATTGTCGATGCAACTGTGATTTAAGCTGTCTGTTAAGGTACCCAGTCGCTTTAATTCAAGGATGGACAGACCGCGACCACATTGATCTCATGGTGGCCCATCTCTCACCGTTCGTTCTTGTAGTCGTTTCCCCCCCTTCCTCACGGAAACGAGAGTGGGTCCTCATAGAATTGAAGTTCTTTTGAGCCACGCCGGTGTAGCTGGCACTGGGGCAGACGGATCCCAATTCAGAGTGATGACGTACTCGTTTATTTCCGTGAACGTGTAAGCATTTCCTTCATGATCATCGGTCAATAACAATATAGGAAAATTTTACATGGTAATCATTTTTTGCGTACATACTTTTTCGTTCTTCTCTCCTTAGGCGTTATTGCGAAGATTCACTGTTCCACGAGAAGAAAAATGCAAATGGCTCTGAGCACTACGGGATTTAACTACTGAGGTCATCAGTCCCCTAGAACTAAGAACTACTTAAACCTAACTAACTTAAGGACATCACACATATCCATGCCCGAGGCAGGATTCGAACCTGCGACCGTAGCAGCAGCGCGGTTACGGACTGTAGCGCCTAGAACCGCTCGGCCACTCCGGCCAGCCCACGTGGAGAAGATCTACAATTAAACCTACAATCGATAAACCAGGACCAAAGAGGAACGGCAAATTACAGGACGATAAATTACAGGATAGCTGGACCGAAAATTATTCTTTTGTGTAGTCGCTGAATAATATCACTGCCCTATCAGCAAAAGTGCTGTAGCTAGCTAAGGAGACACAGCGACAGTCTCTTTTTTTTTCCCGGCCCTTTCGTAGTCTCAATGATAGGTTTGCGGCCTGCGGTTCTGACAAGTCTGTACACCCCTCCTTTAATTCATCTCACGTCAAATATCGCGAAGTGAAGAAGGGTTACGTTACTTTGTATTATTAGTGTTTGTTAACTGTAAATACCATATTTTGCGTGAGTGTAAATTGGGTAAAATTCAGACTACCGAAATCAGTTTCTCACGTATACCACGATGCCATACAGTGTTAATGCCCTAAAACATAACAATCTTTTCTTTTCGCGCCCATTTCTTTAAATTATGCCTAAATTTCCATTATTTTCGCTAGGATCACGACCTTAGCACCTAGCACATGGTCCAGAAAATAATGTTCTCGTAACACTTCCATGTGACGATGAGCTTGCAGTGGCTGTCGAATTAATTAACGGCAAAATAAATCGTATTAAATTCAAAAAGCGACAAGTTGCATGTCATGACAACATAAACCGCTTATCAGTTTTCTTCCTTTGCATCACAATTTTAACATATACAGAAGAAACGCAGTAGCTGAAGTCACCCATACCAAAATGGCTCTGAGCACTATGGGAGTTAACATCTATGGTCATCAGTCCCCTAGAACTACTTAAAACTAACTAACCTAAGGACATCACGAGGCAGAGAAAATCCCTGACCCCGCCGGGAATCGAACCCGGGAACCCGGGCGTGGGAAGCGAGAACGCTACCGCACGACCACGAGATGCGGGCTCACCCATACCAGTCGACGTTTAAATGGCGTGTGTATCAAACAGACCATTCACATTTCACTGTAAAGGCAATGAACTGTCCTATAAGTATGACCGCTTATGGCGATCATGTGGGTAGCGGTAGCTTGGTAACACGACACATGGTACTGCCGAGTGAGTGACGCGCTGTGCCAAATTTTGGAGCAAGGAAAGACGTTTTGGTATGAATCACTCAGTACTGTATGATGTACCATAAAGTCACTTTTCCTTTGAGATGGATTAATACATAATACGAAGTCACTTACCTTAATCCGAATCATTCATATGTGATCAGTCAACAGCGTTTATAAAGGACACAAGTTTTGTGGTATAACTCATCACTTTAACGGTTGACAAAGCAATAGATGAGGCACTATGCACTTCACAAGGAGGGTTCCATGCAACTAGTTTCCTGACAAGTGCGATCTTCTTTGAAAGTTACACGACAGGACACAAAATGAAAGAAGTATTCATTATTCTAGGTAAGCAGACAAGCGACAATTACAAAATGGCGCAGTTCAGAGGAGTAGCACATTCAAAACTTTATTTCTGAACGTAATGTGGCAGTAAGGATAAAATAAAAAAATTAAATGCTTCGTTAGCCTCGTTTTAGAATGATCAAAGCGCCGAATGATTCAGGAAGCTCTTTAACGTCATGCCTGGACCAACTGGTATTAACGGCTACTCGTTAAGGGGCTTAAATCTTCCTTTAGCAAAGTACCTTTTAATTACTCGAAATAATGTTTCGACTTCTGGAGTTTTGCACTCAACAGTCAACAACTGGCAAGGAGATTTACACTAGCCTGAGTACGCTTTGTGTCTGTAATAACTGTAATCTTAGAATTAAGAATGGATCATGATCCCTATAATTAAGCTGAGAACGTGTCGCTGGCAGCAACATCTCATTATTTTTCTTCGTATCGCAAGTAACAAAGAGACAAACCTCTTTTAATGAGATATTATGCACTTTATTCTTTCTTTCCAGTACCTCCCATGTTCCCAATCTATCCCTCTGTCTCTGCCACACTCATATATATATATATATATATATATATATATATATATATATATATATATATATATATATATATATGTGTGTGTGTGTGTGTGTGTGTGTGTGTGTTCAAATGGCTCTGAGCACTATGGGACTTAACAGCGGAGGTCACAGTCCCCTAGAACTTAGAACTACTTAAACCTAACTAACCTAAGGACATCACACACATCCATGCCCGAGGCACCGTAACGGTCGCGCGGTTCCAGACAAGCGCCTAGAACTGCTCGGCCACTGCGGCCAGCCATGTGTGTGTGCGTGCGTGTGTGCGCGCATCAAGGGAGCTATGTGGCTTGCCTCGAGTGATCCAGGCGAACTTACAAGTCATACAGATGACGCTTCGTCTGACAACTATCGCCAAAAGGGAACTAAATATTACGAAAAAAGAATGTCACGAGACGACCCGGGGTCTTTGACATCTGTCAGGTACTAAAGACAGTAATAGTCAACGTTAGTATCAATTCAAAACGAAAAAATAACTTTATTATCTTTTCAATTTTAAATAGTTCACTGGAATACTGTCGAGTATTTTACACAGAAGCAACATAATTATCATGATTTGTACAAGAAATATGCCAATACTGAAATGTGTAACAAAATCAGAAATCAATCTGGCGATTCAGCGGGGACCGCTTAGCTGCTGAAAACACCCTCAGCATCCAAGTACACACCTGCTGTGCTATTTTTGCGTCTGATCTGGCTCATAAATCATTCAACGTCCACTGAACCACCGGACAATTCTCCGCATATGCTTGCTCGCCGCGGCTCTGGTTTCCCGCAGCATGTCAGCCGTCACGCATCGCTGGCGCCGCCGCATCCTCCACAGCCGAGCAGCAGTGCCACCTCCACCAGACGAAGGAAACGACCCGAGTTTCGTGCGGAGCTGCCATTGCAATCAACAGCACACCCACAGTGAACAACGTCTAGTGGCAGTTCCCAAACTCCGACGGCAGGATGCACGCCCAGGCACCCATTATCCTCCAATTCCGTTCTGTACAACGGACGGTACATTTCAACATCAATCGACTCTTACAGCGGCGATAGCAGTACGTGACACATTCAGTTTAGGTCACAGTATAGCACAGAAAAAAGTTTTGATGGTATTTCATTTCCAGAGTGGTGAAATATTGCGATATATAATAACCAAACACACAAAATAATGTACTGTGGAGGAAGGATGGCTCAGTAGGTTGACGGGCACGGGACGTCACAATGTAAAAGCCGGATGGTCGCCAAATAGGAGTGCAGATCTGGATGAGATGGTTTCAAGTAAGTCCAAAGTAACTTCATTGAATAGCTAAAATCAAAGGACTGACAAATTCAACGATAAAACCGTAACACCAAGAGTGCGGTGGGATGGGGGGTTGGTTTGTGCCCACCTTTTGAAAGTACTGTAATGTAGACTGGTCTGTATTTTAAAATTTTGAAAAAATATTTATGGTTTTTAATTATTTCTTATATCAGATTCCGTAACTGTTTCAAATTTTTCAATAAAACTTGCCCCAAAAATTTAAGCCTTAGTAGTAAACGTGACTTTTTGCAACAAACGTAACATGCATATATTTAAATTCAGCACCCTTCTTACACATCTACGTATGTTGTGGATGAAAATCAACAATTAACGACATCTGTATTTTCCGAATTTTTTGTGGTGGTCATAAAGTACCCTTCTACTAGGTGTAAACATCACGGAAAATGCAGATATTTTCAGGTTCTGCACCCTACCTATACATCAACACCTATTTAAAAAGTATGTTGATAAAAGATAAACATATTTGCTAGGATTAGGAATTCGCGATTTTAGGACACACTTCTCTAAATTCGATCTATTTCAGCGCCTAAAAGGGGAATAAAGAAGCCATAGCCACGAATGTTCAATGTTACGAACATCGCACGGAGAGAAATCAACAAGCATTCAGCTGGTACACTGTTCGGCAGTAGATGCCACCTTCTGCTTAAAGCTGCGATCAGCTGCAATATAACGTTTCGATATTTCGCTTCCTTTCTCCCTTTATAAAAACAGTGGGTTGGTTCTTTAAGGCAGTGGGCTGGTCGAATGAGGAAATGTTGGGTACTCACAGGACACTCTGAAATGCTGAGGTAGGTTCCCCACCTTTTCCGTGACAAGTGTGTGGCTGATATGTCTGAGAGTGTGCTTTGTGGTGTTTTTTATGCTGGATGGATATACAAATTAACCAAAGTGGGGATAAACCCAAATGGCACATAGTCTACCGCCCTCAGATATCCTAATAAGAAGGAAACCACAAGGTTAAACGTCATCACCCGACGGACGGATTATTTCTGATTTGATTCTCGTGGCATTTAAGATGTGCAACTGTGAGTTGACTCTCGCGGCATTTAAGCTGTGCAAGATGAAGTTCATGAGGACTGTTTAAGCACATTGTTGTTATCTCCAGACGTAAGAAACAAGAAACACACTTACGACGCGGTGACACCAAGTAGTACCACACTGATCGTCTTTCGCAAGGGGACAGATGTTTAGCGCTAGGTCAATCACTGTAGTAAGTCTGAGATAAGCTTGCGTTGTCAATTGGTTGAGCACAACAAAACAACGGCGCCAGTCTCAGTTTCGGCTTCAAATCGCGGTCCACGTATCTACATTTATACACCATAATCCAAATCACTCCAGGGTAAGCCTGTTATAGGCGCTTCAGTCTGGAACCGCGCGCCCGCTACGGTCGCAGGTTCGAATCCCGCCTCGGGCACGGATGTGTGTGATGTCTTTAGGTTAGTTAGGTTTAATTAGTTCAAAGTTCTAGGGGAGTGATGACCTCAAATGTTAGGTCCCATAGTGCTCTGAACTATTTGAACTCCAGGGTACGTTTGCAACCACGAATACTTTCGCCCTTCCCTGTTGCATTTACGAATGGCACATGGGAAGAAATAACGGTCGATAATATTCTGCATGAGCTATAATTTATCAGATTTTATCGTTGGGGTGATTTCACGAGACACTTGCAGGAGGAAATATCAGCTTGCCCGACTCGTCATAGAGTTTATGCCATCGGAATTTCAATAGTGAATCGCTCCGCGCACACAACGCCTAACGTCTCTTTTGTTGCATCTGCCACTGGAGTTTGTTGATAATCACCGGAATGTTCTCGCACTAACTAAATAGTCCCGTGAGATACGTGTCCTTCACTGAATTTTCTCTTTCCTTCTGTTAATCCTACTTGGTAAGTATGTCCAACAACACTCAAGAATCGATCGAGCACGGGTTTTGTAAGCCAATTCTTTCGTGTATGATTCAACTTTCCTTCAGATTTTTCCAGTCGCTCTCAGTCTGGCATCTGCTTTATGTGGACATTCCTTTAAAAGTGCTGGACTGTTTCACTTCTGTATTTTACCGTTGTTACGGTTTCCAATGATTTTTCACTAATAGCGTAACGGAACAGTTCTGGATCTCTTCCCCAGCTGACGCGCAGTGTGTTACATCCATTCAAGTTCAGGGTACAATGCAGTTCCTGCACAGCCGGCCGCGGTGGTCTCGCGGTTCTAGGCGCGCAGTCCGGAACTGTGCGACTGCTACGGTCGCAGGTTCGAATCCTGCCTCGGGCATAGATGTGTGTGATGTCCTTAGGTTAGTTAGGTTTAAGTAGTTCTAAGCTCTAGGGGACTGATGACCACAGCAGTTGAGTCCCATAGTGCTCAGAGCCATTTGAACCAAGTTCCTGCACAGAGTTTCAAATTTCCACGACGTTCATTCTGTAAACAATCGATGGGTATCTTTAATTTCGGTTGTATCCTTCTTCAACTGCTAATACCGCTAGATTAACTGGTTAGGGGTTACGGAGTACAAGCAAACGGTAGGTTGTAGCTTTCGTTGCAGATGTATAAGAGACGCGCACAGATGGTTCAACCGCAAGAGCTTTGATCGCGAAACAGTCAGCAAGCGCACGAGCTGAGCATCTGAACCCAATGTTGTTTCGCTACCCACCATTAAGTGTGGCAGGTACAGGAAACCAGTTAGTCCCGACAGAAAGAAGAAATTAAGGCAGTGCGGATACGTAAGTTGTGCAGCTGTGATTGGTAAAAGGGCGAGGGCGTTGCTGACGCAACGCGCGGCGCGGCCGGAGAAAGCGAGACGAGCCGTTGGCTGTGCCGGCACACAGCGCCGCCAGCGGCTTTCGCTGCACCGGCGCGCGCGGCTCAGCCCGGACACCCGGGAGGCCGCGTCTTCGCTGCCTGCCGCTGCACAAGTATTACGTAACGGCGCAGGTCGCGCCGGCTCCCACACGAGATGGGGGTCTACCTGCCTCTATCTAGCGACCTCTTCCACGCAGTACGGCTTCGCAGGGAAACCGTACACGTAGCTGTAGCCATGTCATGAATACGAGGCACCTTCTCTATCACAGGAAGGCACCATTCGTGCTTTTGGTGAAATGACTAATATTTCTGGCGTTTGGTTAACTTGCAAGAAAAGAATGTCCACCGGATCTGTAGGTTTCGTTAGGCAGTTTTAGCTTCAGCGCTGGTGGGGAAAAACTGGTCGTATGTTGTAAAGCTCCCTTAGCAGCCATTCCCATTCATACGAAGAATCTACGCCGCAATTTATATATTAACAAGCCGACAACTTGAAGATTCGGGGTTAATGTTAGGAAAAGGAATGAGGCGAAAAATGTTGCTGCGAAATATATATATATATATATATATATATATATATATATATATATATGTATATATATATATATATATATATATAATTTGTTACGAATTCATATATATATATATATAATTTGTTACAAATTCATATATATATATATGAATTTGTTACTAACGGCGAATAAATTCGCAGCAACATTTTTCGCCTCATTTCTTTTCCTAACATTAGCCCCGAATCTTCAAGTTGTCGGCTAGTTAATTTTCGTACTTGCTCACGTTAGTGGTAGAGGATGCCGGTTGCCCCCCTCCTCCCCCTCCCCCAAGCTCTTACCACCCCCCCCCCCCCCCCGCCCCCGCCCCCAAGGGGCAGAATTAGTGTATCACAGCTGTCTGCGTCTAGTGTTATTCCACGAAAAAGTGTGCGAACGTCTTCCGAATGTCTGTGAATCGTGTGACTTTGGCGGCGCTTAGAGTACCAACCCACTATTCAACAAGTCGGGTGAGGTAAACCGCCTAAAAACCACATCTAGGCTGGCCGGCACGCCATCCCTCTTTGCTCATTCGCCGGGAAGATACGATCCGGGGCTGGCGCGCCTTCTCGAATTCACAAGTGGCGTGCTAACGCGCGCGGCCATCCGTGCGAGTATTTCGAAGAAACGTGCGCCCCTGTAGTTACTTCACTGCACCGATGTTGCGTGCTCAGGGGGACATTTTTTATCTGCATTTTTCATGAACAACAATGTATTCATATCTACTTATAATAATATGCTTCTCTGGCCGTTATGTCGGAAAACTACGGATTCGCTTTACCGCTCCGTTGGAGCTTAGCCGAACAGAAAAATGACTGCATCACTAGAAATACTTCAAAACAGTAGGAAAGGTCGATGGCTTGCACTTTCTAATGGCTAAATTGTGCAACATTATCGAATGCCTTAAGACAAATACCTACCGCAACGTCTCACGAATTGTGGATACTGGACGCAACTACTGTAAAAGCATGTTGTACAGAAAAACCAAACAATGTGCAATCTTCGGTAGTTGTAGGCAGCACTAAAAATTCTGTTTCTACCTTAGTCCGCTTAGAGCATAACCCAAAATACGAATTAAATTTACGAAATGGCTACAGGAAATATTCACTTAGAATCCATGTGGTGCGCAACTAAAACACAAAAGCCGTACTATGGACCGAGAAATAAGAAGACACTGTAACCGGGAAAAGCACGTTGAAATGCGCCTCCAGAAAATATGATAAACCATTTTCTTCCCCACCTTTATCAGACTAAGACACCACTGTTTTTAAAATCGTCGATGTCAACACTATGTTGATTTTCAATCTATATTCAACTTTGTTCGATGTGTGAGAAACGATGGCCATTAGGTATCGTCATTCCTTGAATTTTTGCCTTCCGCGCAAAGAATTGCGATTCTCTTAACATGTCTTCCGCTCTTTTTTTCCTGCTGTATCATCACCAACTAAATTGTGCATACGCGCTCTTTAACCCCATAACCATCTCGCCTCCGTCATAAATAAAGTATGCCCATCTTGCCGCTGTCGTATATAAAGTATACCTAAAGGTAAAGAGTAAATAAGGACAACTGTACGAAGAAAAACCGCCATCTTCTCTGTGAGCTGAAGCAGCCTTCTCCGAGCCTACCCTTCCAAGAGATTAAATCTCCTCATCGTAGATTGGTATAGTAGCATTCATACATTATCGAGGAATTATTGTCGTCAACGTATTACGATACGCGCTCCGTCTTAAAATTATGAAAGCGGAGAGATCGTGCATGTGTCATTTTCTACAGTTAGTTTAGACACAGGCCGATAAGTCAGTCAATGAAATAATACTCCACTGTGACTGCCGATGGCACTGGCGATTACAGTTACGTCGTTTTACTCCAGTAGTATACCGAATCCCTTTTTAGTAACTTCATTTGCAGATATGTCACTACAATGAAAGATTTCTTAAACAAGTTCTTTGGCAACTATCAACAGTACAGCTAGATTAACACAGTAAGTGACGCGAAAACTGTGATCAGGTCAACGGCAATCTGAACTCTATACTCGACACGGAAGGCTTTCAGCGGAAAATCTTGGTTCCACATGTTCGTTCATTATGCACCACACCCCACCGCTGACGGAAATTTTCGGAGGGCAATGGATTACGCAGTCTTCTTCGGTATCAGCCTGCTTTCGCCCTGAACAATTATCATATAAGATATCCCTAATCGCAAACACTGGGTGGCGCTAAGAGATCATTTACGACATATTAGCGTAACATTTTTATCGGTAAGCGGCCACGCCTCTACGTCTACTGAAAGGCGCGATAAAACGCATAAATCTCTGGTTTATATTTAAATGTCTACTCTTGTACAGCCTGCGTGGCAGGAACAAATAAGTTCAGTCGTTTACACTGAAGTACAAAGAAGTATCAGTAGCAATAAGTAACGTATGAGCTCCGTGTATGAACGCTGACTACGTTCAGTTTGTATTGGTTGTATTACTGTGACAAGAATTGTCTAGTGGGTACGACAGCTTATTACATCAGTGTCTATCCCTAATATCTTGGTATGTCAAAATGCCCACTCTGTGTCAATGTTGACTAGTTACAGTGGCCCAAATGAGCGTAACAGAGTTGGAGTACGGCAGGCAAAGATGTGATTAACAGTGGTCACGGTTTCTCATACTCAGTCCGTGAAATATCGAACCAGTTCCAGATACCACATTCAACGGTAAAGAACCATGTGGAAGCACCTGAGGCTTACACTCACTTACGGAAGTGCACCTGGTAAGTTTCATTCGAGAGTACAACCATACTCAGTTATTGTTATTTTTAGTTTAAATATTTGGAGCACCACAGATTTCCCGAAGATTTATCATTCCTGGTTTTCAGAAATGGGCTACAACATACAAATCAAGGATCAACAGCCTTTCTTGAAGAGAAATTGATTATACTGGCCCCGGATTGAAGGACAATACAAGGACACAGTATGAAGTTTCGAACCATGTGTGGTAGTCAGCGATGTGTTGGATGGATGAACTCTGCTAATCATGGGAACTTGATCCACAATGAGTTTTGACCAAAGCAGTCTTATAGAATGGACTTGTTTCCCATGGGCTGGCATTTGTCTACCAGTTTTAACTCCGCTAATTATAAATGGCAAAGTGTGTACTTGCGAATTTTTTGCTAACCACACAGTACCAGCGATCTAAAACCGAATCATCGCATTTTTTTATATAAAAATGTCAATTCACATAAAGGGATGCGTTTTTACGGTCGTTTCCAGGTGTGCAGGTTGATCATTCGAGTGCACGCGGATCATTCGACAGTCTGCCGTGATATTTCGGCCCAGAGAAGTCCGGCCATCTTCAGATGAGCAGAAAACTATTAAAGGGCCCAGATGCATTCAAAAATTTTAGCTCAAGTTTCCGGTTTCTGGATTCAGTAATCAAAGAATCGATGGGAATACGTGTTGTCGATAATCTTACAAATCATGATAGCGGCTTTCAACCGGATAAAAACTGGAATCCTATAATTAAAATTGGCCGGTCACCGCGGAATCGAGGGGGTCATTCGATACTCCATGATTAGACCATCTCCGATCACCGAGGGCAGAACACACAAATCGACCGTAAAAAGAGAATAAATGAAATATAATTATTATTCTACAACTTTGGTCTTAAACCGGCTGAACGTCTCCGACACTTCACTCATAACGCCCAAGGGGCTAGAGAACAGTTCCCCATACCGTAGAAGTGCTGGAAGAAATTTACTGCAGATATCATTCGCAACTCCATTGAAAGTCTACCGGCAATGTCCCAGAACGTGACAGGAGCCATTGGTGCCATACTCAACCACAAAGCAGCTCAGCTCGTGAGTTTCCAATGTTTTTTACATCTAATGCAGGAAACTCGACAAGCATTCTACCAATAGCAAGCATCTTACGTATTGTATCCGAGAAGGAATAGCTTGCCCCAGATAATCCCTGTGGCCTAATGAATTGCTGATGTGAGTGATTTTGGTTGTTACAAAACCATACCGTCAGACAATCCCTGTGGCCTAATCAACTGCCGGTGCATTTTATTATATAGTGTGCCCCATAAAAACATTTAGAGACATCGGGGGCTTGCGGAGGGTGTGTTTAGCAACAAACTGAGGGTAGGAACTCATGTCCAAAGCAGCGTCCAAGTTATGAGGGAAAACACATGACGCCAGTCAAACTTTCGGCGGAAATAATGAGTTTGTACATTGCGGATTGCAAGCGGAATTGTCGCGATGTATACAACAGCATTAAGGACGTTAGACAACGGCGAATGCGTTCACGTCAACACTTCAGTGGCCACTAACCGCAATGTCAGCGTACTAACTCACGTTTACTGCCCAAGAGATGGTCAAACGGCAGGCTTTGTCGTCTATAGATACGAAGCTGTGTAGCGTTGATGGGCGTTTCTGTTCCACGAGACACCATCTATAGCTCTTTGAAGTTTCTTGGCAGCCCTAAATATATTGTGCGTGTTTAGTGTTCCTCGTGTAGGTGTCTTCTCAGAATTTCAAGAACTATTACGTCGTGAACAAAATAAGAAACTTCCCCATTCGATTAGTTGTTAACAACAAAGTTCGGAACTGTCTCGCTAAATCTGGAAAGAAATCTAAATTTCCCAAAATAGTGAGCACTGCTTTGCAGCACCTTCCCCCCCCCCCCCCCAAAAAAAAAAAAAAAAAAAAAAAAAAAAAAAAAAAAAAAAAAAAACCGTTACAAGTAGTAAGTTACAGTAAAACTGCTTATGGCGCAGTCGTCCCTTTGTGTGGAGATGTTCCTCATAATCGTCCGGCCACTGCAATTTACTAGTGTCAATGGTATTCGAGTTTTCTACTGTCTCAACATGCAACATGTTTCATGGTAACATAATTTATTCTAAACACTGTACGAGCGAAATATCACGTACTATCTAGCACCGAAATGTAGTTTTAGCTGACGATTCCATGAAACCAGGAGTTAAATACACAAATAAAACTAGGCTGTAAAGTAGAGCCTTTCAAGGCTGCTTAACATCAATAACGGACATCACAGTGTTAACGAAGTCTATAAAAGTATTTGGCTTTTACACAATTTTATCTGTTTCAAAAGACCTAATTACATCAAAGCAATCCACAAGGCAATAACTGTGACATGAACATAAGCTGAAACCATAGTACCTCATTGGCCTTCAATCTTTGAACAAAACGGCAGTTGCATATTGATATGTACCATGTATACTAACAGGTTGTTCGCTTAAAAGTTTCTGCGTGGGTACATATTAAAAACTGTAACCTCTGTACATACTGTTTCTATCGAAATACCGAGACTACGCAAGACGAGCTGTGTGCCGCACTGAAAGCTCTTTCTGAGAAGGTATTCATGAATTCTTGAGAAGAGGAACACGAAGTTCTATTAACGTCGAGGGCAAGTTGGTCTGCAAAGTTTTCTGCGCGGAACACTGGCTGCGCAAGACTTACGATTCACGCTCGAATAGTCCAACACTTTGGGAAGAAATACACAGCCACTCATTAAGATTAAAATATGGCACCCTCTAAAAACGTTTCTCGCTGGTTTTAAACGCTGCTAAGACATGTAGTAAAATATATGCCGTAAGTAGTTGCGGAACACTCGAGGGGCAGCTACTTTTTATTATTCCCAGTGCTTTGGATAATGCCTGTAACAAAGAGAAAGAACCCGAAGACACCCGATTAAGAAGATTGCAGACGAATGGCTTCAGCGCATCACATAGAGCTCATATTTAGTGTTTTTTTTTTAATAATAACCGACATGAGAAAGTAAAAGAACAAAATCTGAGTTTATGGGAGGTGAATGAAGGCTTCGATTTGTTGGGAAGATTCTCCAACAGTGCGGTGCATTTGTAAAGAGAATCGCATAAAAGGCGATTATGCGATCAGTTCTCGAACACTGGTCCAGCGTATGCAGTCCGTACCAAGTAGGCACTAAACTAAATATCGTACGAATTTAGAGACGCTCTGCCAGGATCGTAACGGGTCGACCCAACAAGAAAGTAGAACAGAGGTGATAAGGCATGTTAAACACGAATATTTGGAAGAAAGGTGGACATCTGGCTTGCGAAACCCTGTCGGGAAAAATTTAGAGAACCTGTATTTGAAAGGGAAAAATTTAGAGAACCTGTATTTGAAAAAGAGAGTGAGACCAGAATGTTGCCACCATTGTATATCTCATTTAGGGATCACGAGAAAATGCCGGTTTTCCCCGGCTCAGTATGCAAATGGAACAGAACAGAAAATCTCTTAATATTGGTACCAAGTACCCTTTGCTGCGTAACCTTCGCCACTCACAATACAGCGACTTGCGAAGTATATTTGTAGAAGTAGAATACTTATATATTTATTTTACGTGCCCAGGACACAATACTTACAGTAAAATAAGAATGTCAGTGTCAGTTGCTATTGACGTTCAATAAAGAGCAGACAATAGTAACGATAATGAATACTTAGATTAATACGTACAGCAAGAATTTATAAAATACAGACAAGAATATATATTTAAAAAATAAAAACAAATAAAAAATAATAAAGCACCAGCGAGATAATTCTCCCAGTATTCTGTGGACAGCGCAGTATTGGCGGTTTTGACTGCCGTTACATTAGCTGCAACAAGAGCATTACTCGTACTAGTATCCGGCTGGTTCCTGCAAACTAGCAAGGAAGGGAGATTGCATTTAACGTCCCGTCGACATCGAAGTCATTAGAGACGGAGCATTATCTCGGCTTGTGTCAAGGTTGGGCAACGAAATCGGCCGTGCACTTTCAAAGGAGCCATCACGGCATTTGCTTGGAGCGATTTAGATAAATCACGGAAAACGTAAATCTGGATGGCCGGACGCGGGTTTGAATCACCGTCCTGTCGAAAACGAGTCCAGTGTGCTAACCATTGCGTCACCTCGCTCGGTTGCAGACTAGCACATGTTGTTGATCCTGCAGGTAAACATATCGGCAAATTTCATCATCTCTGCCGAAGCCCCATTTCCTGAGGTCGGATTTGCATCGTGACACCCCAGTCCTCAACCTGATCAGCGTATTCCATGTCACATAAGCCAGACGTGGACCTCTGGCTGGTTCCTCTTTGACGTAAGTTCGGTGTGCCTCAGGCAATGAATCTCAACGAGTTCCAGGGGGGCCGGCCGCTGTGATCGAGCGGTTCTAGGCGCTTCAGTCCGGCGCCGCGCGGCTGCTACGGTCGCAGGTTCGAATCCTGCCTCGGGCATGGATGTGTGTGATATCCTTAGGTTAGTTAGATTTAGGTAGTTCTACGTCTAGGTGACTGATGACCTCAGATGTTAAGTCCCATAGTGCTTAGAGCCATTTGAACCATTTGAAGTTCCAGGGGATGAAGGACATGCTGTAGTTGTCTCTTTCTTGGCCTGAGTCGCGTCATTGAGGCTCTTGTCCAATCAAGGGATGTCTGGGAACAGTTTCCTGTTTGCCGGCCGGGGTGGCCGAGCGGTTCTAGGCGCTACAGACTGGAACCGCGCGACCGCTACGTCGCAGGTTCGAATCCTGCCTCGGGCATGGATGTGTGTGATGTCCTTAGGTTGGTTAGGTTTAAGTTGTTCTAGGTTCTAGGGGACTGATGACCTGAGAAGTTAAGTCCCATAGTGCTCACAGCCATTTGAACCATTTTTTTTGTTATTTATCGTTGCGCCAACTTCTTCATTATGAGCAAATGAGTTGTTAGAGAAAGCTGTCAATTCCTTACCAGATTTCCCGATACTATGCTACTGAGCATAGTCACGTAACGTATCAATGAGATTATTGGTTCTAGATAGAGGGTGTTGAAACTGCGCATGGGGCAAAGTTGGAAGACCATCCAAAATCCGTATACTCGCCGAAATCTTAGGAAATAATTTATTAAATATTTACTTCTTCTACCTTAAGGGGGAAGCTAACGAACAGGGAACTTCCTTTGCTTTTATTGTCACTGTGGATGTAACGCAAAAGCCACGCGTAGTAAGCCTGGCTTAAAGTATAACAATGCTGGTCGATAAGCTAAACTTTAATTTGAATTCTTGTGGATTACACACCTACAGATATAATTTCAGGACAATTACCCACAGGAAATCTTTCCTCAGATAGTTTTCCGTAATGGAGAAGTTTATTTCAAGCTTTCACTAACTATGATTAAAGGTCATTGCCAGTAATTTAGAAATCGAGCTATTCCTAAAACTACAGACGCTAGATAATGAATAACAATATTTTAAACTTCACGAATAACTGCGTAAATGTATTAACACTGGCAAACGGAGTACTGTGCAAATTAACACACTACAGTAAATTATGGAGACGAAAGATCTCAGAAACAAGTTTTGACACAACGTTGAAAGAGATCATACATCATGCCTCACACACAGTCGACTAAATGTAATCGTTGCTGTTTTAACACGAATGTACCTGTCGCTGAGTTGCTGATGCGGCATAATCTTCACAAACATCAAGCCTGAGAAACATATAAAAAGAATTTAATATAGCGCGAACACAAAATGTGCTTTTCTCGCGATAGCCCAAGGCATCCCTGCGTGCCACAGTGAGCTCTGACAACGCCGCTTGCCTACAATGCTCCGTCGGCAGATCCACGTGCAGGTACCAATATCGCCGGTAGGCTGCCGACCGCGAGCCATGGTGCCACTTTCCGTGTGCACATGTCGTTCTTGGATTGAGATAAAACACCAAATGAAGATAATAAAGTAGCGTTATGATATGCGCCGGAAAAAAATTCGGTCTGGTAACAGTTATAAATCTGCGGGCACACAAGAACAGAGATGTTCGTGTCGCGTGGCTTATGCTGTATTATGAAAAGATTTAAAATTGCGTTCCGCGCTCTTCCAATGAGCCACCCGAGTGGAAAAGACTCAAAGCTCCGATTCACCATCGGCTTTCTCCAGTCCGTCGATTGAAAAGAGGGCACTGCCCACGAAAGTCCGTCTCTAGTCCCGATACGGCATGGCTTTTAACTTCTCACTGTTTTGTGATGGCGAAGGAACACTCACTCTCTCTTTCTCTCTCTCATACATCTACACACTCTACACACCGGAAGCTACCTGACGATGTGTGATAGAGCGTACTATCTTTTTCCCCACATCCCCGTTCCATTCGCGAATGGCGCGTGGGCAACTCCCGTACGATACAATTGCGTGGTCTTTCGCGGCCTGGTTCAGTTGACCTAAAAGCTTTCTGAGTATCATACCGTATCATAATGTAAAAAAAACTACACCAGAGAAACCAACTCTTCGGCCACTGTAATCTTGGCCTTCTTATGGGTCTGGGTCCGTAACCCTGGTCGAAACGTGCGTTTTTCCAGTGTAGTTTTTTTTACGTTGTGACGCAGTACGATGCTCGGAAAACTTTAACGTAAAATTCCGTACGAGATCTAATTTATCAGATTTTTCTCGTTGTTATCTGTTTCTCTCCGTAACTCACAACGCCTCTCTTGTAGCGTTTGCCAGAGGAGTTTTTGGAAAATCTCCGTCACATACTCGCACCGCGACGAAACACGCCGTTCTTCGTTACTAGAAGGACGCATCAAAATAGCTGCTTATAATAATTAACCTTTATTAACGGCAGACGGTTTCGATATTTTTCGCCATCATCAAGTTACTGCGAATACAATTTTGGTGAGATTGTATATAAATGTGAATGTCATTTATATTAAAGTGACTAAATTTTACTCACGTCTAGAATGATGTGACACCCATATTACGTCGTTAGCGAACTATCTTATGACCGCCAATGTTTTTGGTAAATACATTGAAAATAGTACATCGATTATGATTTGATAGTATGCATGGGGGCTTAATTAAATTTTTTGAAAATGATTTTGATAGCTGTATGTCCGATTACGCAGTGTCTCGTAATCGGTTGGCCCTGACTAGTATTATTACGCTATCTGACTGCAACAAACAATGGAAGAAGATTTTCGTAAACACAGTTAATTAATTAAGTCCCCAGCAACTATAAAACCTACAAAATCCAAGCACAAATGTAACTGTTCTGTATGTGGAGTGTGACTCAACGTACGCATCTGGCACGGTTCTTTTCCAACAAGACAAGAATTTTTAAATACTAACTATACTGACGTGACAAAAGAAATTTAGAAAAACTATAATTACGCAAGAAAACCAAAATTCACTCTAATACAAGAACACAAGCCAGATGCTTTGTTGACTGAACCTGTAGTGACGCATTATTTCAGATACACAATTAATAAAAGAACATTGTAATTTTTACCTTCATATATATTGACGAAATGCACTCATTACAATAACATCTGCTATCTCTCCCATCAAATAACTGCATAAAACATGGAACAACACTCTTTACTACCACATCTCACTCCGACTTCACGACAAGCAGTGCCCAATAGCACATCTCGGTACGAACTCTTAACACATACTGTTCTCTCCGATCTCCTAACAAGCACTGACTGCCACGAATTCTCGACAATCACTGTGGAGGCTGCTTAATAGTACTCTTTGGCGCACTCTCTGGCGCAGTGGCACAGTGTAGCCACCTTTCATATGCCCCTCCTCCACAGGCCAGAATTTGATGGTATTTTTGCCAGCATTGGTGGTGAAAATACCACCAAATTCGTCCACAAAAATACAGACAAAAATAAAGATAATATTAATACCTAAACATCACATAATTAGTTAAAATTTTGGCTTTGCACTGACCTTTTACTAACCTAATATATGAAATACAGTAAGCAATACAACTTCTTTTCATGCATGTGGCTTTACATAATAGTTTACACAATATACAAAAAATCAGTTTATACAAATGTTCACATAAAATGCCTTCAATGATTAGTTTATACAAAAAAAAAGATACTAACAGGTGACATCTTTTCAGTAGAAGCAGTCCATCAGTGGCACCCAGCAATATTGAGCAGGTGCAGACAGCGACAAGTGACTTCATTTCAGTAAAAACAGTTCATCAGTTGCACCCAGCAATGTTGAGTAGGTGCAGACAGCAACAAGTGACATTATTTCAGTAGAAACAGTCCATCAGTGGCACCCAGCAATATTGAGAGCAGGTGCAGACACCAATAAGTGACACCATTTCAGTAGAAGCAGTCCATCAGTTGCACCCAGCAAAGTTGAGAGCAGGTGCAGACACCAACAAGTGACACCATTTCAGTAGAAGCAGTCCATCAGTTGCACCCAGCAATGTTGAGCAGGTGCAGACAGCAACAAGTGACTTCATTTCAGTAGAAACAGTTCATCAGTTGCACCCATCAATATTGAGCAGGTGCAGACACCAGCAAGCAACATCATTTCAGCAGAAACAGTCCATCAGTTGCACCCAGCAATGTTGAGTGCAGGTGCCAACAAGTGACACCATTTCAGTAGAAGCAGTCCATCAGTTGCACCCAGCAATGTTGAGCAGGTGCAGACACCAACAAGTGACTTCATTTCAGTAGAAACAGTTCATCAGTTGCACCCATCAATGTTGAGCAGGTGCAGACAGCAACAAGTGACTTCATTTCAGTAGAAACAGTTCATTAGATGCACCCAGCAATGTTAAGCAGGTGCAGACAGCAACAAGTGACATTATTTCAGTAGAAGCAGTCCATCAGTTGCACCCAGTAATGTTGAGCAGGTGCAGACAGCAACAAGTGACATTATTTCAGTAGAAGCAGTTCCATCTGTGGCACCCAGTAAAGTTCAAGAGGTACACACACCAACAAGTCACATTAGTTCAGTAGAAGCAGTTCATCAGTGGCACCCAGCAATGTTGAGTAGGTGCAAACAGCAAAAAGTCACATCTCTCAGCAGAAGCAGTTCCATAAAACTCACTAGCACTGATCACACCGTTCATCAGAGTTTATGAGCAGAAATTAAACATGTCCTAGTGGTACCAATCATGTAGAAAAGGTACCAGTAACAGTCCATGATTTTTTTAGAATCACTGATCACACAGTTCTTCAGCAGAAATTAAACACGACCAAATGTCACACATCATGTTGAAAAGTGCAGGTAACAGTTCAGAATATTTATCTTCACTAATCAGACAGTCCAGGCATGAACAATAGTTTGAATACACATACAAATGCTTTTACAGTAACATATAAATCATAACAAACACACAAATGATATCAGATAATTGTCCTATTAACTATTACAATACACAAATACCAGTAAACCTATAATATTCATGGGTGTCAGTGCAAGCCACTACAAACAAATAAAATAATATTTAGGAGATAGGTGGGTAGGATTAGTAAAGGAAAACACACAGAACACACTCACTCATCTCTCATCCACATTAAGTACTACTGTGTAACTGAATAGTGTTAATTGTGTAAATGAAATTCTGTCTAAATCTGATGTTCATCATGTGTATCAAGTAGTAGTGGCAGCAATGTATAACAGTCAATAATAGTTAGTCAACGTCATAGTCATCATGTCAAGACCAATGTTTGCCAAGCCAGATCAAAATGTACTGTTGTTGAACAACTGTCAGTGAGCCAAGATATGCAATTACTTCCTGTCTTCAAAAAAAAGTATATACTGCTTAGTGATTTAACAAAGTGTGTGTATAGACTATCTTCCTTCTATTTTAATGTTCTAGTCTGGTATCTTCATCCTCCTTGTTCCATAAGACCAACAAAAAAAAAATATGCTCCTCACTTACTTTACCTCTTATACACCAAAACTCCAACAATCATCAGCTTCACACAATCTCAATAATACCTCAATAATACCTCTTCAATACGTCTTATCATCAATATCATTTACCTTACCTCTTGTCCACAAAAACTCCAATAATCATCTACTTCATATAATCTCTATACCTCAATAATACGTCGATAAATGTGAACCTTATTGCCAATATCATCTCACTTCCAACACAACTCTTTCCTCTAGTCAGTCTCCTCGAACAAGTACAGATAAAATCCTAATGCAACTTCAGTTCAGCATCCCATACAATCCGAAGACACAGTGTCCACACACAACCTCTGTGTAATCCATCTGACCCAAATTTTCTACTCATTATAAATTATAAACAAAGAAATGCACACATGACCTCTAACAGACTTAGTTCGAATAACTCTCAGTAATTAAGTACGATTACGGAGTGTGAATGATCATAATATTTCACAGTGTGTACACCACTTCAAGAATTATGGCAAACAGAAGCAAACATGTGGAGTATTTCTTGTGTCAAGTGTCACTTCCTATTTCAATTGCTCACGAAAATGCAGTGTAATACTGTCAATGGTCTAAACCTAGTATTGGTATGTCATGTCGTTAGCTTCCTTCCTATTAGCATAAATTTATACAGCTTCCATAAAACCTCAGCTCATGTGACTTCTATGACTTTCTTGTACTAATGTCGTTCGTCGAATGATAGCAGTTAATTTTTTTTTTATCTTAAAAATATAAGGCACTGAGCGTAAGCAAAACTTGCAATAGTGAGTAAATATACCAGTAGAGAACAGAATGTCAACAAGTGTATGCAGCACAATTCTTACAACGAGGCTCTGCCAAGCGAACAATCTATAATTAATACAATAGTGTGACCTAAACTCTATGTTTGTACACAGTATATCAGCATTTCTATATTCTAAATTGAAGAGTAGTTATGACAACAAAACAGAAATGTGTAAATATGCAATCCATACAAAAAGCAGCAAACATATATCCTACGTAATAAACAAGTCATTAGCATCATATCAGCATAAGCAAATAAATGTTCATATGTAATCTTAATAAGTAAACATGGAGGCGCAAGCAGATAAATCACAAAGTACAACTTACATACCTAAACACATCAGCACAATTAATCAGGTGACAATTATAACTTAAATAAATAAGCACAGCAGGCACATAATAGAAAAATATGACATCAGTGAAAAAGCAGTGCAGCCAAGCGATGCATAATATACACAAGTTACAACCCAGTTCATTAATAATCATTGTCAAATTCAGTTAATGTATACAAGCACGTCGCTTCACAAGTAAATCCATAGAACATGAAATTAGCACAAAGTATGAATCACGTAATCGCGAGCAGCAAATTACACCTAAAGTACGTACCTAAGTGGAAATTTGTTACCTGAAAATAAACTCAATTAATAGTTACCTTTTTTTTTTAGTTTATTACTTTCTTCTTCGAAATTACATTCTTCCTGAAAATTTCTCGATAGCAGGTCGTCTTAACGTCGGACACGCACAGAATTTACCTGAAGTTCTTAAATACTTTATACAACCGTATCCTGAAAAATACTGAATGTTAATAACAGAATTCATCAAGTCACTATAGCTTTATACTGAATTTAGTCGGAGAAATTAGACTGTGTATTTGTTCACGGCTGTCAGTGCATTCGCACTGAGCGCTCGATCAGCTGTAGGCGCGTGACGTAGGAAGCTATTGTTCGCGGTCAACGACTGCCTTGTGCGGCGCGCAGACTTGACTGTTGCTTTGAGTATGTGCCGCCGCCAAAACATAGCGCGGTATCCTTGTACTCTCCGCATGTTTACATCTAGCTGTTAGTTTCTCACAAGTATGTCATTCCACAAAAATTTTAACGTTTGATATATGATGTATTCCTTTAGAGCGTCGTGATTTAAGAGTCTCTACTTCGACAGTGTTATCATGAATAATTTTGCGAACCCTATATGGACCGTTATAAAGCAGAAAAAATTTGCGACACAACCCCTTTCCTTTATGAGACAAACGATGGGACTTAATTAATACCTTTTGACCAACTGAAAAAGTTTTTAAATGACCAGGACGCTTAGCTGATTTCTCTCTTCTAGCAGCCGCAGATGCAATATTTCGTAGAGCCATGTTCACAACTTCAGAATGCCGCAGTTTCCGTGAAGGCGGAAAAGGAACTATTTCAGAAATGCGATTTGTTGGTACTTTATTTTTTAATATCAATAGAGGCGGTAAAGAAGTTGAGTCATTAGGAAGTTCATTCAGAATGTTTTGAAAAATATGAAGATACTGATCCCAAGTTCTGTGATTCTGATGACAATAAAGACGGCACAATTTATTGATTTCCTTCATCCATCTCTCTGAAGCATTAGATTGAGGGTGAAAAAGTGAAATGAAGATTGGTTTAATTTTACGACGCCGTAGAGTACGAAGCCAAATTTTAGAACGAAACTGTGATCCATTATCTGATATAACCTTATCAACATGACCAACTTCTTTAAGAAAATATTTGATGAAAGCATTAGATACTGAACGAGCTGTTGCTTTGCGTAAAGGTGTAAAACACACATATTTTGATGTCAACTCCACTGCCACGAAAATGTACGCAAAACCATTAGTAGATCGAACCACTGGACCAAACAAATCGACTGCAGCCATCTCCTTTAATTTCGCTGGAATGACGGGAAACAACGGTGCTCTGTGAGAAATCGTTGGAGGCTTAGCCATTTGACATAATTTACATTTGGCAAGAACAGATCGAATACGTTTTTCCATATTACTGAAGTAACAATTTTCTCGTAATTTATGAAAGCATTTTCGGGGACCAAAGTGTGCATAACTGAGATGCGTATACCAAATCAATTTATTGACCCACTCATCAGGAATACAAACTAACCAAACGGAGTTGTCGACCGATTTTCGTTTAAAAAGAACTTTCCAGATAGATCGCAAAAACGAGGTGTGGCCAAATCGTCCAAACTAACAAAGCGTCTAGGAAAATTAGAGACACCAAGGAAACTACGAACGTCACGTTTTGTAGTAGGAACAGCATAATTACGAATAGCGTCTAATTTCTTTGGATCAGGAAGAATACCTTCTGTAGAAATAATGTGACCGAGAAATTTCACCTGAGAACGACCAAATTCTGATTTTTCCAAGTTTACTGTAATGCCAACTTTTGCAAAGATACGTAATAATGAATCCAAAATTTTGTTGTGCTCACTCCAAGAATGTTTAGCAATAAGAATATCGTCCACATATGAAGTAATATTGTTACGAAGATAAACAGGTAAAATTTCATTTAAACTACGAATGAATGCTGCAGAAAATATAGCAAGTCCAAACGGTAAATTCCAAAGTCACTTTTGGGTAAAACAGTCATATCCGGTTAATGTTTACTTACTCTCTAGATAGATTGATAGTCGAAGAGTTGTTTTGACAGATGCAAAGAATAGTAAAAGAGTAGGCAGCGGTCCAGAAAACTAAAAGAGAAATAGCACCACTACAGCTCGGGGCCCTATGCTCGCTACGGCACATATTCACTTAGAGTAGTGAATCCCCTGAGGACTTTAATAAGTTCAAACAGTAATTTTAGAAATCTCCTTTTGGTAAATAGTCATATCTGGTTATTGTTTACTTACTCTCTAGATAGATTGATAGTCGAAGAGTTGGTTTGACAGATGCAAAGAATAGTAAAAGAGTAGGCAGCGGTACAGAAAACTAAAAGAGAAATAGCACCACTACAGCTCGGGGCCCTATGCTCGCTACGGCACATATTCACTTAGAGTAGTGAATCCCCTGAGGACATTAATAGCTGCACATAATTTCTAGTTTGTGACCTTGTGGCACATCTGCCGGAAGTGCGTACGTAAATTGAGCTAACCATGCACATGGATGTATCTCATTCTTAGAATTGCGGAAGATTTTAAATTTCCGGACAGTCAAAAAGTGTTTATAGTCAAAGTTTTCGCCTCGTGGTGACAAAGACCTACCGCGTCTGTCCCAGTTTGAATGTCGATTATTGTCAAGTTCGCGCGCCTGGCGCTCTCTTGTCGCATCCCGTAAATGAAATAAATTATTTTCTTCACACCCTTCTGCTAAACTAACACTTGTCAATTTATTTGAGATCATCTCAACTCTTTCCGATGAGTCACTTAATTGTTCTTTCTGTTTATTTACGTCTTCTGTAAATGTCGCGACTCGGGTTTCAGTATTGTCACCTTTAGTAGTTAAGTGTTCACACTGTTGCGTTAAGTCATTTGGTACGGATTCCTCGATTCTCTCAAATAGTTCTTCCTTATCTTTTACACGTTGTAAATTTAACTATGAAAATTCCTGTCCTATCACGCAATCTTTTTCTTCCTGTTCTCTGTCCTGTTCCTCTTGTCTGATTTCTGTTGAAATTAAATTATTATTGTGAGCATTCAAAATCGGTTGTACTTCTCTAATTTCTTTCTTTGATTCATCTTTCATGTTTTTGAAACATGTCCCTGTTCGTGAGCCTAACTGTGTTTCCATTGTTTCCATCTCGGTTTTACTTGTTCCTATTTGTGAGCCTAACCGTATTGTCAAAGTTTCCATCTTCGAGTTAATTCTTTCTAAACCTGTTTTAATTGTTCCCATCTCAGTTTTAATTGTTCCTATCTCTGTTTTTAATTCAGATTCCAACTGTGATCCCAAATTTAATATTGCACCCATCAACTGCCCTATTTCTTCTGTCGTTAACCACGCAATCTGAGAATTTTTCGATTGTGAAACATTTTGAACTGTTTCCGGACTATTTTCCCTGCTTATTAAATTGTTTTCTACTACATTATTCATGACACTGTTTTCCTCTGTTGGCGAGTTCGCCATGTCAACAATTTCGTTATTCTGACTATTCATCATTTTTGCCTGTTTCATTGACCGCGTAATCATTTACAAAATATAAAAAATTCGTCACTGTTCGAAAATCACACACAATGACTCCTTATCTCCAACAATACTATTCACACGAGATGTTTCCCTCAAACACGATTAACGAACAATTGAAATAATTGCACAAAATTGTCAAACGCGTATACAAGGCAATAAAAATTAAATTTTGAAAAATACCATTAGAAGAATGCCAATTACCAAATCTACACATGCAAAATAGACTACAATTACTATACTACAAATTACTACAACAATACTACCGTCTACTATTTTCACAATCAGAAGAATTCCAAGGGACGATCCGAAGCAGCGGTCGCCACGTGCATGGGGGCTTAATTAAATTTTTTGAAAATGATTTTGATAGCTGTATGTCCGATTACGCAGTGTCTCGTAATCGGTTGGCCCTGACTAGTATTATTACGCTATCTGACTGCAACAAACAATGGAAGAAGATTTTCGTAAACACAGTTAATTAATTAAGTCCCCAGCAACTATAAAACCTACAAAATCCAAGCACAAATGTAACTGTTCTGTATGTGGAGTGTGACTCAACGTACGCATCTGGCACGGTTCTTTTCCAACAAGACAAGAATTTTTAAATACTAACTATACTGACGTGACAAAAGAAATTTAGAAAAACTATAATTACGCAAGAAAACCAAAATTCACTCTAATACAAGAACACAAGCCAGATGCTTTGTTGACTGAACCTGTAGTGACGCATTATTTCAGATACACAATTAATAAAAGAACATTGTAATTTTTACCTTCATATATATTGACGAAATGCACTCATTACAATAACATCTGCTATCTCTCCCATCAAATAACTGCATAAAACATGGAACAACACTCTTTACTACCACATCTCACTCCGACTTCACGACAAGCAGTGCCCAATAGCACATCTCGGTACGAACTCTTAACACATACTGTTCTCTCCGATCTCCTAACAAGCACTGACTGCCACGAATTCTCGACAATCACTGTGGAGGCGGCTTAATAGTACTCTTTGGCGCACTCTCTGGCGCAGTGGCACAGTGTAGCCACCTTTCAAGTAGTTTGTCAGTTTTACTCTTTTAGAACGCGAAAAAGGATACATAAGAAATAACATATGCAACAACCAAAGATGATCGTGACAAAATTTAGTTAATAAAATACTATAGCTGTTCATCTGTATAATCTTTGTGAACATTTAACGTCGTAAGAGTACAACTGTCAAAGCACTGTCAAACCACAGCTAATGTATTATTTTCAATATTTTTACGTCATTTACTATGTAATCAAAACATGACAGCTACAAGAAAGTTCACTAACGACGTAATATGAACGTCACATCGTTCTAGACGTGTGCTGAATATAGTCTGTTTAATATAAATGACATTGGCAGTAGTACACAGTCTCACCAAAATTGTATTCGCAGGTAGGGGACAGTGGCGATAATTGCCAAAAGAGTCGGTCATTAATAAAGATTAATTACTATAAGCAGCTATTCAGGTGCATCTTTCTAATAATGGTGTCATTCTCTGGCATATATCATGCTGCTGACCCTAAAGAAGTGAAATTTTTGACGATGTTCTTCGTTGGATCTTCTCTGTCTCTTTTGTTAAGCCAAACACGTAACGGTTCCAGACTTATGAACAATACGCAATCATCAGGAGACCAAGTGTTTTGCATGCTGCTTCTTTTAATTACTTAATGTTCTCCCAATGAATCTCTGCCTGGCATCTCCTTTTCATGCAATTCGTTCTATACGGTCGTACCATTTTACATCCCTGCGGATGTTACAACGACTTTTCACCAATAGTGTAATATACCATTAGTGTATTTTTTATTTATGCGCAACACGTTACATGTATTTGCGTTCAGGGTCAACTGCGGTTTCTGGCGCCAATCTTCGATCGTCTGTAGGTCTTCTTAATAACTCGTATCAATGTATCTCCTTAAGAAACAGTGGCGTTTTCTTAAGTTTGTCCATATTATATGGATGTAATTTGAGAGCTGCGACTGTATTGTAAGATTTCTATGAACAAAATATATACTGCAACAGTCACTTGTTACTAACATTTTATTAGTATAACGCGTTGCAGCATGCTGCCATCACGAGGTGAATTTACAGTTACTTTTACATTGTAACTTATATGAAGTGACGTCAGTTTCCTTCGCTGTGTGTGCCAGTGCGATTATGTGCGGAAACACTCCTGTTCAGGAAGATAAATACGCATGTTATACTGCGTACATAATGTGATTAGTTACTTTGTTAGTGCATTTACTTACATTTTTGTTGGTAACATCGTTGTCTGGCACGCAGAGCACAGTAATAGACACATCACATCCTACCCTGTCATTTGTTTACTTCAATCCAAAGAGTAAATGCACGAACAAAATTACTAATCATGCTTAACACATAATGTACACACTGTTACATATTCAATTTCCTGTCTTTTTCGACACAACCTCAATGGCACACACAGAGAAGGAAACGAACCTCACTTCATATTAATTAAAGGGTAAAAGTAACTATAAATACTCCTGATATGACAGCATGCTGCCCAAATGTGTCGTGCTAATAAGATACTAGTAACAAGCGACTGTTGCAGTATATATTCTTACATAAAAAATCAGTGGTTTATCTTTGGTACTATGTTCACACGATGGTTTTTAAGGTGCGTTGCGAGAAAGCTGTAGGAGGGAGAGGCGTACTCCGATAACGCATCACGGAAGACTAGCGGAGCTGTCAGCAGCTGGGGCAGGCGCCGCGGCGTCAGAGCATAACGCTGCCCGCCGGCGCGGAATGTCGAGCTCCCACGGCTGGAGGCGCTGCAGGCAGCCGAGATGCTCGTTCGACAGGCAAGGCGAAGCGTGACGGCGAGTGAGCGAGCAGGCAGGCAACCTGCCGAGATAACAATCCGGAGGCGCGCTGGCGCGTGAAACAGCCAGGCAGCGGCGGCAGCAGCAGCGCGCCCTGGAGGTGCCGATACGGCGAAACGCCCGCGCGTCGCCGCCGCGCGAAACGCGACCGAGTGGCAGGCGGGGCGCCGGCTTAGCCGGATCTGGGCTAAGCCCGCCTCTTCACCGCCTACAAAGGCGGCTAGGCGGCCGCCTGCCTCTGTTGCGTCTGCTGCGTTCCCTGCTATGACCTACTTATAACAAACTTACAAAATGCTCTCCGTATACACTTACAAGACCAGCAGTGCCTCTGGGCTCTCCAGCCCGGAATCGGATAAACTTACACGACAAAGGAAAAATAATGACTCACAGTCAACATCTGTAGAGCTTCCCGGTCAATGCAAAAGCCAGTTTCACTCGCTCTGTTTTTAGCTTCGCACATTCATAAAGTTCCAACATACATGAGCCGCCCCGAAAACCGTGCGCGTTAGCAGGTCTAACGTCGATCAGTTGTAGAATTTTGGAACACGTATTATGTTCGAGTATAATGACTTTTCTGGAGACTAGAAATCTATTCTGTAGGAATCAGCATGGGTTTCGAAAAAGAAGATCGTGTGAAACCCAGCTCGCGCTATTCGTCTACGAGACTCAGAGGGCCATAGACATGGGTTCCCAGGTAGATGCCGTGTTTCCTGCCTTCCTCAAGGGTGTTCGATACAGTTCCCCACAGTCGTTTAATGAACAAAGTAAGAGCAAATGGACTATCAGACCAATTGTGTGATTGGATTGAAGAGTTCCTAGATAACAGAACGCAGCATGTCATTCTTAATGGAGAGAAGTCTTCCGAAGTAAGAGTGATTTCAGGTGTGCCGCAGGGAAGTTCAAAATGATTCAAATGGCACTGAACACTATGCGACTTAACTTCTGAGGTCATAAGTCGCCTAGAACTTAGAACTAAGTAAACCTAACTAACCCAAGGACACCACACACATCCATGCCCGAAGCAGGATTGGAACCTGCGACCGGAGCGGTCGCTCTGCTCCAGACTGTAGCGCCTAGAACCGCACGGCCACAACGGCCGGCCGCAGGGAAGTGTCGTAGGACCCTTGCTATTCAATATACATAAATGACCTTGTGGATGACATCGGAAGTTCACTGAGGCTCTTTGCGGATGATGCTGTGGTATATCGAGAGGTTGTAACAATGGAAAATTGTACTGAAATGCAGGAGGATCTGCTGCGAATCGGCGCATGGTGCAGGGAATGGCAATTGAATCTCAATGTAGACAAGTGTAATGTGCTGCGAATACATAGAAAGAAAGATCCCTAATCATTTAGCTACAATACAGCAGGTCAGCAACTGGAAGCAGTTAATTCCATAAATTATCTGGGAGTACGCATTAGGAGTGATTTAAAATGGAATGATCATATAAAGTTGATTGTCAGTAAAGCAGATGCCAGACTGAGATTCATTGGAAGAATCCTAAGGAAATGCAATCCGAAAACAAAGGAAGTAGGTTACAGTACGCTTGTTCTCCACTGCATGAATACTGCTCAGCAGTGTGGGATTCGTACCAGATAGGGTTGATAGAAGAGATAGAGAAGATCCAACGGAGAGCAGCGCGCTTCGTTACAGGATCATTTAGTAATCGCGAAAGCGTTACGGAGATGATAGATAAACTCCAGTGGAAGACTGCAGGAGAGACGCTCAGTAGCTCGGTACGGGCTTTTGTTGGAGTTTCGAGAACATACCGTCACCGAGGAGTCAAGCAGTATATTGCTCCCTCCTACGAATATCTCGCGAAGAGACCATGAGGATAAAATCAGAGAGATTAGAGCCCACACAGAGGCATACCGACGATCCTTCCTTCCACGAACAATACGAGACTGGAATAGAAGGGAGGACCCATAGAAGGTACTCAGGGTACCCTCCGCCACACACCGTCAGGTGGCTTGCGGAGTATGGATGTAGATGTAGATGTAGAAGCCACGCCCACCTCGGTTCCAAGGCATCCGGTGGATTAACGACGACGACCTGTGTGCCTGCCACCATGTACGTGGTTTTCAGGCGGTTTTCCACATCCAACTATGTGAATACTGGGCTAGTACCCAGGTACCGCATCAGTTACACGATTTCGCAAACACTTTGAAAAGGTTCTCACACTTTCACTAGATCGGGCGTCCCCACACTTTTTGTTACTGTGTAGCACTTGTTCCTTTTAGAAGTTTGGGTGTACCACTAAAGAAGCGTGTTCACAGGGCTGAGCGACGACTGTCGCTGGTGCTAGAGCGACGTTCAGGTTCCTTCCGTCTGGTTACCTTCCAGTGGCACAGGGAGCCATTGCTGGTGAGCCCGACAGCCGGACGCGGTGCTCTCGCTTTCAGAGATGTGGCGGCGGTCACTTTCGCGGCCCGCGCCTTCTCGTCCCGTTACGGTGACTGGGTGCGACTCTCGCCGTCGCTGCCCCGGCCACACGCCCCACAGCAGCAGCAACATCTGGGTCCCGATGCTAGCGGCACTCTTGCCAAACTACGATCGTACAACGAGATGTCTGATAACCGAGGGACGAGGAGCGCGGTAAGAGGAGTGTCCTACGCGCATACGTAACACGAGTAACTAAGTGCTAGCGGCAAACACCAAACAACCGCCGCCTCGTTGGTAATGTGATAGGTGATGCACTGTTGGTAGTTGAGGCCGTAGCGACGGCGCCAGATGACTTGCCTACAAACTGTTGCGAGCCGGCCGGGGTGGCCGAGCGGTTCTAGGCTCTTCAGTCTGGAACCACGCGGCTACTACGGTCGCAGGTTCGAATCCTGCTTCGGGCATGGATGTGTGTGCTGTCCTTAGGTTAGTTAGGTTTAAGTAGTTCTAAGTCTAGGGGACTGATGACCTCAGATGTTAACTCCCTTAGTGCTTAGAATCATTTTTGAACCAAACTGTTGCGAGTTCTCCTCGTACCGCAACCGGCTCTACATTCCGGCCCGTGGCCGCTCCAAGGCAAGTAACGAATCTGCACAGCAATTATGATGACGCCTCCAACAACGCCTGTCTTATTGTACCAACACAACAGCAGCGACGACCCGGGGAGCAGCAATAGAGTGGTTGAAAAGCTTTGCTAATTGCCATGTGACACCGATGATCATTACTTTAACGATTCTTATCAACCTATATTTTACAAAAAAATGCCCACATGCACATGCATCTGTAGTTCGTGGTTTGTAAATGTATAACTTAGGTGCTCTTGTCAGGCATCGGATGTCTCAGCGCCACCTTTCTCGACCGACTCCGGGACTACACCGATGAGGCTCTGAGCGCTATGGGACTCAACATCTGAGGTCATCAGTCCCCTAGAACTTAGAACTACTTAAACCTAACTAACCTAAGGACATCACACACATCCATGCCCGAGGCAGGATTCGAATCTGTGACCGTAGCAGTCGCGTGGATCCGGACTGCAGCGCCTAGAACCGTTCGGCCACCGCGGCCGGCTACACCGATGAGGATCTGTAATTACGCAGGACAGATTCCCTGTATGGCAAAGCTGGGATACGACGTTTACTTACGCTGACCACCAACGTGGTAATTAGGACAAGCAAAGCTATTCCCTTGGAATAACGTGATGTTTCTTTATTATTCAATTCGTCGTTACTACTTTTCTGTGTTTATGCAAAAATGGTTCAAATGGCTCTAACCACTATGGCACTTAACATCTGAGGTCATCAGTCCCCTAGAACTTACAACTGCTTAAACCTAACTAACCTAAGGAAATCACACACATCCATGGCCGAGGCAGGATTCGAACCTGCGACCGTAGCGGTCGCGCGGTTCCAGACTGAAGCGCCTAGAACCGCTCGGCCATACCGGCCGGCTGTGTTTATGCAGTTAAAGTAGTACACCGAAGTAACTTGTAAATTCCCACACGTTATTGACTTTTACTGCGAGCGGAATAGGCGTTATTCTGAATAGGAATTCGTAACCAGAAAAGTACTGTTTTCTTGATAAGCAAAACGCATAAAATATTGCGTTCGATTACCACGGGTTTTCTGGATGAAACAGCAATAATCGGTCACTGCTACCTTGGTAATTATATATTTTGCAGTCAACTAATGTGGTAATAATGCCCAATGCCAAGGGACAAACGAAACGCTTGGTATCTCTTCTTCTATCGATAGTCCGCATTCTGTACCACTACTGCAACTGCAGTTTGTAGTGAAAATCGCTATCACGATACCTAGTCGCTTATAATTTTAATGTTTCACAGCATCTCCGTGAACTACTGTCACTCTTTGATATGGACACTGCAGACGAGGACAAAACGGATGCGACATTCGTTCCTTGTAACGCAGTGTTCCGTACACACGTCACTCCCGCAGCAACAAGGAAATTTCATCGTATAATAAAAGCAATTTCTCGGAGACCAATCAATATGTATTTTCCAACTCATTCGCATTGCCACCTCCTTCCATGTTTCCACTACACTTGCTGGCTCTTCACTAATTAAGTTTGGCGTAAGACTGATCTGACACTAGAGCTATACCATCCCAGATACTGTGATGAAGTCCATTTGGTCGCAATATGGATATTTCTTCTTTGATAGCATTTAAAGCTCCTTAGGTTATCTATGGAGTAAAAAATGGTTCAAATGGCTCTGAGCACTATGGGACTCAACATCTGAGGTCATCAGTCCCCTAGACTTAGAACTACTTAAACCTAAGTAACCTAAGGACATCACACACATCCATGCCCGAGGTAGGATTCGAACCTGCGACCGTAGCCGTCACGCGGTTCTAGACTGACGCGCCTAGAACTGCACGGCCACACCGGCCGGCTCTGATGGAGTATTAAATCAGTGAGGATACACAGAAAGGAACTGGACGCGGGCTTGTTGTATGGTCACTCTTGGTGGTTCTAGTATAGGTAAGATGACAGGAAACTATTTTCCCAACTGGCAGATCAGATTGAGAGATTCTAATTTCAAGTTCAGTTAACCAATGCGTCAACTCCTTCACAGGGATAATTTGCTGAGACTAAGCCATATTATTACGAGGGCAAGTCATCAGACACATCTGTGGAGTGATCAGCGGTCGATGGAATACCGGGTGAAAGTCGTATTCTGGCTGACTGGTAAGTGACAGCCCCTATTTGTCTATGGAGAATGAAGCACTTTCGGAGAAAACAGCAAACTAAGTCATCTCGCATCACACTGTACTTGCACCTTACGTTGTTGTACTGTCAGCATCCACAGTCTCTGAGACCAATGGAACTAAAATTCGGGAGTGGTACAAATTCCGACGCAACGTTATTCCAGAGAGATATTCCTGATCGTCGTAGGTAAAGCGTTCCGTCCTTGGAAGCATAGAAAGACCGCCCATGCCATCGACATTTAGTAATCCTGCGGGTAGCAGTACAAATTTGTCTTCTAGGGAACCACTTCATTCTTTAATGTCGCCTTGAATCCAAGCGAGTCATAAGTACCCAAAAGCCCTTAGAGCCTTGAAGTACCGGTCCCATCAACGTATCCCTTACGGAAGGCTTTGAGAGAACCTCTTAGACACGATGTAATGCCAAACATATCTCCCGACATTCGGTGAGTCAGTTACGTGCTTTCACTCGAAAGCGTAATCAAGAGCTAAAAAGCAAGTATAACAGCATCAAAGTGGTACCAGACGAGGGTAAAAAGTACAGGGTTTCAGAGGGGCGTAGCTCAAGCTCAATCTTCCGTTTTTCAGCACACGTATAATATTTCCTTGTGCGTAGTATAGGCTGTATACATATTTCTTAGTCTTAACAGGCCGCTAGAACAACGGTCGCAAAAGATCAACGGCATAGAAGATCAGAGATAATACGCTTACTTTTATTTTGAATGGTCTGATCCGGTTTGTGTGAACACCATTATGGTTTTTATTTGCAATACTCTCCCTGAACTACACCAAGAACGCCGGCCGTTGTGGCCGAGCGGTTCTCTGCGCCACAGTCTGGAACCACGCGACCGCTACGGTCGCAGGTTCGAATCCTGCCTCGGGCATGGATGTGTGTGATGTCCTTAGGTTAGTTAGGTTTAAGTAGTTCTAAGTTCTAGGGGACTGATGAAGTCAGATGTTAAGTCCCATAGTGCTCAGAGTCATTTGAACTATTTTACACCAAGATCCCCATATCCGTTCCTCACCCAATTCGAGAAACAGCTCATTCTCATACATTTCTCTATTACGTAAGTAGCTGTGCATTGCACGGCAGGTAGTTCTTCATTACTTATTAGTCCGCACTTCCGCCCTTACATTCGCGCATATGGCGATGGAAAAAGGATCCGAAACGTGCTGCTTGTCTTACTCATCCTTACGACCTTTAAAAGAAGTATATCACTGAGACAGGAATAAGATTTTCGAGTCTATAAGAAACTTACCCCTAAAAACCTACGATTGCTTTTGTACGTAGTTTTAAGAAATTTCCCCTGGCTGCAAGGCGAATTTCCGAATTGACCCCAAAGTCCTCCATGCTACTTTCTAATTAGAAAACACAACAAAAGACCTGTATTGCTTTCCCAAGCAAAAGAAATAAGCAACGTCACAACAGAATTATCAGAAAACATTGGCGTCATACGTCGTATTAATGAAGCCCTCACCTGACTTCTGATCAACTTCATGAGAATTTCCGTACTGATTATACTGGCACAACAACTGTTTTTTCGATTCCTCCCATCTTTTCGACCACATCAGGTTGATTAGAAATGCAATATCGAGGCGTTAAATGCAAGCAGTACAGACACGTATACGTACAATCAAAGCATGATACTAAATACTACAGGGAATAAAAATAATGACTGGGTGTTGTGTGATGTCCTTAGGTTAGATAGGTTTAAGTAGTTCTAAGTTCTAGGGGACTGATGACCATAGATGTTAAGTCCCATAGTGCTCAGAGCCATTTGAACCATTTTTGAATAAAAATATCTGTAAATCTCTTTTAATTGTAATCAGAATGTATAAAAATTCTCGGATTGAACAACACAACCATCTGTAATTGGATTCGATACAGCTGACTTGATTCTCCTAGAACTTCTTTTTCCTCAATTTCTCTTGTACTTATTCACCAGACACGATAAGTTGGACTCGGGTGATCTGGTGGTAAAGCGCGCGCCTGGAAACAGAGCGGTCGCAGGAGCCAGGAGCCAATCCTGGTCAAACAGTGCAAATTTTTCAGTCTGCCTTTAACGTAGACTTCACCTCTCAACAATGTGAAGATTCGCCAGAAAGACTTGTCGTTGGGATACCACGTTAAACTGTAGGGGCCCTTTACCCGGTGGAATTACTGGCACGGATTAGGGTCGCTGCACTGGATTCCAATTGCAAGCCTTGCAGCAAACCGTTAAGCACACGAAATTATTATAACCACGATGGAAATCAATAGTGTTTGTCCAATACCATTTCATCGTCACTGAAATTAAATTATCATGTGTCAAGTTTAAAGAACACTGGTACATCACACTACACAAATAAAAAATTCGTTTGGAGATAATTTTTTGTGCGCCCCTGGAATAATCTCACACCTTCGCGCTTATAACTGCCGTTCGAGTATTGTAGACAGATCTCGCAATCTCACTGTAGCAATCTGACAAACAGTGCTTTATTTCCAGAAGTGAAACTTATCCAACCACTACACGAGTTTCCCTTTTTTCTTTATTCAATTTAGCTTCACTCCTTACTATTGGTACTTTTTTATATCTTTTTGTGTATTCATAGCCACTAATCACTTACCAGGTCATTTTTTAAACTTTCAAGCGGATGATTCATATTCAGCGAAATTATAAAAAATCTGAGAATGCCAACAATCGTCAGCGATAGCGAGCCGCCTGCGAATACAAGAAAACAGGGAGCGCGTCTCAACAAAGAATCGTCAAGACTCCTAACTTCGCCATTTTGTAGTACGTGCGTTATTTTTCTATCGCTTGTCCGCTCGATAACAGAATACTACTTCGCAACCCCACGCAGGAACGAGACATGAGCTTATTATCGCAGACTCTGCATTGCTCAAGTCTGTCTAACGAGCACTGGTGCTATCAAGCAACATTAAAGTAATGGCTGGCGGCTGTTTTTTGCTTACGAAGCGGATATGACCAAACATTCCATGAGCATTAGAAAACTAGCTTACGCAACTGATTTCCAAGTTTCCTCGAGCCATTACTCAACAAGCGAAGTAAAACCTCTGATTCTTATATGAATCTTCGTCTGTGCTATCTTTTGCAGTAGTTGGTAAGTGTGTAGCAGATTGCAGCACATGCAGCGACGTAACAATTTTCTTACTCAATAAGTCCGCAGTGTGGTCTGCAGCAATGCAGTTTGTCTTGAACTGTGACCTGTCCACACTGCATTCAGGGGCACCGCCTTAAATGCACCACGTCGAGTGTAAAACCATGACTTGGCTCAGCCGAAACAGTGTCTTCGGTGAACACTCATTTTTCACATGAGGAGTATTACTTACACGAAATACGAAGTTTATCACAACCTATTTATTAATTCACAAAGAGGAAACTAAAGAAAATGAAACTCTTGTGCTCTACTTGGCCAAAAGACGTAAGGTTAGTCCAGACGCCCCAGGTTTTCTTAATTTGTACGGTTTGCCACCTTTTGTACAGTAATATTGGGTGTAGAGAACTACAGAAAGACGTATCGCATGTGTTGGTGGACATGAGGTTAGCAGAAAGGATACGGTGGAATCTGACACGCAGCCTGCTCCTCTTGGAAAACAACAGATCCATCAACTTTGAAGACCGCAACGGACGGACCGTTGCGGTCTGCAAATTTGGTGGTTCTGTTGTTTTCCAAGACGAGGAACAACGGTATACTTGCGTCTTCGGTGGATCTGATGTTACGGAGCGGTTCAGAATGCATTCCAGGATCAAAAACTGAGCCAAAAGTAGGAGCTAAGCTTTTTCGTTCAATGTTCGCTATTTGGACGAACACTTTCTGATCTCCGGGAATTATACAGGATAAGTACTGGTTCCTCGTCAGCACATCACTGTGATACTGCGATTTTAGAGAGAAAGAGGGAGGGAGAGGGGGAGAGAGAGAGAGAGAGAGAGAGAGAGAGAGAGTAAAGAGACTGCCACGTGATCGAGCAGAGTGAGGCAGTCGTGGTAGCAGACCATAGGCTAGGGCATCACACTCAACAAACGGTAAAAGCGGGATTCAAGTCTGGTCATCTGAAACTGCGTCATGTGACCGACGAGTGGTTCTTCCATTTCTGTCCATGACCGCTACTGTTCCCCCTGTAACTCTTGCCATCCACCTATCGTAAGATCGTGGAAACCGCAAAGTTGTTTTCAAAATACTATTTTTTTTATTTTTATTTAGAGGAATCGTTTCAAAATCTGCTTCGGTGATCTATACTGAAAATTGCCAAAGCTGCATGTTCTAAAAACGAACAGCACGTAAAACACTACAGCAACAATTGATTTAGAATCTTAAACAAGATAGTCACACGTCGTAACTGTCGTTCTTTGTATCTTCTTTTACTGATTCAACTACAACTACATTTACATATTCGACGTACGTCAGAAACACAAAGACTGTGTCCTGTCAACTGTTATTTACGGTATCACTAGCATTATTATTTTGAGATAGCGATAGTATAAGCAATTACAAAGCAATAAATACACCAGAATGACTCCGTCTAGGAATAGAACACAAATGTTGTTATCAGTTTTGTCACACACTGCAAAGTCGAGTGTTTTCGCAACAGGTCCGAGAAAACTACGTTCTGATGTCTTAACAGAGAAAATAAACGAACGGGTGAAACGGTGACAAAGAACACATACAAATGAATCGGCAGGAAGATCTCGAAAAAGAACAGCCAATCTAAAATCAACTGTGAGAGAGCTGTAAATAAGGAGAACTGTTGGAACTGGCAGTTTCTCGTATTACTGTCCTTACCCACAATCTTTTTACAACGACCGGAGCAAGTCAGAAACATATCGCATGTCTCGTACGTTCCCACGCCGGTTGGGGAAATCAAGAGCAGTAAGATCGCGCGGTTCATGGAAATGCTGCGCCGACATTAGAAAGCACCAAAAGATTTTATCTGCCGGTTTGTATTTCGGAATATACAGGGTGTCCCAGCTATCTTGTCCACCCAAAATATCTCTGGAACAATAACAGCTATTGGAAAACGACTTTCACCGGTATCAATGCAGGGCTGGGGCCCATGAATGTTTATATTTGGAAACATTCTAAAACGAAAGCATATGTGTTTTTTAACATAAACTTATGTTTTTTTAAATGGACCTCCTATATTTTTTCTTCAGCAATCCATAGCATGACAAAGCACATACACAATGGCGTTGATTGCATCGCAATATTCCCATTACACCCCGATATATTAAGACGCGAAGTTGACGTTTGAAACACCCGACATGCGCTGCTAGCGCACGTCCTGAGGCTCAGGCGTGAACCCCATGCTGCCCGTTGGTTGGTTGTTTTTGGGGAAGGAGACCAGACAGCGTGGTCATCGGTCTCATCGGATTAGGGAAGGATGGGGAAGGAAGTCGGCCGTGCCCTTTCAGAGGAACCATCCCGGCATTTGCCTGGAGTGATTTAGGGAAATCACGGAAAACCTAAATCAGGATGGCCGGACGCGGGATTGAACCGTCGTCCTCCCGAATGCTGCCCGTAATCGCGATGTGATTGACATGCGTAATCACACTTCCAAACTTATCAAGAGGTCCGAAACGAATAATACGGTCTGCTGCCATCCTGCTGCAATTACGGGCAGCATGGGGTTCACGCCTGAGCCTCAGGACGTGCGCTAGCAGCGCATGTCGGGTGTTTCAAGCGTCAACTTCGCGCCTTAATATCTCGGGATGTAATGGGAATATTGCGATACAATCAACGCCATTGTGTATGTGCTTTGTCATGCTATGGATTGCTGAAGAAAAAATATAGGAGCTCTATTTTAAAAAAACATAAGTTTGTGTTAACATATAGGTTTTCGCTCATCGGATTAGGGAAGGATGGGGAAGGAAGTCGGCCGTGCCCTTTCAGAGGAACCATCCCGGCATTTGCCTGGAGTGATTTAGGGAAATCACGGAAAACCTAAATCAGGATGGCCGGACGCGGGATTGAACCGTCGTCCTCCCGAATGCTGCCCGTAATCGCGATGTGATTGACATGCGTAATCACACTTCCAAACTTATCAAGAGGTCCGAAACGAATAATACGGTCTGCTGCCATCCTGCTGCAATTACGGGCAGCATGGGGTTCACGCCTGAGCCTCAGGACGTGCGCTAGCAGCGCATGTCGGGTGTTTCAAGCGTCAACTTCGCGCCTTAATATCTCGGGATGTAATGGGAATATTGCGATGCAATCAACGCCATTGTGTATGTGCTTTGTCATGCTATGGATTGCTGAAGAAAAAATATAGGAGCTCTATTTTAAAAAAACATAAGTTTGTGTTAACACATAGGTTTTCGTTTTAGAATGTTTCCAAATATGTACATTCATGGGCCCCAGCCCTACATTGATACCGGTGAAAGTCGTTTTCCAATAGCTGTTATTGTTCCAGAGATATTTTGGGTGGACAAGATAGCTGGGACACCCTGTATAGGTCAGAATATTAATCACTAAATTGTTTCTTCTTCAACCATTCTTGAATATCGTTTGTAGGACAAATCTGTTCTGTTCTACAATGCTTTATTTGTTTTTAGTTTAAGGATCAATGTCCGCCCCGATAGCTGAGTGGTGAGCGCGGCGGTCTGTCACGCCAAGGGGCCCGGGTTAGATTCCCGGCTGGGTTGGAAATTTTCTCCGCCCAGGGACTCCGCCCTCATTATCATTTCATCATCATCAGTGGAAGGCTACGTACGGTAAACCACCGCTGGAATCACTTCCCTAGACGCTCGTGCTGTGGACCTCTGCCGAGGCTTCCCCCATGACAAGACCTGCCGTAAGGCAGAACACAAAGTTAAGGATCAATTGCGCTAGTAAGAATTTTCAGCGGTCATCCTTTAAAAACTATTAATCCCATTTCAGGATATAAGCAGGGAAGCTTTCATAACATGAGCAGCGTAGTTTCTAGTTTTTTAAGTTACTACTCTGTGTACGTCAGCAGCTGACTCCTTGGCTTCACTTTGTTAGAGGTGAGGCGCCGCCGCAACGCTGTGGCAGCCTGGAATCGACCACGACCGCGACGACGAGTCGACGACCCCGTGCGGGCGCGTGGCGCACAGCGGCGGCGGTGGCCGAGGCGCCGTGGGCGGCGGCAATTGGCGCTGCGAGCTAACCAGCCTCACACGCCGGGCCGCCTGCTGCTCTGCCCACACGCGACGCCCATGCACACCACGTCCACGTATTAACAGCCACTGCCATGCACGTTCTCGAGCCGGAAGTACTCAGCGAACGGGCTGGTCTGTATTAAACTCCCCAACAAATTCGCAAGTGAAAGTCCAGTTACACAAAAGATTGTAGTAGGCGGCAACGAGGCCTGATCTCAAGTTCCATCCACATACACATTCTGCAACCTACCATACTGTGCATGGCGGAAGGACCCTTGCGCTACTGCTAGTTAGTAACTTTTTTTTAAATCTTTATATCCAAAATCTTAATAATTATACAATTTTAACCCACTACCCTGTATAATTAGTGGGTCCAGATAATGATACAATGATTACAATTGCAGCTAAAGCCTAAGTTATATTTAAGTAACTAATTAGTAAACTAAGCTGCAGGATAATTGTAATGGGCAAAACTAGTTGATTTTAATTTTATAGGGATTACTTAATGAACTTATCTATTAACTAGTTACTACTGCCTACAGCGTTGCAGATGTGTCAGTCAGATATAAACCTACTTGTAAAGCCTTGCTCATTGAGCTAAACCCAATGAGCGTGCCCCTGACACATGGCAGGCCAAGATGTTAGTCGCTGCAGGTTTCTAGAAACTAAGTACCTAAAATCTAAGTCCTACAACTAATTCTATCCTAAAGTCAAGTTCGGTGCTTGTCCTTGATCGGTAGTGTTGCACCCCACTCTCCCTGGTCCCGAACGCAGCGGATTCCAGACTGTGGAAATCGGCCTGTCCACGCTCAGGCGGTATGGGAATAGGGTCCCGGACTCAGTTGGTGTTACGTATCTCTCAAGTTCTTGTTAGTTTAAGTCTCTCAGATATTCCCTAAAAACTTTTTGTGATACCACGTTTGCCAGTTTGTTGATAGTCTGAAAAGTGTCGTGTTGTCTGAGTAAGCTGTATGTGTTATGGTGTGGCAGTTGGCCACGTTAACATTGAACCTACATCATTGAAAAGGGGGCACTCGTAAACAACGTGGTCAAGCGTACCGCCCGGAACGCCACAGTCACACGCGGGTGTAGCCTTCTTCCCAAATCGACATAAATACGTCGGGTAGGGTCCAGGACCAGTGAGAAAGTGGAATAGTCCCCGGGTTGGTTCGAAGTACTTCATTCCCATCCGTTCCCTAATGTCCGGAAGAAGATCAAAAGTTCTACGTCCGGTTTCTTCAGCTTCCCAGGATTCTTGGCGTAACTGATCTCCTCTTAGTCTGATCTCAACCCTGTTCCCAGCCCTGATGCCTAAAATCTCTTCTGTTTTCTGTATGTTCCCTTTCTTGGCCCAGTACCATGCGGCCTGTTCACGAATTTTGACATCCAGGGGGCAGAGCCCCGTTATGACTAACAGGGCTCCTCCCGGCGTTGTCCTGTACGCCCCCACTGATCTCACTATCATATTCCACTGGACTCTTCTCACTCTCATGGCAGGCACCACCCTCGTGAGTCTGTGTGTCCAGACTCCCGAGCCGTAACTCACTATTGATGTAAATATGCTATTGTGGCATAATTTAATGAGATGTGGTGGGAGATGAAATCTTTTATGTCCAATGGAAATGAGGTTTTGAGTACTTGAAGGGCTCTCTGAGTTACGGTGTCAGTGTGCTTCCCAAAGGACCACCTTTCATCAATGATGATTCCAAGGTAGCGAGTCTCTCGTCGCCGGAGAACTGGTGAGCCCTCAATCCTCACTGTCGGGTTTCGAATTAACTGTCCTTTCAAAAGAAGGTAGGCGGACTTGCCTGGTGAAATTTTCATCTTCGTACTTTGGCACCAAAGTTGCAATATCTCTATAGCTCTTTCTATCTTGGGTTCTATATCTTCTCGGCTACGGCCGCCGACCAGTAGGAGGAGGTCATCTGTGTAGGCTATCACCTCTAGCACTACATCGCTTTGCTGCACTTTGTCCAGTAATGGCTCCATATGGATGTCCCAAACAGGGGACCCAGGACGGAGCCCTGGGGACATCCTTTAGGAATAGATTTTCCCACTCTTCCGCTACGGGATGATAGCCAGACCTCCCGATCCTTGCAATATCTCCTCAGACACCCATGTAGCGGCCCTGGACACTCGTTATTAACTTTCCTGTTCCACTCGTAAATGGAGCGAGGAAAAAACGATTGTCCACATGCCTCCAAACGAACCCTGATTCCTCTTAATTTCTCTTCGCGGTCGTTACGCGAGAAGTATGTTGCGGCCTCACGATCGTTTTGCAGTCTGTAGCAAATCGTGGTTCTCTAAACGTGCTCAACAGTACTCTTCCCTCCAGGAATTCCTACTTGTTCACGAAAGATCTCCGTAACACTAGCATGCTGATCAACCCTACAGGTAACAAATCTAGCACATCTCTGGATTACTTCCATGTCTTCTGTTAATCCGACCTGGTGGAGATCGCATACTCGAGCAGTACTCAAGAATGGGTCGTACAAGTATACTACATACGCGATCTTTTCTACACAAGAGCAACAATAAACCGAAGTCGACCACTCCCCTTCCCTAGAACCAATCTTAAGCGTTTTTCCATTTCACTTCGCTACGCGTCACACCAAGATATTTAATCAACATGACTGTGTCAAGAAGCACGTCACTAATACTGTATTCGAACATTACGTGATTGTTTTTCCTACCTATCTGCATTAGCTTACGTTTTTATGCATTTAAAACAAGATCCCATTCATCACAACAAAGAGAAATTCTGTTATTCTGTATCCTCCTACAGCCACTCAAAAAGACGCCACTTTCCTGTACTCTACAGCGTCATTAGCAAACAGTCGCAGACTGATGATCACACTATCCGTCAGAATGTCTACACATACACGAGGATTATTCGGAAAATAAGGAACGATCGGTGGCGAAATGGAAAACACAGTGAAAATCAGATAAAGTTTTGCACAGATGTGTTGGACAGAGTCTCTAGTATGTCCGTTGAGAGCGTTACATCGCTCTTCTCAGTTCCGAGCGCAAAGTGAGCACATAAAGATGCCTAGAAAATAGCACCTCTCGCCAAGTGTGGATGCCTGCCGACAGACTTCGCCTGCTTTCATGCAACACCGCTACGCCGCGACGTCTGATGCGCCTTGTCGCGGTCCGGGTGGCTTCCCACGTCGGGAGTTCGAGCCCTCACTCGGGCATGGGTGTGTGTGTGTGTGTGTTGTTCATAGGGTAAGTTAGTTTAGGCTAGATCAAGTAGTATGTAGCCTTAGGGACCGATGACCTCAGCAGTTTCGTCCCATAAAACCTTACCACAAATTTCCAAATGCAACAGCCGGCCGCGGTGGTCTAGCGGTTCTAGGCGCTCAGTCCGGAACCGCGCGACTGCTACGGTCGCAGGTTCGAATCCTGCCTCGGGCATGGATGTGTGTGATGTCCTTAGATTAGTTAGGTTGTTGTTGTTTTTTGGGGAAGGAGACCAGACAGCGAGGTCATCGGTCTCATCGGATTAGGGAAGGACGGTGAAGGAAGTCGGCCGTGCCCTTTGAAAGGAACCATCCCGGCATTTGCCTGGAGCGATTTAGGGAAATCACGGAAAACCTAAATCAGGACGGCCGGACGCGGGATTGAACCGTCGTCCTGGTTAGTTAGGTTTAAGTAGTTCTAAGTTCTAGGGGACTGATGACCACAGATGTTAAGTCCCATAGTGCTCAGAGCCATTTGAATTTTGAACCAAATGCAACACCACATAACGCAACTCTCATGCATTCCCTCCTCGTTACAGTTCTCGGCTGCACACTGCAGGGCGATGACGACGCTCCCTTTTCGATGGTACGTGGCTTCCTCTGATTTTCATCTCTGCTCAAGTAAACCGCTTGGCTATGAAGACAACATTTTGGCACAGACAACGAGCTGCGTAGAAAACTGTCGGAAATCACAAGGGACTGCCTTCTATTACGAGGGTATTGGAAAAATTTGTACAACGCTGTCACATGTAGTCCGCATCTCGTGGTCCCGGGTTCGATTCCCGGTGGGATCAGGGATTTTCATCCACCCCGAGATGATTGGGTGTCGTTGTATGGTGTTCATCATTATCACCGTTAATCCCCATTACGGTCGGAGGAAGGCAACGGCAAACAACTTCCAAATGGACCTTGCCTAGTACGGCGGAGCGTGTCTCCCGCATCGTTGCCCTACGCTCTGTCAGGAAGCATGGGACTTCATTTCCATTTTTTCTCCGTGACAGATGTCATAAGTCGGAGCAGCGATTTTGTAGAGAAGTAGCTGGAAGGGCAGCTAACTGTTGCAATTAAGAACAGTTTTGATTGTCACTGTGGTTTCCATTTCGCGACCGATCGTTCCTTACTTTCCAAAGAGCCCTGTAGGGAGCAAGAGCGATTTTATCACAATTCCCTTGGTCACTTGTGACGATACCTTTTTGTCTTTGATGGCCGGCCGAAGTGGCCGTGCGGTTCTAGGCGCTGCAGTCTGGAACCGCGAGGCCGCTACGGTCGCAGGTTCGAATCCTGCCTCGGGCATGGATGTGTCTGATGTCCTTAGGTTAGTTAGGTTTAAGTAGTTCTAAGTTCTAGGGGACTAATGACCTCAGAAGTTGAGTCCCATGTGCTCAGAGCCTTACTTTCAGGGCAACTGCGTTCCACTCACATAACTGGGAACCTACTCCGTATGCTCGAACCTTCGTTAACGGTCTGCAGTATGGAACAGCGTCAGACCCTTTAGGAAGTATAGGAATATGGAATCTGTCTGTTGCCCTTCACCCACAGTTCGCAGGATATCGCGCGAGTAAAGTGTACGCTGAGTTTCGAACTAGCTGTTATGTTTTAAATCCGTGTTGACTTATGGAGAGACGCGTGTCTCCATCATGGAAATTTATTATATTCTAAATGACAATATTTCAAGAAATCCACGGCAAACTGACGGTATAGACACTCTTAAGTTATTCACTCACTCTTCCACTAAAGGCAAGGGAAAGGTTGTCCCCTATATAAAACGTGACCTGTTTGAAAGTTTCGGCTAGATGCTGCTTATCGCGGGAGCATATACACAATATCTGAGCAGTCCGCGGACTGTTAAAGGCAAGTGTCTAGTGAGCTTGTCAATCCCCCGCGAGTTAACCAATTCTGAACGTTGGATGATAATCGGTGCAATACACGTGGCAAATAGCGTACAGGACATTACACAAGAGTTTGGGTTTCCGAGGTCAACAGCGTCCACTTCAATATCGCAAAGACATTATTTCAACGCGCGTTAACCATAACGCACGACGACCGCAAGTGTTCACGTGCTTGATCAACGTCGCCTCTGCAGAGCCATACGAGGAGATTGACGTTTTGCTGTGAAGCAGGTAACCGCCGATTTCAATGTAGAGAGCCAGCCATGAAGTGTATTATCCGATGTTCTGTTATACTTTTGAATGAAAAGATCACTTAACGAAAAACTTTATCGCACTGTTAGTTACGCAGGTACAGTAATGGTCAAGACAAGCGTGCTGTAACAGAGACGGCGGAAGACTCTGTAGTGACTGGAATTTTCATCACTGGGTCCATGTGAGGCTGACTGAGATTTAAAAAATAAATGAAGGATGGTCTAACACGTTTTTCCTGTCAGACGTCTTCGTCACCTAATTGCAGGGGTTGGTTGTCCAATCGATGACATAAATAACAAAAAGGGGCAAGGGAAAGTTACAATACATGAAAGGCATTCAATTAAGTTTAACATGAAAGTATATTGTAAACCCAAAAGAAACATAAATTAAGGTCGCCCCGTCACACAATTATACTTGTCTACAAACGTTTACCAACGACTTGGCGAGCTGCCTTCCTGCTGTAGAGCCATGGCAACACATCATAAGTCCAACAGAACAACAAAATTGAAAACCAGTACCCAGAAAGAGAGAGTGAGGTATAATGTCGAGAGTTGAAACTCGAAAATGAAAAATGCAAGCTAGGGGAAACTAGATACGTCAGCAGAAACTGGGGCGGCACGTTAAAGCTTACCACACTACTGCTGACGGACTCGTGGTGCCAAAGGCGAGCATCACTGCTGTTACTATAAGTTCCCGCCTATCACGTTATAGTCCGACCCACGAACGATGGCGGTTCGCGCATGTCGAGGCACGGATGAAGACTGCATTGTTGACGATTCCAGTTGCTGTACGCGCATGCGCGTGCTTTCCGCCATAAGTACGCGTGTATTTTTCATATTATGTCTCTCGCTTGCTTATGCGGAATGTATCATGACAACTCGCAACACATGGAACAAAAGTACACTAAATAACAGAACGATCACGTTTGATGCTCGCATTACCTACGGCATTCAGAGCAGAGCACTCAGAACACTACTGAACTCTCATTGGCTGTCGGAGAATGCATGACGTAGATGCGCAGAACAAGCCTAAACTCGGCCGCCATCGTTCGTGACTCCAACTATAATCGACTGCTAGCTGCTACACACACGCAGCTGCTTCCACGGAGATGGCGTGACAGTCGTGTTAAAAGATGGCATTAACTTCCACGTTGCCGCTACTCATGGAGAGACACGTCCCACATCTTCAAACGAATGCAGTTCAAATGTGTGTGAAATCTTATGGTACATAATTGCTAATGTCGTCAGTCCCTAAGCTTACACACTACTTAACCTAAATTATCCGAAGGACAAACACACACATCCATGCCCGAGGGAGGACTCGAACCTCCGCCCAGACCAGCCGCACAGTCCAGAATCAAAAACTGAGCCAAAATACGGAGCGAAGATTTTTCGTTCAATGTTCTCTGGGAATTATACAGGGTAAGTACTGGTTCCTCGTCAGCACATCACTGTGATACTGCGATTTTAGAGAGAGAGGAGAGAAGGAGGAAGGGAGGGAGGGAAAAGAGAGAGAGAGAGAGAGAGAGAGAGAGAGAGAAAGAGAGAGAGAGAGAGAGAGAGAGAGAGAGAAAGTAGAAGAGCAATAAGTCCTGTCACGTGATCGAGCAGAGTGAGGCAGTCGTGGTAGCAGACCATCGGCTAGGGCATCATAGAGATCTCTGCCACACTCAACAAACGGAAGAGCGGGATTCAAGTCTGGTCACCTGAAACTGTGTTATGTGACCGACGAGTGGTTCTTCCATTTTGTCCACGACCGCTAGTGTTCCCCCTGTAACTCTTGCCATCTACCTGTCAGATCGCGGAAAGCCCAAAGTTATTTTCGAAATACTAACTTTTTCTTTTTGTTTAGAGGAATGGTTTCAAAATCAGTTTCGATGATCTATAATGAAAATTGCCAAAGCTACATGTTCTAAAAGTGAACAGCACATACAACACTACAGCAACAATTGATTTAGAATCTTCAACAAGATATCCACACGTCGTCACTGTCGTTCTTTGTCTCTGCTTTTATTGATCCAAGTAAGGCTACATTTATATATTCGATGTACGTCAGGAACACCCAGAGTGAATCCTGTCAACTGTCATTTACGGTATCACTAGCATTTTTATTTTCGGATAGTGCTAGTATAAGCAGTAAGTACATCAGAATGACTCCGCCTACGAATAGAACACGACTTTTGTTCAAAAATGTTCAAATGTGTGTGAAATCTTATGGGACTTAACTGCTAAGGTCATCAGTCCCTAAGCTTACACACTACTTAACCTAAATTATCCTAAGGACAAACACACACATCCAAGCCCAAGGGAGGACTCGAACCTCCGCCGAGACCAGCCGCACAGTCCATGACTGCAGCGCCCTAGACCGCTCGGCTAATCCTGTGAGCGCAGCCAAGTCGGTTCTCCATGCTTTTGTCACTTCGGGCGATACTCCACAGTATACATCCGTGGGTTGAGGTGTTAACGGTTAATATGGCCCCACACCAGCGAAACGGCTCGGCCGTTTGAAGTTAAGGTTACCGGGCCTGTTTGAGCGCCAATTCTGCGAACTCGCGGACAATTGGTATCCTTACGCGACGGCGCGCCCTCCGGCCAGGTTGGGAGGTAATGGCTCCAACTTTAAGGCCGCTATTTGTCGAGGGGCACTAATGGCGCCTCTCGTGACGTCATGAGTGGCACCGATAGCTGCCAGAGGTTTTATGAACTAAGCAAGTTGTGACGCCACTTTTTAGTAGCACCTCACTTCTCATCAGGAAATGATGTTGAAGAAGAACTACTTCTACTCACTCTTTCATTAAAAAAACAAAGGTCGAATGGATACGAACAGTGAGAGCACAACCAATGTATACTACTCGAGTGACCAAATGTATTACACGCTATTTGACGATCTAAGTGCGGGCGACAGTATATTTTCCAGTTATCAATGTCGAAATCTTTTGTTTTATGAGCTGCTTGGATCATAAAAGAAGATATAACTGGAATCGCCACAGAACTAAACAAGTGTTTTCCAGCAGATGAGGGCTATTTCTATACTGAGATAGTGAAATTAGTGTAAAACTCAACTATAAAACGTTCTTCCGGCCCACAGATTTATCCTCGAATTCGGAATGAAATTATTTACAATGTTGTACCAAGAACCCAATTCCTCTGTTTTATCAGAGTACGCTTTGCTGTAGCATCCCAGACTGCAGATTTCCACTTTCGAAAACTTTACTTATTTTCCCCACTTATCGGTCTACCGTATTTGGTTCTTTCACATTTATTTACTTATTAAAAAAATAACTATGTTGTAACGCTTTGGAACAAACAGGATGTTCACTGTATTGTAACAGGTTACTGAAGGACTGCACGTTGCTCGAGTGACGTATCGTATGCGCGCGCAGGTCCATCGGGCGTAAAGTGTCCCGCGGCCTAAAGGCTCCACATACCGCAATGCCCTGTGGCTGTCTTGGGCAACTCCGACTGTCGCCGGGTCCATCAGCTAGTGGATCAGTGGCGCCAATAGTTGCCGTCGGCTCACAGGTTCCCGCCACTGCCCATTAAGACACAAGGCACGGAACCCTCTGGCGCAACTCTTGTCGTTACGAGTGGCGCCACTAGTATCTCTCCACTTATAGCAGCCTAAAAAAACTCGTCATCTGCATTAAATAACGAATGGAAAACATGTTTAGCCCGTAATGAGATGTTCACTCTGCAGCGGAGTGTGCGCTGATATGAAACTTCCTGGCAGATTAAAACTGTGTACCGGACCGAGACTCGAACTCGGGACCTTTGCCTTTAGTGGGCAAGTGCTCTACCGTCTGAGCTACCTAAGCACGACTCACGACCCGTCCTCACAGCTTCAGTTCTGCCAGTACATCGTCTCCTACCTTCCAAACTTTCTTCCTGGAGTGCTAGTTCTGCAAGGTTCGCAGAAGAGCTTCAGTGAAATTTGGAAGGTAGGAGACGAGGGACTGGCAGAATTGAAGCTGTGAGGACGGGTCGTGAGTCGTGCTTGCGTAGCTCAGACGGTAGAGCACTTGCGCGCGAAAGGCAAAGGTCCCGAGTTCGAGTCTCGGTCCGGTACACAGTTTTAATCTGCCAGGAAGTTTCATATCAACGCACACTCCGCTGCAGAGTGAAAATCTCATTCTGGAAATATCCCCCAGGCATGGCTAAGCCATGTCTCCGCAATATCCTTTCTTCCAGGAGCGCTAGTTCTGCAAGGTTCGCATAAGAGCTTCTGTGAAGTTTGGAAGGTAGAAGACGAGGTACTGGCAGAATTGAAGCTGTGAGGACGAGTCGTGAGTCGTGCTTGGGTAGCTCGACGGTAGAGCACTTGCCCGCGAAAGGCAAAGGTCCTGAGTTCCAGTCTCGGTCCGACACACAGTTTTGATCTTCCAGAAGTTTCATGTTTATCCCATACCAGCCAATAGACCACCATGGCGGTGTGACGTCGGTGGAGTTTGTTGGCAAGAGAAAAATTTTATACTCAAATTGATTGATTTAATTAGTGAGCAATAAATAGTTCCGAGCTCATTAGCAATATACTTGTCATCTCCTCGGATTTATGAATCTGTAACCGCATTTTCTGTATTTATTTCACTCTCTCTTTCCTTCCTGGTAGTCGAAAGGTCTTCGACGCGTGCTTTGTCTGTCTACGGGAACTCTATGGTTTACAACTTCCCTAAAGTTGCAGTAAGCTTGACGGAACTGTTCCGCGTGTCTACATCAGCCAATCACGTAACGCGATTTTGTATACGCTTCTATGGTATTCGACTCAATGTTTTCGCAGTTTAATAGACGACTACTGTTTTCGCCTTCGAACGTTCGGGCTTCGCAGTTGAGAGGTGGCAACAGCGCTGGCTTTGTCAAGGATCTTTCGCCGACTCAGTAGGAGTGTAGGCTGGTACAATTAACTTTGCAATCGTAATCGAGGCTGTCAAAAAGGCTTTCGAAGAAAGGGTGTGGACCAGCAGTCCGATGTTATGATTATGGGGTCGTACTGATCAACGGGCTGGCATCAGATAATTGGGTTCAACAAGAGTCACAGAAAACCGCTGTACTGAGGTGACAGTGCGTCATTATCCAGCCATGCCAAATAGTGGAAATTTGTGGAAAGTACCTCGGACCACTGCGTGCAATGTGAGGTTCAGGAAATTTGCGCCATTGGCTGTCACTCCGATACACACCATATTACGACAATGATACTTTTTTTCCATCGGCAGAATGCGAACGAGTTACATCAGAAAAAAAAAAAAAACCAAACAAGGGCGGAAGAAGGAAAGCGTTGTATGTTATGGTTGGCTGAGACACCACCGAGTTCATCCGCCTAATCGGAAGAAGTTTTCTTCTCCCGCCCACAATGTTCCCTTTGCACGTGGTGTGTGAGAGTTGTGTCTTAAGTGAGTCAGTTGATGGTGACAGCGATGAATGTGCGTATAGTGTGGAGTCAAAGGGTTTCCTGCTGGGCATAACGTTGACGGCTGAAGACCAGATCACCGTCAACTATACTACACGCGCTCACTCTACGTGGAGAGTGGAGGGGCTTGGTATTTAATAGCGGCCTTTGTCGCTATATCTGTGATCAGGAATTTTACGTCAACGCCTCTTTTCTCCTAGTCGACCAAATAATTGTGGTGAAAAAATACCAAGATTCAAGTCTGCAAACTCCGAGTCGAATCCTTTCACACAGGCATGCGTTATCAATCTCGGCTACCTGGGTTGGATTAACAGACAACGAATAATGAGTCCAGGAAATTCGCTGCACTGTGTGGTGTTCAGGAAATTTACGGCAGCCACCACCTCTGAAGCCAGTATTGACTATATACTGGTTATGACAGTTCCTTCCACTGCCATAAGTGTCAGCGTACTTCCGCTACGAAGGCGGATAAAATGTCCTAGGGGCAACCTAGTGTTTTAAACCTTCAGGAGTCGGGAGTGGTCGGTGGATTTTTGCGCGGCGTGGCCGCGGAGGCGCCGGCGCCCAACTGCTCAGCCCGGCAGGGTGCACGGCTACAGCAGGGGCAGCGCGGCGCTGCGCGCTCGAGCGGAAGCTGCCCTCGGCCGGGGGCGGTTTGAGTTGCCAACTCGAGCCATTCATTCGTAACAAGAGCGCAAGCTCGCCAGAGCGTGGCCCCGGCCCCAGGCTCGCGAATCAGTTACGGAACTTGGCCTTGCCGTCGCCCGCCCATAATTGCTGTTAACCTAAGCGCGCGCAGGAGAGCCCCACTGCACCGGCTCGAATACCCGTGTTATTCGAAACGTAAATTCTACACGGGCAGGCGTTTTAACAACTTCACCTTCCTAACATACGTGCCGCTCGATGAACGACAAGATTCGCTTTACATTTCTCGCCCATTTTAACGTCCCTTAGCAGCTACTGACAGCCTTGGGAGACCCAGTCCTGACAAAACTCTACCCATCTGATGAGCAAGATGTATGAGAGAGGCGAAATACCCTAAGACTTCAAGAAGAATATAATAATTCCAATCTCAAAGAAAGAAGCAGTGAGTTATAAGTCTTTAACCTTACCTACTTTCAAGGGAAACCCCCCATCGCATCCCCCTCAGCATTAGTGGTAAGACAGTGGATAGCCCGTCAAGAACGGAACACGGATCAAGCACGAAAAAACGAAGAAGGTGTAGTGAACTGTGAAGAAAAGCAAAATAGAGACAGTGAACGTCCCAAGAACAAGAAGTGCAATGAAGAGCAGCCTGAAACAGTAACGGCGTCGTGGGTAAGTGGTCATGGTGTTGGACTACCAAGCGGAAGCCGTGCACTGTAGCTCAGCATGTTCGGCCAGACGGTTAAGTGCTCTCTGGTAATAATAATAATAAAACTTGTGAGCTTTTTTTCTGCACAACTTTATAAACTGTCCGTCCGGTCACTGAAACATCTGTTCTACTCCTGTAGTCTTGGCAGTTACATACTATACTTTGGTTATAGAATGTGTTGTAAGAATACCTCACCGTCGCATGTAAACGTGATGAATAGTGAGAGCAGGTGAGATACCAAATCGACGTCTCACAGAAATGAAAACAACAAATAAACGGGCACGAACTATTGTTTCAACAAAGCAATTCAAGAATCAGGGCTCCAAATCGGAACGCAACTTCAAAAACATTAAAAACGTATGTTTTGACAGAGCGCAGAGAAGCTCTGTTAGTGTGAAACAGCTGCGTTCATTTGTTGCAGCTTACGTGATGAACTATTATGTTTTCATTACTTCCTTCGGAGTGATCACATTCAAATCCATACAAATACCTATATTGGGCAAGAAAGCATTGGGCAAGAAAGCATATCTCACTCATTTACGAGTCGTACAAATTAGGTGCATCGATAAGCGATTCCTATCATACGACACACGTGCTGCCACTAATGCCGCGTGTGACACACCAGACAGATTTTCCGATGGAGGATTCCGCTGACTTGTAGCCTTGTCATCAAACGTTTGCGGTTCCCATTCGAAACCCACTTCCTTCCGGCTGCTAATAAAGTACTTACGCAGAATCAAGTGTCATTATAGGTTCCTACCTAGAAGAAAGAAAGGAAGGAAGGAAGGAAGGAAACGAAGGACGGAAGTGCCACCGCCACTTTTGCCTTAAAAAAAAAAAAAAAAAAAAAAAAAAAAAACCCACCACTTCGGGCGTTGGCATCTATATAATCTTACTCCCACCACGACTAACCCAGAGGTATGAAGGGACGAGGAAGGATAGAGGGAAGGAAACCGCAGGGGAGCCATGAAAATTAAACATAATCAGTTTTTTTAATTCGCTTTATTTTTTTGCATATTTTTTTATACACGAGCGCCTTGAGTAGCGGGTCCTGAATTGTACTCCCAGTACGACTAACCTAGACTTATGAGGGGGCGAGGAAGGAATAAGGGAAGGAAACCGCAGGGGAGCCGTGGATATTAAACATAATTAATTTTTTTTAATTCGTTTTATTTTATTTTATTTTTGCATATTTTTTATTTTTGTTTTATGTATGAGCGCCTTGGGTCGGCCAGCACGGTCAAACGCGTCTTCTCGTTGAGCGGGTGTAGATATCGTTATCGGTTCTGTTCGGTTCGGTTAGGTTCAGATCAGTTTTCAGCTCCTCATGGCTTGGACGCTCCAGCTTCGAGGCGTATAATTAAAAGTGCTATCTAAGAAATTGGAGAAATATTGCTGATAGCGTGGGTTGCGTGTTAGGATGCAGTTGAGATAATTCCAATATACTAGCACTGAGTTATAGCGAAAATTAAAAATATAACGGATCATGTGGCCACCGGTCCAGATCACAGAGTGACTTTTGCTGGTGGGGAAAAAAGGTCGTCCTCCCCCCTCCCGGAATAAAAGTGTGTGGATGTCGATCTGAGCGGGTGTTTGATGTGTATGAAACGCCAAAACAGGCCGCAAAAGTGGTCAGACATCGGACGCTGGATCACAGTGGAACCGCTGATCGTCTTGTCGTCCACTTCATTGAGGGTGCAGAGGGACGAGTCGGCTAGATGGATGTGATGCAGTCCGTGTCGGTTAACTTGTTTGCCATTCACTGTGATGTACCACGATGATTCGAGAAAGCGGGAGTGGACCGCTTTTCATATGTGCCGCCACAAATACTGGAGATACTTAATTTCGATGGGGTTGGGCGGGCGGTACTGTTGTAACAATTTGTACACTGGTTTCGTCTGAAGCGAACGTGTCAGTGGTAAAGACTGGTAGACATAAATGAAGTCCAGGAAAAATCGCCGGATGTGATAACAGGGGGATGGGATGGACGACACCAAAACTGGGCGGACAAAGATACCGGCGCAAAGTCTTGGAATAGGAATCCGGTGAGGCTCTGCGGGCAACGACGCCAGAAATTTAGTTGGGAGCTGATGTACAGCGCCGTGACTCTGGTCGGCACATGTATTAGTCCCACATTAACCTCGACGCCATCTCTCTTGCGGGCTGCTCTATATTGCACTGTTATTCACTGTTTCTATTTTGCTTTTTCTTCGCAATTCTGTACATCTTCTTCCTGTTTTCATGCTTGATCCGTGTTCAGTTTTTGACGGGCTGCCCACTGGGCCCTCTTACCACTAAATCTGACGGAGTTTCCCTTGTTGGACAAGTGCCGTATGCGGGAGCGTAACGTGGTTCGACACGCTGAAAATAGTGCACGAATATACTCTGTGTCTCGTTAAACATGAACGGGGCACCAGCTTAGTATCGTATTTGCCGAACGAATCACAATCATTAGAATTTCAGGTGCTTCGTGACAGTTTTTCAAATTAGTTCTTCTTCAGAAACACATTACTACGGTTACAGAACGAATAATTTCACGACACTGCATGAAAGCTTCTGATTCAAACAAGGACTTTGTACACGACTTGGTGTGTGCAAGTAACAACTTCATCGCACCATATTACCTGTAAAATGACGGCTATAATTCTTTGTATCAGTAGGATTCTCTCACAAAACAATTATCTGAGATTCGACACCGTGACCCGACAATCGATTCAGCAACTTCGGTCAACCCTGTATCTGGAGTTAGGAGGGTCATTTCATAAGTTATGGCAGCTGTGTTATATTGTGCGACTCTGTGGCATCGCCACAATCGCAGTAAATAGATTTGAAAGCCCGCGGCAAACATTAGCGAATTCAACAAACAGATTGCGACCGCTTGCGAGGAGGGCCCGGTACCGGCGACCGAAACATTCGCCGGCCGCGGTGGCCGAGCGGTTCTAGGCGCTTCAGTCCGGAACCGCGGGACTGCTACGGTCGCAGGTTCGAATACTGCCTCGGGTATGGATATGTGTGATGTCCTTCGGTTAGTTAGGTTTAAGTAGTTCTAATGAGTAAATTCTAGGGGTCTGATGACCTCAGATGTTAAGTCCCATAGCGCTCAGAGCCATTTCAACCGAAACATTCAGTGTTAGGTTGGCCGTGCCCACCCATAGTACTCACAGACATACGAAGGACATCACAAACATCCATGCCCGAGGCAGGATTCGAACCTGCGACCGTAGCAGTCGCGCGGTCGACTTCAACCTCATTCCACAGCTGAGGAAACCACCGAATGGGAGGTGCTTTGCACACAGGACGAGTGCCTTCACGGCATCTCGGCGACAGGTGGCACACACTGGTGAAAGTGCCAATGGCATTTAACACCTTCTCCACCGTTGGCAACGTTATGTGTATCCACTGGGCCACTATTTTGAAGCACTGTAGTCGATTATGATTCTTTTTTGTTCCATTTGTACTCGTGCACAACGAATATACACGAAGTTCCAATGTTTATGTTCCATTTTAATCTTTACCGTGACCTCCTGTACTGGAAAGATATTCTACGCCGCGCCCGGGTTCCCGGGTTCGATTCCCGGCGGGGTCAGGGATTTTCTCTGCCTCGTGATGCCTGGATGTTGTGTGATGTCCTTAGGTTAGTTAGGTTTAAGTAGTTCTAAGTTCTAGGGGACTGATGACCATTGATGTTAAGTCCCATAGTGCTCAGAGAGCCGTAGTCTACGTTGGCATTCAGATACACACCGCCATACCATTCAAAGTGTATAGCTGCCAAGCCTTATGGAATGACCTTCAAAAATGGTTCAAATGGCTCTCAGTACTATGGGACTTAACATCTGAGGTCATCAGTCCCCTAGAACTTAGAACTACTTAAACGTAACTAAGCTAAGGACATCACAAACATCCATGCCCGAGGCAGGATTCGAACCTGCGACCGTAGCAGTCGCGCGGTTCCAGACTGAAGCGCCTAGAACCGCTCGGCCACACCGGCCGGCGCGAATGACCTTCGTACTTCGCAAAAATAGTTAAAGCCTGCAATGTGAACTTCTGTCGGAATACTAGAATCACGTTCTGGGAGCCCTCTGATGCCAGAGTTTAGAATCGTCTAAGGTCAGCTACACTGAATAATGTTTTAAAAATTACTGATCGATTTTTTTTAAAACTAGATCTTAGCCCCTTGAATAGTTCTTTTTTTGCTAAATCTGTTTTTCACTTTATTTGTCTCTGTAAAATGGACCTTATCAACGACCCCTTATGTTCTTGCGTGGTGTCCACAGCTACGAGAGACCAGAATGAATTCCATTTGCCGCAAACACGATTTTAATTAGTTACAAATGCCGTTTGAAATGATTCGGTAGAGTGGGACGGAGAAAGATGAACTGACCCCAGTAAAATCCGGCCATCAGACGCGCCAGCCAACCGCGACGACTTTTTCAATTGTTCTCCTACGAGGAGTGGAATGCTCGTTTGATCCTCCAGTTTCACTCGGTAATTACGCCACGGAGACACACAAAGCGACAGAACATTAAACAAAAGATTCCGCAATAAGCAAGCGTCGGTACGCACCTCTTTGCCCATTATTTCACCCGAAGTAGGCAAGTGCGGTGCGAATGCTGGGCTTCACGTGACCGTACCGCACACTTGACACGCCGCGAAAGGGAACGCCGTACAAAGGGAGAGAAAACGCGACGAGAAAGAGCGAATCTGTGTCCGCATTGCGGGCCTGACACGTGAGGCGGACAGAAGGCCGAAGCACTGCTGGGACGCACGCCATCGCCACGCCGCTGCGTGGGAGTGCGGCGTCGCGTGTTGCCCGCCGACCCGGCGGCCGCCCAAGCTTGCGGCCCAGTACTCCACATCACGTCACGCCGCCGAGTGCAGCGGTTCTGATATCCTGTCATAGGAAAGTTCTCGCCTTTTATTCAACATAATTATCTCCTTTCGCATGAATACTCACTATCTAACCATATGCCTGTGACATTACCCCATCTGCGTAGCGGTCGTCTGGAAATGCTGCTAAATACTAATCAACAGCTGCAACTGCCTCTTCGTGTGTATCCCAGTTAAATCTGTGACGCTGACAGAAATTACATTAGCGAAAGCGACATCACTTTCAGCAAAACAGCTGACGATCGCAGAAATGAAGATGAGATGAAATCCGGACTGCAATAGTGATAAAGTTTTTCTGAACATGAAATACTGGGTGATCAAAAAGACAGTATAAATTTGAAAACTGAATAAATCACGGAATAATGTAGATAGAGAGGTACAAATTGACACGCATGCTTGGAATGACATGGGGTTTTATTAGAACCAAAAAAATACAAACGTTCAAAAAATGTCAGACAGATGGCGCTTCATCTGATCAGAATAGCAATAATTAGCATAACAAAGTAAGACAAAGCAAAGATGATGTTCTTTACAAGAGATGCTCGATATGTCCACCATCATTCGTCAACAATAGTTGTAGTCGAGGGATAATGTTGTGAACAGCACTGTAAAGCATGTCCGGAGTTATGGTGAGGCATTGGCGTCGGATGTTGTCTTTCAGCATCCGTAGAGATGTCGGTCGATCACGATATGCTTGCGACTTCCGGTAACCCCAAAGCCAATAATCGCACGGACTGAGATCTGCGGACCTGGAAGGCCAAGCGTGACGAAAGTGGCGGCTGAGCACACGATCATCACCACACGACACGCGCAAGAGATCTTTAACGCGTCTAGCAATATGGGGTGGAGCGCCATCCTGCATAAACATTGTACGTTCCAGCAGGTGTTTATCAGCCAGCCTGGGGATGATGCGATTCTGTAACATATCGGCGTACCTCTCACCCGTCACGGTAGCAGTTTTGCTGTCCAACGCCATCTGTCGGACATTTTGTGAACTTTGGTTTTCTTTGGTTCTAATAAAATCCCATGTCATTCCAAGCATGTGTGACAATTTTTACCTGTCTATCTACATTATTCCGTGGTTTATTAAGTTTTCAAATTTATACTGACTTTTTGATCACCCTGTATTTTTACGTCGAATGTGCATTTAAACGTTACAGTCTTCTGCGAAAGGACAATAAACAGTATAGACGAAAACAGAAGCCGAAGATTAGGTCAGTAAATCACGTAACACTCAAGAGGTAGCGTATCAAATCGGGAGAGGACAAAAATATATGCTTCACTTCGACTAAACAAAGGGACAATTGATTATATAGTTTGTCTCGGCAGGTTTCCGTTTCCCTGAAGATTGCAAATCGTAGGAACTCAATGTAATTTGTTGCTTCCTGAATGCATAGTGTGACGTTTACACCACATAAAAATTTTATTGCCTTGTGTTAAGGATATACCAGACATCGTTTAGTATGAAATTGTATAATGGAATAAAAATTCGTTATTTGAGGGTGTGAATGCATCGCACTGTCCCCATCTAGCAACAACAAAAGTAAACATTGTCTTCAAAATTGGGGAACTAACAGCACTGACCACGGTAAAGATGCAGGCACGGGGCAAAAGCGTGGGCCATACAGCTCAAGAACAGTTGGAAGTTTGCTAGAACCTCACTATGACTTAATAACCGACACAATGAAGCATGTTCAAATTACACTTGTTGAACCAAAAGAGCATCTACACTGAGCAGAATTGATAGCTACTTATAAAAAACTAAACTCCACTCGAAGAGACCATGAAGGCCCATCGTTACCGACCGGCCGCCGTGTCATCCTCAGCCACAGTCAGCGGGTGCAGATATAGAGGGGCAGGTGGTCAGCACACCGCTTTCCCGGCCGTATGTCAGTTGACGAGACCGGAGCCGCTACTACCCGATCAAGTAGCTCCTCAGTTTGCCTCACAGGGGGTGAGTGCACCCCGCTTGCTAACAGCGCTCCGCAGAGTGGATGGTCACCCATCCAAGTGCTAGCCCAGCCCGACAGCGCTTAACTCCAGGGATCCGACGGGACCGGTGTGACCACTGGAGCAAGACCGTTGGCCCATAGCTATTTATAGCTTGTATTTTTTAAAAAGAGACTAGCAGGAGTAAAACAAAGTGACACATGTTGTACAGGCAGACATCCCACTGTACGACACAGAAATTCGCTCTCGAACAAAGATGTCGGTTGCTACTTACGGCAATCACTAGCTGTTCTTTGCGTTAACTGCTGGAATATTTGCCTCTCTAGGAGGGTAGATGGAAGTTCAAATGGCTCTGAGCACTATTGGGACTTAACTTCTAAGGTCACCAGTCCCCTAGAACTTACAACTACTTAAACCTAACTAACCTAAGGACATCACACACATCTTAGGTCATCAGTCCCCTAGAACTTAGAACTACTTAAACCTAACTAACCTAAGGACATCACACACATCCATTCCCGAGGCAGGATTCGAACCTGCGACCGTAGCGGTCGTGCGGTTCCAGACTGTAGCGCCTAGAACCGCTCGGCCACCCCGGCCGGCCCACTGTCTTCGGATCTTAACACAACGTACGTGAATTTCCACCGGCTGACATCTCGACTTCAAAAATCTTATGCTCAAATAACTGGAGATTCTGCATATCGCGGAATGGCAAGAATAGCGTTTTCGAGAAAGTGATGTGTTTTGAACTTACCTAACTTGGGCGAGCGAACTTGTCCACGCTACAAGTTTTAAGCTCAAAGCAGTGACAACACGTTTCTTTTCGTGGCGGTATGCGGAACATAAATTGTTCGCCCGTAATGTTACAGTACTTCAGATGCAGCAAACTCAGGCCTGTCTGGGCCGCAGCACAGGTTATGTGTTAGCGACGCACGAGACTACGTATCGAGCAGGTAGCATATGAACAAGACCCGTACATAGAGTCAGATCAGCACTATACAGTGCGGCGGCGCTGTGTGGTACAGCCGCGAATAAACTTCCAACTGACGAAATAGTTTATAACAAATTCCTCGGTACGAATGATTAACACTTACGTCATTCTCAAACATTTCTCACGAGACCAGATACTTCAATGTATAGTTAAAAAAAAAGCTTTACATAATACATTATTTCACATTCACACCTTCACACACATAACTAAGCACAGTTATACTATAAGGACAGTATTTTGACTGGAGCTCAAACAATCTCCGTCTGCTAGTGATCTCTGCCAGATCGCACATAAACTACATACAATCGGGTATCTAAAGCCATCTGTCCTGCGTGTGACTCATACTGCACGTTTATTCACCGCTTCCTTGTCCGATCTCAACAGGCACGATGTAAGGCGCTATGTCTCAACCGCTATTAAGTTTCTTTTGTTATGCACCCTTCTTCATCACTTATATTTGAAAAATAAGTGGTAAAACAATTTTGTGAAACAATTCAAATAAGCGAGAATTAAAGGTGCAAATCGACGAAGTGCCAATTAATGTTGAGTACATGTTGAGTGCCAATTAATGTTGAGTGCATGTTAAGTTGGATTAGTATGATCAAAAGTATCCGGACACCCCCAAGAACACACGTTTTTCGTGTTAGGTGCAGTGTGCTTCCAGCTACTGCTAGGTACTCCATATCAGTGACCTCAGCAGTCATTAGACATCGCGAGAGAGCAGAATGGGGCGCTCCGCGGAACTCACAGACTTCGAACGTGGTCAGGTGATTGGGTGTCACTTGTGTCATATGTATCTACGCGAGATTTCCACACTCCTAAACATCCCTAGGTCCACTGTTTCCGATGTGATAGTGAAGTGCAAACGTGAAGGGGCACGTACAGCACAAAACCGTTCAGGTCGACCTCGCCTGTTGACTGACAGAGACCGCCGACGGTTGAAGAGGTCGTGATGTGTAATAGGGAGACATCTACCCAGACCATCACAAATGAATTCCAAACTGCATGAGGATCCACTGCAATCACTATGACTGTTAGACGGGAGGTGAGAAAACGTGGATTTCATAGTCGAGCGGCTGCTTATAAGCCGATAAATGCCAAACGACGCCTCGCTTGGTGTAAGCAGCGTAAGCATTGGACGATTGAACAGTGGAAAAACATTGTGTGGAGTGACGAATCACGGTACACAATGAGGCGATCCGATGGCAGGGTGTAGGTATGGCGAATGCCCAGTGGACGTGATCTGCCAACGTGTGTAGTGTCAACAGTAAAATTAGGAGGCGGTGGTGTTATGGTGTGGTCGTGTTTTTCATGGAGGGGCTTGCACCCCTTGTTTTGTTTGCGTGGCACTACCACAGCACAGGCCTACATTGATGATTTAAGCACCTTCTTGGTTCCCACTGTTGAAGAGCAATTCGGGTATGGCGATTGCATCTTCCAACACGATCGGGCACCTGTTCATAATGCACGTCCTGTGGCGGAGTGGTTACACGACAATAACATCCCTGTAATGGACTCGCCTGCATAGAGTCCTGACCTGAATCCTACAGAACACCTTTGAGATGTTTTGGAACGGCGACTTCGTGTCAGGTCTCACCGACCGACATCGATACCTCTCCTTAGTACAACACTCCGTGATGAATGTGCTGCCATTCCCCAAGAATCCTTCTAGCACCTGATTGAACGTATGCCTGCGAGAGTGAAAGCTGTCATCAAGGCTAAGGGTGGGCCAACACCTTATTGAATTCCAGCATTACCGATGGAGGACGCCACGCACTTGTAAGTCTTTTCAGCCAGGCGTGCGGATATTTTTGACCACATAGTGTATTAACGGCGGGCACGTCCCGTAAGAAGTGAGAAAGCGAGGAAGACCTGCTCTGATACTGCGAGTACGATCTAGCGAACAGTAACATCTCACAACCGCATCACCGGAATAATGTAAGAAGGGAAATAGAAATTCGGGGTATTGTATTGTCCTAGTCAGGCTTCAGAAAAGACGTAAGTATTAGAAAAGTAACTATGATTTTGAGATTAATAACAAAATAAAAAACAGAGACGCGAAAAGTACCTGTTGTCGACCTGGAGAAATACTTCTACTATTTAGGGTAAAATTGGGTAAAATACAGGTGACTATTCAAACAAGTTTCGGGCTTGCAGCCGGTCGTCGTTCAATACAGCGCACGGTATTTCAACTGGGCACCTGCCAGTCATCTTCAGGTGAGCCGTTGCAGACTAAATTGTAATACCTACAAAACCAAAAGGGAGAAATAAAAGTGGAATATCACTAAAAACAAGTTCGTGTTACAAATATTATAGGATTAGGTTGTAGCTTAAGGTCGCAGTTGCTGAGCATGAATGTCGAAAGATATGTCAGTCTCCGAAGAAGAACAAGAGTACTTCGGTAAGGTTCGCAGGCAGTACTATGATTTTGGTAGGAGGGAGAGAGGGAGAGAGTGAGGGGGGGGGGGGGAGAGCGAGAGGGGGGAGAGGGGAGAGAGGAGAGGGGGGAGAGGAAAGATAGAGAGAGCAGTGTTATCCGTTTGGGTGCCGGCGAGGAATCAGGAAGCCCGGCGAGGCTGAGGCAGCCGCCAGCAAGGTCACTGACTCCTGCCGGCCCGCCGGCCAGGTGCGCGTCAAGGTCGGCCACGGAGATGGCGCGCGGCCGCGGCTCCAGCAGCAGCGCATCACGGCGCACTGCAAGTGCAGCAGGGGCAACGAGCGCAAGCGTGACACCTCTTTCTCTCTCTCTCTCTCTCTCTCTCTCTCTCTCTCTCTCTCACGTAGTGCCGCCAGCAGAATAAATGGGACCTACGTTTTACACTATCCGATCAAAACTATACGGATATTTCCATGTAATGCACAGCTGTAAAGCCTCCGTGCGCGCTCGAATCTCTCTAATTTTACGTTCGTGCTCTCCTCGGCAATATATTCGATACCTAATCCAGAAACGCACCCTCTCGATACCTGGACAGCAAGCTACACCGCGATGCAGAGCGCCTCTCTTCAGAGTCTGCCACTTCAGTTTGATAAGCATCTCCGTAACGCAACCACGCTTACCAAATAACCCTGTGACGAAACGCGCCGCTCTTCTTTGGATCTTCTCTATCTCCTCTGTCAACCCGGCCTGGTACGGATCCCACACTGATGAGCAATACTCAAGTATAGGTCGAGCGAGTGTTTTGTAAGCCACATCCTTTGTTGATGGACTACATTTTCTAAGGACTCTCCCAATGAATCTCAACCTGGCACCCGCATTACCAACAATTAATTTTATATGACCATTCCACTTCAAATCGTTCCGTACGCATACTCCCAGATATTTTACAGAAGAAACTGCTACCAGCGTTTGTTCCGCTATCATGTAATCATACAATAAAGGATCCTTCTTTCTATGTATTCGCAATACATTACATTTGTCTATGTTAAGGATCAGTTGCCACTCCCTGCACCAAGTGCCTATCCGCTGCAGATCATCCTGCATTTCGCTGCAACTTTCTAATGCTGCAACTTCTCTGTATACTACAGCATCATCCGCGAAAAGCCGCATGGAACTTCCGACACTATCTACTAGGTTATTTATATATATTGTGAAAATCAATGGTCCCATAACACTCCCCTGTGGCACGTCAGAGGTTACTTTAACGTCTGTAGACGTCTCTCCATTGAGAACAACATGCTGTGATCTGTTTGCTAAAAACTCTTCAATCCAGCCACACAGCTGGTCTGATATTCCGTAGGCTCTTACTTTGTTAATCAGGCGACAGTGCGGAACTGCATCGAACGCCTTCCGGAAGTCAAGGAAAATGGCATCTACCTGGGAGCCTGTATCTAATATTTTCTGGGTCTCATGAACAAATAAAGCGAGTTGGCTCTCAGACGATCGCCGTTTCCGGAATTTGATTCCTACAGAGTAGATTCTGGGTATCCAAAAATGACATGATACGCGAGCAAAAAACACGTTCTAAAATATTACAACAGATCGATGTCAGAGATATAGGCCATCTGCTCCACGACGCTTCTTGAAGACTGGGACTACCTGTGCTCTTCTCCAATCATTTGGAACCTTTCGTTTCTCTAGAGACTTTCGATACACGGCTGTTAGGAGGGGGCAAGTTCTTTCGCGTACTCTGTGTAGAATCGGATTGGTATCCCGTCGGTTTTACTCGGCACGTACCTGTCTAAAACGCATTTTACGATTGCCTTGAACATTTTCCATAAACACTCAAGAGGCCAGCATAAAAGGATGCGCGGTGCATTGTGCCGTCAGCAGAGAAGCAGTAACAGGAGAATGGATCGGTCAGGAACGTTCAGTGACTTCGAACGTCGATTAGTCTTCAGACGTCACCTGACTAACAAACCACCGGCGACTTTTCAACGCTCTTACAGCTGCCCAATTCGACTGTTGGGTGATGTGACTGTGAAATGGAAACGCGAAGGAAGGAGCACAGCTAAACCAACAGCAGCCTTAATCGTAATTAATTAATCGTAATTAATTAAGCTCTTGTACTGATGGACGCGGACCGTCGGGCATAGCGGAGGATGGTTGTAAAAAAATCACATGAAATCGGAGGGCGGAATCACTCGTGATTTCCAAAGTGCTACCAGCAGTGCAGCCATCACAACAGTGCGCAGGGGGTTAAAAAGAACGCGGTGCAATGGTCGAGCAGATTCACAGAAGCTGCACATTTCTGTAGGCGGGGAGTGAAGAGCGCCGCCGCTAGATAATGGCTGACTGGAACTGTGGCAAAACGATAGAAGAGTCTGGATGCGACGAATGCCTGGAGGACGTTACCTGCCGTCAGGTATAGAGCCAGCACTGGAGAACGGAGCAGTTGGTGTTACGGAATGGGAGTGCTTTTCGTTGTTAGGGTGCGGTCCCCGTATTACGATTAAGAAAACGCTACAGCTTACAGCGTCGCATACAGCATTCAGTAGAAAACAGTTCGGAGACGATGGTTGTTTGTATCAACACGACGATGCACCTTGTCAAACAGCAGCATCTGTGAGGGGATGGTTTGTGGACAATAATATTCTTGAAATGGACTGACCTGCCCAGAGTCCCGGCCTGACAAAAATGGAACAATTCTGGGGTGATCAGAACGTCGACTTGGCTTTAGATCCCAGCGTCCGACATCACCAGTATCTTCTCTGGTTTCGGCTCTTGAGCAAGGATGGGCTGCCACTGCTCCAAATACATTCAGACATTTACTGGAAATGTCACTAGCACAGCTGAATCCCCCCCCCCCCCCCCCCCGCGCTAAAGACAAAGCATGGACACACCCCATATTATTGTCCACCCCATATTAGTGTTCTGGATACTTCTGATCCGACAACGTATGCTTCGTCGTCAGCACCAAATATTCCAAACGACTTAGTCCTTTAGGTCGAATGGGAGAACGTCATATCACACATTTACATGTTTACCATCTTTTTCCGTATACACACACTGTACAGCTGGAAAAGTGATGAAGATGCAGGTCGAGAGTGCAAGCGTGGCGCAGTTTCATTCGACACATAAATATTGGTTACCATAACCGCTTAACAGAACGGTTATTCCGCAAAGCCAACAGACAGCCTCTATATTCAGCAAATTCAATTTTTTGTTTTTCTTCTAAAGTTCTATTGCAAATGCCTAGCACAATACACATCGCTTTAGGATCATTCTAACACAGTAACAAAGTACATAGTTCCACTTAAAAAAAAAAGAACTGCCGGTATCTATAATCTTGGTGAATTTTGTTTGCCGGCCGAAATGGCCGTGCGGTTAAAGGCGCTGCAGTCTGGAACCGCAAGACCGCTACGGTCGCAGGTTCGAACCCTGCCTCGGGCATGGATGTTTGTGATGTCCTTAGGTTAGTTAGGTTTAACTAGTTCTAAGTTCTAGGGGACTAATAACCTCAAAAGTTGAGTCCCATAGTGCTCAGAGCCAGCCAATTTTGTTTCGTGGGCATTAGGCCGAGGACTAAGGTATGTTTCTGTGCCAAACGTCTCGCCACCTACTGCTAAAAGAAGAACCAGCATCCGGCTTGAGGGAGGTAGGACGTCAAACGGGCTGACTTGGAGCAGGAGAGGCACTACAGGACATTTTAATTTCCACTGTCTACACTTTTACAAATAAATTTATTAAACTTCCTCAGCATGACCAGGAAGGATTCAGAATTCACACCCATAGCAGTGGAAGTTCAAAAACGAAACAAAATAATTTTTTCTTATGTCTGAAATTTTATCAGTTTTTCACTTATTATTGGCTGGATTTGTTCCTACAGGTACACTTTTCTTCACAACTAGGAGAGATTCTTCGATGAATTTTTCATAGCATACGAATCATAGTTACAGGTGTATGAAACTCTAGAATTTTCCAAATCTATTAAAAACTGCGGTAAAAACTGAGATAATTAACTATAAAATTTGAGTTTTTTATGAACATGAAATTTAAAATGTAACAGCTTATTCATTTTTTCATAAATTAAATAAATTCTAGAGTTTTATACACCTGTAAGTATGGTTGATATGCTGTGAAAAATTCATGGGAGAGTCTCTCCTACTTATGAAGAAAAGTGTACCTATAGCAACAATTTCTGCCAACAGTAACTGAAAAAAATAATGAAATTTCACATGTAAAAAAAAATTATTTTGTCATGTTTGTGAACTTCCACTGCTATGAGTGTGAATCCTGAATCCTTCCTGGTCATGCTGACAAAGTTTTATAAATTTATTGGTAAAAGTATAGACAGTGGAAATTAAAATGTCCTGTAGTGCCTCTCCTGCTCCAAGGCGGCCCGTTTGACGTCCTACCCCCCCCCCCCCCCTTAAAGAACACAAAAGCAACCGTCGTATGGGCAACACGGAAAACTCAGCTTTAGCAGATCATGCACTGGGACCAGGGAACCATCAAGTTTGTACCTTCGACACTATGGTACTATCAAAGGCAAATCATTGCTATTCTAGGATGTACAGTGAGGTCATTGGAATTTAAAAACAAAAAAATCTTTTACAAAAAGGCGTTATAGTGCAAATCATAACTCCGCGATCTATAGCTGCGATCAGATGATGCCACGATCCGACCGTTGCGTGTTTACGCATAAATAGTTCAGCTTCATTAGCTTTTTCACTTTCGAAAATTAACTAACTGCATCTACGTAGCCTCTGACTATGTGTCCAGTATTACGAGACGAAACGTTGAGCACATAAATATGCCTTATATCATAGCCTAAAGCGCACAGAGCAAATGTCATCTGGGACAATAACCAGAAATAACCAGAATGAAGATGGAGGCACGGAGCAATTGTGGGGACCTCCCTGTAACTTACTATACCTGGGTCAAAATAACAAAGTCGTTGGCAGTATAGTAAGGGGCAACGTTGGCGGCCTGTAGTTACCAGCACACGGCCGTAGCAGCAACAGCTGTGTAATTCAGGAGTGAATTCTTTCCTACGTTTTCCGATTATCTTCGGTAGTGAGTTCGCACTGCAGGATAGTAAGAGACGTATCACTTCGCTGCTCACTTCCGCTATTAGTCGCAAAAATTATTTCGCGTATTATAAAAAAGTTAGCTCACTGAAACAATGGTTTGAATAGTCAAAACGAGCAATTACAGAGCACAGAAGGAAGTGTTTTTTGTATTACAAGTTTTTTCTTACAAGCAAAAGAACAGGAAAGAAAGAAGGAGGTATACATCCCACAGACGGTGAAGTTAGCCCGCGATGAAAGATATCGATATGCCGTTAAAAACAAGGACATTAGACAGTAAGTCCACGGTCGGGTTGAAGGAAGGGGCATGAAAAGCTTAGGTGGTTTAAAAGACCCTTGGTTGCGGCAGTCAGTCAGCTCCTGACGAAATCGACTTTTAACTCAAACATGATACACATCGAAAAACGAGAAAAATGTGGGTTCAGCCGCGAAAAGTATCCGAGGTCAGATCTCTTACTGATCTCGCAGCAGCTGTCAAACTGCACATTTCAACAGTTTTGGATATGGCCTACGCTAGCACAGACCAGGCATTGTAACAACGAAGTGGGCTTTAGCAAGTCACAGACGACAGAAGCAATGTACCATGTCAACGAAACTTCCTAGCATTGCAGCGGGGACACTACATGCCCCGTCGGACAGCACTGTACTGTAGTTTGTTGTGCGCTCGGCGCTCCCGCCCCGGTTTTCCATTAGACAAATAAAACCATAAACAAGAGTCCCCGCTGTAGCTTCAGACAAACAAGAGCAGCGAGCCGATGTTTTTACGGCGCATTTCAGCTGTTTGGCAATAAACAGCGGCTGCAATAACAGCTTGAATATCGACGCTCCACTAGGCGCTGTGGGTCCGACTGGGTGCTTGCTGCGAGCACAGGGCGAGCCTCTTGGGGGACGTGCAGTTCTGGCTGCGGTCCCACACGTCGCGAGACGCGCTGCCCAGCTAACGGCATGACGGCCAGCTTGCGCGTCGTTTTCGCTTGCTTTCCTACATGGAACTATGTATACTCGGTTCATTCTGTTAATGAGTATAGTACCATCACGATTTAACTATACAATTCTAAAATGTTATTGCAGTTATCGTGTTATTTTGAGCGAAAACTAGCAAGGATGTAAAATGATTTTCGTCTTTTCTTTTTAATTGGAGTTTATTAGCATGTAGAATTTACAGAACATGTTGTCGCCACCAGCTGCAGTCATAGCTGTTTTGGCCTCTTTCTTTGAGGTTATACCGCATTAAAGGAAATGGCTTTCGGCTACGAAAAACATTACTACGAAATCTACTTAATAGTCTTCACACAACTCTAGACTGATAGTTCTCATTAGGTGTTCTCATCGTCCGTATATGTCATGACGGGTCCTTTTTAACGTAGTCATAGACTATTTGAGATCTGGAATGAGATTTTCACTCTGCAGCGGAGTGTGCGCTGATATGAAACTTCCTGGCAGATTAAAACTGTGAGCCGGACCGAGACTCGAACTCGGGACCTTTGCCTTTCGCGGGCAAGTGCTCTACCAACTGAGCTACCCAAGCATGACTCACGCCCCCTCCTTACCGCTTTACTTCTGCCAGATGGTAGAGCACTTGCCCGCGAAAGGCAAAGGTCCCGAGTTCGAGTCTCGGTCCGGCACACAGTTTTAATCTGCCAGGAAGTTTCATATTTGAGATCTGTACACCCGTCGCCGTGGCCATGTCACTAAGGCAGCCCCGTGCGGCGGCTCTCGACTCACTGGCATCCGGTTTGAATCCTGATGGCAGAAGAAAATTTCTCCCTTTAGTGCTACGCGAGAGGAATATCCTTAGTGGCAGCACCTAGTCTCGCAAGTCTCCCTTATCTCATCATAAAACAAACGCGAGACCACACTATACACATAACCTGTAGAATCACACTCAACATAAACTATGTGATCAAAAGTATCCGGACACTCCCAAAAACACACGTTTTTCATATTAGGTGCATTGTGCTGCCACCTATTGCCAGATACTCCATATCAGCGGACTTAGAAGTCATTAGATATCGTGAGAGCAGAATGGAGCGCTTCGCAGAACTCACATACTTCAAACGTGGTCAGGTGATTGGGTGTCATTTGTGTCATATGTCTGTATGCGAGATTTCCACACTCCTAAACATCCCTAGGTCCACTGTTTCCGATGTGATAGTGAAGTGCAAACGTGAAGGGACACGTACAGCACAAAAGCGTACAGGCCGACCTCGTCTGCTGACTGACAGAGACCGCCGATAGTTGAAGAGGGTCGTAATGTGTAATATGCAGACATCTACCCAGACCATCACAAATGAATTCCAAACTGCATGAGGATCCACTGCAATCACTATGACTGTTAGACGGGAGGTGAGAAAACGTGGATTTCATAGTCGAGCGGCTGCTTATAAGCCGGTAAATGCCAAACGACGCCTCGCTTGGTGTAAGCAGCGTAAGCATTGGACGATTGAACAGTGAAAAAACATTGTGTGGAGTGACGAATCACGTTACACAATGAGGCGATCCGATGGGAGGGTGTGGGTATGGCGAATGCCCAGTGGACGTGATCTGCCAACGTGTGTAGTGTCAACAGTAAAATTAGGAGGCGGTGGTGTTATGGTGTGGTCGTGTTTTTCATGGAGGGGCTTGCACCCCTTGTTGTTTTGCGTGGCACTACCACAGCACAGGCCTACATTGATGATTTAAGCACCTTCTTGGTTCCCACTGTTGGAGAGCAATTCGGGTATGGCGATTGCATCTTCCAACACGATCGGGCACCTGTTCATAATGCATGGCCTGTGGCGGAGTGGTTACACGACAATAACATCCCTGTAATGGATTAGCCTGCACTGAGTCCTGACCTATAGAACACCTTTTGGATGTTTTGGAAATCCGGCCGGTGTGGCCGAGCGGTTCTAGGCGCTTCAGTCTGGAGCAGCGCGACCGCTACGTCGCAGGTTCGAATCCTGCCTCGGGCATGGATGTGTGTAATGTCCTTAGGTTGGTTAGGTTTAAGTAGTTCTAAGTTCTAGGGGACTGATGACCTCAGATGTTAAGTCGCATAGTGCTCAGAGCCATTTGAACCATTTTGTTTTGGAAAGCCAACTTCATGTCAGGCCTCACCAACCGACATCGACGATACTTTTGATCAAATAATATATCCATTTAAAACACAACTCACATTCATTGCGTTAACGGGAGGAGGAGGAAGAGAAACCCTTTTCGGGAAGGAGGCTTGTTTCCTTCTTTTCTCACCCACACCTTCTTTTAGAAACATCAACTGCTTCGTTTCTGAGTTCGGCGTCAAGTAATTAACCCGGGCAAAAGCTAGAGTAATGACTGCAATGCCTGGTAAGATGACGGTACAGGCCCTTTTTTTACATATAGCCGTGTATTCTACATATTTTGAATTATATTCAGTACGCGTAAGTTACATGTAGTACATATCATAATAAAGCATTTAGTAGTTACAATAACGCAGAAAGAGAAAAAATACCGGACAATTGCGATTTGGACTATAGTAGTAATAACTTCATGTGGCTCAATGTGCTGGTGCAGGTCTTTCTACTGGACGCCACGTCGACGATTCGCGTGTCCAATCACTCTTATTATTTCTATACAGGGTGAGGCAACTAAGTCATAACACCCCTTGTATCTCGCCAACCGTAATAGATACAAAGATGCCGTTTGGACAGTGAATTGCAGGGACAGGGGCTACTTGAATACATCACACTTTATGTTTGTGCTATTTTTTATTACAGAGATGAGGCCATCTTTGGTTTTTTTAAAATGGTTCCATATGTTAAATTTTAGCGTAACATGACGGGCTTAAAAAGACAGTTTGAAATGTGTGTATATCATAATATTTAGGCGAATAGTTTTTGAGACACAGATATGTTCTAGTATCGTGTTGGTCCTTCGAATCGGCGTTGTCCAATGCGACCTTTCCTGTTGTGTAGATTACATGGTAAACGCCTCGAGTCCGTCCTTACACAAACACGCCCATTTACCCGACAATAGTAATACATACTGCCATATTTTGCGCAAAAATTACTGATGATGTCACGCAAATATTATTCAGTTATTTGACAACTGTGATACCAAAATAGTAGACAACATACCATATTCAAATACTACAATATGTTAATACATTTTAAGTAACAAAAATACAAATGTAAATGAGGAGGCCCTTATTGGTCACAATTATTTCGTACGTATTGATTTTTCTTTGAAAATATTTACTATTGATCACAATGCGAAGCAAATACACACAAAGATGCAAAATACATACTGTACATGATACAAAACTTTACTGAAGCATGTGCTCAAAATGCTTCCCCTCTGCTGCAATGCACATTTGTAGTCGCCGTTCGAATGGTTTGTGAACGGCTGCGAGGGTGTCACGTGAGATATCAGCGCACGCTTCGATGATACATTGCTTCGTAGTGTCAGGCGTAATTGGTATTTGAGCATAAACTTTATGTTTGATTGCTTCCCGCGGAAGAAACTCGATATGGGTCAAATCAGGAGCCCGGGCTGGCCACGTCACGTCAGCACGTCGTCCTATCCAACAATCCGGGAACTTTTCATTTAACAGCTGTGTTGTCACACGGGAAGGGTTAGCAGGACAGCCGTCATGTTGGAACCACATGCACTGACGCGTAGTTAGTGGTACCTCTTCCAGCAAAATGAGCAGAACGTTTCTCAGGAACTGTGGATAGTTATTGGCATTTAGTATACCCGGAATGACGTACGGCCCCACAATGACATTTCTGACGATGCCGCACCACACGTTAACACTCCACGGTTGTTGATGCTGTACCTGTCGAAGACAATGAGGGTTCTCTATTGACCAGTAATACATATTATGCAAATTCGCATTACCGTGGTTGGTGAAAGACTCTTCATCAGTAAAAAGCACCCGTTGAAAAAACGTTGGATCATCCTGTAGGCGCTGCAGAGCAAACCGGATAAATTCCTGGCGCCATTCGAAATCCACACCGCAGAGTGCTTGATGTATTGAGAGGTGAAACGAGTGAAATCTATGCCGGTGCAATATGCGTAGAACACTTCTCTGACTTATACCACATTCCGAGACGATACGTCGCGACGAAACAGTAGGGTCGTTATGCACCAACGCTAAAACGCCCTCTTCATATACCTCGCCAGTTGCAGTTTTCTGCCTTGTCCTCTGTATTGCGTTCCATGATCCCGATTCAAGTAGTTTCTTGCAAATACGTGCAAGAAGCTGGCGCGTAGGACGCCCACGATCAGGATACAGCTCTCCATATCGCTTTATTGCTCTAACAGCATTTCTTCTGCTTTCACCGTACACTAGAACCATATCTAATTTTTCTTCGTTGGTGTACATGTCTGCTCCAAGAAACTGTGACGGAAATGCGTTGTCTCAATACCCCAGCAGCACATTTATACCCTTCTCTCCAGCTACCTAGTGCGTCAACTTGCGGCGTTATCGAGAAGCAGGAAAACAACGCCTTCCCTGTTAAGTTCCTCAGTGGTCAACAGGAAAGGTCGCATTGGACAACGCCGATTCGAAGGACGAACACGATACGAGAACGTATCTGTGTCTCAAAAACTATTCGCCTAAATATTACGATGTACACATATTTGAAACTGTCTTTTTAAGCCCATCATTTACGCTAAAATTTAACATACGGTTCCTTTAAAAAAAAATCAAAGATGGCCTCTGTAATAAAAAATAGCACAAACATGAAATGTATTCAAGTAGCCCCTGTCCCTGCAGTTCACTGTCCAAACGGCATCTTTGTGTCTATTACGGTTGGGAAGATACAAGGGGTGTTATGACTTAGCTGTCTCGCCCTGTGTAGCCCGCTCGGTTAGCCGTGCGATCTAACGTACTGCTTTCTGGGAGGGAAGGCGTGCCGGTCCTCGGCACGAATCCGCTCGGCGGATCAGTGTCGATGTCCGGTGTGCCGGCCAGTCGATGGTTTTTAAGGCGGTTTTCCGTCTGCCTCGGCGAGTGTGGGCTGGTTCCCCTTATTCCACCCTAGTTACACTATGTCAGCGATTGCTGTGCAAAGACTTTCTCCACGTACGCGTACACCATGGTTACTCTACCATGCAAACATTTGGGTTACACTCGTCTGGTGCGAGACGTTGCCGTGAGGGGGGGGGGGGGGCGGGGGGGGGGGGGGATGGGGGTAGTCCATTGGGGACCGAACCGCACAATATCCCTGGGTTAGGTGTGGGGCGGCGGTTGGGTGAGTGGGCTGCTGTAGCATGTTGTGGGGTTGTGTACCACTTAAGGCTGAGGTGGGGACGACGCCTCTCCGTCGATTCTAGGTCACCAGTTCCGTAGAATACAATTCTCTATATGCATAATGGATTTGGCGTACGGGGTGGGCAGCAATCTGTGGTAGTTTGCTGATGGTACTGTGGTGGACGGTAAGGTGTCGAATGACTCTACAAGGATACATCACTTACACAAAATTTCTAGCTGTGTGACGAATGGCAGTCTAACGGCCTTGCCGCAGTGGTAATACCAGTTCTCGTCAGATCACCAAAGTTAAGCGCTGTCGGGCTGGGGTAGCACTTGGATAGGTGACCATCCGCTCTACCGAGCGCTGTTGGCAAGAGGGGTGAACTCAGCCCTTGCGATGGAATCTGAGGAGCTACATGATTGAAAAGAAGCGGCTCCTGTCTCGTAAACTGACATACAGCCGCGAGAGCAGTGTGCTGACCACATACTTCTCGATATCCGCATCCACTGACGCCTGCGGGCTGAGGATGACTCGGCGGCTGGTCGGTACCGTTGGGTCTTCATGGCCTCTTTGGGCAGAGTTTTAGTTTTTACTGATGAATGACAGCTAGATCTAAATGTAGAAAAAATGTAAATTATTGCGGATGAGTAGGAAAAGGAACCAGTAATATTCGGATACAGCATTAGTGGTGTCTGCCTGATACAGTCACGTAGCGATAACTGGGCGTCGCGTTGCAAAGCAATATGAATGGATCGAGCAATTGAGAATCGTGGTAGGGAAGACGAATGGTCGACTTCGCTTTACTGGGAGAATACCGGGAAAGTGTGGTTCATCTGTGAAGGAGGCCGCATATAGGACGCTTGTGGAGCCTATTTTTGAGTACTGCACCAGGTCTACAGGAAGACCTCGACGCAATTCAGAGGCGGTCTGCTACATTTGTTACTGATAAGTTCCAATAACACGCAAGTGTTACAGACACGTTTCGGTAACTCAAATGGGATTCTCTGGAGGGAAGGCGACATTCATTCGAGGAACAGTACTGAGAAAATTTAGGAAACCGGCATATGAAGTTGATTGCAGAACGATTCTACTACCTTTAGCATTGCGCGTAAGAACTACGAAGATAAGATACGAGAAGCTAGGACTCATACGGAGGCATATTGGCAGTCGTTTTTTCCTCCATCAATTTGCGAGTGGGACAGGAAAGGAAATGACTGGCGCGCCGGACGGTGGATTGCGGAGTATCTATGCAGACGTACAACAGACTTATACTTCACACTAAAGTAGGTAAATGGCGCAGATAAATTATACCACGATGGCGTGCTAAAAAGCAATGCCTCCGAATTTTTATATAAAAACTGTTTAGAGCTCTTTAAATAAAACAAACATTATTAACATTCTACGTCTGATTCTTCATGTTTACCTAGTTATTTCTCAACATCGTCTTCCTGACGGCGAATAAATTTCTCTCATCGAGAGACCAGTTAGTCGATAGCGTCACTGTAGAATGTCTGACTTTATCGACGTAGCCACAATCTCACGCCTGCTCGCGCCGCTTCATCACTATCAAAGTGGTGTTCTTTAAATTTTGGAAACGTGCGCGCTCGTGTGTGGTCTGGCTGGCACAATCACGCTGAAGGAGAGCTGCTCCATTTGGGGACGAACTGAATCCGAAACTCGATTGCAGCACACTGCCTGACACGCACCGACATGGTTACGTTACAAAAAAAAATGGTTCAAATGGCTCTGAGCACTATGGGACTTAACATCTGAGGTCATCAGTCCCCTAGAACTTAGAACTACTTAAACCTAACTAACCTAAGGACATCAAACACATCCATACCCGAGGCAGGATTCGAACCTGCGACCGTAGTAGTCGCGCGGTTCCGGACTGAGCGCCTGAACCGCTAGACCACCGCGGCCGGCAGGTTACGTTACACATCACCATGTTACGCCCACAATTCATTGGTTTTACCTATAAAGCTTTAAGTATTTTCACATAAAAAACATGAAGACGTTTCTTGTCAGCACGTACTTGTATTTGCTAGGGTAAGCATACAACATACAACAAGAGGAACGTTCATCTTAGAGAGTTCTTTTGCGCGCGCGAGAGAGTGCCTCCAAGTAAACAGCGTGTGAGCAGCGGGGTTCGAATCGCGCCCTCGACTCAACTGCGCCCTGCTGGGCCCGCGCCTCCCCCGCCGCGCGCTAAACGAGCTCAGTAAACTCACTATCGACCCCTGAGGACGCGTGTGCACGTGTCCAACAGTTGGCACGCCAGCTGTGCACGTGCAGAAGGGGGTGGTTCTCCCCGCCTGGCAACGGCGCACAACACGGATGGCGGACACCTGCCCGACGTGCAACGGAAAGGCCTCGCCACCGCGTTTAGAGCTGGGCTGTACGCCAAGGCTGCGGCATTCTCATGCGATTGGGTAGCAAAGTCTGGGATTCCATTCACACTACATTCCTAATGCTGTCAGTAAGTGCACATGAGCCGCTATTTGTGTGGGACCTTATCGTTAGAACAGTGAAGCTTAGCGATACTCTTGGGTTCGATATAGTGCTGTCAATAATTCGGCAAGCCGGCCGGAGTGGCCGTGCGGTTCTAGGCACTACAGTCTGGAACCGAGCGACCGCTACGGTCGCAGGTTCGAATCCTGCCTCGGGCATGGATGTGTGTGCTGTCCTTAGGTTAGTTAGGTTTAATTAGTTCTAAGTTCTAGGCGACTGATGACCTCAGAAGTTAAGTCCCATAGTACTGAGAGCCATTTGAACAATTTGAACTACAGTTGTTATTCACTTTTACTGCAATGTAAGTTCACCTTTGGTTGTTTTCATTAAAATAAGTTACGTGTGGATCTTATAATAGGCGTAGCACGTTCGCGTGTGGAGTTAAGTAATTAACTGAATTCGATATCATTATAGATGTGTACATTCTATTTCGTTTCACAGTTGTTATAATAACCTTGAAAATTATGGTGGGTGACAGCTGTCGGCAACGCGATCAGTAATGTGGCGGAAATTCACGCGACTATTGCAAGGTTAAAAATAACAAAACAAAGCGTTCTGTTCATTCACCGTTAAAGCTACTGGAAATGGAACTATCGAAGATGGCTCTGAGCACTACGAGACTTAACATCGGAGGTCATCAGTCCCCTAGAACTTAGAACTATTTAAACCTAACTAACCTAAGGACATCACACACATCCATGCCCGAGGCAGGATTCGAACCTGCGACCGTAGCGGTTCCAGACTGAAGCGCCTAGAACCGCTCGGTCACAGCGGCCGGCAACTATCGAAGAGAATGTGCAACACGGAAATTGTGTAAACAATATTGCCCTCACGAACGACGAAGTGTATCCCGCCGTTAAATATGTTATCGTTTGTATGCTGCCAACTGTAACATATTAACATTAGTCACACAAGTAAAACGCGGCAGAAGAGTCACAACTACTTTCGAAGAATGCCTTGCTTCTATTACGGAATCAATAGTGAATAAATGACAGACAACAAAAAGAGTTTGCGGAAGATGTGAAAATGACATATAACAAACAGCAATGTGCTGCAGGTTTTGCCTGGGATTTTTGGAAGGCGCCTCTGGACATGCAGGGCTGCGTCCGTTTACTGAGCTTCCCCAAGCGGAGCAGGCAGCCAACCAGCCAGCCGGCTGCACTCATAACATCGTTGCTGGAGCGCAACACCGCACGAGCTCCAGGGTAAGGGAGGGGGCACTTACTGTTAGCAGCGTGCGGCCCCGCTCAGTATAAAGGCGTCTCCAATAAACAATTCTCGTTCCGCTATAAAGGGACAGGTCGGAAAATCTGACTTAACCGGATTTTCTGTGGGGAGTGCGTTAGGTGCGCGGAAAGAAAATATGTACACAGGTCCACTGTCTGTTCTTGAAATCTCGACAACACGCTTTTAAGTTACACACATCCACAGGCGTTAGCAACGGGTGGCTATTGCCCACGTCTGAAACCCTGGGGGTATAGGCTTAATATTTATTTCAGTTTTCTCGTGCAATTTTAGAAACGTTTGTCTGTGATCCTACTAAATAGTAGATTCAGCATTGCCACGATAGGAAATGCTGTTCCTTTTACAGAAAGTTTACTTCCGTTTCTCCACTTTGAGAAGTATGAATTTCGCCATTTTCCACTACTTATTTTTGTCGTTACAGATTTTTAATTTTCAGTGACAATCTGACATTATTTATGTACTAATAAAAATATTTCTAGTGAATAGTTAATTATTGAATTAATCATATAAAGTAATTTCAGACCGTTAAATCAAAACGTGGCTATTACATTCATTTTAACTCTTTGAACTCACGAAATGTGGTCTCTCACAACGCGCAAAAATTTTCGAATTCTGCTTACAAGGTAACTTCTGGTGCAATGCTTCTACAGTTCCATCTAGCCACACTAAGTCACCAATCCTACAACGTTTTGCCGTCGGTGGCATTATCGCCTTCTTTGTTTTGTTGCTGACGCGTGTTATTGATACGTGTTGGTGTCTACCAGACCATGCCTCGTAAATACAGTACGTGCTGTAACTGTTTTCTTCTGTACAGTACAAAATGTGTTTGCAGGTACGTGTCAGTTTTAACGAAAGTTTGACGAAATTATTAGTAGCCGACAGGGGAAGATCTGTGACGTTGGTCATGAAATACGAAAAAAATCGACGATTTTATAATAGCCAGTGACCACAGTTCTGTTAGCGGAGGGGCATTCAGAGGTAGAACTTCAGGGCTATCGTGGTGGGGATCTTTCTGTGACTCCAATAAAAAATTTAAAGTGTTAGTTAAAATCAAATGTGTCCTGAGTGGTGATAAAGAAAAATGTAGAGCCCAGCACTGAATGTCAGTTTTGCAGACTTTCTTTTTGTATCTACAGAAAACAATTTTTATGTGCCAGTTTAAACCCTGGTATTTAGTTTTATGTGAAAATTTACTTGCTACAGAGATACTATAAAAATGTGTCTGATCACTATGGGACTTAACAGCTGAGGTCATCAGTCCCCTAGAATTTAGAACTGCTTAAACCTAACTAACTTAAGGACATCACACACATCCATGCCCGAGGCAGGATTCGAACCTGTGACCGTAGCAGTCGCGCGGTTCCGGACTGAAGCGCCTAGAACCGCTCGGCCACAGAGGCTGGCAGAGATAATATAATTTTTCAGAATGTAGAACTGAGTTATCCAACATTCCGTTTGTGTGTACCATTTAAAAAATCGTGGGTGATAGAAAGTAAAATGCTGCAGACTTTACTTAATTCAACAAAATCCACTAGTATTTAAACAACAATTAAATAATTGTAAAAATAAACGCTAATTTAAAAATTTCTAATGATTTGCGCCTTAAATTTCTGTTTCAACATAAAGAGGTTCGAGAGACCACATCGCGTATGTAGTTTACATTACAGGAAAGTCACGTCGTGCGAGATGCGACGGTGCAACACAAACGCACTGTTTAAAGCCTAACCCGATTGTACACGAGATGGCACGAATTGTGTTCCCCGGGAAAGAGACTCCAGTGAGGTAACAAGAAACTCGAAGGAACACATAATGCAGTGTTTACTCCTGTGTGTGGGGTGGGAGACGTGTGGAGGGAACAAGCTACGACTGCTCATCACAGTGTAGGCGGCGCACTAGAACGAACATAGGTTCACAATGATTAGTACAATTCTGTACTGCTACGGCACGCCTTATTGATTCCTAGCCATAAACTTCCACCACTTCCTGCTCTACCGGAAAGTATCAAGTTATACATGTACATCTACATTTATACTCTGCAAGCCACCCAACGGTGTGTGGCGGAGGGCACTTTACGTGTCACTGCCATTATCTCCCTTTCCTGCTCCAGTCGCGTATGGTTCTCGCAAAGAACGACTGCCGGAAAGCCTCTGTGCGCGCTCGAATCTCTCTAATTTTACATTCGTGATCTCCTCGGGAGGTATAAGTAGGGGGAAGCAATATATTCGATACCTCATCCAGAAACGCACCCCCTCGAAACCTGGACAGCAAGCTGCACCGCGTTGCAGAGCGCCTCTCTTGCAGAGTCTGCCACTTGAGTTTGCTAAACGTCTCCGTAATGCTATCACGCTTACCAAATAACCCAGTGACGAAACGCGCCGCTCTTCTTTGGATCTTCTCTATCTCCCCTGTCAACCCGACCTGGTACGGATCCCACACTGATGAGCAATACTCAAGTATAAGTCGAACGAGTGTTTTGTAAGCCACCTCCTTTGTTGATGGACTACATTTTCTAAGGACTCTCCCAATGAATTTCAACCTGGCACCCGCCTTACCAACAATTAATTTTATATGATCATTCCACTTCAAATCATTCCGTACGCATACTCCCAGATATTTTACAGAAGTAACTGCTACCAGTGTTTGTTCCACTATCATATAATCATACAATAAAGTATCCTTCTTTCTATGTATTCGCAATACTTTACATTTGTCTATGTTAAGGGTCAGTTGCCACTCCTTGCACCAAGTGCCTATCCGCTGCAGATCTTCCTGCATTTCGCTGCAATTTTCTAATGCTGCAACTTCTCTGTATACTACAGCATCATCCGCGAAAAGCCGCTGGAACTTCCGACACTATCTACTAGGTCATTTATATATATTGTGAAAAGCAATGGTCCCATAACACTCCCCTGTGGCACGCCAGAGGTTACTTTAACGTCTGTAGACGTCTCTCCATTGAGAACAACGTGCTGTGTTCTGTTTGCTAAAAACTCTTCAATCCAGCCACACAGCTGGTCTGATATTCCGTAGGCTCCTCCTACTTTGTTTATCAGTTGACAGTGCGGAACTGTATGGAACGTCTTCCGAAAGTCGAGGAAAATGGCATCTACCTGGGAGCCTGTATCTAATATTTTCTGGGTCTCGTGAACAAATAAAGCGAGTTGGGTCTCACACGATCGCTGTTTCCGGAATCCATGATGATTCCTACACAGTAGATTCTGGGTTTCCGGAAATGACATGATACGCGAGCAAGAAACATATTCTAAAATTCTACAACAGATCGATGTCAGAGATATAGACCTATAGTTTTGCGCATCTGCTCGACGACCCTTCTTGTAAACTGGGACTACCTGTGCTCTTTTCCAATCATTTGGAACCTTCCGTTCCTCTAGAGACTTGCGGTACACGGCAGTTAGAAGGGGGGCCAAGTTCTTTCGCGTACTGTATGTACACTACTTCCAAAGCATATTGTATTATCGTCAGCTATCCGGATTACGCTTAATAACAAAGGTTACTCGGCCGAAGCCTTTTGATCTCATACGGTTGTTTACCGGCTGTGAAAGGCCAGATTACGAATGATAACCTGGCAACAGCCCTTTGAGTTTCCGTCACAGAAACGTGAACTGTGGTGAGGAGCTAGTGCGGCCGTAATTGCACGGCTGACGGATGAGTGGGCCTGCTGGCCTGGGAGCAGAACGGGGCCGCTCCGTGTCTCTGGTTGCGGCCTTGGCGCGGCGGGCTGTTTAGCACCCCGCCACGGCTCGGGTTCTCACGCTACAAGGAGCCACGGCGAAACCACTGCTGCCGGCACTGCGCAGGCACGTTTGCCGAACCCGGGATTACAGTGTGTCCACAGAGATGGAGAAAGGCGCGAATAAAGCCACTGAAAACAGCCTATTTGTTTACGAATATAAAAAAAAAATGTAGGGACGAAAAGCAAGTAAGGACCACCAAGGACTCGCGCAAAATTAAAACGGTTTTCATGTAGACACACGGAAAAAAGTATTCATACACCGTTTTTCATGTAGAATAGCTTTATTTTTTAGAACTAAAGACCACAATAGAGATATTATTTGTTAAACTAACAGGATGAGATTGATTTCCTTCCTCATCTGAGCAGATTAAAGGGTTCACAAAATTAGCCTTTCTTCTGCAAAATGTAAATAAAAATACTGTACCAGCTGGCTTCACATAGTGGAGAAAAACTATCCATACGTACAAACAAAATTACAATATACATAAATATAATGACGATGTTAGTACTTTGTACGCGTTCCTCTTCTGTGTGTCACTTCTCTTTGGCACGGAATGAACTAGATTTTTGTTAGTCTCTGAGGTAATATTTTGTCATTTTTGTTGTATAACGTAGTTTCTGACCAGTCTTACCTCGTATTTCACGTTTTAAGACCATTCTTTTAGGACTACTCCAAATATTGGATTCGTAGTTTTTGAGCAGTCTTACCTCGTATTTCACGTTTTAAGACCATTCTTTTAGGACTACTCCAAATATTGGATTGAGGTCTGCACTCTGTGCTGGAAGTTTGAAAACGTGGGAATGTGGTACAACGATCACAAACGAACAATTTCCGCTGTAAGCTTACGATCATTATTTTGTTGAAAGCAGTAATCTGTATCTGAACCCATGCTATCAACACTTTTTTTGCAGATTTTCCTTTATGGTATTTAAATACTGAAATCTATCCATAATCAAGTTACCTTCAACAACAACAAGTTGCCCTACTCAAGACGTAGCCATACATCCCCCACACCATAATTCCTCCACCACCGTGCTTTACTGTAGGTTGAGTGTCTTTGGGATACAGCTCAGTATCTGGTCGTCTCCGCACCAAAATACTGCCATCATTTGCATTTACTTTCATCTCTAAACAGTACCTTGTCCTAGAAACTAGAATTCTTACTTATATGCTCTAGAGCAAATTCACGTCTCAATTCCTTATTCTTCTTGCTGATGTATGCTTTCCTCTCAGTACCCTACATCCATAATCTGCAGTACTTAAAATACAGGAAACAGTCGATGGCGTGATTTCCTTCCCGAATTGATAACTAATGCATAAGCTGTCAATTTAGGATCTTTTTTACCATCCTTACTAACATAATTCGCTTCTCTGCGTTAGTTTCTGTGGTTGACCTCTTCTTTCGCTTTAATGAGAGTGTTTCTAGCTCCAAAACGCGTTATTACTGGATCGCACAGTTGCCCGGCTTCCGCCAATAATATCGGCTACTTCTGAAAATCATTTTCCCATTTTCATGTTGGGAGATGACTATTTGCCTTTCTCCTACAGTTGCATGCTCCCCTTCGCGGTTCATTCTGCTGTTGCACGGCACACCGCTTATCAGAACTAATTAGCGCCGCGCGGTTTAAGGATTGCGCGGCCGCTCCCGCCGGAGGTTCGAGTCCTCCCTCGGACACACACACACACACACACACACACACACACAAACACAACCAACATGCACCATGTGCAGCTTGCAAGTGGTTTCTATGTTTACATTTCTAGAAGTGTGTGAAACCAGGTAGTAGAGAATTTTTACTTACTTTTTGGAGAAGGCTTATTTAGTTAATCCTTTCAAATGTGGTGATTAGGAACGAAACCGCATACTCTTACTCTACCAAATGACTTCTCCGGTTGTGATCTTTAGTTCTAATAAATAAAGTTATTCTACATGAACAAAAGGATATGAATTCTTTTTTCCATGACTGCGTTTCCACACTCGCTACAAAACGGTATGCTACTGTGGACGTAAAACGTGTGCGTGTCACGATCACTGGTGAAATAACGTATATTTGTCGTAGTAATATTAGGACGGGTCTCAATAATAACCGAGGGACGAAACTCGACGAGTGATGTATTGATGGTTCAAATGGCTCTGAGCACTATGGGACTCAACTGCTGAGGTCATTAGTCCCCTAGAACTTAGAACTAGTTAAACCTAACTAACCTAAGGACATCACAAACATCCATGCCCGAGGCAGGATTCGAACCTGCGACCGTAGCGGTCTTGCGGTTCCAGACTGCAGCGCCTTTAACCGCACGGCCACTTCGGCCGGCAGTGATGTATTGAATGAAACATGAAAAATGAAAACTCCTTCTCAGGAAGTGCGTCTAGTAGTTTTGCAAATGACGTTTTTGGCTGGGTTAAAATGAGCGCTAACTTATACGCCACTCTGAATTTAGAAAATTCTCCAGTGTGTGATACGAGACTGAATTAAAACGAAACAAAAGTGAAACCACCTACAGTATGGGAACCAAAAAGTAAATATGCATCCCGAGTGAGGAAAACCCTGCCGACTGTACGACTGGACAAAGAAATAGTGTAATTTCCGACAACATTTCTCGCAGGGGAAAACAGCGGTCAAGCTAAAATACTTTTAAATTGATTACAAACATAATAATAACATAATGGAAACAAAACATTTCTTTGCCATGGTTACCTGTTTCTATCAGAATGCGACTATTTTCAGACGATTTATACTATGATGGTAGGCGGTACGTTAACATTAATAAAGCCATCTTAATGCTTGGTGAGCTCAGTCAGCATTGCTAGTCTCTTGGTACACTATTTCTATAAAAATAGATTAAAACACTCTTGAACGCAATAAAATATTTATTTGCAGTATTTCCGGTTTCGGTCAGATTGTGACCATCGTCAGACAACTTATATCATGATGGTAGGCGGTGGCTGTGAACGGAGCAGGTGTAACTCCACGAACGTCAACTGTAGTGGTTGAAAACCACTTATACCATGATGGAAGGCGGTAGTGACTACAACTGGCATTCGTGGTCACGCAACCTGACCACAGTTGGCGTTCGTGGAGTCACAACATCCGCTCCGTTCACCGCCACCACCTACCACCATGATACAAAAGGTCTGACAATGGTCACATTATGACCGGAACAGGAACCACTGCAAATAAATATTTTATTGCTTTCGAGAAACTAGCAATGCTGACTGAACTCACCAAGCATTAAGATGGCTATATTAACGCTAACGTACGCGTTGACGGCGGCAAGAAAGAGGCTGCCGGCTTTTGAGGGGAGAAAATACCGAAGATTTCATGGGCGAAACGGAAGAAGTGCTATGAAGGACGTGACAAAGGAAACCACATTTAAAAGTACCGCCACCAGAAGAAACAGCATGGACAGCCACTTACTGGGACACTAAAGACTACATTTTGATTATAATAATAACGTCGTGTGACGAGGGCATCCCGGTCGGGTAGACCGTTCGCCTGGTGCAAGTCTTTCGATTTGACGCCACTTCGGCGACTTGCGCGTCGATGGGGATGAAATGATGATGATTAGGAAAACACAACACCCAGTCGCTGGGCGGAGAAAATCTCCGACCCAGCAGGGAATCGAACCCGGGTCCTTAGAATTGACATTCTTTCGCGCTGACCGCTCAGTTACCGGGGGCGGACCTACATTTTGATTAAAATAACTTTATGATTGACGTTTCAGCGAGTCGAGTGGTAGAGGCCGGGCTCCAGCCAGTCGCAACTATTTCTTAGGCTCCACGTGGCTATTGTCGAAGCGGCGCAAGAAGTTCCCTGATACCTCGAAGCGCTGTTGTCAGCTTTCAGCTGCGACGCGCTAATGGCCGCAGGCGGAAACAGTAGCCGTCCACTGAGCTGTGACAACAATGAGGCGTTGCCACTGGGACGTTTACAAAATCGCGTTTCTGTATTGGTTGATGTACCGGGTGATCAAAAAGTCAGTATAAATTTGAAAACTGAATAAATCACGGATGTAGATAGAGAGGTACAAATTGACACACATGCTTGGAATGACATGGGGTTTTATTAGAACCAAAAAAATACAAACGTTCAAAAAATGTCCGACAGATGGAGCTCCATCTGATCAGAATAACAATAATTAGTATAACAAAGTAAGACAAAGCAAAGATGATGTTCTTTACAGGAAATGCTCAATATGTTCACCATCATTCCTCAACAATACCTGTAGTCGAGGAATAATGTTGTGAACAGCACTGTAAAGCATGTCCGGAGTTATGGTGAGGCATTGGCGTGGGATGTTGTCTTTCAGCATCCCTAGAGATGTCGGTCGATAACGATACACTTTCGACTTCAGGTAACCCCAAAGCCAATAATCGCACGGACTGAGGTCTGCGGTCCTGGGAGGCCAAGCATGACGAAAGTGGCGGCTGAGCACACGCACACGATCATCACCAAACGACGCTCGCAAGAGACCTTTCACGCGTCTAGCAATATGGCGTGGTTCTAATGAAACCCCATGTCATTCCAAGCACGTGTGTCAATTTTTACCTCTCTATCTACATTATTCCGTGGTTTATTACGTTTTCAAATTTATACTGACTTTTTGATCACCCGGTACATCCACGAAGCTGCCGCGACCAGCCCACTGCAATTTTCAGGTATCAAGTAGCTGTATGTTGTTGTTGTGGTCTTCAGTCCTGAGACTGGTTTGATGCAGCTCTCCATGCTACTCTATCCTGTGCAAGCTTCTTCATCTACCAGTACCTACTGCAACCTACGTCCTTCAGAATCTGGTTAGTGTATTCATCTCTTGGTCTCCCTCTGCAATTTTTACCCCTCCACGCTTCCCTCCAATACTAAATTGGTGATCCCTTGATGCCTGAGAACATGTCCTACCAACCGATCCCTTCTTCTAGTTAAGGTGTGCCACAAATTTCTCTTCTCCCCAATTCTATTCAGTACCTCCTCATTAGTTATGTGATCTACCCATCTAATCTTCAGCGTTCTTCTGTAGCACCACATTTCGAAAACTTCTATTCTCTTCTCGTTTATCATCTACGAGCGCAATGCAGCGCATTGCCGGGCGAAGCAGAGTCCAAGGGCCGGGCTGCGCAGACTGGCCGCGCGGTTTGCGGCGCCATGTCACGGACTGCGCGGCCCCTCCCGCCGGAGGTTCGAGTCCTCTCTCGAGCATGGGTGTGTGTGTTGTCCTTGGCGTAAGTTAGTTTAACTAGAGTGTAAGTCTAGGGACCGATGACCTCAAGCAATTTGGTCCCTTTGGAACTCGTGTACATTTGAACATTCCACGGGCCGGAAGGAGCCAGACTGTACACGAGTTCCAAAGGGAATATATATATATATATATATATTGTTTGGTGCACGCGCAATTATCGGACGCATGAACACGTGGAATGTTGTGTACATGCCGCCAACTGTGCCCCCCACCACGGACGTCTTTCGGTCCAAGTCCTCACATAACCGTAAACCGCCATTGCTCGCCGGCCTTAAGAGAATGGAAGCACGAGGCCTCTTCACGGTGCTGGACATGCATCGACACTGCTGGCCTGGTGGTTGCTGCAGCAGCCATGCGGAAGGCCAGCCAAGGCCGGCACACCAAGCGTGACTGCCCGCTGCTACAGCGGCACACATTCCACACTGCTGGGATCTAAAGCAAAATTACTGATTCTCATTCACCTCACTTCAGGATACGGCGCTCCCATCTCCAAGGCCGGTATTACACTGCCAAATTTCTTTGTCAAAGATATTTGATGGTGTAATAGGGAACTTTGTCAAATGTCGTCCAATATTTGATCAAATCTAGGGCCTCGCTGTAGATTTGATCAAAGAAGTCGCTTGTCTTCTGTTCACTGCAATGTGACATGTTACCACATGGAGCGCTAGCATCGCTGCAGCGTTCTGTCGTCTGTAATGTTTTTATAAACATTGCCGGTAAATACAATTGGTGTGTGCCGACAACTACAAAATTAATAGAGATGTACGAAGCTGATGAGGCGCTTTACAACGTGAGGCACCTTGAATACAAAAATAGATTAAGAAGATTGGAGACCTGACCTAACCTACCGCTCTCCTGTAGCAAGGAATCGGAGTGTTACAGTGGGCCTGTCTTCTGCAGATGTAGCAGTTCTTAAGTGAATATTGTGATTTGTGATATGAGGACACACTTCACTGAGCACATACAGAAATGTATGCTCATCTATTCTTAAGTAATTGATGTACCACTTGACGTCCTCCACTATAAGCTCACGTAACAAGTTTTGTTGAATGCTTTTATCGTGTCGCCGTAAAACCCACGGCTTCAGCCAGGTATGTTTCCTTTTCTTCCCCCGCTTCTCTTCCGCATGTGCACACAGTGCAATTGTGGTACATGCAACTGCTGCGGTTAGTAACAAGTTGATGTTGTCAGCCATCTTGAACTTTGACGAAAAATATGATGACAGTGTAATACCCCTTCTAGCGCTACGTCAAAGATCTTTGTCAAATATATTTGACGGAATATTTGACCACATCTTTGATCAAATCTTTGACAAAGAAATTTGACAGTGTAATACCGGCCTAAGTAACGCCGTAGTCTCTTCTTAGGATTCTCCACTTCTCCCATTTGTTGTACGAGTTTGGACACTTTTTATCCAGTTGCTTCAATCTACAATTCGTATTTCACGGTTTCTCCTCTTCCGTCGTCAGTTTTAGTTCTCGTCAAATGGGCCATTTCCGTTCTCTGTATTCAGCATACGTTATTTTTACCGTTGCCAGCCATTAGAACTGTATAACTACAGGAGCTTTATTCTGTTTTCTTGCCCCTTCTTTCTTTTTAACGTATCACAGCCTTGTATTAAACGTTGTAAATCTGGCAAGCAGTATCTCTAGGAGCTATCGTGGCTAATTTCACAACCCAAGTAACAGAATGACTGAACTTTCTCAGAAGGCACCCAACGGAATAATAATATCTTTAGATCCTCTTTTGGTAATTTCACACACTTCGTCAGTTTTTACTTCATATGATTCTTAAACATAGTAGATGCAACTAGACATCCTTTATTTTACCCCTTTCTTTATTAAAATTGCAGTAGGCTTTGTTTTCCCACATTTCTAACAAACTTTGAGACTTCTCATATCTTTACTTTTACTGTTAGGATAATCACTACCTTCTTATGCAGACAATAAGCATTTTTGAAATAAATATTAAGTTTTAGTCTTGCCCCTCAGATAGCACTTTCGTTTTTCCGAATGAGTATTTCTTAAATTCGTTGTGATTCTTTTTTCGTATTCTTATATGTGGTATTAATTCAATTATCGCAATCTACTTTCTTAAAAAAAAAAAAAAAAAAAAAAAAAAAAAAAAAAAAAAAAAAAAAAAAAAAAAAACCTCAGGAGTTTTCCATTTATCTGTGTTTTAAAATGTAGAACCCTGCTATGGTACGGTATATCATTTTGCGTTTTCTTCATTCACTGTAAATGATTTTTTGTTCTTCGCGTATTTTGAAAATACTTGAAGCTGAACATCAACACACTTCTTTCGAAATTCCATACTAGTTCACCCTTGCTGTCTTTAATCCATCTATACACATGCTGTGCGCCTACTGCCTTGTTCTCCGTCTTATTAAGCCGTATTAAGAGTTTTAGGAAATTATGTCTGTCGCAAGCATTTATTAATACATCCCAAGCATGCATGCCGAGTGGCAGTATCTTCTTCTTTCCCCAATTTCTTTTTCCATTATATCTCTATTGTCGATTTCTATCTAAAGGAATTATTTTTATATCTCTTCAGTATCAGTTCTCAGTCGTGGTTTGCTTCCTGGTTTTAGCTAAGAGCTTCTGTTCTGTTACTCTTCTAGTAATTTTCCTCGCTGAATCATAAATATATCATGGCAAGTAATAAATGTAAGAAGCTGAAAGAACAGTGTCAAATGGCTCTGAGCACTATGGGACTTAACATCTATGGTCATCAGTCCCCTAGAACTTAGAACTACTTAAACCTAACTAACCAAAGGACAGCACACAACACCCAGTCATCACGAGGCAGAGAAAATCCCTGACCCCGCCCGGAATCGAACCCGGGAACCCGGGCGTGGGAAGCGAGAACGCTACCGCACGACCACGAGGTGTGGACGAAAGAAGAGTGTCAGGCATCTTAAAACTGAGACAAGTCGGCCAAGGAAACAAACGCTGACAAACAGCCAAGTTCGTAGGCATTTATTTTGTCGTCCTGTGATGAGAGCTCTGGGAGACTCCCTCTAAATTAAAATTATGATTCTTCATGGAGTCCAGCCACATGGAAAGCAAAATTACTCATGTGTCATTAATTATAAACTACAGTAGGAGAATGCTCGTTACCTGACAAATACCTGAATCACCTGTTATGTGTAATGGAGACAAACCTCTGTAATGATCTACAGCGTATCACTGCTAGAACTAGTGCAAACACTCCACATTACATTGATACTTGTTTCCTTAATCTAAATTCTGCACCAGGATAAAATCTACCTCGAGGGACCGATACAGGATGCTATGACAGGCAAGTCGTGAAAGTAGCGTTCAAGAAATCTCAGATATAGTTACCTTTTTCCCCCCACATATATCACTGCTGTAGCTAGTTAAACAGCCGTCGGTGTCACCACCAATTCGTGAAGCTCCGAAAGGAAACATCATCTGCATTGTTCATCAATTGTATATCCCGTCGCTAGTACCTAACAGTTAAAATAGTCCAGACAGAGAAGGGGCGACATGTCTTAATCATACCTCGCATAATATAATTATAGGGCCCAAACTAAATGGCAAGAAGGCATTTTTCGAGCCCACATTTTACCCTATTTAAATTACTTGGCATTTGACAGTGAGCGGTGTGAACCGGCAGTTCCCACACAGGAATGGTAGTATTGTCGGCTCGCACTGTGTTGCCACTTCTGTTGTACAAAGAAGCACTGTGCGTGACAGTTCTCAAGTAGCAAACTCTCCTGGACGCGAACACTTCGCCTATTTCCAGCCATAATTAAACTTAATTCTAGATATCTGATACGCTTAGAGACACTATAGATACCTTTACCATATGTAAAATTTAGATTTTTCGCGCAGAATGGCTACTACTTTTTTTTAAAAAACTGAGAATTCCAGGTATAGAGAGGAAGATGGTATCATAAAAAGCTTCTGATAAATTAACGGAGGGGGAGGAGGAGGAGGGCATCTAACAATAACGATTTTTCTTTCCTCTCGGCTGAGATACACTAGCCATAAGCATTTAACAGCGATTTTTGAAACATCGATAATTTAAATGGAATGATATTCATATAATAAACACACTTTGAAACATCAAGTATTTTAAAATATGAGATTTACAGGGTTCAGTAAAATTAAATTTCAATGCTAGGTTAAAAACACACAATTCCCTGATATTTTATGAAATTCCCTGAGGCGGCACTGATTTTTCCCGGTAAAATATAATCCCCTGAGAATTTGAGGTTTTCCTGAAGAAACGCCACCCTATCACGTTCTTTTTGTAGGAGATTCATACTTGCTACGAGTAAAATATTGGGAAAAAAGGTCGCTTCCTAAAGGTTATACATAGCAAAGAGGATGCGAAACGCAAATCCGGAAAGATCCATTGCCGAGCGAGATGTTTTGTTAATACCAGAAGAAAAATATTTCAATGTGTCTAACAGCTTACGAGGTATGATGTGATAAGTCTGAAGCTGTTTTCCCGACATAGAAATTTCACTCGTTTCATAAAAATTAACGCATCTCTAGCCATAACTGAAATCAAGAACAGATTTTTACATGCTTAGAGATACTATAGAGACCTATGCCATAAGTGAACATCAGATCTCTTAGCTCCTTTGTGAAGGAGACAGAATCTGCGTACTTAAAAGTGATTTTCTATCGCCGTGACGAGCGGAGTGCTAGGCCCGCGTACAGTAAATAGTGTACTTGCGACAACGTCGCACCGGTGGGACATAACGTCAAGTGCTTTTGACACTGTACCACACCAGCGGCTTGTAGTGAAATTGCGTGCTTATAGAATATTGTCTCAGTTATGTGACTGAATTTGTGATTTCCTGTCAGAGAGGTCACAGTTCGTATAATTGGCGGAAAGTCATCCGGTAAAACAGAAGTGATTTCTGGCGTTCCCCAAGGCTGTGTTATAGGCCCTTTGCTGTTCCTTATCTATTTAAAAGGTTTGGGAGACAATCTTAGCAGCCGTCTTCGGTTGTTTGCAGATGACGCTGTCGTTTATCGACCAATAAAGTCATCAGAAGATCAATAAAAATTGTAAAACAATTTAGAAAATATATTTGAATGGTGAGAAAATTGGCAGTTGACCCTAAATAACGAAAAGGGTGATATCATCCACACGAGTGCTAAAAGGAATTCGTTAAACTTCGGTTACACGATAAGTCAGTGTAATCTAAAAGCCGTTCAATTTGAAATCCCTGATAGCACTCATTACTTCACGAGTACAAAGAGCTAGTCGTGTTTCACAAGAACGATATTTTCTGAATCCGTGCTGACTATGTGTCAATAAATCTTTTTCTTCGAGGTACTTCATGATGCTCGAACACAGTACATGTTCCAAAACCCTACTGAAAATAGACGTTAGTGATATTGGACTGTAATTCAGCAATTTACTCCTACTTTCCTTTTTGGGTATTGGTGACTTGAGCAATTTTCCAGTCTTTAGGTACGGATCCTCCTGAGAGAAAGCTGTTGTATATTACTACTAAATATGGAGCTATTGTGTCAGTATACTCTGAAAGGAACCTGACTGGTATATACAATCTGGACCAGATGTCTTGCCATCATTAAGTGATTTAAGTTGCTTTGCTACACCGAGGATATCTACTTCAATGATTCTCATCTTGGCAGTTGTTCTTGATTGGAATTCAGGAATTAAAAGAAGTTGATATACAGTTATATAGTTTTAATTTTGGTACTGTCAGTGACCGTGGCTCAAGTAGTCTTATGGAGACAGCCAAGTTTACTGGCTGTGTGGCCAGAGCAAACCAATGCCAAAATGAATGAATATATAAATAAATTAAAAATAACTGGTAACAATGACAATGACTAAAGTATTGTCACGGTTTAGCAACCATAGACACAAATTTGGAAATAAATTAGACACTGTGTTGGAGATAAAGTGACTGAATAAAGTGAATGAATTACGTTCTTCAATTTTTTAATTTTTTCGATACTATTATTGAGCGTTTCGCAATGGCGTAGCAGGCCTGCCAGCTAGTGATCATCTTCAGACTATCAACTGATAAAAAAAAGAGGTTATGAAGCATCAAACAAATGTACTGAGCAACTGTAATGATAAAAAATAATAAAATCATATCTAAAGGTATATGCTGAAAGTGATTTCTGTTGTCACCATGTTCCTTTCGATATGATTTTATTCTTTTTATCATTACGTACACAACTGCTCGGTATGTTTTACAGATTATACGATTATTTTCTGTATCCTCTTTTTACCTACTGACAGTGTGATGACAACTGGTTCGTCGAAATCGATTACAGTATTGTGAAATGTTCATGCGATTGTGTCCAAAATAATATAAACAATAAAAGAGTAATCAGGAATTACAGTCTTACAGCCAGTAGACTATAAATAAACACCGGTGACAATCCTACCAACTACTAGTGTTTCACAATATTCAAGAGGAATAGTGTTCTTAAATAGGCCACGTCTGATACCTTCAGCTATCATTTTTCAACTGGGCTCGCACTCCACCCCAAACGGCGCCGAAGAGACGCAGTGCTCGTATAGTTCTTCCACGTTCCGAACTTACTAGTTGCAACATATAAAATAAGCTTCGACGCTAAACCCGGCAGAGTTAAACTGGGAACGTGACTGTTGATTCCCATGGAAATGACAGCTTGCGAATTGATAAGTGTGACTACTACCAACAATACTAAGAACAGCCGACCGCTGTGGAAGAGCGGTTCTAGGCGCTTCAGTCCAGGTTTAAGTAATTCTAACAAGGGAACCTCCCCATCGCACCCCCCTCAGATTTAGTTATACGTTGCCACAGTGGATAGGCCTTGAAAAACTGAACAGAGATCAATCGAGAAAACAGGAAGAAGTTGTGTGGAACTATGAAAAAATAAGCAAAATATACAAACTGAGTAGTCCATGCGCAAGATAGCCAATATCAAGGATACACTGAATCCAGGAGCGCCGTGGTCCCGTGAGCAGCTGCGGAACGAGAGGTCCTTGGTTCAAATCTTCCTTCGAGCGAAAAGTTAGATTTTTTATTTTCAGACAATTATCAAAGTTCAGGCACTCACACATAATCAACTTCGCTCTCCAAAATTCCAGGACATGTCCAGATTTGCTTGGACATATGCAGGATTTGACGGTCTACACACGGAAAAATTTGAAAACGTTAAAAACATGTTTTGACAGAGCGCAGGGAAAAGTGTGCGACTGTGAAACTGTTGGATTAATCACTTTTTTGGGAGTAATTATCACATCCACAAGAAAACCTAAATCGGGCAAGATAGAAGAATCTTTTTACCCATTCGCCAAGTGTACAAGTTAGGCGGGTCGACAACATATTCCTGTCATGTGACGCACATGCTGTCACCAGTTTCGTATAGAATATATCAGACGTCTTTTCCTGTGGAGGAATCGGTTGACCTATGACCTTGCGATCAAATGTTTTCGGTTTCCATTGGAGAGGCACGTCCTTTCGTCTACTAATCGCATGGTTTTGCGGTGCGGTCGCAAAACACAGACACTAAACTTATTACAGTGAACAGAGACGTCAATGAACGAATGGACAGATCATAACTTTGCGAAAATAAAAACTTTTCGCTCGAGGGGAGACTTGAACCAAGGACCTCTCGTTCCGCAGCTGCTCACACTAACCACGGGACCACGGCGCTCCTGAACTGAGATTATCCTTGATGTTGCCTATCTTCGCATGGACTACTCAGTTTGTATATTTTGCTTATTTTTTCATAGTTTCACACAACTTCTTCCTGTTTTCTCGATTGATCTGTGTTCAGTTTTTCAAGGCCCATCCACTGTGGCAACTTATAGCTAAATCTGATGGGGGGGGGGGGGGGGTGCGATGGGGAGGTTCCCTTGTAAGTCTAGGAGACTGATGACTTCAGATGTTAAGTCCCATAGTGCTCAGAGCTATTTGAACTAAGAACAAAATGAAAACTACTTGTGCAGAAGAGTTCCAACTGCCTCACATTCTCTCTTCCACAGAGTCAGCACCGGAAGACCTGCTTGCAAGACGTTAAAACGGAGCAGTTAGCGGCAGGACGCGTCAAGCACCGGAGCATGGTCAGAGAAAGCGGGGCTCGGGCTGACGCAGTCGTTCCGCGAACACTACAGGACTGCAAGCCCAGACACCGGGGCAACTTGAGCAATGACGTGTACATCGACTATGTCGCTGGGCACGGATGACTTTTGGCGGAGTAACAAACGGCTATTTCGTGACAGCAGTGGCCACGTAAGAACAGATAAAAGAAAGTGACATATTTACATCGTGACGCTTACGTTATGAACTGGATGTATTGCGGACTCCTTTGTACTGTTATCGTTCAAATATGCACTGCCAGCCAGTGTTTATTATGGCTTGGCAAGCACGTGTTCCATAGGGAAACAATTATAAACATAGACTATGTGATCAAAAGTATCCGGACACCCCCAAAAACATACGTTTTTCATTCTAGGTGCATTGTACTGCCACCTGCTGCCAGGTACACTATATCAGCGACCTCCGTAGTCACGAGACATCATGAGAGAGCATAATGGGGCGCTCCGCGGAACTCACGGACTTCGAACGTGTTCAGGTGATTGGGTGTCACTTGTGTTATCTACATCTACATCTATACTTCGCGAGCCACCTTACGGTGTGTGGCGGAGGGTACTTATTGTACCACTATCTGATCCCCCCTTCCCTGTTCCATTCACGAATTGTGCGTGGGAAGAACGACTGCTTGTAAGTCTCCGTATTTGCTCTAATTTCTCGGATCTTTTCGTTGTGATCATTACGCGAGATATATGTGGGCGGTAGTAATATGTTGCCCATCTCTTTCCGGAATGTGCTCTCTCGTAATTTCGATAATAAACCTCTCCGTATTGCGTAACGCCTTTCTTGAAGTGTCCGCCACTGGAGCTTGTTCAGCATCTCCGTAACGCTCTCGCGCTGACTAAATGTCCCCATGACGAATCGCGCTGCTTTTCGCTGGATCATGTCTATCTCTTCTATTAATCCAACCTGGTAAGGGTCCCATACTGATGAGCAATACTCAAGAATCGGACGAACAAGCGTTTTGTAAGCTACTTCTTTCGTCGATGAGTCACATTTTCTTAGAATTCTTCCTATGAATCTCAACCTGGCGCCTGCTTTTCCCACTATTTGTTTTATGTGATCATTCCACTTCAGATCGCTCCGGATAGTAACTCCTAAGTATTTTACGGTCGTTACCGCTTCCAATGATTTACCACCTATGGCATAATCGTACTGGAATGGATTTCTGCCCCTATGTATGCGCATTATATTACATTTATCTACGTTTAGGGAAAGCTGCCAGCTGTCGCACCATGCATTAATCCTCTGCAGGTCCTCCTGGAGTACGTACGAGTCTTCTGATGTTGCTACTTTCTTGTAGACAACCGTGTCATCTGCAAATAGCCTCACGGAGCTACCGATGTTGTCAACTAAGTCATTTATGTATATTGTAAACAATAAAGGTCCTATCACGCTTCCCTGCGGTACTCCCGAAATTACCTCTACATCTGCAGATTTTGAACCGTTAAGAATGACATGTTGTGTTCTTTCTTCTAGGAAATCCTGAATCCAATCACAAACCTGGTCCGATATTCCGTAAGCTCGTATTTTTTTCACTAAACGTAAGTGCGGAACCGTATCAAATGCCTTCCTGAAGTCCAGGAATACGGCATCAATCTGCTCGCCAGTGTCTACGGCACTGTGAATTTCTTGGGCAAATAGGGCGAGCTGAGTTTCACATGATCTCTGTTTGCGGAATCCATGTTGGTTATGATGAAGGAGATTTGTATTATCTAAGAACGTCATAATACGAGAACACAAAACATGTTCCATTATTCTACAACGTCTACGCGATATTTCCACACTCCTAAACATCCCTAGGCCCATTGTTTCCGATGTGATAGTGAAGTGGAAACGTGAAGGGACACGTACAGCACAGAAGCGTACAGGCCGACCTCGTCTGTTGACCGACAGAGATCGCTGTCAGTTGAAGAGGGTCGTAATGTGTAATAGGCAGACATCTATCCAGACCATCAAACAGGAACTACATCCGGATCCCGCCAATGACACTTAGGCGGGAGGTGAGAAAACTTGGATTTCATGTCGAGCGGCAGCTCATAAGCCACACATCACGCCGGTAAACGCCAACGGGGTGGCAACAGGAAGGGCACCCGACCACCCTTTAAACACTAAAAACTAGAAACCGTAAAATCCGTCCATATCCATACCGAATCTACGCCAATGACGGACAAAGGCAGAAGAAAAAGAATAAGGGTACTCGACGGCCTTTAGTGGAACGAGCACATAAAACTAATCGCAGGTATCGGAGATGTCAGACAGTTGGATTTGAAGAATCCACCGGAAGTGCAGTTTATCCACGAGGAAGGTAACTTACAAAACTGTCACTAGACCAATACTTGAGTACTGCTCCTTAGTCTGGGATCCCTATCAGATAGCAGTGATAACAAAAAAACATAGAAGACCTAAAGAAGAGCTGCGCCTTTCGTCACATTTTCCTTTAGTATGCACTAAAGTGTCACCGAGATAACACATCCAACTCCAGTGGCAGAAGCTACTGTGCAGTAAGATGCGATTTACTGTAAAAATGTCGTGAGGGATAGTTGCTAGAAGAGTCAATAGATACATTGCTTCCTCCGTGATTATCTGGGGCAACGGCCTTGCCGCAGTGGTATCAGCGGTTCCCGTCAGATAACCGAAGTTAAGCGCTGTCGGGCTTGGGTGGATGACCGACCGGTCTGCCCAGCACTATTTTTTTTTTTTTTTTTTTTTTTTTTGGCGACCAGGGTGCTCTCAACCCTACTTTATTGAGGAGAAGTGGCACCGGTCACGAAAACTGAGAACGGCCAAGAGAGCGCTGTGCTGACCACACGTACCTCCATATCCGCATCGAGTGACGCCTATAGGCTTAGGATGACACCTATTCGGACGGAGTTAGGCTTTTTTTATATCTCGCGAAAAGATCATTAAGCTAAAATTCGTGAGATCCGACCTCATATGGAAGCTTACCAACAATCGTTCTACCCGCGGACCACTGGCGACTGGAACAAGAATGGCGGGATACGTGACAGTGGTACACAAGTACACCATAAGGTGGCATGCGGAGATGTACCATGGGCGTACACAGGGAGCAGGTGGGGCAGTTGCCTCCCCCCTTGTATATAGACAGAATTCGAAATCGGCGGCGCCATACAGCCAGACGTACCATTTCGTCAGTTCAGCATTAAGTTTGAAGTATCCTGGGTTCTAACTAGTGGCAAGTTTACCTAGAACCACTTGTCGTTAAATCTCAGAACTATTTCGTTCATTGCGAAAGCAATATGAGTTTCGACACTTAGATCAGAGGCAAATGTCGAATATTTTAAACTATACATTATAAATTAGCTGTATAAACATCCAAGCGTTAACGTAAAAAAATTACTAAATATAAAGCTACTCTGTTAAAAATTTTCATAGCGCTACATGTCACGAGAACCGATTCATTGTACAGTGTTTCTGCAAAATTTGAAGTAATAATGATAGTAACTTGTCACCAGTTTAGTTCGCTAAATCAGTTCCGGGACTCACGCCTGCTTTAGTACCTCACAGCTTCTCTTTTAGTGAAATCTCGAAAAGAACAGCAACAGTCCAGAGTGGTATGCTTCTGTGGTGATGTACACAGAATGTATGCAAATACCTGAAATGAATTTTTAGCTGGCAATGCACGAGTCGCTGCAGGGCGTTTTGTTTGCAACACACTTTAAGACGTTACAGGCATTGCGAAACCAGTTTGGCGAAATAAAATTGTCGGTGATAATTACGTGCACGCTGTTACTTACTGCACTTGCTGTTGTTACTGCTTTAGTAACCCAGCAAAATAGGCATCCTTGCGTGTGTGACTGTAGTTGTGCTTATTTTAGTTCCTTTGCAAAACAAAAACTCTTAATCAACATATGAGAGACTTATTAGCTGGCCTGTAGTAAATGTTTGAATATTTACTTGCAGAAGATTAAAAATCAAGGGAACGCGGGAACTAATTCTGGCTCTCTACTGTTCGAAGAGTAGACGTATTGTGCAGCCAAATGAATAGTTCGAAGACTATACGTACTAACACTTATGCGTCCACTTACAACTACGTTGCTGTTAATCGCATACAAATGTTCGAATAAATTAAATCGTTTGCGCTGGTTCACTTATTTCCCTTTTCTACGACTATATTAACACGAGGAACGTACTAAATATACTACTTCGTTGTCCACCGCTTCGGCGGATCAGCAAGCAGAAGCTCTCTGAACAAAGAAAGCAGAGGTTTGCTCAAGTTGATGGCGACAAAAAACGGGAGGCTTGCAATGGCAGAGAAGAATTTGCACTGATATTGCGAAGCCAACGCTAATAGAACTCGAAAGCGAGAAAATAAATTTAATTTGCATAAGAAATTCACCGTTGGCAAAATAACGCCAGCGAAATATTTACTGCCGGCCGAAGTGGGCGAGCGGTTCTAGGCGCTACAGTCTGGAACCCCGCGACCGCTACGGTCGCAGGTTCGAATCCTGCCTCGGGCATGGATGTGTGTGACATCCTTAGGTTAGTTAGGCTTAAGTAGTTCTAAGTTCTAGGGGACTGATGACCTCAGAAGTTAAGTCCCATAGTGCTCAGAGCCATTTGAACCATTTTTTTGAAATATTTACTACACTCTTCACTGTGCAATTGTGTGACAAAAAAGGTCATTTATGAGAAAATAACATAGCATTTACATCGATTTGGTCAGCTTAACAAATTTACACGATAGGACGCTGGCAAAACAATCCAGGTGATGTATAGATCGAAAAAATTAAAATACTTGACAGGAGGAAACTAAAGATCACAACTATTTAGCTCAAGCGCAACGCGAACGGAAATGTGAGGCAAAGTGGTCGATTAATGTATAATAATAATAATAATACTTATTATTATAAAAATAATAATAATTCTTTTTTGACATAACAACTGTATGCAATTTACACGGAGACTACGTAGTGGATGGTATTGCCGCCCAACATCCTTTCGGGCGCGTACAATGAAATAGTGTGACTCATGCTTACTGGTGACTCTCCTTGTAATCCCAAGACCATCTCGCACGTGACACGAGCTCCGCCCAACCGCCTGTCCTACTCGCGTCGATTTCACGCCAGTTCTTAGCGACGGAGAGTAACGTCAAGCAATTCAGACGATTTCTGAGGATACACTTTACGATCTGCAGTTGTTTGTTCCTCATTAAAAATAACGCAGTGTTCTTGTTTGTTCATCCACCTTGTTTCTCCTTTACAATCATACCGAGCGTGGTTGTTCTGTATTAAGACAATGGAACTGTATTCGCAAGTACGTCGGTTCAGTTCCAGCAATCCATATTTAGGTTTGTTGTGATTTCCCTAAATCGATTACGTCAAATGCCAGGATGGTACCTCTATAGCGCACACGGCTAAGTTCGTTTCCTATCCTTACCCAGTTCGGTCTTGCGCGATGTCTCTAATTATCAACACACATTTTCAACGTTCAATATAATGTCTCCGATTACTCCCAAAGTACCACCTTTCCTTGTTAATGAATAATCTGATGGGCCCTTCCCCAACGACACCTGCAGTCGTTATATGGTAAACTGATTCATTAACGTAGAATGGTTGGTTCAAAAAATGGTTCAAAAAGGCTCTGAGCACTATGGGACTTAACATTTGAGGTCATCAGTCCCCTAGAACTTAGAACTACTTAAACCTAACTAACCTAAGGATGTCACACACATCCATGCCCGAGGCAAGATTCGAACCTGCGACCGTAGCAGTCGCGCGGTTCCGGACTGAAGCTCCTAGAACCGCTTGGCCACCGCGGCCGGCGTTGGTTAATGTATAAGAAGCTTAAACCAAGTTTAACTCCGTCCTAACAGGTCTCGGAAGACCTAACGGTACTGACCGACCGCCGTGTCATCCTCAGTCAATAGGGATCACTGGATGTAGATATGGAGGGTCGAATGGTCAGCACAGAGCTCTCCCGGCCATTGTCATTTTTCGTGACCGGATCCGCTATTCATTAATCAAGTAGCTCCCCAATTTGCCTCACAAAGGCTGAGTGCACCCCGTTTGCCAACAGCGCTCGGCAGACCGGACGGTCACCCATCCAAGTGCTAGCCAAGTCCTACAGCGCTTAACTCCGATGATTTGATGGGAACTGGTGTTACCACTGTATTGGCAAGTACGTCGGTTCAGTTCCCAGCAAGCCATATTAAGGTTTGCTGTGATTTACTACAATACACTGGCAAGGTCGTTGGCACCAAAGAGCTTTGGTTCTTCGGAAATTTATTGTTCAGTACATTGTCTGGTAAAGGTGCCGATATCAGGTAAAGTACTTAAAATGTTCAATCACATGTAGTTTTGGCACAAATTTAGAATTTATGTGAGGTATGCAAAATGTGTATATTTAGGCCTAATCGTTACAATAACGCCAACGGTATTGTTTTGTGAAGGTCTGAAACGTAATACGCTACAAAATGACGTTTATTTTAGTGTATAACACAGCTACATTTCGGTGATGTAACGCTGGGCCTATAAGTTTGTTTTACACACTGTTTTCTGCAAAAGTTTCAGCAACGAAATAAATCGACTGGTTCTTGCTTTTGCGTATTTCATGGCTTCACGAGGTTACATTATTTCTCCTGAACACTTCTGAAGCAAACACAGGCAGAAGAGCTTCAATCTCAAATGCTTACTTCTTATACATTTGTGGCACACTTGTACTGAACAAACACCAGTAGACAATCTCAGACTTTGACAAAGAAGTTGATTTTACTTACTTTGGCATGAAGGTCGGGGATCAGATCAAGTCATTAGCCCAACACATCGAGTGTGTTCAAGTTGTGAGGGGCTGCCTGCTTCCTATGCAAACGAGGCAGTCATGCAGAAAATCTTACTAATAAGAACGCCAAGGCTGGAGGGAAAAGCATTATATTAGATTCAAAGGTGGTCCCAGGAAAAAAACTTCAGCCTCACCATAAATATTTACATTATGAAACAATTTATTAAAGCCCTGAAAAAGGACGGCGACACTCAAGTATATGGCAAGCAAGTTATCACAGCAATCAGAAGCTAAGATTAAAAAAGGGGGCTTTCGTCAGCCCTGAAGTTGGGAAATTTATGAAAGACTAAACACTGAAGACAAAATGAACGAAGTTTAAATATCATCTTGGATATCACTTAAACAAGTTTCTTGGCGACTCCAAAAACCTTGATTAAGAGAATTAGTAAGAAACATGCTGGATATTTTCAAAGTAGCGGTTTCGAATGGCTCAATGAGTACGAAGCTGTACTTTCTAGACCCCCTTGTCAGCATTTCCTAGAAACTCTACGTACTGTGACTGAGGAAGAGAAAGAAAAGGTTCCACCAAATCACTTTAATAAATGGAACGGAAGTACCAGGACCAGTGGGATGTCAGGATGATGGCTGACTACTGCTGGATGCTGCACGCTGTCATCAGTTCAAAGAAGAAAAAAAGAAAGACATAAGGATTGACGCCTTTGTATTAGACCTGCCGAAATAATACTCTTAGGGTGCCTTATTTTATTGTGTTATCATGAAATTTTTTTAATTTATGTTTTGTATGAATTTTCTGAATCTTTATGTAACTACTTTGTGAAGAAACCTTAGTGATAGAGGAAAATCCTTAGCATTTCTGTACTTAGCATATCAAAATAATCTAAAATGATTATGAAAAATTGCGCAGTGTAAATTTGTAGACTTGTTTTATTGCCGGCCGAAGTGGCCGTGCGGTTAAAGGCGCTGCAGTCTGGAACCGCAAGACCGCTACGGTCGCAGGTTCGAATCCTGCCTCGGGCATGGATGTTTGTGATGTCCTTAGGTTAGTTAGGTTTAACTAGTTCTAAGTTCAAGGGGAATAATGACCTCAGCAGTTGAGTCCCATAGTGCTCAGAGCCATTTGAACTAGTGTTATTAGTTATTCCTGACGAGATGTAAGCTAACTAGCGGAATTCCGTGGACCTTGAGTAACAGTGTTCACGAAAGTGTAATCCTATTTATTACTAATACTGTATGAATCCTTGACAATAGCAAATAAACTGTTGTGTATCAGAAGCACCAAAAACAAATATGAAGCAAGTGTAGAATTCTAAAAAACCCAGTTAATTGACCCAGACACAGATTATTATCGACAAACGTCATAAGACTTGTCGTACCATCCAATGTTCTGCAGCAACCAGTAACAAAAAAACCTGAATCAAGATTAAATCCTCCCCTAGACATATACAGATTCTCCTCAACTCAAATTTCTGAGGCTAAGAAAGAAGTTACAGGTAAACTGTTTATACTGTGTCGTGATAAAACAGTAAAACATACGTCAATTGCTAAATATGTCTCGAAGTACCGAGATGTCATTTTATTACAGCAGAGTTCGCCAAGACACAAAAAAAAACCTTTTTTAAGGCAGTGTCTGTTCACATAATATCATATTCGTCAATCGGGCAACAGGAGGAAAGAGCGCATGAAAATGCTTTTAGTGAGAACCTCTCATCAATGCGTTTCACCAAATGATAGTTGGTGACAGCTGTGCGGAGATGGACTCTACTGAGATTTCTGTGGAGCTCTAGATACTTTTGGCAATTTTTTGCTTTAACGTTTGTCGGCTACGCCAACTCACAACCAAAGTGTCACATTCCCAACTCACAACCAAACTGTCACATTCCTATTGAACGTAGACCTAGACCTCGTCTGAAGAAAGGCAAACCAGCATGAAACTGGTGAAAACAATTTATCATAAAATGTGACTGATCGTGGTTTTTTCAGCACATATAAAAACTAATTCCTAGTAACACGTGACGTAAACTACATTACGCTGCTAGGATAGAAACAGTTTCTGTGTGTGTGCCTCTATGTGTTCCCTGTGGAAAACCGCTTATCCCGGCAAGAGCCTCAGGCTCCGCAGAAATGTCACTCCGCGCTAGTGTTCCAAAGCCCCAGATGGATTGTTTTTCCTTTGTTTATGGTCACATATTGCTATTACGTAAAGAATTAATTACGAGTGTAAGCAAGAGCTGTTATTTAATATCAAGTCACAAACAACTCTGATCATAAACTTATGACTAGTAATATTCCTTTTGTCAGTTTACTCAACACGGAACATGGTTGACATTCAGCCTTACATTGTTTGCTCTCTCAGGAGTACCCGCGCCAGACGGGCTTCACAGTGTTGCCGACGTTACTAAATTTCTTGATCTCGCTGTCCGTGATAACATTTGCCCCATATCAGCTGAAATCTATTTCCTTCATCTTTAAAAGCAATAATTTACATTTCCGTGCAAAATCTAGGTGTTGAAATTTAACTAATCTACTATCTGACAGCTGATAAAAAGGTTTTCGCGGATCTAGCTGCCTAGCTTCCGAAGAAATGGAATTGCCCGCTTAATTTTCTAACCATGGACATGCCACTGCTGCGTGGTGTTCAACAAAAGAATAACACAACGGGAAAGATGATTGTTTAGCGTCCCGTCGGCGACCACAACAATAGATCACTATGGTGAAAGACGATCATGAACTTACTTCATTGTCCTAAAACAACTTCCATTGTGACTCAGGCAGATAAGGTTTCATTAGAACACACACACACACAAATGTTATGAGGTGTACTTACCTGCTGCGGCTGTAGCGGAGAATGTGAACAGCAGAAGAAAACTATGCACAGCCAAAGTCCGCATTTTGATTAGTTTGTCTGTCCAATTTTTTCGCTGTAAAAGATAATCCTTTATATAGTTGCCGCCTCCGTCCGACGCTGCTTGTCGCTGACAACGAAACATTGTTTTTAATGACACGCACGCAACACAGCTGCAGCGCACATAGTTCTAGAAATTAACGTGAAAACGTGTTGCTTAACTGAGGCTACATGTAGTATAGTCTCATTACTTTATCTCACATTACACACGAATTCTTCTTCACTTTACCACCTGTTGCACACTGCTCTTCATGAGGTTTACCTACTCCAGTTAACAAATACCTCATCAGAAATCAGAATTTCTCATACTGTATTACTCTACGAGGCTAGATCTTCACAAACGGCACAATATAACTAATATTACAGTATCAGACAATCGCTTCCGAAAGAGAGCAGCACTTTCACCGACACAACACCACTCCGCTCCCCGTTCTCGCCGCGGAATGTTGCAGCCGTGGTTCTTCGGCTTACCGTAGCTTGAGCACTGCGCATGCGCAGTGGCCAGCCAATCATGGTAGGGGGGCGGACCGACTGCTTTTCCAGTTGATAGATGCTTGCAGCGTACACACTTTTCGAACTCCAGACGACTGTTAACAAATGTTGAGGTCTAAATATCGCCTGAAGACTTTCGTGATGATGTAGAGGTAATAGATAATCTCTGTTATTTGTTTTGTGCTTAACGGTTTCATTATCTCTTCAGATGTTTTACTCACCGATACAGCATTTAACTGCAAGCACTTGTGTTCTTGAGTTCCAGGACTGGCTTGATACACCTTTGCGCGTTCCTTACAAGCCTCTTCGTGTCCGCTCTTGCAGACCACATTCATTTGAATCTTCTTAACGTACTCCTCCCTTGGTCTCCCTTTGCAATTTTACCCCCCCCCCCCCTCCCCCTCCCCAGCCCCCATCTCCCAAACATTTACCTCCAATACTAAATTTAAGATTCCTTGACATCTCAGAATGTGTCCTATCAACCGATTCCTTCTTTTAGTCAAGATATGCCATAAATTTCTTTTCTCCTGAACTCTATTCAGTACGTCCTCATTAGCTATGTCGTCTGCCTATCTAACCTTCAGTATCCTTCTGCAGCACCACTATCCTCAAAAGTTGTCTGAATTGCTTGATGCTACTCTCCATTGCTAAGCACCTTCTGCAGCACAGCAACACACGGCCACTTGACAAAAATTGGAGTGTGCTATTAAGTCTAAACGCACAGGAGCTTTGGCGGATGGCATTATTCTGTTGCAGGATAATGTTCGACCAAATGATGCCAAGATCGTTTCGAGTACACTACAGATGTTTCGCTGGGAAGCCCTTACACATCCTCCATACAGTCCCAATCTCTCCCCATGCGACTTCAGTATTTTTGGAGGCCTGAAGAAAGACATTCGTCGCCATCGATTTGCTTCGGACGAAGAGGTCCCCCACGGCCTGGGATCCGCAGGCAACCACAAACATTTTCCCATGAAGACACTGACCGTCTTGTCTCACAGTATTAAATAGTAACAGTCACGGCCTTTACTTCTGAAATAATAAACAGTTTACTTACTCTTTTTATGTCTCCTTTTCTTCAGACTGCCTAGTATAAATCTTTAGAACCACGCAGTAGCAATATAGGGCTGCGCAACGTGTGCTAATAATTTAGACACATTCATATGATTTGTTAAATTGTGTGAAAAATGCCCAGCAGCACTGTGGTTCGTAGTCCGAGTTATGCTGTCTTCCCCCCTGTGACTAGCTGTGTAAGTCAATTTATCGATTGGAGGCAGGCGAGGTCACATCATTCCAAACAGTATCATGCCTACTGAACCACTGCGGAGTTCAAACCAACCTTTGGATTGAAAACTGCTCACTTCTGAATTATTAACTTTCACATTATTTGTAAGTAGACACAGATCTACACTTCGTAAGACACCTTACGGTGTGTGATACAGGGTGCTTCTGGTACGAATGTCTGATCCCCCCTCCCCTGTTCTATTTGCCAACGGTGTGTGGGAAGAACAACTGAGCTCTAATTTATTGAATTTTCTCACCGTGGTCTTTTTGCGAGGCATATGTGGGAGGAAGCAATGTTACCCGACCCTTGTTGGAATGTACACCTCGGAATTTTAACAATGAACCTCTCCATTACACAAGTCGTCTCAATTGTAGCGTTTGCCATCGAAGTTTGTTGAGCATTTCTCTTGCGCTGATTGAATTATTCCAAGACGATGACGCGCGCCGCTCACCGTTGGATCTTCTCTATCTCTTCTACTAATCCAACTTGGTGAGGGTTCCAGGCAGATGAGCAATATGCAAGAAACGGTGGAACTATTACTTTTTTCGTGAGTGAATCACATTTCCTTAAGACTCTTCCATTAAATCTTAGCCAGTCATCTGACTTACCCAGAATTGGTTTTCTGTGACCATTCTATTTCGGATCACTGTCGCTCCGGACGTTTAATCCTTGTTATTTTACTGGTACTACTGTTTTCAGTGAAGTTTCACCAACAGTATAATCGAAAATTGGTGGACCTCTTCGCTTACTAATACGCATACGTTACATTTATTTACGTTCAGGATCAACTGCCAGTCCTTTGCACAAACACAAGTAGAAATAAAGCCAAAATAATGTCTTCATACGCAAAGTCGCACATAATCTTATTTGCGTACGTAATACATATCATGAAATGACCAAACGAGAGAATTCGAGAAATTAGAGCTACTACAGAAGTTTACCAGAATCCATTCTTCCCACGCGCAATTCGCGAATGAAACCGGGGAGCAGGAATCAGATAGTCGTATCAGAATAACCTCCGCCATAAACCATCATGTGGCTTGTGGAGTACTCATGCAGACGTAGACTTATGGATATCTGTTCTGCAGACACTTCAGACTTCCCCGTGAAGATTTCGAATATTTTTGTTGCTTTGCCGTGAACAATAATCTAGGAGATTATTTTATACTACTCGCTTGTCTGTGTTGTTAGAATTTCATTCATTTTTTTTCACACTGGTTGCCCGACTCCGATTCTTATTACTCGAATGCTGAGTATTATTGACTCTTACCCATTATTAGCGGCCGAAAACGTCACTTTATTGCATCGAAAGCAATATGCGTAAAAATAACCCGCCTTCAATTGTAAATATGGATATTTTATTGCAGTAGACCATGAACTTCGGGCCTTGTGAGTCCAGGAATATTACATTTGTGTCCAGGGGTGGGCAAGAGTTTTGACTCGGGTGCCACCTTGTGGAAGACAGAGATTAAAATGATAGCATACATAAAAATTTGACTATCTTTGCGGGCTGCATAAAAACCACTAGCAGGCCGCATGCGGCACGGGATCGCTGTTGTCCACCCTTGCATCAGACAAACAACACCTGTGGTCCACTTAGCTGTATATTGCTGTATATTGGGATTGTGAGTTCCACGCTTCCTGATATTAGTATCGGATCTTCTCTGTCCTAAAATTTACAGTGCAATCCTGTCAGTTCGTCCGGTATTTTTTGATTTACGTATCGTTTTAATATATACTACCAAAAAATACTGTCATTGAGTTGAATGTTGAAATTTTTACAGAAAGTTTAAAACACTTGAGTAAGCTACCGTACAAGTAACAAGAACATATTGACACCTAAACTCTATTGGTTGGGAAATGGGTAGCAGAACGGATTTTTTATTTTGTTTTTTTGTATTTTATGTTTAGTGTTGGCACGGTTCAGTTCAAATATCGGGAGTGAGAAAGAGCCGTCACTGCGGGAGCAGTGTGTGCAAGAAGGCCGCATATTGTCGGATCGTTAACGGAGAGTAGCTTCTTATGACGTAACAGGCGTCTTTCGTCTTCTTGGGGCATCTACCAGCTTTACTACATTACACATTCCGGTGGTTCGAATAAGCATGTGTTTCCTGTGTGTTTCTTTCACAAATCCTAGACACTCCAGTATAAACTATACTTATTGTACAAAGATTTTGCAGGCACTCCCTTTGCAGATGAGCTGTAGTTGCTTGATATTTCACCAATGAACCGACACCTGCCATCCTATTTTACGGCAGTGAAACACGAATATGATCTTACATTTCACACATCCGCAGACAGCTACTCCCAACTATTAGTACAACGATGCCGATTCCAGCTCTGGTTCGTCAATCCTTTAACGCAAGATTGCCACACGTTTCGTTCTATATTGTGTGCATAAGGTCATGTTTCACAGAGTCACTCCTGGTCCCAGCACAAGATCGAAATAAATTTAAATCTGACGACGTATGTATATGGAATAACTTGATGCAACAAGTAACACAGTACGCCTATATCATCATATTCTTGGCATGATACGGAAAAGAGAGGACCAATAGGTCCGAGCAAATATGTGAGTTGGAGGAGGACCCCTAGCGCTGTCTAATACTCGTCCTCGGAGGTTCCTGACGCGTATGTCTTCCGAGGGATTCCTGGGATTGAACGGGGTAAAATCCAACCCGTGAGGTCGGATGAGATGCTGCTTGAACTGAGAAGCAACAAAATGGCTCTGAGCACTATGGGACTTAACAGCTGTGGTCATCAGCCCCTAGAACTTAGAACTACTTAAACCTAACTAACCTAAGGACATCACACACATCCATGCCCGAGGCAGGATTCGAACCTGCGACCGTAGCGGTCGCGCGGGTCCGGACTGCGCGCCTAGAACCGCGAGACCACCGCGGCCGTGAGAAGCAACATTCACATCTAAATTTTGGCAGTGCCATTGGTCTGTGAGAAACCATTTATTTATTTATTTAGCTAGCATATTAAACAAATCTTGCTTTCTTGAAAAGGAAAAATCTGTAATTCCCGTGCAAATAAAATGTATGGTCACACATGTAGCGCCACCAAAAATGTTGACAAGAAAGAGGAAAATCAAATGACGTAAAACATGAAAGTCATGGAGGTGGCGGGGGGAGGGAGGGGGGGGGGGGAAAGGAAGGAGCTTACTGTTCCCTAGAACCGTTACGGGACAACGGAGATTAAAGAAACAAATCACTTTAATTGTTAGAAGTTGAGAGAAGGAGACATGGCTTGCAAATTGAACATGATGGCCGATAAAAATAACGTCTCAGCATCAAAACAACTGAGGTCAAGCACGATGTTCCAACGTTATTCAAAAAAAGAAGTCATAGCCTTAAATTTTGTGTTCACGAGTAACTTGGTATCAGTAATTTACTCTTCTTAGTTCTTTTCTGTTCGAAATGCCTAAAATACCTTATCTAAAATCAGCAGAAGTGATTCATGAGACAGCTGTGTTAGAGTCATTAACTTGTAATGAATATATCGATGGCAATAAAATTAATGACAATATAATGACTTTCTGATTTCTCCATCACAGAGCCCACACCTTTTTGCTATTTTATTTGGTTAGTATATCATATGAGACAGGTGGAATACTATCAGATTTCGAGAAGAGTGTAATAATTCCAATTCAAGAAATGACACGTGCTGGCCGGAGGTGTTCAAAGAGAGGGAGGGGTGGGGGTGGCGGGGGGGGGGGTAGCAGTGGGACCACCCTCCTAAGAATTAATTTAGTTTATGATATGAAAAAGAACCTGGAGTTTACGACCTAAATTATCATTAAAATTTCCTAAAATATGGATAAAATGGTGCAAAATTATATACAAATATAATCATTTATGAATAAAAATATTTTCTAAAAAATTTGGACAAATGTTTTGTGAAATATCTCTGAATCAAAGAAATAAAATAGAGTAGAGAAACATTTGACGCACTTTATTTTTCGTACATGATCTCGGGCATAATTAAAAGATGCGTCAAATATTTATTTAATTATGTTTCTAACTGTTACATAAATCATTTCACAAAACATTTGATCGATTTTTCAATTTTTTTTATTTTCGAGTTTCGTCCTGGAAGCACAATCTTATTGACACCTCGTTTGCTTCCCCAGCGTCTTCTGTCCTTCAAATATCATAAGTATGATTTGAAGGAAACCATTTTAACAGTTACATATCACACGAATATTATTTCTTTTGCGTAAATAGCTGGGCCTTGAAAAGATTAACGTTCTGACGCCTCGTTTGTCCTCCTAGTTTCTGGTATTCTCGAAATGTCCTAAATTTAGTACTTGATTCTAAAGAATCCATTTTAAAAATCAAATATCATATCAACGTAACTTTATTTAAGCAAAATAGATAGGCCTTGGAGGGATGAACTTTTTGACATTTACATAACAGCCACCCGTGAAATATATCAGTTTTCCTCAAATCACTAATTAAGTTGTTCTTAATTGTCCTGATTACTTTCGGGCAAATAAACTATTTTTTGTAAAACTAGACCTGATGTTAGTCAGTTTTATACCCCATTCATCCGTTTCCACTCTTCGTTTGGCTATGAAAATTGGGAAAAAATAGGGTTTGTAATTTATGGGGACGCTTGACCAAAAAATGAACCTGAGCAATGAAAAAACTTAGCAGGGAATATCAACTGAAATTACAAAAAGGATAATTAATTTTAAAGCTCTGTGTTTTTCTTTAACTCATTCCTTGAAGATGTACGAAAATCGTTGTATATTCATAGATTGCAGTCTATGACAGCCAGAGTATAGAGGTCTCCAAAGTGAGGGTTCATTTGTTGTAGGACAACACGTGCTTGTAATGAGAAAATCTTTGTACGATTACTGAAACAAGTAGAGCCTGCACTTTAATATTTTCCTATAGTTTCAAGAACGAATCTAAAAAATAGACACACGAATATCAGCATTTCAGAAATGGACATAACATTTGGTATAATGGGAGGAGAAATTCCGCCTTATGCAAGACACCTTCTTTCTGTTTTGTTTCACCCATCCATGTTTCAGCACTTTTGTGCTATCTTCTGTGGGTTTAATTTTTATTTTTTAGTAAAATTGATGTTACATATTAAGATTTGTGTTGTTTATAACATTATGTCGAAGTTCCATGTATAGCTTAATTGTCGAATAGTGGATGTATGCATTAGTTAACATACCTTATATGACGCTATTGTCCATTTATTTTGGTAGCTATTCTGCTACAAAATATACAAATTGTCATCTGCAAACAGCAAAACGTAATTTATTTTTCTGTTTTTTATGCATTTACGAACGGAAATGAGTCTGTATCACTTTTTTGTGTGTAACTTATTGTTTTGGGATTGTGGTGCGTTCTCCTGTATATGTTAACTAATTTATAAATCCACTATTCGCCAACTAAGCTATAAATGGAACTTTGATATAATGTTATAAACAACACTCTCATTGACTTCCGAAGGACTCTTGATGTTTTAATTGTTTCGTACCTGTGTATAGTTGCACACAAGTCCTGTTTTTAAGGTCGCCACGGTGTATTGTAACGACGCAAGTTTTGTATAAATGATTTTCTTTTGACATATGACCATGTGCAGACTTCGTCACCTACGTCAGTTACAAAACACTTCAAAATTATTTAAATTCTTTTTAAAATTGTCTCTGAATGGTTCTTGAACGAAACTGTGAAACATCATCATCTGAGTCGTATGCGCAGTATTACCTCACTCAGTCCAATTAGTTTGCGCAAACTTTTTTCAATTTAGATGTCGTTTGTTTCTTCTCAGAAATTATATTAATGCAAGTTATATGCTTTAATAAAAATTAAAACCACATTGAATAAACTTGACTCAAACTCGCGATGAATATTGTCAAAAATTAATAATCATGTCAAATAAATTCGTAATTCATTAAGATAATTCTTCATAAATAAATTCTCGGAACACGTATTTAAACTTTAGTAGCATCCACTAGTTTATTATCCTCCTACATTCTGACGTGAACCTGAGCCTTGACAAGATAAGACTGAACATTTACAACAAGATTAAACTTTCTATGACGTCATTGTTGTAGAAACATCACAAATTCTTATTTTTTCAGTTTTTAGAAGCACGACGCAACAACTCGGTTTCAGGATCTTCTGTTGCTCTTTGGCTGTCGACCCGCGACGTATAGTGGCCAGCAATTTTCTCTCTGGCCCCGGCAGTGAAGATGCTGTCTCCGTTCGTTGCGCCGCCCTCTCCGTATATGAAACATAAAAAATAAATACAAAACTTTAGATAATTCACAACAATTACAAAGATTACAAAAATACATAAACAAACCACTAAATTAAACTTATATTCACCTGCAAACTGGGCTGACACTAGTGGATGGGTGACGCTTCAATTTCGCGTCCCACTACAAGTGGGAACACGGTAGTTTCCACATAAATCGATTTGAAAATCGGCGTTGAAGCGTGTAGTATTGGGTCAAGAGCACAGACTTCGAGGAATGATATCCATACGAATTTTTTAATAGTAACAAAACAACAAGCTGAGAGAATAGGCGTTACGACGGAATCAATAGAAAATAACGTAAATTGGCGGAAAACGTAAAATCTGAGAATGTAGAAACATGTTCTAAACAGTTATTATTCTGTTAGCTTGTTGATATTTATAATATTGACCAGATACCAAAAGTGCCCTGTAGAAACTAAAGAAAAAAAAATATTTCTAAATCACAGGTATGGAGGAAATGTTTGGCCCCTACTGACATGAAAACCTGCAGGCATCACTGCACCATTCGAATTTCTACCTGTATCCTTCACCGTACAAATAATCCCCTTCCTCTGGCCACCACAAAAACATCCCCGTTCGAATGTGTTGTCTGCGGTGGTAGCGCCTAGCCAAACGTGGGAGGAACTAACTTACAGACTGTGCAGAGGGATGGGTCTATACTAAACATTATCCGGTAATTGTAATGCAGATGGATCCACCCCAACGAATATTACCAGTTTTTGGATCCAGCGTGAACAGTCTTCCTGCGAGTACAACATGCTGGAGCCATCCTAAACAATATTCTCGGAGTTATTGCAGACGGATCCATCTTTCAGACGCTGCCTAGGATGATATCCAGAGTGGGTCCATTCTGAACATCATCCGGGATTATTAGATCGATGGATCCAACCCATCCACTATACACGTGTCTGTGTGGGTGAATCCGCCCACTGCAGTGATGCGAGTGGATCCATATCTAATAATATTCTCGGACGTAGCGAAACGTGAGTCCAGTATTATCGACATCCTGTTCATAGAGCAGGCAGATCCACCCCGCCGTACGCACATTGGAAACCGCCCCAGGACGCTGCCATCAAAGCCAGCACATTCGGTGTCAGTGGAGTGAGGGGGAGACGTTGTAGAGGTCCAGCCCGGGAATCTCGCACATGAACTAGCGTGATTACGTTGTGCGTGTTTACAACAGAATAACGACGACCCTTTAACCCCAAACATCGACAGATGTACATGTTTTTTATTGGCGGATTGTAGATACCCTGGGTGAGTTGTGGGACATGTATCAGAGTTGGATGGTATAAACAGAAATAGCAGACCATACATGGTAGGTAATATACTTACGGAAGATCGAGGCAGCAACAGGCGAAATCAGCTTCGTACACAGATCATCTCCCCGTTGCAGCTCCTTACAAGCTGGAGCGGAAACCAAGTCAACATGTAGAACTGTTTCCAGTATCCATCAACTGCACCACTACACGGGTCTGCTTACATGTTCTCTGATGCATCGGTGTGAGACACTGAATTGTTTCCACACTTCGATTATTCAATATATCCTTCGCATGCTGCACTTGCAGAGCCTCATGTAGCTACGAGACGAGGATTACTATACTTTCAACTATCTTTCATGCTTGTCCCATCTCAAATGCAAGCATGTAGATCATCAGAAAGAGGGATATTCGCAGGAACTTTTTAGTAGACTGATGGATATTACATGTATAAAATCAAACCATACATGGTTATGTTAGCAAAATGTGCATAAACATATGGAAAAAATGACCTAAAAATCGGTAAAAAAAATTACGAAATTTGACAGAAAAGATATATACATTGAGGAGAGATACGACAAAATGCGGGGAAATTGAGGGAGAATAAGAGAGTACTTACATGTCTGCTTAACACAGGAAAATTTTTGTACGTGGGGACGATTGTGTGATAGCAAGAGAAATACGAGAAAAAAAAATCTAAATGGAAGCACTGGGACACAGGGAAACAGTAACGTGATCATGCACTATGATAAGACGCTGAAACAGATTGTTTAACGAGGATGACCTACAAATGTAGAATAATAAATTTATATATGTCAGATCACAAGCTCAGGTGCGACCACAAAGTTATCTGTAACCTTTTTTTTTTTTTTTTTTTTTTTTTTTTTTTTTTTTTTTTTTTTTAAATGGACTTGTAGTCCGGGGTGATATGTTACAATACAGCATCACCGGTCTATTGCGGTCTAACTGTGTTGGTGAGGCAGTGAATTTCCACAGGGCAGTGACTCCGTCACTGCAATTCACTTTGGAGGTGTGGCGTCGGGACTTGTGGTTCCGTACCACCCTCTGACGGTGATAGTACTACATGAGTCAGGCAGAAGAATTTTGCCTAACATGGGCAGGTGAAGGTGTGGCGGTGGTACTTGTAGTCCCGTACGCCAGGGCAGGGGAAAGCTGGTGATCTGTAACCTTTTTTTTTTTTTTTTTTTTTTTTTTTTTAATGGACTTGTAGTCCGGGGTGATAAGTTACATTACAGCATCACCGGTCTATTGCGGTCTAACTGTGTCGGTGAGGCAGTAAATTTCCACAGGGCAGTGACTGCGTCCGACCACCTCACACATTTTTATAAAGTGTCTGCACATGTGACTGCGAGAAACTTCTACGTCCTCCTTAGGTAAAGAGTATTGTATAACCAGATTTGGGGCTGAATGCCCAACTACTGAATGGATCGTTTGTTTGACCATGTGCAAGACTGCCAAAGTGTTTTAAGCTCTAACAAACAGTATTTACAATGCGCTTCTCTGTACTCTCTACCATTGACAATCAGGTGGTCCTAACAGTTACCTTACAGAACAGTTGCTGCATGGTTTTTTAAAATAACATTCTGGAATATGTTTACTGAGGTGGTAGGAATACTTACAAGATGACCGCTGTCTTGGATGATTTCTTAGAAAGTTGTTCTTGGCTTGAGTTAGAACGCTATTTACCTGCAATCGTTAACAGCAAACCTCTCCATACCACAGCCAATAGCGGATTTCCAGCGGACGTGTGACAAATCATGTAAACCAAAATGATGAGAAACAAAACTCTTTTGGCACACTCCTTTACAAATATGCGTGCTAAGGACACCATTTCCCAGTCACATTTTGGACATGAATTGAGTCGCAAGTTTCGTAGCTACTTCGATTCTAAGCCACTGAGATGAGTTTGTGAGGTACTGCAGACCTGTGTATACGTTTGCTTGACAGTTTCATGTTCGCAGAGTTAGAGCAGCATGGTATGTAATTTCACATGTGAAACACTGCTGCATTTCTCTACTTTCTCATAAAATGCATTTTCCGTTGCTGGCGATCATTTTGTTGGACTGATGAGAGCATAAATTAATTGCTGAACAATAACTGGATGTGAGTGGGGGCGTCGTACACCTCCGGAAATCTACATTGTGCGTGTATCACAGAGAATCTTTGTTTTTCTTTGGTGTAGAAGAAAGTATTTTTATCATCTTAAAGTTTGACACCGTAGTGAGTGGGATAGAAACTTGCAGGGTGGATGTGCGCCAGATGTTGGATGTATACGTCCTGCATTAGAGTATTAAGAGCGTTGCATTGCGCATGACTAATGTTTCGGAAAATGCATGGCTTTAATAGTATAGCGTGTTTAAGTCCAGAAACGTATAGCCTTAGGACTGCATGTGTTATGTTCTACAATCGTTTTTCTCTTGCAAATAACTTCTTGGTACGGACTCCAGACACTAAAGCAATACTCCAGAATTGATAGAACAGTTGATTTACGTAAAATGTTTCAAACTCCGTCCGTCTAGAGCTCCATCATTCATGAATCACACGTTTCTTCTAAATCGTGTGCCATATCACCATAACTGTCTCATACCTGCTATACACCGATAAGGGGCGCTAACCTCCTCGACAGGCACGCATCTTGAGAGATCTTGTGCACTTGGATGGGTGCGGTGGGAAGATTGGTGCGGAACAGCCTTCGCTGAAAGGCAGTTACGAACTCAGCTCGCTCTGTTCCTTCACGAGACGTGGAATGTAGCAGGCGTAGTATCCTCCTGTTTCTGGACAGCTACAAATTTAATCGGCGACGGTGTTAGAGGGACGGCTGGCGAAAGACAATGCGGGGAAATCTTTCAATCTCCGACTTTACCCTACAAATGCGAGAATGCTTTGTGACTCTCATCCACATAGTGGGAGATGGCAAATCATAATAGAATCTTACCGAATTTATAAAGTGTTTCGGCTAAGGAATGTAGTTTTTGCACCACCTCTCTGCTGATGGCCATTTACTGCACTAAGAAAGCGGCAGCCGCCCAGCTGAGAGGACGCGCAGCAGCGCAGCCAGCAGCAGCAGCAGCAGTTGTCTGATAAACAGTAAATTAATTTGGTCTTTGTTCTTTTTTCACGTGCTTCTGCAAAGAAGTGAACTATACATGTGAATTATACTGTATGGACTAGTGGTTAGAAAATGAATCGTAGTTTTTGCTTTCGCGTTCAGTCTTATGAATATCCTTGTGTAGGGCGGCTTCCTAGTGTACATTTTCCCATCACCAGAAACTCCGTCACGCCACTAAGTTTTAATTTTGTGCTAGGGGACAGAATACAGTTTAGATCAGTGCATTCTAGTTTGAATATTCTTCTCGTGCAGTAACTATTCGGTAAACAGGGTTACTGATAACATCTGTAAATACGCCAACTTCAGTAGAGAAATTTATTTCTGTTTAATAGCTTGCGGTCTCAGAATACAGTGAGAAATCTGCAGAGCAATTTTTAGTGTTACTTTATTGTCCTTTGGTATATTTTGTATACATTTCAAACTCAGTAGCGCCATTTCAGACCTTATATCTACAGTATGTGATCAAAAATATCCGGACACCTGGCTGAAAATAACTTACAAGTTCGTAGCGCCCTCCATCGGTAGTGTTGGGATTCAACATGGTGTTGACGCACCCTTAGCCTTGATGACAGCTTCCACTCTCGCAGGCATACGTTCAATCAGGTGCTGGAAGGTTTCTTGTGGAATGGCAGGTCATTGCTCACGGAGTGCTGTACTGAGGAGAGGTATCGATGTCAGTCGGTGAGCCCTGGCACGAAGTCGGCGTTCCAAAACAACCCAAATGTGTTCTATAGGATTCAGGTCAGGACTCTGTGCAGGCTAGTCCATTACAGGGATGTTACTGTCGTGTAACCACTGCGACACAGGACGTGCATTATGAACAGGTGCCCGACCTCGTTGAAAGCTGCAATCGCGATATCCGAATTGCTCTTCAACAGTTGGAAGCAACAAGGTGCTTAAAACATCAATGTAGGCCTGTGCTGTAATAGTGCCAAACAACGAGGGGTGCAAGCCCCCTCCATGAAAAACACGACCACACCGCAACACCACCGCCCCGAATTTTCAAATGGTTCAAATGGCTCTGAGCACTATGGGACTTAACAGCTGTGGTCATCAGTCCCCTAGAACTTAGAACTACTTAAACCTAACTAACCTAAGGACATCACACACATCCATACCCGAGGCAGGATTCGAACCTGCGACCGTAGCAGTCGCACGGTTCCGGACTGCGCGCCCCGAATTTTATTGTTGACACTACACACGCTGGCAGATGACGTTCATCGGGCATTCGCCATACCCACACCCTGCCATCGGATCGCCACATTGTGTACCGTGATTCGTCATTCCACACAACGTTTCAAATGGCTCTGAGCACTATGGGACTCAACTGCTGAGGTCATTAGTCCCCTAGAACTTAGAACTAGTTAAACCTAACTAACCTAAGGACATCACAAACATCCATGCCCGAGGCAGGATTCGAACCTGCGACCGTAGCGGTCGCGCGGTTCCAGACTGCAGCGCCTTTAGCCGCACGGCCACTTCGGCCGGCCCACACAACGTTTTTCCACTGTTCAATCGTCCAATGTTTTCGCTCCTCCACTAAGCGAGGCGTCGTTTGTCATTTACAGGCATGATGTGTGGCTTATGAACAGCCGCTCGATCATGAAATCCAAGTTTTCTCACCTCCCGCCTAACTGTTATAGTACTTACAGTGGATCCTGATGCAGTTAGGAATTCCTGTGTGTTGGACTGGATAGATGTCTGCCTATCACACATTACGACCTTCAACTGTCTTGTTGTGAGCGGACACAACGAGAGTTGGCTAGAAGATGCGTTGGCTACCGTCGACAAGCTTCTAGCTAATGCTCAGAGTTGCAGTGACGTCGGAGCACCAGTGATGACACCTGCGACACCTTTGGTGCCACTGGAATCCCCTGGTGACCCGGACGTCGCTGCAGCTTCTGAAACGCAACATGTGACTGGTCCGTCCTCATACCAAAGTGGGTGGTAGACAGTGGTGGGTTCACGTGTCACTGGACGGAAGGCGAAAGAGGGAGCAGGCCGTGCGGCTGGCTTCCTACGTCTTAGCAACAGGTACGTGGTGCTACCCAGTGTTGATGATAACTCTGAGCCAGCACGGGATGCCTCTCCTACTCGATCAGTGATCGATTTTCCTGCCCAATCCGGACAAGTACAGAGGGTGGCTATGCATGTCATTGGGAGGTCCAATGTTAGGCGGGTGATGGAGCACTCAGGGAGACAGCAGGCAAGGCGGGAAAGAATTCCAGCGTGTATTCGGCATGTTTGCCGGGAGTTCTCGTCCGTGATGTGGAGGAGGCCCTGCCGGTGGCTATCGAGCGCACTGGGTGCAACCGGCTGCATGTAATGGCACATGTCGGCACGAATGACACCTGCCGCTTGGGTTCTGAGCCCATCCTCGGCTCCTTTCGACGACTGGCTGGTTTGATGAAGGCAACTAGCAACGCACGCGGGGTACAGGCTAAGCTGTCTGTTTGTAGCATCGTACACATGGTTGATCGCGGTCCTGTGTTTTGGAGCAGAGTGGAAGGTCTAAACCAGAGGCTCAGACGACTCTGCGACGGGTCGGATGCGTTTTTCTCGACCTCCGCTATCAGGTGAGGAACTGTAGGGTTCCCCCTAATAGGTCACGCATGCACTACACGCAGGAAGCGGCTACTACGGTAGCGGAGTACGTGTGGCGCGCACAAGGAGCTTTTTTAGGTTAGAGAACCACTCGCTTGGGATCAAAAACGATTTGTCTTTTAAATCATCCACAGTGACCTCAAAGAATCTTGGTCCTCGCAGATCAGAGATAGAAAAGATTTTAGTAAACTGCTCCAATACCCCGTAAGCTCGTATTTCTTTCATTAAATGGCAATGCGGGACGTTGTCAAATCCCTTACTGAAATCAAGAACATTGCAAGGGGTTCACCACCCTCCTGGAGCAAATGTAATCTCGATGTATTGCTCACTTGCTAGAACGACAATTCACAGGCACTACCTGAGACATAAAATATATTTGCCCCTGTTAAAAGAGAGCTGCAATAGAGTCGCAGGTCAGAGCAGTCTTTGCCACAGTTGCAGTCGCTCGCTGCTACAGTGTAGTTGCAGCCCGTCGCTGGTACAGCGCAGTTTATAGTAAGTAGTTGTTAAAGTCACAGTGCAGCCCAAATTGTAAAATTTTATTGTATCGAACTGAATAATAATTGTGATCAGCCGCAGAGCTAAATGATACCATGGAATGAGATGATGATGAACAAATGAATAACTGTTAATATAATGAAAAATCAACAGTGTAATTAAATCAGCCATCTATTGTAAGGTAAATTTTATTATTTTTATTGGCATGCGCGTAGTTAAGTCACTTGTCTGAGATGTTAATATGAATTTGTTTCAATCTTTTCTTTTATGATTCGTCTGCACCAGTTGACCCAGATTTGTAATATATTCAATTATCCCGTGTAATGGATTGCAGATCTTTATCAATAACGTAAAAAATTTTCAGAATATAATCGGTTGTACCTGTACAAAAAAAAAGGCAAGTGCAACGTTCCCGTATAAATAAAAAAAATATAAAATAATGAAATTTGTGTAATTAAATTCTGACGTATGGGAACTGATTACTCTTATGTATTGAAAAACTGATAAATTTTGACGTAAGCAGCGCTGCGCCATGGCTCTGTGAAGTCAATCTGAATCTGTCCGTGAGAAACAAACTGAAAAATTCTTACCTTCTGATGGTATCGCTGATAACGCTGTCTATATATCTACTCGTAAATGGTAAAGCTTAGTGGAATGCTGGCCTATCTACTAATACTGGATAACATTTGTCTAAGATCTGAATCATTAGAAAAACTGACTTTACTTAGTGACACAGCTGCACAGCTGGTCGTCTGATTACTAAAGGGCACGTGACTATGATCTGACAAAAATTCTGGAATATTTCAATTTAGATAAATGACTGGATCGGGACTGGCAATGACTTAAGGAGAAATTATACTTTTGTAGTTGACTGGTAAAAACAATTATATTCTGAAATTTTTTTACGTTATTGATAAAGATCTAAAACCCGTTACACGGGAAAATTCAATATATTACAATCATAAAAGAAAAGATTGAAACAAATTCATAATAACATCTCAGACAAGTGACTTAACTACGCGCATGCCAATAAAAATAATAAAATTTACCTTACAATAGATGGATGATTTAATTACACTGTTGATTTTTCATTATATTAACAGTTATTCATTTGTTCATCATCATCTCATTCCATGGTATCATTTAGCTCTGCGGCTGATCACAATTATTATTCAGTTCGATGTAATAAAATTTTACAATTTGTGCTGCATTGTGACTTTAACAACTACTATTAACTACGCTGTACCAGCAACGGCTCGCATTCGGGAAGACGACGGTTCAATCCCGCGTCCGGCCACCCTGATTTAGGTTTTCCGTGATTTCCCTAAATCGCTCCAGGCAAATGCCGGGATGGTTCCTTTCAAAGGGCACGGCCGACTTCCTTCCCCGTCCTTCCCTAATCCGATGAGACCGATGACCTCGCTGTCTGGTCTCCTTCCCCAAACCCACCAACCAACCAACCAGCAACGGACTGCAACTACACTGTAGCAGCGAGCGACTGCAACTGCGGCAGAGACTGCGCTGACCTGCGACTCTATTGCAGCTCTCTTTTAACAGGGGCAAATATATTTTATGTCTCAGGTAGTGCCTGTGAATTGTCGTTCTAGCAAGTGAGCAATACATCGAGATTACATTTGCTCCAGGAGGGTGGTGAACCCCTTGCAATGTTCTTGATTTCAGTAAGGGATTTGACGCCGTCCCGCATTGCCATTTAATGAAAAAAATACGAGCTTACGGAGTATTGGAGCAGACATGCGGTTGGATTCAAGACTTTATTGCAGATAGAAGTCAGCACGTCGCTCTTAACGGAAATAAATCGACGGATGTAAAGGTAATATCTGGAGTACTACAGGGAAGTATGATAGGACCGTTGTTGTTTACAATATATATAAATGATCTAGTAGAAAGCGTCGGATGCTCTTTAAGGCTATTCGCAGATGATGCAGTTGTCCATACCAAAGTAGCAACGCCAGAAGATAGTAAGAATTTGCAGAACGACCTGCAGAAAATTGATGTTTGGTGCAGGAATGGCAGTTGACCCTGAACGAAAATAAATGTAACATATTGCACCTACGTAGGAGGAGAAGTCCACTACTGCGCAGCTACACTGTTGATGACAAACAGCTGGAGACAGCGTCTGCCGTAAAATATCTAGGCGTAACTATCCAGAGCGACCGTAACTGGAATGACCACATAAAACAGATAGTGGAAAAAGGAGATTCATCGGAAGAATCTTACGAAAATGTAGCTCATCCACGAAAGAAGTGGCTTATAAGGCGCTTGTTCGCCCGATTCTTGAGTATTGTTCATCTATCTGGCATCCCTTCCAGGTAGGACTGATAGACGAATAGAGAAGATCCAACGAAGAGTGGCGCGTTTCCTCACAGGTTCGTTTAGCTGGCGAGAGAGCGTTACGGAGATGCTAAACAAACTCCACTGGCAGACGTTACAAGAGAGGCGTTGTGCATCACGGAGAGATTTAATACTGAAATTTCGGGACAGCACTTTTCAGGAGGAGTCGGACAACATATTACTTCCCCCCCCACACACACACACATATGTCTCGCTTATTGACCACGAGGAGAAAATTCGAGAAATTAGAGCCAATACAGCGGCTTACCGACAATTATTCTTCCCACGCACTTTTCGCGAGCGGAGCAGGGTTGGAGGGATCAGCTAGTGGTACCGACAGTACCCTCCGCCATACACCATTAGGTGGCGATGTAGATGCAGATGAAACAGTGATGTAGGCAGTGTAACAGTGTTCACAATATGACCCTCGCAAAGTAATTGATGGCGTGGTTTGGCAATGATACAGAGATTGAGAACCTTGCTGCAATGTCATTGACTCATAGCGTCACGAGATCGATGAGATTAGATGTTTTGTTGACGTGACAACTCGTTGAGATTGGTGGATTGGACCTTGAACAATTGGGTAGAATGCATTGAAATTGCCGAAAACCGGGTAAAATTACGAAAATTGATGGAAAATATGTAAAATTGATGAAAATACGCCGGCCGGGGAGGCCGAGCGGTTCTAGGCGCTACAGTCTGGAACCGCGTGACCGCTAGGGTAGCAGGTTCGAATCCTGCCTCGGGCATGGATGAGTGTGATGTCCTTAGGTTAGTTAGGTTTAAGTAGTTCTAAGTTCTAGGGGATTGATGACCTTAGAAGTTAAGTCCCATAGTGCTCAGAGCCATTTTGTTCTTCTAATTATCATATGTTGCGATGTCTTTCACGTTTTTGTCAATAAGAAACACTGTCTCTGTGTTTTATTTCAACCATTCTGAGTGTTGTGGGATCAGTCTAACTTACAAGATGTGTTGTACGGCTTTCTGCGAGAGCCAATGGATCGAAAGATGTTAATGTCGGTTTAGCACCTGACACATACCTCGAAGTTATAGTAGAAAAATAAAATGTATGGCTGTGTACATAGCTGCAGTTATACACCCTTTCGATGTGCTACAGCAAAAAACTATGTATCAAACTGCTTATGAAACAACAACATAAGGATCCTCTCATTGTGATTCACAGTGTGCGGGATACGGTCATCCTCCAGTACAGGCGACAAAAATTTACATGGGTTCGTGGAAGCGGTTTCGATCACTGGCCGCCTGCTCCAGAAGACCAATACAAGTATATTTAATGGAATCACCACGTATAGTCGATGTCAACAAGCAGACGGTATTTGTTTCCGATACGACGGAAGAGAGAAACATTGTAAAATCTTATTGAATTATCTATCAGGTACCGTTTGCGAAATTTTTGTAGTTCGTAATTTTGGTCAGGTGTATTTTCCAAAAATAGCAAGGGGAGAGAGAGAGATAGAAAGGCTGTGCTGTCAACAAAGGCTTGGATACCATTACACTGTCGTATTTCTAGTGTGATAGTCATAGCAATAAGATAAAGGAAGTTAAGTTATGAACAGGGGGATATTTATAGAGTCATTCGATATCGATGAATTTTAGACGCTATGCTTCAGAATTTCTTTGTGCAGTCCATGTATACTCTGCATGTTTATAAATTTCCTCCTGTACGCTTTCTCGTTGTGATAGCTCTCTCTGCAATCAATGAGGGGTGGAAGACTAAGACAGCCTTCTAACTAATGGAACAGTGCTATCAGAATGAGATGGGATTTTGAGGTAATTAGCAGAGGTCTGTAACTTCGCGGGGGACTCTCTTACTCATCGAAATCAGGTGGGTTCAAAAGCTGTATATCGAAGACTGGATGATTTGTGAAAATACGGCAGGTTAGCGATACTCTGACGAAAGGGGACCTGAGAGGGGAGCTATATATGGTTTCTTCTAAGTACTGTGGGCAAACATACCACGACCTCTCACACGGGCCTCGCGAATGACCGCAATGAGAAAATGGGGGCTAATATGAAGATTTCAAACAAAGGTGGCCAGCAGCAGAACTTCTGTCTTTGTATTTTCAATAAATAAGAGACAACATTATTCTGTGAGTTTTGTGTGCCTTTAAATGGATGGACTGACATCTTGATAGGCAGACTAAATTTAAATCTCACATCTGTATCTATGCCCCGCAAGCCATCTTACGGTGCGTAGCGGAGAGTACCCTGTACCTCTGCTAGTCCTTTCCTTTCCTATTCCACTCGCAGAGAGACCTAGGGAGAAAAAGACTGTCTATATGCCTCCGCATGAGCACTAATTTCTTGCATCGTATCTTCGTGGGCCATACGGGACATGTATGTTGGCGGCAGTAGAATCCTTCTTCCTGTCAGCTTCAATTATCGTTTTTAATTGTGTTTCTTGAAGAGAATATCGCATTCCCTCTCGGGACTCGTATTTGAGTTCGTGAAGCATCGGCCCACTAATTTGGCGGAGGCCAATAGGAACGCTTCTATAGGGTTGTATTGTAAAGCAGAGCTAGATCTGCACACTCATACACGTTTGGAGTGTGCGGTCAGTAGACAGGTATTTTGCTATTGCTCACTGCGTCACCCTTTCTGGGCTCAAAAACTCATCTCAGAACGTTTCAGTTTGCAGGAAGGATGAGAGGAAGCGTATTGTTCAACATCTTGGAATTTATCCCAACGATATTTAAGGGCCCAGTCCTTCTGAAAAGGACGGGACAACTTTTGCGAGTGCGTAGTCACTAACTGCCGTCTGGCAGGGGGAGTGTTGGGTTCTAAGCTGGGAGCAGTTCAGCCCTGATGCACGGGTGGAGGCTCGCGACCTGGTGGTGGGCCGGCCGCGGTGGCGGAGCGGTTCTAGGCGCTTCAGTCTGGAACCGCGTGACTGCTACGGTCGCAGGTTCGATTCCTGCCTCGCGAACGGATGTGTGTGATGTCCTTAGGTTACTTGGGTTTAAGTAGTTCTAAGTGTAGGGGACTGATGACCTCAGATGTTAAGTCCCATAGTGCTCAGAGCCATTTGAACCATTTCAACCTTGTGGTGGTGCCAGCAGCTGTTCAAATTCGCACCGGTGGCGGAAGCGGGGAGGGGGCAGAGGCGTCACAGAGATGGAGAGATTAGTTAGAGAAGGATTAGTTAGGGCGCAGTAGATCAGAATTCTAAATGACTTACTTCCACCAGCATGACAACGCAACCAAGAGACAGAACGCAATTAGATGTCTTCAGCTATTTGACGACGTACACCACCCATTTTGGTATCGGAGGAAGTGACTACCTAGCCTGTGGGAAGCCTCCGGAGACAGGACGGAAGCGTCTGTGATGGTTACCTGGCGAGTTTACCCGGTGCACAAGTATCAAACCGGAATTTCCCTGGAGATGGTGCTAGCCGCAAGTGTAGGGCCCGTGAGACCGCGTCTGCAGCGCTATCTGCTTCCTGTAACGGCTGATGACGAATGTCCAAGTTCCATTCATCGATACCTGTATCAAACCCATAAATATATCGAGTCTTCTGGCTACGAACTACGATTTGCGGACAACATTGGTTTTCTGTTGTCATTTCAAGAAAACTGCTGCAGAATCGCATCGAAAGCTTGTCGAATGCTCTTGGGAAAACATAGTGTTGCGAGTGATTCAAAAAATTTAAAAGTGGTGATTTTGGCGTGAGAAACGACGAGTGCGGGAAATCACGAGAAAGTTCGAAGACAACGAATTGCACGTTTTATTAGGTGATGATGGTACTCAAACTCAACAGGAACTCGCGGAGCAATTGAATGAGACTAAATGCCGTTTCTTTTCGGTTGAAAGCTACGTGAAAGGTAGAGAAAGTGGGAGAAAGAGTTCCACATGAACTGAATGAAAGACAGCAAGCAAATCGAAAGACCACTTGTCAAATGCAGCTCGCCAGATACAAAAGAAAGTCGTTTCTCCATCAAATAGTGACAGGTGATGAAAAATGGACATACCGGGTGATCAAAAAGTCAGTATAAATTTGAAAACGTAATAAACCACGGAATAATGCAGATAGAGAGGTAAAAATTGACACACATGCTTGTAATGACATGGGGTTTTATTAGAACCACCCCATATTGCTAGACGCGTGAAAGATCTCTTGCGAGAGTCGTTTGGTGATGATCGTGTGCTCAGCCGCCACTTTCGTCATGCTTGACCTCCCAGGTCCCCAGACCTCAGTCCGTGCGATTATTGGCTTTGGGGTTACCTGAAGTCGCAAGTGTATCGTGATCGACCGACATCTCTAGGGATGCTGAAAGACAACTTCCGACGCCAATGCCTCACCATAACTCCGGACATGCTTTACAGTACTGCTCACAACATTATTCCTCGACTACAGATATTGCTGAGGAATGATGGTGGACATATTGAGCACTTCCTGTAAAGTGCTTTGTCTTACTTTGTTATGCTAATTATTGCTATTCTGATCAGATGAAGCGCCATCTGTCGGACATTTTTTCAACTTTTGTATTTTTTTGGTTCTAATAAAACCCCACGTCATTCCAAGCATGTGTGTCAATTTGTACCTCTCTATCTACATTATTCCGTGATTTATTCAGTTTTCAAGTTTATACCGACTTTTTGATCACCCGGTATTTTGAGACTCCTAAACGTCGTAAATCATGGCTGAATCCAGGCAAACCATCGACATCCACTGCAAGATCAGATCGCTATGGAAAGAAGGCAATGTTGGATTAGAAGGGTGTCGTGTATTATGAGCTGCTTAAACCTGGTGAAACCGTTAACATTGTCCGCTACCAACAGCAAATGATCGATTTAAATCGAGCATTGCGTGAAAAACGACCGGAATATGGAAAAAGACAACACAAAGTCACAGTGCTCCATGATAACGTCCCATCACACATAAGAAAAAGGGCCAGGGAAACGATCGAGGCGATCAGTTGGGAAATACAAGGGCATGCGGCTTATTCCCCAGACTTGGCTCCGTCCGATTGTCATCTATTTGCATCATTGGGACACGTTCTTGCTGAACAACGCTTCAGTTCGTAGGAAAGTGTTCGCTTCAAAAGAAGAACTGACTTTTTGTCATGGCATTCATAGCCTGCAGGAGAGGTGGGAGAAATGTAAAAATAGCAATGGATATTACTTTGAATAAAATATTGTTTATCAGTTTCAAGCAATAGACCTGTAATTATTGCAACCAAATTCCCGTTTCATACTTGAACACCTGGTAAGCCGACTGCAGGGAAAAAAAATTACTAATCACGTAAAGGGACTCTCATAATCAATGTAATTAATGTATCAATAAAATTGATATCAATAACGTGCGCCGTACGGGTGTAAGCGAGGGAGAGAGTTCCACGGATGTGATTTGAGAGTTGGAATGGTAATCAGGCTTTTTTCGTTGCGGCGAGATCTTTTATGGAATTTCGATTTCCCACCTAAAAAGGGAGAGATGATGATCGTACTAAAATCACCTATATTATCGAATTTATAAACTAATAATTAGTAGAAAGCTAATATTTACAACTCCTCCGTGCTGTTATCTTGAGGTACTTGATTGCTTTAAGAGAACTGGAAAGTGAGGAGGCATCCTGTGACGGCTCATTATCGATTCTTCCCTACCTTCGGAAGCTGTGTGTAACTAAGGCACCACATTTCCATCTGTATATCGACTCCCTTAAGAAGCAACATCTCTGGCCGTACATCGAGGAGGCGGCAGAACGCGCAGGGAGTGAGTACAACGAGGGCAAGCGGACCAGGACGACCAGCGGCCCGCACTACCGGCGGCAGCTGCACTTCTCGGGTACTTGCTTTGGTCACGGACTTAGCGTTTCTCACCTGCTGCAATTTTTGGGGGGACGGCGTCCTGTTGTATGAATTCCATTCGTCTTGATGTTTGATCCCGCATCCTCTTATTCCTGAAACCCAGCAAACCCCCTTGTGTCACCTCTTCCTATCGTTCCATCTTCCTCACCTCTGTCTTCAGTTATGTCTTCGAATCCATCCTCTCCCATTGTATCCATCGGCACCTTAATCAACACCACCTTATCTCCCTTATGCTGTGTGGTTTCCAACCCTCCTTCTTCGCCGAAGAGCAACTTCTTTAGCTTGTCCACCTTCTCTCCCTCCAGCTTAACTCCTGTCGCTTCACCATTTTTGTTTCCCTCGACCTCCAAAATGCCTACGACCACGTATGGTATCCCTGTCTCCTCTTTAAACTCCAAATCTGTGCCCTGCCTATCAATTTTGTCCGTCTGGTCGCTTCCTTCCTCTCATGCCACAAATCCCTCATCTGTTCTATCCTACATTATGCCAGTGTTGCCTGGATCTCGACCCCCCCCCCCCCCTCTCGCTTTTATAAGGCCCTCCAAATCCTAGAACGCCATGCACTACGCCTTGCCTTCCGTACCCGCCTTCCTTCTCCTGTATGACCTTATCCCCTTCCCCCACCTCCTCCTTCTCCTCCAACATCTCCGCATCCTTTACACTGTCCACAGGCTTCATCCCTCCCCACCCCCAGGTTTCCTCTTTGCTGTCCGCCCCCTGCCCGTTGTCGCACCTCTATCGCTGTATCCCTCCCTCTCTCTGCCTCCACACCCTCCATCTTCTTCTCATCAGGGCAATTTCCAGCACCTCCCCCTTCCGGATGTTGAACATCACCGGGACATCTACCCTTCCGTCCAACTGTACCCTGGCCTTCTTCCGCCCCCTCCCCAGGGCCCCCCTTTTCCTCTCTCCTCCTCCTCCCAAAGCACATTTTCCTCCTTCCCCCCCCCCCCCCCCCCGAGTCCCTGCACCCCCTCCCCGATTGTTTCCCCTCCCACGTCTTCGCCTCTTCGGCGTGCTCCCCGCCCGTTTCCCCCTCTCCTCCCCTCCCTCCCTTCTTGCCCCTGGCAGATCCTCTCAGTTTGCTCATCATCATCAGTGTGCTATGTCAGTGTTGTGTTTGGTGCTGTTCTCCCATGCATCAAGAGCTGTGCTTTTAATTGTGTGCTAGGCTAGTACATGGTGTTACTGTCAGTGATAGTTATGTGCTACGCCATCCGTCGATACTTTTATGCTCCGGTCATACTTCGCCTTGTGTTCTTTAATTGTCCCAGTGTGTGGTTTCTTTTCTGTGCGCTACTTTTGCGGTTTTTACCCCGCCCTCCTTTTTGTCTGTTGTCTTCCATACTGTTCCCCCTTGTTATATATATTTACGCCATATTTACTCCTTTCTGTAATTTTAAATGTCTTCTATTGTATAATTACTGTCTTTTGGCTGAAGAGCAGTGCATGTGCTGCTGCCAACCCGCCCGAGATGGGGCACTGAAATACAATAAAGAAAAAAAAAACCTAGCGTTATTACCAAAACTTCTGTTCCTTCCAGCAGCTATTCCCCTGCACTTCAGTGATAGCTTGCTGTCCTATCATTATCACCTATCGTTCCCACAGAGGGCTATCGGCTAGACTAACAGCGAAAATATCCTGTGTACATCCCACAGTTATTTAAGAAACTGGAAAGAGCTGCTGTCTAGTGCTCCCCAACCCCCATGCCTCACAGCCAGGGGACAGAATTTGGATTTGCCCGCCTATTTTTGAAATTCCTGTCAGTAGGAATAGCAGAGTTACAATGCCCCAGTATTCTGGGTCATCCATCTTGGATTGTGATGTCATAATTAGACTGTGTCAGTATTCAAAAGATGATACGAAAATTGAATTTTTTAAAATAAAGAATATATTATTATTATGAAGTCCTCTCAGTACAATATAATTAGCGTTTGAATTTACCTCCAAAATTCTAATTTACATGAAATTTTGTATTTCCCATCGAAATTTGAATTTCCCGCCATTTTTTTCTGGGTGGGGGAGGGGAGCGGATGGGAGGGAAAGAGTGCAGGGATTTCCCAAGGGGAGTGGTGTGGGGAAGGGACCCATGTGCCAGCTGGGGGAAACCCATGATGTCAGCAGGGGGTGGGGGGTTATTAACTGATCAGTCAATTAATTTGTGGGGAAAAATAGATACTGTCTACAGGAAAATAAAAGAGGCCTTTGGGGAAAATAGAAGCAGCTGTATGAAGATCAGAAGCTCAGATTGTAAACCAGTCTTAAGCAGAGAAGGGAAAGCTGAAAGGTGGAAGGAGTATATAGAGGGTCCATGCACGGGAGATGAAGGCAGTGTTATAGAAAGGGAAGTGGATGTAAATGAAGATGAGGTGTTAGATATGATACTGGGACAAGAATTTGACAGAGTTCTGAAAGGCCTAAGTAGAAACAGGCCCCAGTGGTAGGTGATATTACGCCAGAATTGCTGATGGCTTTGGAAGAACCAGCCATGTCAAAGCTCTTGCATCTGGTGAGCAAGATGTATGAGACAGGCAAAATGCCCTCAGACTTCAAGAAGAATGTAGTAATTCCAATTCCAATGAGAGGAGTTGCTGACATGTATGTAAATTACCGAAATGTCAGTTTAATAAGTCACGGCTGCAAAATACTAACACGAATTCTCTACAGACGAATGGAAAAACTGGTAGAAGCCGACTTCAGAGGAGGTCAGTTTGGATTCCAGAGAAATAAAGGAACACGCATGGCAATACTGACCCTACGACTTTTCTTATAAGATAGGCTAAAGAAAAACTACGTTTACAACATTTGCAGACTTAGAGAAAGCTTTTGACCGTGTTGACTGGAATACTTTCTTTGAATTTCTGAAAGTAGAAGCGGTAAAATAGAGGGAGCGAAGGGCTGTTTACAACTTGCACAAAAACCAAACGGCACTTATAAGAGTCGAAGGGCATGAAAGGGAAGCATTGGTTGAGAAGGGAGTGAGGCAGGGTTGTCGCCTTTCCCCGATGTTATTCAATCGGTACACTGAACAAGCAGTAACGGAAACAAAAGAAAAATTTGGAGTAGGGATTAAAGCCCAGGGAGAAGAAATGAAAACTTTGAGGTTTGCCAATGACATTGTATTTCTGTCAGATACAGCAAAGGACTTGGAAGAGCAGTTGAAGAGAATGGACAGTTTCTTGAAAGGCAAAACAAGGATAATGGAATATAGTCGAATTAAAGGGAATTAGATCAGGAAACGAGACACTTAAAGTAATAGATGAGTTTTGGTATTTGGGCAGCAAAATAACTGATGATGGCAGAAGTAGAGAGGACATAAAGTATAGACTGGCAATGGTAAGAAAATCACTTGTTAACATCGAACCCCTATAGATTTATGTGTTAGAAAGTATTTTCTCAAGATATTTGTCTTAAATGTAGGCATGCATGCAAGTGAAACATTGATGAGAAACAATTTAGACATAAACAGAATAGAACCCTTCAAAATATGGTGCTACAGAAGAATTTTGAAGATTAGATGGTTCGATCACCTGACTAATGGGGAGGTACTGAATAGAATTGGGGAGACAAGAAATTTGTGGCACAACTTGACCAAAAGAAGGGATGATTGACAAGACACATTCTGAGACATCAAGGGATCACCAATTTAGTATTGGTGGGGGGGGGGGGGGGGGGGAAGCGTGGGGGGTAAAAATCGTAGGTGGAGACCGAGAGATGAATACAGTATGCAGATTGAGAAGGATGTAGGTTGCAATAGTTATTCAGAGATGAAGAGGCTTGTACAGGACAGCATGGAGAGCTGCATCAAACCAGTCTTCAGACTGAAGACCACAACAACAACAACAACAACAACAACAATTAATTTGAAATTAAAGGTGCACTCGTACCCCTATTACTCTACTACTGACAGGGAGTACTACCTCACCTTCAGCAAATATCTAAGTGTGAATAAACACAGGTGAGTTACAAGATTAAGTCCTTACATTACTGCACAAAATGCCTAAAAGTAGAATTATGAACATTCTTGAAGAAACAGAAACTTACAACGACATCAAAAATCACCCCAAAGTCTTGCTTAATGATCAAACTTATTTAAGAATATAATTGTTTAGATAACTTCCAGTCTATTTGATACGCAAATGATACAACAAATTTCAATTGGGAATCAAAATTTCTCTTCATCTTTGTAAATTTTTTTTTTCAAAATTGCTTTCTTCTCTCCTTTGTTCCTTTCCTGTTTGCTTTGGCTTTTTTATCTCTTTCCTGTGCCCCGTTCCTGTCTGCTTCTGCTCTTATTCTGTCTGCTTCTGCTTCTGTATCCCCCTCCCGTACTTCTTTCCTTAACGCCACAGCCTTTACTAACATTTGTTTGAGTCATAGTGGAACGTCTCCCAGTATTCCAATACTTGAGCTGCTCTGTGCTACATTTGATTTCATTTCGCAAACAATGCTACTACTACGGTACTCGGTTATTGGTACGTTTTCCTGGGATTCAAGCAAAGCAACTACTGCTACTGCCACCCCCTATGGAAATTCTGACACAGTTTCCTCTGTTTCTGTTGAATTCTCCTTTCTGGTGATTCTTCTAGCCTTTTTACAACGCGCTTCACTAGTCTAAACTATTTCTTTATACCTGAAAACTAATACAATCCATGACTTAGCGAACACTAACATACAGGGTGTATCAAAAAGACTCAGCCGATTTGACACGTCTATGTTTTAATAAACGTATACAAAGAATTCTGTTTTTTGATGAACGGGAAACTCAAAAAAAATTTTTTCATAACTTTTCATGGGTGTTCAGTATGCCCCCCTTGAAATGGACAGCATATGTCAATGCGGACTCAAGTTGTTCCCACACAGCAGCGAACATGTCTCGAGTTACAGCTTCCACAGCTGCTGTTATGTGATGTCTCAGTTCATTCATTGTTGCTGATAACGGACGCATAAACAGAGTCTTTTATTAACCCCCAGAAGAAATAATCACATAGACGTCAGGTCCGGTGACCTTGGAGGCCAGTAATGTAAGGCTGAATCATTTGGTCCAGTGCAACTGATCCATCGTTCAGTAATCCTTTGCTTTAACAATTCCGCACTTCCAGATGCCAATGTGACGGTGCTCCAACCTGCTGGTAAATGAAGTCGTTTGAACAGTCTCCAACAGTGAGAAAACAAAGTTCTCGAGCATACGAGATATGTGCTTCCTGAACAGTGTTCTCGCCAAAGAAAAATTGACTCTACACCGTTTCCCGTGAAACTGCACAGAACACATTAAATTTTGGAGAGTCCCTCTCACGTTGTACAACTTCACGTGGTTGTTCCGTACCCCATATTCTCACATTACGACGGTTCACCTTTCCATTTAAATGGAATGTTGCCTCGTCACTAAACACTAAGCGTGGAAGAAAATGGTCATTCTCCATCTTGCCAAGAACGAAATTACAGAACTCCACACGTTGTTGTTTTTCAGCTTCACCAGTAGCTGAATTTTGTATAGTTTCACGTGTAAACGTCAACGCAACACACGCCAGACGGACGTCGGGTGCATGTTGAGCTGTCGAGCTGTACCGTGAACGGATTTCTGCGGACTCTTTGTGAAAGTGTGGCGGACGCGTTTGACGTCTGTGTCAGACATTCGAGGACGGCCCGACGATTTGCCTTTACTCAAACAACGTGTTTCTCGGAATTGTTCATGCCATCGTCTAATGCTTTGTGCTGTAGGAGGATCCGCACCATACCTAGTACGAAAGTTACGCTGAACAGTTGTTACTGACCCGCACTGCGCAAAACGTAGAACATAAAAACGCTTTCTGTTGTCCTGATGCCCGCCGATGTGGCCGTGCGGTTAAAGGCGCTGCAGTCTGGAACCGCCAGACCGCTACGGTCGCAGGTTCGAATCCTGCCTCGGGCATGGATGTTTGTGATGTCCTTAGGTTAGTTAGGTTTAACTAGTTCTAAGGTCTAGGGGACTAATGACCTCAGCAGTTGAGTCCCATAGTGCTCAGAGCCATTTGAACCATTTTGTTGTCCTGACACCATTCTTATAGAACTGAAGTGAGCACACAGTGCTGCTACCTAGCGGGAATCATATAAAACTCGAGAGTTTGCTCTTTCCGGCAGTACGTTATTCACGCACTTATCTCAAATAACATAATAGTTATGATTTTTTTTAAAATCGGATGACTCTTTTTGACATATCCTGTAAATGAAACACAAGTAAAGAACGCAAACGGTATACAAAATTTTCTCACTCGCAAGTCAAAAACGTCTTCACACACAACTTACAGTAATTAAACGCCCCAAAATACAATGACATACCAGAACAAAAAAGTCTTAAGCCATATACACTGCACAAATGCCGCTTGACGTTATGCTGCAACTGCTGTTTAAAGTTCAAGGAAATAAAAACGGGACTCAAAGTGTGCGTTACAACTGATTTGCAGTCTAGGATGCGTCTCACTGTGCCGCTTTAACTGCAGGACGTCAGAACATTCCTTGGTGACCCTTAAAGCATGCTAGACGAGCGAATGCAATACTCGTTAAACATCGATTAAATCATGTCTGCGTATAAGTAGAATGATCAAAAGGTTTGGCCACTGTATTGCAACAAAACACTGTTACAATGACGCAAATTAGAAATGCAGATAAAAAGGTTCATTTATTATTATAGGGTTACGCAACCAAGATCAGTTGTAGGACAGAAGTTTGGTTGTGAGATTAAAATCATGCCTGAGTTTAAAAAGTCATTTATTTACTCTAAGATCTCGTCACGCACCACGTTAAAATGACAAAGAGTAAGTTCCCAACTAAACGAACATAAAGCCTTTTAAAATATGACTGAGAAGTTGTCTCAACAAAACTTGCACAAAATTACCTAAAGTTCTGAAACACAAAGCTCTCTAAAAGCTGTTTTATCAAGAATATCCCACTAATACTGTGGTAAGATTCCTCATTTACGTGGAATACTGCTTCGGAAAGCTTTCCTAATCTGTGCAGCTCGAAAATGCAAAGAAAAACGAGTTCAAGACCCATGAAACAAAGCAAGTTGCGTAGCTGCTCTGAAACTGGACAGCGGTAATGCGAAACGCGACACTTACTCCAAACTGAGCAAACACGCGCCAGACAGCGGCGACCGCCAGTGGCCATAGGCTCGGCCCGTCGGTGCAGCAAGCGTGCACCTCGCTCGGGCCAGGACCAGAAGTCTGTCTCCCTCCACGACCTCATCACAAGTATCCGAAATTATCCTCCGATAAACCTAACTCTCCACGTTTTAGAAAATTCTGTGTGGAAAGAACAACTCTCTTGCTGCCAATGTGACAACCGAAATGTTGCTTTATTCACATGAGCTGCAGAAATTTCCCAATTTTGGCTTACAGGGCTCATCTTAATAAGTAAGAGGTTTGTATCGGCTGCTAACCACGTTCCATTGATTGGTCGATCCCTTCGTTACGAGGAGATATGGTGGGTAAGACGCATTTTACTGGATAGCAAAATCTGGACTGTAAGGCTACGAATTTTCTCACGGTGGCTCAGCAGAGTTGCAGTGGCCCAATCTTACATCTGTGTACAGGGTGGTCAGTTTGTCGCGCTTAATGGTATATTAGCAGCATACAGTGGTTTAGCAGCAGACTGCCTTAGAAGGAACAAACCACATCCGCCGACGAAGTGCAAGCAGGGGCTTACTGCAACCGAGTTCCTCAAACTACCGTCGCCAGGGCGCTGCAGTTTATGGAAGTCGGTTGTGGTAAGCGTCTGCTCCGCGCTGGGGTCCCACGTGTCTTCTTTAGAGCCTTTATGACTGACCGGTGGTCAAGCCAGGCCATGGGGCGAACACCTCGGCCCGCTCGTTTCTAACAAGGAAATCTGAAGTCTTCTCCTGAGTAAGCAAGCCATGTACTTTCCTCAAAAACAGCAAATAAACAAGCAGAAAAATGAGCAAATACGATACAACAATATGCGAATGTCACGTCACAGCGTGCTTCATTTACAGCTGTCTTAGGGCATCCCAAGAAAAAACCTACACAAACCATCCAAGATGGCTGGCAGTCAAATAGCACAAATTCACCGTATATTAATGCCTTCTAACTAAAATCTGTGCCATGAATGGGTGGCTAAGTGGAAGACACAACACCAAGAAACCGAGGAAAGAGATGTGCAACATCTTAGCAATGTTGCACATCTCTCAAAGCTGACGTCGTCTCTGCACATCTGCGTCTCACAAGAGCCCAGCAACAACTGATCTTCCAACTCCCCATCCCCATACAGGCTCGCACCGCCTGTGGTTGCGTTAGAAGGGAATAAAAAAATCTTCCTGAAGGGTCGGCGAGCAGATGCGCAAAACTATAGGCCTATATCTCTGACATCCATCTGTGGAAGAATTTTAGAACATGTTTTTTGCTCGCGTATCATGTCATTTCTGGAAACCCAGAATCTACTCTGTAGGAATCAACATGGATTCCGGAAACAGCGATCGTGTGAGACCCAACTCGCTTAATTTGTTAATGAGACCCAGAAAATATTAGATACAGGCTCCCATGTAGATGCCATTTTCCTTGACTTCCGGAAGGCGTTCGATACGGTTCCGCACTGTCGCCTGATAAACAAAGTAAGAGACTACGGAATATCAGACCAGCTGTGTGGCTGGATTGAAGAGTTGTTAGCAAACAGAACACAGCATGTTGTTCTCAATGGAGGGGCGTCTTCAGACGTTAGAGTAACTTCTGGCGTGCCACAGGGGAGTGTTATGCGACCATTGCTTTTCACAATGTATATAAACTACCTAGTGGATAGTGTCGGAAGTTCCATGCGGCTTTTCGCGGATGATGCTGTAGTATACAGAGAAGTTGCAGCATTAGAAAATTGCAGCGAAATCCAGGAAGATCTGCAGCGTGTAGGCACTTGGTGCAGGGAGTGGTATGACTTTTGAGTTACATTGTTACATAATGTCTTCCTACATTTAATTAAGATTATGTCTGAAATGCGGCGTCGTGAACTTACCTTGGAAAATCTCGATGAATGTTACGTTCAACAATAAATTCATTTTTACTTGTTTATTTCTCACGATGTAAGCAACTCACTTATTTTTTGTATCTGCCTTTAGTCACTTGACTTGGCGTCTACAGCTTATCGCCAAATTGGAAGTACTTTCATGTATATCTGAAAGGACAGACACTGTGAACGATTCCACAATTGTACGAAATGTAGATCTGCTAGCCAAGAGTTTGAGTCGGCCTGGGGAACGTGTACAGATATCCGAAATTGTTAAGGGCGACTGCCCGCAATATGTGGGGAATATAGGTTCGTGTCCCGGTCCGGCAGAAATTTTCATATATCATTACTGGGTAGTAAATCTATGCTTAATACAGCTGATGTCAAGGAACTGGTAGTCAGCGAACTACTTTCGAAATTGCAGGCATCGCTGAAACGTGTCATTTCTTTAGGAAGAAGCGATCTTCACTCTGTAATGAGATTTATAATTAATCAGCAACCAGCCACTCTGTTGCTAATTTTCGAACTTTCTCGGGAGACTTCTTTTGTTTGCCGCCATATAACATTGTTTTAAGTCTCAAAATATTAAAGCGAACGCTGTGTTGAACATTATCGACATTTACTCCTTATCCAACCTGACGCGTTAGCAGTAACCGAGCATCGTATTAACATAAGGTTTCGTAGTTTAAGACTGAAGTCATATTCTCGGCATCGTCGTTCTGGGAGTGTGGTGTGAAGGAAGCCGTACATATCCGTACAGTAGACAGTCTTATCAACAGGGATGTAGTATTTCAGCTCGTTACCTACAATCCAGCGCTGGCTGCCAGCAAGGGGGTAAGTCCCTTCGAAAATTAAAAAAAAAAAAAAAAAATCGATTTTTTAGTTTAAAGTGATTTGCGGGATGCATACTTTTTGCAGAGGTCATTCCAAGTTCGCCGAAAATCCCGTTACTGGTCGGAGTGGCCGAGCGGCTCTAGGCGCTACAGTCTGGAACCGCGCGACCGCTACGATCGCAGGTTCGAATCCTGCCTCGGGCATGGATGTTTGTGATGTCCTTAGGTTAGTTAGGTTTAAGTAGTTCTAAGTTCTAGGGGACTTATGACCTCAGAAGTTAAGTCCCATAGTCCTCGGAGCCATTTTTTTTGAAATTCCGTTATCAGGTTACAAGGCGATTTGTTTGGATTAGATTAGATTTACTTTCATTCCAATTGATCCTTAGTGAGGAGGTCCTCCAGGATGTGGAACATGTCAGAAAAACAACAATACATGACAAATTACAACTAAAACAAATAAGCTAATGTACCATTCCACAGGTCTCAAGTGGAATGATCGTCATTTTTTAATGAACACTATATGAAAGAGTCATTTTACAAACACTAATGCACTGAATTCAAAATAAAAAAGTTTATTTATTTATTTATAAGGTAATAAACATGTAATACAACTACTATAATACTTATTTACAATGAACACATTACTGCACTGAAATGGTGCACACATACACACACACACACACACACACACACACACACACACACATATTTACAATGAACACATTACTGCACTGAAAGTGTGCAGAAGTTATATTGTACTTATATATACACAAATCAGTTGGTTATGCTGAGAAATTCATCAATGGAGTAGAAGGAGTTGGCCACCAATAAATCCTTTAGGCTTCTCTTAAAGTGAATTTCATTGGTTGTTAAGCTTTTTATGGCTGCTGGCAAGTTATTGAAAATGTGTGTTCCTGAATAATGCACACCTTTTTGTACAAGACTAAGTGACTTTAAATCCTTGTGAAGATTATTCTTATTTCTAGTATTGATTCCATGAATTGAGCTGTTGGTTTGAAAAAGTGATATATTTTTAATGAAAAATTTCATTAAGGAATAAATATATTGGGAAGCAGTAGTTAGTATCCCTAGTTCCCTAAACAGGCTTCTGCAGGATGTTCTTGAGTTCACACCACATATAACTCTTACTGCACGTTTTTGTGCCTAGAAAACTTTAGCTTGGCTTGATGAATTACCCCAAAAAATAATCCCATATGACATTATGGAATGAAAGTAAGCATAGTGTGTCGGCTTTTTCATTTTTATATTCCCTATGTCTGACAAAATTCGCACTGAAACAGAGATTTGTTAAGACGCTTCAGCAGTTCTGTGGTGTGCTCCTCCCAGTTGAATTTATTATCAAGCTGTAATCCCAAGAATTTAACACTGCCCACTTCTTCTATCTTCTTGTCATCGTATGTTAGACATATACTTGTGGGACACCCCTTACAAGTTCTGAACTGCATGTAGTATCTTTTTTCAAAGTTTAGTGACAAAGAATTGGCTAGGAACCAGTGACTTTATTAGCTGATCTTTCTAAGACTACACTTGATTTGGTATTTATTGCAATGTTTGTATCATCAGTAAACAAAACGATCTTCGAATCTGGTAATGTTGCTGATGAAAGGTCATTGATACACACAAGAAAAAGTAAGGGCCCTAAAATGGAACCTTGTGGGACGCCACATGTAATTAGTTCCCAGTTGGATGATGCCTGATAGCTTGATACATGTCTCTTTCCTAATAACAACCTTTGTTTCCTGCCAGAGATATAAGATTTGAACCATTTTGCAGCATTTCCTGTTACACTATAATAGTCTAATTTACTTAAAAGGATATTGTGATTTACACAGTCAAATGCCTTTGAGAGGTCACAAAATATACCAGTTGCCTGCAATTTTTTGTCTAATGAATTAAGCACATTTTCACTGTAAGTGTAGATAGCTTTCTCAATATCAGAACCTTTTAGAAATCCAAACTGTGAGTTTGACAGTATGTTATTTGAAATAAGATGGTTATGAAGCCGACTGTACATTACTTTTTCTAAAATTTTTGAGTATGCTGGCAACAGTGAAATTGGACGGAAATTTGATGCTATTTCTTTATCTCCCTTCTTAAACAGTGGCTTAACTTCAGCATATTTCAACCAATCAGGAAATATTCCACTGATAAAAGACTGGTTTCACAGATAGCTTAATGTGTTACTTAGCTCAGAATCACATTCTTTAATTAACTTTGTTGGTATTTCATCATACCCACTAGATGAAACTTCCTGGCAGATTTTATGATGGACATTATTTCTGTTGGGGTAGTGAGGGTCAAATTCATATTATGGAAGTTACTTGAAATGTCTGGTCTGAGGTATTCCATAGCAGCATCTACCGAACCTGACAACCCCATCTTTTCAGTAACAGTTATAAAATGTTTGTTAAAAAGTTCTGCAACACTATACACATCTGTCACCAATGTATCATTTACTCTTAATGCTATTTGTTCCTCTTCATGTCTGGTTCTACAGGTCTCCTCCTTCACTATATCCCATATTGTCTTTATTTTGTTATCTGATTAGACTAACTTTTCCTTGTAATATATTTGCTTTGATATCCGTATTACAGTCTTTAATATTTTGCAGTATTTCTTGTAATGCGCTATGGCATCAACATTGGAACTGTTTCGGATTGACAGATACAGTTTTCTTTTTGTTTTACAAGATGCCCCTATTCCTTGATTAATCCATGGCTTCTTTGTAGACTTTTCTCTAACCTTGATAAGTTTTGGGGGAAAACAGTGTTCGAATAAGGTAAGCACTTTATTAGCAAAAGTGTTATATTTTTCATTCATGCCATGAGCACTGTAAACATCAGTCCACTGAATGTCTCTGAGGAGCTTATTGATTATCCTCTTGAGCGCAGATTTAACACATTTTATATCCTGTCCAGTATCAACATTTAACAGAAAGAACTGCATGTCATGGTCTGAGAGGCCATTGACTATTGGTTTTGTGATATAATTTTGTTTATTGGACTTTTCTATAAAGATACTATCAATGGCTGTTTGTGAGCAAGTGACTACCCTAGTGGGGAACTTTACAGTGAGAATTAAGTAGAATGATAGTGTTACTAACTCAAGTAAGTTCTCATTGGGAGAGTCTTTAAGGAAATCTACATTGAAATCACCAGCAACCACTATTTCTTTGTTTTTAGTTGTTAAATTGTGAAAATTGTCTCCGAAAACCACTCACAGCGGGACAAAAACAGGCGACCTATAATTTCAACGACGGCCTAATAGACATTATGGAAATTATGAAAGTGCTCGAATTTGTGATAGGGCCTGCCCGTTACAGAACAAAAACAGTCGAAAAGCGTATCGAGCGACCAGAGCATTGCGGTGCACTGCAAGATGAGTGAAATGTGCCGGCAATTACGAAAACAGGGAATGCACGCAAGGCTATTCAAAGGAGAAACCGGAGTGTTCCAACTATGGCGGAGATAATGTTGCGAGCTGTAACGGCTGTGAGACCTACGAGAGCACTGGTCAAGCACCACAACTGGCACGAGAAATCAGCACAGAAAAACAGAAATCAGCTATGCAGCAACCGTTTCAAACGATACACAACCACCCTCACCCACTCTCAGCGAGACAATCAGTGAACTATGTTGAAACATAGCCTCATCGCCAAACCACTGAAATACACCCCAGGAACAAAAATCGCCTCAATCGAGATAGCAGTGTGACAAATAATCTCATTCAAGTAATAAAATGAAGGAAGACAAGCAAGGTAAACATTGCCTTTCTCACACCATTCACCGAACTGGCGGAGCTTCGAGGATAGAAAAGAACACCGACGTTCAGCAAGTATTCAACTCACTAAAGGATATGCTAAAAGTAATAAAGGACCTAGTATGTGACGTCGCATAGTAATCGTCGTTCGTACAACAGACGCCACAAGCTCGATCAAATTCGCCAATAACGGCGCTGGACATTATCTTGGGTTATCTGTCGTAACATGGATAGCCAATGGCGCATACAAGCAGGCTGGAGAATTCCGGGAATTTCTTGCCAGACAACAGGTAGATGTGTGTCTTGTCACAGAGATTCACTTAAAAACACGACGATAAGTCAGGGCAGCAAATTAGTGCTGTTATAGAAATCATAGTCCGACTGCAAGAGATGGAACGTTGATCTACGGAAAGCAATCTTATCGTCATCAACTACTAGAGTTATCGGCCCTGGAGACAACAGAAGCTGCGGGAGTAGCAACTGACATGGTGCAGGACAGGATCACGTTAATTAGCTGCCTACGGGTCACGAAGAGGAACCCTGGAACTCGCTAACTTTCCGTCCCGTGTTGCATTACGTGGCAGAACTTTTATTGGTGGAGGTTTCATCGCAAAAAAAGGAAAGGAAGACGGTAGCGTCCGCTGACTTCTGCGCGTCGTGGAAGGTAACGATGCCATGGACAACATTAGTCTTCCGTGTTACTCCAACTAGAGGAAGGCTAAATGTCTTATATACCGCAATCGAATATACACACTGAAGCGCCAAAGAAACTGGTATAGGCATGCGTATTCAAATGCAGAGATATGTAAACAGGCAGAATATGGCGCAGCGGTCGGCAACGCCTATTTAAGACAAGTGTCTGGCGCAGTTGTTGGATCGGTTACTACTGCTACAATAGCTGGTTATCAAGATTTAAGATAATTTGAATGTGATGTTATAGTTGGCGCACCAGCGTTGGGACACAGCATCTCCAAGGTAGCGATGACGTGAGGATTTTCCCGTACGAGCATTCCATGAGTGTACCGTGAATATCAGGAATCCGGTAAAACATCAAATCTCCAACGTCGCTGCGGCCGGAAATAGATCCAGCAAGAACGGGACCAACGACGATTGAAGGGAATCGTTGAACGTGAAAGAAGTGCAACCCTTCCGCAAATTGCTGCAGGTTTCAATGCTCGGCCATCAACAAGTATTAGCGTGCGAACCATTCAACGAAACATCATCGAAGGCCCACTCGTTTATCCTTGATGACTGCACGACACAAAGTTTTACTCCTCGCCAGGGCCTGTCAGCACCGACATTGGACTGTTGATGATTGGAAACATTTCGCCTGGTGGGACGAGCCTCGTTTCAAATAGTATCGAGCAGATGGACATGTACGGGTATGGTGACAAACCTCATGTATCCATGGACCCTGTATGTCAGCAATGGACTGTTCAAGCTGGTGTAGGCTCTGTAATGGTTTGGGGCGTGTGCAGTTGGAGTGATATGGGAGTCCTGATACGTCTAGATACGACTCTGACAGGTGACACGTACGTGAGCATCCTGTCTGATCACCTGCATCCATTCACGTCCATTGTGCATTCCGACCGACTTGAGCAATTCCAGCAGGACAATGCGACGCTCCACACGTCCAGAATTGCTACAGAGTGGCTCCAGGAACACTCTTCTAAGTTTAAACAATTCCGCTGGCCACCAGACTCCCTAGACATGAATATTATTGAGCTTATCTGGGATGCCTTGAAATGCGCTGTTCAGAAACCTCCACCCCCTCGTACACTTAAGGATTTATGGACAGTCTTGCAGGATTCATGTCGTCATTTCCCTCCAGCATTACTTCAGACGTTAGTCGAGTCCATGCCACATCGTGTTGCGACACTTTTGCGTGCCCGCGGGGGTCCTAAAATATATTAGGCATGTGTACCAGTTTCTTTGGCTCTTCAGTGAAGAACAGATTCAGTATAAATGTGAATTATACGCATTATTAAAGGAATAGCAAAAGTACTATTTTTTCAAAGCGCCAATATACTTCATATATGGATGAGAGCGAGAGAGCAAGGAGAAGCTTACCCGGACTGGTGTTAGGACAAAAATGCTCTGTTTATTAGAGTTATTCTATTTTCAGTTGATGCACTTTATTTATCAATGAACTGTGAATCTGGATGATCGTAAAACTCATTTGCGATTTCCAAAACCTGTTCGACGGTGCCGGAAAGCTTTCCAGTCACAATTTTTTTAAGATTTGGGAATAGATGGAAGTCGAAGGACGCAAAATTTGATGAATCGGGTGAATATTCCAAATGTTTGCACTTCAGGTCTTCCAGTTTTTCAGCTTACCATAAACAGTTGTGAACAAGTGAGCTGTCTTGATCAAAAAGTATTTCTTTCTTTAGAAATCCAAGCCTCTTATCGTAGACCAGTACCATATTGTGCACTTTTTGTTATTTTCATCTGTGGATGAAATTTATGATGTTCCGTTCAAGAGACACGGTTAATAAAACCAAGGGCACGCCTAAAATCGGATAGCCATTTCGTAAACACTGAAATGAAAGAGAAGAGTCTGTATTAACACTAATCAACATTCTTATTCTTATAGACCTACAAAAAACTTCAGTATTAATGTTTCACGATAATATTTATTTAATAGTTCGTTATAAACCGGCTTTCGGATTCCTAGGCCATCGTCAGATAACGTAGCTCAATTATCCGTCAAATTAAGGTTCATAATGAACCATTAAATATATGTTATTGTGCAACATTAATACTGTGTATTAAAGTTCTTAATGTGTCTGTATTCCTCCAAGAATAGGAGGTCTATTCCATATATATTTTGCTAGACCGTTAATCGTTAATGGAAATTCATTAAAATACTTTCTCGTCAGAGTGGCATTCTATTTTATGCGTCTGAACGAAACAGACAGTACGACCGAAACGTGAACAGTCGAAACTAATACGCATGTGTCCGCAGCTTGTAGTCTCGCGGTAGCGTTCTCGCTTCCCGAGCAGGGGGTCCCGGGTCCGATTCCCGGCAGAGTCAGGGGATTTTCACATGCCCCGAGACGACTGGGTGTTGTTGTGTCATCTTCATCATCATCACTCATCTCCATTACGGTCGGAGGAAGGCAACGCCAAACCACCTCCATTAGGACCTTGCCTAGTACGGCGCTGCGGGTCTCCCGCATCGTTCCCCTGCGCTCTGTCAAGAAGCATGAGACTTCATTTTCAGTCCGCATGTCTTGTTGACCATTGACTAAGGTGGCCCACTAAATACGCCTTGAGACCGGACATCCTGCGTGACATGTTCATATAGCTGGCTGCATACATGCAAGGCGTATAATTAATGAGCGCTGCTTCCGTCACTAAGTGCTTTTCCTTCATGATCAAACCAACTTTGTAGGATGTTGGAGTACGGCTAATGTATCAGCCTGAGGTAGGAAGCCCTTGTCCGCAAAGGACTGGTCGAAAGCTACGAAGTCACAAGCGTTGCGTGACACCACTGTCAATGGATTAAGAGAATGACGAATCGTTGTTTGTGCGAAGTAAGTAACTGATTAGTTAGGTACGTGGTTGCTAACTACGTCTTTATCTATGCTTTGCAAGTTACCTTGTGGTGTGCAGAGAAGGGTACTTTGTGTACCTCTGTCACTTCTCCCCTTTCCCTGTTCAAGTCTCGAACGGTGCGTGGGAAGGAGGAATTTTGGTAAGCCTCTGTGCGAGCTCGATTCTCTCTAAACTTGCCTTTACAGTCTTTTCGCGAAATGTACATAGGAGGTAGCAACGTGTTGACCGGCTCTTCTGGGAACATACGCTCTCGCTTTTAAAACAGTAAACCACAATCGTGAACCTTCTTCTGCTCTACTTCGGATCTTCTCTGTCATACAAGTATACAGGGTGTTCGGAAATTCCCGTTACATACTTCTAGAGCTTCTAGAGAGGAGTGAGTGTATAGTACTTTGAATGGAAACCCATGTCAGGGAAAGTTTCCGTCCTTCAACCATTTGAAAACGTGTTAGCGCGACCAATTCTACAATTAGTTTATTAAGGCGTGACCCAATACATCAGTTGTTTTACAATCCCACTCATTAAGAACCATAGAAACAAACAGGAAACTTTATCAGTTCCCACAAATATAACAAACACTCTTCTAATTCGGGTGTGCGGCGTCTCCTTGGAACACAGAAATCACGGCTGCCGGCGTTGAAGGTACCCTTCTCGAAACCGTTGCGTTATTTAACTGTAGGTGAAAAGGGTATGAGCTGGAATCTAATGTTGTAGATAACGTTCTTGTTAAAGACGACGAGCAGCTCTTCCATTACCTTGAGCTTTACTTCGCAGGCATGTGAAAGAGGCTCGAACCACGTCAGAAAGGTAAGGTTGACGTCAAATAACATCAGCCTATCCGACGTAAGCGCTCCCCATCATGACTATCCTGTTGCATGCCCACCTAGCAAAAATGTTTTCAAACGTGTGTAGCATGCAAACGATAAGTTTTCGGACATGGGTTCCAGTTCAAAATACCGTCTACTCACTCACCTCTACAACTCCTAGAAGTTTGTAAAGGGAACTTCCGAACACCCTGTATATTAACCTCTCTGGTAAGGGCCCCAGACTAACGAGAAATACTCAAGTGTCGGTCGAATAAAGCTTTTGTAAGCTGTACAGGTACAGCTGCCCATGCAGCTTCAACACGATACCACAGTTCATCCTGTCGGTTAAATTTCGCGTCTGTAACACGTCATCGTCGTGGTGTAGCAATTTTAATGGCCAGTAGTGTACTTTAAATCGCTCCGTGCTCATACCCCTATTAATTAATGGGTGTGACTGCTTCCAGTGTTTGTTCTGCAATTGTACAATAATACAATATAGGGCTTTTCTGCCTATTTATGGGTAATATCTTATATTTGTTTTGGTAGATGATCAACTGCTAATCGCTGCACCAAGCGTCGATTCTCTGCAAATTGCGGTACAATTTCCTGGCATTGTGGTTTCTCTATAGACAACATTATCACCTATGAACAACCTCATGGAGCTTTCGACGTCATCTAAAAGGACATTAGCGTATATTATCGATAGTAATAGTCCTATAACACTTCCTTTGGATACGGCCGAAGAAATGTTTACGTCTGAAGATTTCTCGTCGTTAATAACGACATGTTGTATTCTACTGTAATTAAAAAGCAAATCTGGTACTCCGTGGGAATGTATTTTGTTCATTAGGTAAAAAAACATCCGGAAGTCAAGAAACATTTTTAAATTTTTTCCTTGTTTTATTTGGTGCCGTTTACAAATGATCTGTCACTTAGCTGCTGAGACAGGTCGCGTTTTCACAGTATTCTACATGCAATACGAAGCGTATCTGATTTCTTTTTATTTCAACAAAGCAGCTTTATAATTGTAAACTTAAAACTAATTACAAAACAAAAATACTTCAAATTAACAATTCATGTTCTAAGAAGATAAGAAAATAGGAAGATAGGAGAAAATTAGATTATAGAACGCCACCACCGATGCCGTCCAGAAGGAACACCTCAAAAAGCCATTGAGTCTCTCGCTCCTGGGAAGCCAACCCCCGATCTACTACTACTGGCCATCCACAGTCGAGGACCTCAGCAATACTATGAGGCCTCCGCACTCAGAGGCCGTTTCCTAGCTTAGGGTACTGTGTATAGTAGCGTGTGCAGTCCCATTTTTTTTACGTTTTTCTTAAGTCTAATATCACTGTCTTATGAACACGTGTTTTCGTGACACTTCAGTCATTATTCTATGTTTGTCGCCTGCGCCGCTGATCTGCTGCCGCTACAACTGTCATCTACCTGTGGAGTCATTTGTTACCTGTGCTCGTTGCTGCCCGTACTCGGCCCACTGCAACGCTCAAGATATTCCGCCTGCACAGTCGTTGAGGTCGGTCCACAAGGTCTGATCTCTATGTGATTACGTTAAATTGTCATGTGAGTGTGTTCGTCTTCTTACCAGCGGCCAACGGTCACAGTACAGAAGTAAATGTTCTGGTGCACCTCTCTCTCCACAGGCACAATCAGCCTCGTGACTGAGGTTCCACACAGCAAATGAGTGAGGTATGGCCCATCACCGGTTAAGAAATGAACCATACCTCGGCTGGGATTAACATGTTCGATCCTCAGTCACTTCCTTTACTTTGGAGAAGGCCTTTCGCAGTTGTTCCATTCCCTTTGTCATAAATTCACTTTCCAGGTTTTGAGCTCTCCTCCCCCTAAAAGGTCGCTCAGTGTGGCTGGTCTACCCGTTTTCAGCCAATATGTTGCGGCGTAATACTTAACAATTATGCCTTTCGGGTATATCCTGAGCACTACGCATAGTTCCTCCACTGACATGGTGTCAAAGGCTCCCGACAGCTTCAGGAGCACACTTCTCTGTATGCGTTTTACAACATTTGCCGCATTGGTATTATCAGTGGTGCAGAGTCGAAGTGTCCCACATGTTGGAAGCAAAACATATTGTTGATTCGAAGAGTGTGCAGTGATATATTCGCATTATAGTCATGAATAATCTATAATTCACTGTGTTGATATTGACAAGCTTATGTAGCAACTTGCGGTTTTGATATGTTCAAATTTTAATTTCTGGTATAGGTACATGCCCAAGTGTCTTGCAGATACGTTTATTTCTACATCTACATCTACATCTACATCTACATTGATACTCCGCAAGCCACCCAACGGTGTGTGGCGGAGGGCACTTTACGTGCCACTGTCATTACCTCCCTTTCCTGTTCCAGTCGCGTATGGTTCGCGGGAAGAACGACTGTCTGAAAGCCTCCGTGCGCGCTCTAATCTCTCTAATTTTACATTCGTGATCTCCTCGGGAAGTATAAGTAGGGGGAAGCAATATATTCGATACCTCATCCAGAAACGCACCCTCTCGAAACCTGGCGAGCAAGCTACACCGCGATGCAGAGCGCCTCTCTTGCAGAGTCTGCCACTTGAGTTTATTAAACATCTCCGTAACGCTATCACGGTTACCAAATAACCCAGTGACGAAACGGGCCGCTCTTCTTTGGATCTTCTCTATCTCCTCCGTCAACCCGACCTGGTACGGATCCCACACTGATGAGCAATACTCAAGTATAGGTCGAACGAGTGTTTTGTAAGCCACCTCCTTTGTTGATGGACTACATTTTCTAAGCACTCTCCCAATGAATCTCAACCTGGTACCCGCCTTACCAACAATTAGTTTTATATGATCATTCCACTTCAAATCGTTCCGTACGCATACTCCCAGATATTTTACAGAAGTAACTGCTACCAGTGTTTGTTCCGCTATCATATAATCATACAATAAAGGATCCTTCTTTCTATGTATTCGCAATACATTACATTTGTCTATGTTAAGGGTCAGTTGCCACTCCCTGCACCAAGTGCCTATCCGCTGCAGATCTTCCTGTATTTCGCTACAATTTTCTAATGCAGCAACTTCTCTGTATACTACAGCATCATCCGCGAAAAGCCGCATGGAACTTCCGACACTATCTACTAAGTCATTTATATATATTGTGAAAAGCAATGGTCCCATAACACTCCCCTGTGGCACGCCAGAGGTTACTTTAACGTCTGTAGACGTCTCTCCATTGATAACAACATGCTGTGTTCTGTTTGCTAAAAACTCTTCAATCCAGCCACACAGCTGGTCTGATATTCCGTAGGCTCTTACTTTGTTTATCAGGCGACAGTGCGGAACCGTATCGAACGCCTTCCGGAAGTCAAGAAAAATAGCATCTACCTGGGAGCCTGTATCTAATATTTTCTGGGTCTCATGAACAAATAAGGCGAGTTGGGTCTCACACGATCGCTGTTTTCGGAATCCATGTTGATTCCTACATAGTAGATTCTGGGTTTCCAGAAATGACATGATACGCGAGCAAAAAACATGTTCTAAAATTCTACAAGAGATCGACGTAAGAGATATAGGTCTATAGTTTTGCGCATCTGCTCGACGACCCTTCTTGAAGACTGGGACTATCTGTGCTCTTTTCCAATCATTTGGAACCCTCCGTTCCCCTAGAGACTTGCGGTACACGGCTGTTAGAAGGGGGGCAAGTTCTTTCGCGTACTCTGTGTAGAATCGAATTGGTATCCCGTCAGGTCCAGTGGACTTTCCTCTATTGAGTGATTCCAGTTGCTTTTCTATTCCTTGGACACTTATTTCGATGTCAGCCATTTTTTCGTTTGTGCGAGGATTTAGAGAAGGAACTGCAGTGCGGTCTTCCTCTGTGAAACAGCTTTGGAAAAAGGTGTTTAGTATTTCAGCTTTACGCGTGTCATCCTCTGTTTCAATGCAATCATCATCCCGTAGTGTCTGGATATGCTGTTTCGAGCCACTTACTGATTTAACGTAAGACCAGAACTTCCTAGGATTTTCTGTCAAGTCGGTACATAGAATTTTACTTTCGAATTCAATGAACGCTTCACGCATAGCCCTCCTTACGCTAACTTTGACATCGTTTAGCTTCTGTTTGTCTGAGAGGTTTTGGCTGCGTTTAAACTTGGAGTGGAGCTCTCTTTGCTTTCGCAGTAGTTTCCTAACTTTGTTGTTGTACCACGGTGGGTTTTTCCCGTCCCTCACAGTTTTACTCGGCACGTACCTGTCTAAAACGCATTTTACGATTGCCTTGAACTTTTTCCATAAACACTCAACATTGTCAGTGTCGGAACAGAAATTTTCGTTTTGATCTGTTAGGTAGTCTGAAATCTGCCTTCTATTACTCTTGCTAAACAGATAAACCTTCCTCCCTTTTTTTATATTCCTATTAACTTCCATATTCAGGGATGCTGCAACGGCCTTATGATCACTGATTCCCTGTTCTGTACATACAGATTCGAAAAGTTCGGGTCTGTTTGTTATCAGTAGGTCCAATATGTTATCTCCACGAGTCGGTTCTCTGTTTAATTGCTCGAGGTAATTTTCGGATAGTGCACTCAGTATAATGTCACTCGATGCTCTGTCCCTACCACCCGTCCTAAACATGCTGTTTCAATCTACACATGTCAAAAAAAGTTTTGCATCACCTCGGTTCCGAGAGTTCCGGAACCTGTACAGAAAATTGGAATAGAGATCAACATAAACATCATTTCCACACTTTTTATTGCTCATGAAAACCACACATTGCATGTTGTACCACCATACAGCGAGACCTTCAGAGGTGGTGGTCCAGATGGCTGTACACACCGGTACCTCTAATACCCAGTAGCACGTCCTCTTGTATTGATGCATGCCTGCAGCCGTCGTGGCATACTATCCACAAGTTCATCAAGGCACTGTTGGTCCAGATTGTCCCACTCCTCGACGCCGATTCGGCGTAGATCCCTCAGAGTGGTTGGTGGGTCATGTCGTCCAAAACATCCCTTTTTCAATCTATCCCAGGCATGTTCGATAAGATTCATGTCTGGAGAACATGCTGGCCACTCTAGTCGAGCGATGTCGTTATCCTGAAGGAAGTCCTTCACAAGATGTGCACGAGTGGGGGGCGCGAATTGTCGTCCATGAAGACGAATGCCTCGCCAATATGCTGCCGATATGGTTGCACTATCGGTCGGAGGATGGCATTCACATATCGTGTAGCTGTTACGGCGCCATCCATGACCACCAGCGCCATACGTCGGCCCCACATAATTCCACCCCAAAACAGCAGGGAACCTCCACCTTGCTGCACTCGCTGGACAGTGTGTCAAAGGCGTTCAGCCTTACCGTGTTGCCTCCACATACGTCTCCGACGATTGTCTGGTTGAAGGCATATGCGACACTCATCGGTGAAGAGAACGTGATGCCAGTCCTGAGCGGCCCATTCGGCATGTTGTTGAGCCCATCTGTATCGCGCTGCATGGTGTCGTGGTTGCAAAGATGGACCTCGCCATGGACGTCGGGTAGTGAAGTTGCGCATCACGCAGCGTATTGCGCACAGTCTGAGTCATAACACGACGTCCTTTGGCTGCAGAAAAGCTTTATTCAACATGGTGGCGTTGCTGTCAGGGTTCCTCCGAGTCATAACGCGTAGGTAGCGGTCATCCACTGCAGTAGTAGCCCTTGGGCGGCCTGAGCGAGGCATGTCATCGAGAGTTCCTGTCTCTCTGTATCTCCTCCATGTCCGAACAACATCGCTTTGGTTCACTCCGAGATGCCTGGACACTTCCCTTGTTGAGAGCCCTTCCTGGCACAAAATAACAATGCGGACGCGATCTAACCGCGGTATTGACCGTCTAGGCATGGTTGAACTATAGACAACACGAGCTGTATACCTCCTTCCTGGTGGAATGACTGGAACCGATCGGCTGTCGGAATCCCTGCGTCTATTAGGCGCTGCTCATGCATGGTTGTTTACATCTTCGGGCGGGTTTAATGCCATCTCTGAACAGTCAAAGGGACTGTGTCTGTGATACAATATCCACAGTCAACGTCTATCTTCAGGAGTGCTGGGAACCAGGTTGACACAAAACTTTTTTTGATGTGTGTAGTTTAGCTGTAGAATTCCTTTGTAAGTTGCAGTACAATTTAGAGGGTTTTACATCACGCGATGGTGAGTTTGTACTGCACAAGTTGCTCATAGATTGTAGTACTCCTGACGTTTCGCTTCAAAGTGCAGTTTCGAGTTGGCTGCTATCACAAGGACGATGCCGTCAGAATACGTGACTTCCCCTTTGTAGTAGTACTCCAACAGGAGTGCTGGGCCATTTTGTTTGTGCCTGTTGCATACATTCAGAGGCAAGCTTAACTTATTTATGACCCCCTCCCCTCACTCAGTTGTTATGCTCACTGATTTATGTCCACCTGGGAGTTTGTTCACGACTCCCTGGAGATAATCCATCCTCCTGAGAAACCCCCACCTGTCTGGGAAATCCCCAACCCTCTGCCTCCCCCTCGCTGATATAAGCACACATATGATATCAAATTAATTGGCTTATTAATTAAATTTATCAATTAAGTACCCCCTCCCCCTCCTGGGAAACCCCCCAGACCTTCCCTTCACTTCTCCCCCTCACTACCTACAAAAAAATTGACGGAAAAATCGCTCAGTCTGTGCAAAGATGTTGGTATAGAAGGTGCAAGTATTACCATGTCAAGCAGCTACATGTCCTAATTATGTAATTACAGTGATGCAGATTGGAGGTGATGTCTTGTTGGAAAATTTTTGCGTGTGTGCTCACCTTGATATGCAGGGATCGACTGAGCTAGTCCACTAGTGCCCAACCCTCCCAGAAAAAATTGGCAGGAAAAACTGCTGACCTGCTTTACTGGAAGGATCCCACGACAGGAAATTCAATTACATAGCAAAGGTACACTGTTTATTTATAAAATTCAGTTTGCAGTGGTTGAATCTCTCTCTTATCTGGAAGAAAAAGCTCATCATTCTCCAGTGTTCTGGAAGACGTGGGTGTTGTAAAATACATCAAAAAGAAATAATTAATTAGATCGCTTTTGTCCGATTGCACAAGGAGTACCATCACAAAATCAACAACAACATACCTCAACACATGTAATTACTGTTAAAAATCTTCTGATCGCGTCTTCACAATGACCGCAGTGTAGACATGCCAGGAGACACACGCACACTGGCCACCTCGCATATCTCTACGTGTGCAGATCAGGAGAGTGTCCTACACACAGGGCCAGCCAATGGGCACATAGACTGGAAGTCACGCTAATCCCTGAACAAAGCATAGCGTGGTGGCAACTGCTTGATATTGATATCTGAGAAGTTTCTGTTGAAACGCATGCTCCCTCTCTCACCTCTCTTCATGCCCAATGAGTATCTGTCATTTGCCACACTAACCCCTCCTTTGCCCTGAACAAGTAGTGGATCCTCGTAAACCCCCAGCTGTGGATGCCTTGTAAATATTCTTCACTCTACGAGATAGATTAACTAATTAATTAAATCGATACCCTATGTGTGTAGGCAGTTTTTCCTTGTATCCTATTGGTGGAAACTAGGATATGTTCAAAAATGTTCAAATGTGTGTGAAATCTTATGGGACTTAACTGCTAAGGTCATCAGTCCCCAAGCTTACACACTACTTAACCTAAATTATCCTAAGGACAAACACACACACCCATGCCCGAGGGAGGACTCGAACCTCTGCTGGGATCAGCCGCACAGTCCATGACTGCAGCGTTATAGACTGCTCGGCTAATTCCGCACAGCAAACTAGGACATGTATTTGACTGGGTTCGATCCTGTAACTGCCAAGTTTCATAACCCTACTTGTGACCACTCCAGATTTCTTGTCCTTTGTATTAGTGGATACTGGCACAGTTACGTCATTTGCTAGGAAGTCTACTACGTTGGATGCAGGTGAAAATTTCAGATTTCAGCACAGTTGCAACCTGCATCCTTAAACAATCTGTGGAGGGATTGGACGGGCATGTGTGCTCACAATACCATTATAGGAAACAATAAATTGATCAGTTAGAAATTCGATCTTTCCATGGGAATTTAAAGCACTACCCCAATGAACCATGGACCTTGCCATTGGTGGGTAGGCTTGCGTGCCTCAATGATACACATGGCCGTACCGTAGGTGCAACCACAACGGAGGGGTATCTGTTGAGAGGCCAGACAAACGTGTGGTTCCTGAAGAGGGGCAGCAGCCTTTTCAGTAGTTGCAGGGGCAACAATCTGGATGATTGACTGATCTGGCCTTGTAACACTAACCAAAACGGCCTTGCTGTGCTGGTACTGCGAACGGCTGAAAGCAAGGGGGAACTACAGCCATAATTTTTCCTGAGGGCATGCAGCTTTACTGTATGGTTAATAATGATGGTGTCCTCTTGGGTAAAATATTCCAGAGGTAAAATAGTCCCCCATTCAGATCTGCGGGCGGGGACTACTCAAGAGGATGTCATTATCAAGAAAAGAAAACTGGCGTTCTACGGATCAGAGCGTAGAATGTCAGATCCCTTAATCGGGCAGGTAGATTAGAAAATTTAAAAAGGGAAATGGATAGGTTAAAGTTAGATATAGTGAGAATTAGTGAAGTTCGGTGGCAGGAGCAACAAGACTTTTTGTCAGGTAAATACAGGGTTATAAATACAAAATCAAATAGGGGTAATGCAGGAGTAGGTTTAATAATGAATAAAAAAATAGGAGTGTGGGTAAGCTACCACAAACAGCATAGTGAACGCATTATTGTGGCCAAGATAGACACGAAGCCCATGGCTACTATGGTAGGTCAAGTTTATATGCCAACTGGCTCTGCAGATGATGAAGAAATTGATGAAATGTATGATGAGATGAAAGAAATTATTCAGGTAGTGAAGGGAAACGAAAATTTAATATGTCATGGGTGACTGGAATTCGAGAGTAGCAAAAGGGAGAGAAGGAAACATAGTGGGTGAATATGGATTGGGGGAGAGAAATGAAAGAGGAAACCGTCTGGTAGAATTTTGCACAGACCATAACTTAATCATAGCTAACACTTGGTTCAAGAATCATCAAAGAAGGTTGTATACATGGAAGAATCCTGGAGATACTAGAAGCTATCAGATAGATTATATAATGGTAAGACAGAGATTTAGGAACCAGGTTTTAAATTGTAAGACATTTCCAGGGGCAGATGTGGACTCTGACCACAATCTATTGGTTATGAACTGTAGATTAAAACTGAAGAAACTGCAAAAAGGTGGGAATTTAAGGAGATGGGACCTGGATAAACTGAAAGAACCAGAGGTTGTACAGAGTTTCAGGGAGAGCATAAGGGAACAATTGACAGGCATGGGGGAAAGAAATACAGTAGAAGAAGAATGGGTAGCTCTGAGAGATGAAGTAGTGAAGGCAGCAGTAGATCAAGTAGGTAAAAGGACAAGGGCTAGTAGAAATCCTTGGGTAACAGAAGAAATACTGAATTTAATTGATGAAACGAGAAAATATAAAACCGCAATAAACGAAGCAGGCAAAAAGGAACACAAACGTCTCAGAAATGAGATCGACAGGGAGTGCAAAATGGCTAAGCAGGGATGGCTAGAGGACAAATGTAAGGATGTAGAGGCTTATCACACTAGGGGTAAGATAGATACTGCCTACAGGAAAATTAAAGAGACCTTTGGAGAAAAAAATATGTATGAATATCAAGAGCTCAGATTCTAAGCAAAGAAGGGAAAGCAGAAAGGTGGAAGGAGTACATAGACGGTCTATACAAGGGCGATGTACTTGAAGACAATATTATGGAAATGAAAGAGGATGTAGATGAAGATGAAATGGGAGATACGATACTGCGTGAAGAGTTTGACAGAGCACTGAAAGACCTGAGTCGAAACAAGGCCCCGGGAGTAGACAACATTCCATTAGAACTACTGACGGCCTTGGGAGAGCCAGTCCTGACAAAACTCTACCATCTGGTAAGCAAGATGTATGAGACAGGAGAAAAACCCTCAGACTTCAAGAAGAATATAATAATTCCAATCCCAAAGAAAGCAGGTGTTGACAGATGTGAAAATTACCCAACTATCAGTTTAATAAGCCACAGCTGCAAAATACTAACAAGAATTCTTTACAGATGAATGGAAAAACTGTTGAAGCCAACCTCGGGGAAGATCAGTTTGGATTCTGTAGAAATGTTGGAACACATGAGGCAATACTGACCCTGCGACTTATCTTAGAAAATAGATTAAGGAAAGGTAAACCTACATTTCTAGCATTTGTAGACTTAGAGAAAGCTTTTGACAATGTTGACTGGAATACTCTCTTTCAAATTCTGAAGGTGGCAGAAGTAAAATACAGGGAGCGAAAGGCTATTTACAATTTGTACAAAAACCAGATGGCAGTTATAAGGGCCGAGGTGAAAGTGAAGCAGTGGTTGGGAAGGGAGTGAGACAGGGTTGTAGCCTATCCCTGATGTTATTCAATCTGTATATTGAGCTAGCAGTAAAGGAAACAAAAGAAAAGTTCGGAGTAGGTATTAAAATCTATGGAGAAGAAATAAAAACGTTGAGGTTTGCTGATGACATTCTGTCAGAGACAGCAAAGGACTTGGAAGAGCAGTTGAACGGAATGGACAGTGTCTTGAAAGGAGGCTATAAGATGAACAACAACAAAAGCAAAACGAGGATAATGGAATGTAGTCGAATTAAGTCGGGTGATGCTGAGGGAATTAGATTTGGAAATGAAACACTTAAAGTAGTAAAGGAGTTTTGATATTTGGGGAGCAAAATAACTGATGATGGTCGAAGTAGAGAGGATATAAAATGTAGACTGGCAATGGCAAGGAAAGCATTTCTGAAGACGAGAAATTTGTTAACATCGAGTATAGATTTAAGTGTCAGGAGGTCGCTTCTGAAAGTATTTGTATGGAGTGTAGACATGTATGGAAGTGAAACATGGACGATAAATAGTTTGGATAAGAAGAGAATAAAAGCTTTTGAAATGTGGTGCTACAGAAGAATGCTGAAGATTCGATCACATAACTAATGGGGAGGTTTTGAATAGAATTGGGGAGAAGAGGAGTTTGTGGCACAACTTGACTAGAAGAAGGGACCGGTTGGTAGGACATGTTGTGAGGCATGAAGGGATCACAAATTTAGCATTGGAGGGCAGCGTGGAGGGTAAAAATCGTAGAGGGAGACCAAGAGATGAATACACTAAGCAGATTCAGAAGGATGTAGGTTGCAGTAGGTACTGGGAGATGAAGAAGCTTGCACAGGATAGAGTAGCACGGAGAGCTGCATCAAACCAGTCTCAGGACTGAAGACAACAACAACAATAACACTGAAGGGCAAAAGAAACTGGTACACCTGTCTAATATCATCCAAGGCTCTCATGAGCAAGCAGAAGTGCCGCAACATGATGTGGCACGGACTCGACTAGTGCCTGAAGTAGTGCTGGAGGGAATTGACCCTATGAATCCTGCAGGGCTCTCCAATAATCCGTAAGAGTATGAGGAGGTGGAGATCTCTTCTGAACAGCACGTTGCAAGGCATCTCAGATAAGCTCAATAACGTTCATGTCAGGGGAGTCGAGTGGCCAGCGGAAGTGTTTAAAATCAGAAGAGTGTTCCTGGAGCCACTCTGTAGCAATTCTGGACATGTGGGGTGCTGCACTGTCCTGCTGTAATTGCCCAAGTCCACACAATGGACATGGATGGATGCAGGTGATCAGACAGGATGCTTACATAAGTGTCAATAGCAGGGCAAGAGGGACTTGGCCCAAATGCATTGTTGCCAGATTTATTCAAGGTGGTGGATCCAAGACGGAGGCGATAGATATGGCAATGTCGCAATGATGTCATGGCGGGAAGTTCAAATTATGCCGGGAAAATAGGTCAATTTGGCTACTTCAACTAATCTAACCTTCTCTCCCGCACTCCCCTCGCCACCCCAAGGAAATGGCGGGAAAATTTTGGCACAAAAATAGGTCAATTGGGCTACCTCCACTAACCCAAATCATCCAACCACCAACTCTTCCTTGGAATTTGAGGGAAAAAGACTCAGTCTGCGCTGGGCTGCTGGATAGGATGGAAGTAAGTCTTTACATTGCATGCACTGTTTATTTAAACAATTTGAGATGTCATAGGCAGTAGCTCCATCCAGTGTGTTCACCGTGAGGTCTGGAGTCCAGCTGACCTAGTACACAGTACTGCCACGACAGGGCACTGCCGTCCTTCCCGTAATGTAATCCAAGATAGTGGTCTGGGGAAAATTGGCAGGCGAAGGACTCAGCCTGTGTCCAGCTGCTGGAGAGACGAAGGAGTGTACTTTCTTTATTTTCAATAGGAAAAATTTAGGGATGGATTTCACGTAGTTTATTTATTTATCACACTGACACAAAACTACAAAACGCTCACCCTCACATGCTTCGGGTCACAATTATAGCATACAGACCTACAAACTGCTCATAAATTACCGAAATAATGCAGTATACTAATGTACAGACATGCAAATGACTCGTAAATTATCAAAATAATACATATAAAACTCTAAGCAAACACATTCACTAATTATAAACTTTCGAAATAATACATTGCACAGCCTGCAGACATGTCCACAAAATGATGCAGTACACTGATGCACAGACACATTCACTACAGTTAAATCTGTCAAAAAATAATGCACGTACAACACTCTGCAGACACGCTCACAACACTTAAACAGCTGAAAATAATGCAGTGTACAAACACTCATTGCACGTAAAAAGCTTTCGAACTATTGTTAAGAAATTCGACTGCATTGTATCAGCGAAGTGTTCCCTATAGCGGTCAGAAGTGCACACGCCAGGGCGGTGGGTGCACTCCAGTGCAGCCTGCGCCACATGCGAGATGCCTCCCGCCATGCACATGTTTATCTAACATATGTTGCTGACACGATGATGCATAGTCTTTGTACCCGCGGGTCCAGTGAGATGTTTGTGTAGTGACTCACCTGTGCAGGCACAGCTAAAAGGTTGTCAGTGATATACTGACGTCACATGTCATTGATTTTCAAGTTAACTACTGCTACTTGTGTGGTATAGACTTTAATTTTTAAGTACAGTGTAGATTATTGTGAAAGTGAGTCCTGAATCAATTTTGTAATTTCTTACATTTTCTTAATTAATTTTTCACCTTGTAGTTTTAGTCAAGAAATGAAGGGAAGGGAAGAAGAGTGAGAGGAAGAAATTACCTGACAGTTTTGTTTAGAAGGACAGAATGTTTGGTTAGCTTAACAGAAAAGTTGTGGAGCTTTATTGTATTGCCTTCCAAATTAACTGACTAATTTTCCCAAGTTTTACAAAGAGAACTGCTGTATTATGAGTGCAATATTTGGGAAAGTTTAAAAATTTTTATTTGTGTGTATTTGTAACATATATTGTTGTAATTCACATGAAATTTTAGTGCCCTTCTGTTTTCATATGGATTTCCCACCGTTTGCACACCTATAGAAAGCATTAACAAATAACCGCATTCAGTGTTCAATTAGTTAATTTTAAGATGTCCTCTGCACTATGTGTCTTGCTAAATCAAACAAAAGGAGAGTCAGGGAGAATGAATGTGTAACATAAATGTGTCCAGTTGTGTATTGGTGATAAAATACAGCAAGTGTCCCATTGGAGATCTGTGTCACATGCTAAGCTCCGCCGTTTCTTTACAGTGAAACTGAGTGGCAATGCTCTAGAGTCTGATTGGGAGCTATGGCTACCTTTTATTCAATCCAGCTAACCTTGTTACTACTGCACATTTGCTAATATCTTCTGATCGAACTTTGTTTCTCGAAGTGCTGCAATTACTGTGGGAAGTTAGGATAAAATATCCAGTCCTGAAATAAATACAATACTTCTCAAAAACAACATATTGTATATTGTAATCTTGTTTATAGTGACCTGCATTTCAAAGTTACTTCATTATTCGGAACATCACAAATACATTGATAAGGATTGCATCCAAAAATGGAGTGCCTTACTTAACGATTCGGATTGAGTAACTAACTAACAAGTTTTCTCTTGTCCCTTGGACATCATAGGCATTGCTACGGGTGCTCTGCCTCCATGGCTCACAGCGTATCTCCAAGACAGGGCCCGGCAGGTACCACAAACATGGTAAGGTCCCTATTGTCATTCCGGCTTGCAGATATGTTGCGTACTTTCCATAATGCACGCACTTAAATAAAACATATAAACTGTAGGTTATACTAATTCCTTACCAAAATAAACTTTTTATAGTGGAAATCACCATTTGTGGTGTCGGTAAATGCTTGTGCAACACATCAATTCACCAAAGTTATATATTAGACTACAGATTCCATCCCTTGTGCAAATCATGATGTCACTACAGTGAAACACCAACAAACAATAAACACTCAAAGTTTGAAGCCAAGTTTAAACCTCCTTAACTAAAGGTATCAATCCAATAAACTCGGAAAATCATTCATTAGTCGAGAAATCCTTAATGCAGTGAAGGCAGTTAAGGACAAGAATAGCACGACCATACCACTTCCACCACCAAACACAGCAACTGAAAATTTCCAACAAGAAAATGAAACTGAATCACTGACAACAGGTCCAGCACTAGAATCTCCACTTTCTTCAAAAACAGCTGAGATAAATGATTCAACTAGGACAGAAGTTTCCAAAGCAGCTTCAGCAGAAGCAGCTACATACTACGCAACTGCATCATTAACAAGAAAAAAAACACCTGATGTGCCAACAGCCAATGACCTTTCATCAGTATTGGCCGCTCCTCAGTCTTCAACAGTGAAAGACTTTTCACCAGCTTCACCATCATCAGCAGTAACAGAAGCAAACAGAAGAAGCACAAGAACCAGGAAACTTTCAACTCTGCAGGATTTTTGGTACCCAGCCTCAGTTACAAGACTAACATAAGACAGATACCTTCAGATACACCAACTTCCAAGTCAAACTGGCAACAGTCTCACCTCCACTGTCATCAACAGAAGAATAACCATGCCACCAGCTCATCTAAAGGATTTTTTAGCATCAGCTCTAAAGGGAAAGGCGCCACCAAGATAAGTGAAAACAAATGCCTAACAGTGTTTCACCAAAACATCCAAGCCATAAAGAACAAAGCACAACAGCTAGAAGTAGAATTGGAAAAATTTGATAGCCAAATTTTGTGTATCACTGAACACTGGTGCAAAGGGAAGCAAATTGAACAGATTGCATTATCCTCATTTGACCTTGCATGTTGCTATAGCAGAATCTCAATGAATGGTGGAGGTTCATGTATCTATGTAAAAAAAGGTATGTCATTTAAAGTAAGATATGATCTTTTAGATCTAGGTGAGGACAAACATTTTGAACTTTCCACTGTTGAAATAATAGGACCTGGCATAGCAAAAAAATTTGTCATATTTTGTGTGTACCGCTCTCCCAGTGGAGACATTGATATATTCTTCTCAAAACTGAATCAAAGCTTAGACGAGGTTTCTGGACCAAAAGCAAATGTAATTATCTGTGGTGACTTAAACATTAATATGATGAAGCCTGACAAGGCTAGCAACATATATGTGAATATTCTAAGCTGTTATGGAATATCCTCCCTTGTTAATTGTCCAACTAGAATAACGAAAGAATCCTCCTCATCTGTAGATCATGTAGCTACAGATATTGATAGTAAAAAATGTCATATTGTTGTCCAAAAGCTGGGCCTAGCAGACCACCTCTGCCAGATCTTAAAAACTAACATTCATGCAGAAACTCCTCCTAAACTTTGTACATACAAAAGAATGTTTTCCAAATCAGCCCTGCATCAGTTTAAATCCCAGCTAGAATATGAAGATTGGAGGGAAGTCTATGCTGAAACCAATGCAAATCAGAAATTTATCAAGTTCATGTCAGTTTTTAAACTCAGATTTGAAGAGATGTTTCCCAAAACTCTTTATCAAATTAAAACTACAAAGAGAAATCAGTGGGTGACTACAGGTATCAAAAAATCCTCAGAAACTTTTAGATATCTCAACTCCATAAAAAATAATCAATCTAACCCAGAAGTTCTGCAATCCTACAAAAAGTACAGGAAAATTTACAGAAAGGTGTTGCTAGCCGCAAAAAAACTTTCAAACAACAAAATATTACTTGAAGCTGAAAACAAGAGCAAAACAGCCTGGAACATCGTCAAACAGGAAACATCTAACTCTGCTAAAAAGGACCTCAATTCACATATTAAAAACAAAGATGTACCAGTAGGTAACCCTAAAAAATTAGCTGATTTTGTAAACTCATATTTCAGTAGTATTGCAAAAAAATTACAGCAGAAATTTCCAGATATGTATGATTTACCTACTCAGAACCAGCCAACAAACTCAATGGTGCTCTTGCCAACTACAGAAAGGGAAGTGGCACTAGTAGTACACCAACTAAAAAATAAAACTTCAGTAGGACTTGATGAAATCCCAGTCTGCATAATTAAAGATCGTATAGACTCCATAAAGGGCCCATTAACAGACATAATTAATGAATCTTTTGAATCTGGATACTTTCCGGAGTACCTAAAACAAGCAAAAGTTATACCTATCCTTAAAAATGGAGATATGGAAAATGTAGAGAACTACAGGCCGAGCTCTATACTGTCTATCATTTCTAAAATAATAGAAATGCTAGTCAAAAAGAGACTGCTAAATTACCTGAATAAATATAATCTTCTTTCCAATGACCAATTTGGTTTTAGGCCCGGAAAAGGCACACAATATGCTATAGCACAGTTCACTAAAGTAATTTTAGAAGCACTGGACAAAGGTGAAAATGTAAGTGGTATCTTTTTAGACTTGTCCAAGGCCTTTGATACAGTTGACCACAAAATCTTACTTCATAAATTAGGGCAAATAGGAATAAGAGGTGTGACAAAGAAGTGGTTCAAATCATACTTGGAAAACAGAACTCAATGAGTTATCACAAGTTTCAAACAATTCCCCTATAAAACACCTGTCTGACCCAGAAAATGTGAATATAGGCGTCCCACAGGGAAGTGTATTAGGCCCAATATTGTTTCTTATATACATTAACGACTTCCCACAAAGTATCAGACATGGCGAAAAAATACTTTTTGCTGATGACAGCAACATAGTAATAACAGGTGAAAATCCAACACAACTGTCAGGAAGAGCAAACGAGGCTCTCAATGATGTCCACAACTGGTCATTAAAAAATAAAGTAACCCTAAATGTAAAGAAAACTAACTATATTAACTTCCAATTGAACAAAAAACACAATGCCACTAGAATAAAAGTTAATAATAATGAATTAGAATGTGTAACAAGTACCAAATTCTTAGGGATGAATGTAGACAGCCAACTGAAATGGACAAACCATGTCAACATTTTGGCAAAGAAATTATCCACAGCACGCTATGCTCTTAGAATCCTTGCACCGGTATGCAATAATACCTGTCTTAAAATAACATATTACGGATATCTACACTCAGTCCTCAGCTATGGGATCATGTTTTGGGGAACAAGTGCCAGTAACATACAAACTGTGTTCAAAGTACAAAAAAGAGCTATAAGGATAATAACAAATAGCAACAACAGGGCCCACTGTCTAGAATTATTTAGAAAGCTAGGAATTCTAACTGTTTCTTGTGAGTATATCGTTCAGAACATAATGTTCATTAAGAAAAATCTCAACATGTACAACACAAACAGCCTAATACATGACCATGAAACAAGAGCTTGTTACCACCTCCATCTAGATAGAAAGAACAAGGCAAAGACGCAAAAAAAGTATATTTTACAATGGGATTAAACTGTACAACAAATTACCACAAGAAATTAAAGAAATAAATGAGCCCCTCACTTTCAGACAAAAGCTTAAAACCTTTTTAGTAAGTAAAAGTTGTTATACTGTAAAAGAATATTTAACATAGACGTAGATTATTAGCAACATATGACATTATCACCAAAATATTATGTAATTATAAATATGTGTATGACTAGTTATAAAAACTACACAAAATATGAGAAACCTGTTTAATTGTAAATGTAAATGTTTGCTCATGTGTTGTAGTTTGACGACATCCATACAATATTTATTTTTCCACGGATGAATAAATAAATAAATAAATAAATAAATAAACATTTATTACATGTGGAATGTGTCTCAATGAATTATAAACCATTAATTATAGGCTTGTATTTCCGTTAACTGCTCTTTCAGTTTCTTAACACCTCAACTAAGCAATTGTTCTTTCACCATGGATATGGAACCTCGGGTAAGCAATATGGACCATTGAACCATTTTAAAATATTTCTTTGTTTTGCCACATGAAGTATTCATTTCTAGGACCTACAATGCAGAAGCCAATTAGTCTAATCATCCAAATTTCATCTAACCATCCATATTTCATCTAATCAGATACATTTCTTCCAGAATTCAGGCTTGTATAGCCCAGCTCATAACCCTTTTGTAAATCACTGGATGTGTGCTACACTTCAGGCAAAGATTTTTTTTACCTGGGGACTGGGTGTCTATGTTGTCCTCATCATTTCATCCTCCTCCTCATCATCATTTGTGACAGTGGCTAGACTGGATTGTGTAACAACTGGGACTTTGTACAGGGGCTGATGACCGCGCAGTTGAGTACCCCACAAACGAAACATGATCATCACTTCTGGCAAGCATATGAATATGGGTTATAATAAACAGATATAAGAAGGGCTGATAAAGAGGGAAGATAGCAAAGGTACTCTAAGAGGAGAAGAGAGAAAGGAAAAGAGAGACTAAGGATGTCAGAACCTAAGAAAGAAAGAAGGTAGATCCCAAAGACTGATACCCATTTCACCTCCCCATCCCAGGGATCCCGCCCTGGGAGGTTCTTCACCTAAGGGGGTGGAGACTGAAGATGTTTGCCAGTTCAGCAGAACAAGCTCCAACGGCTTCTCATCACCAGGCCAGGCCACTGATGACAAGTTGAGAGGGTAGCTACAGAACACAGTAGTCACCTTTTCCTCCATAAACTCCTCATTTAAATTAAAACAGTTCCATTGACTTAATTACCCAAATCTTTCACAGTAAATATGTATAAACCTAACCGTATCTCTTACAGAGATTCGAGAGGGGCATATAAAACTCTACAAAACTTAAAAGGTAAACTGGGATACTGTCCTGTGTAATTGTTAAAGAGAATGCATCATCTCTTGTTATGAAACCAGTATCCTTGTTAGACATTTTCAGCATTTCTAAAACTGCCAACAAACCAAAAGAAGAATCAGTGTTTTGAACAATTTACAACCCTTTGTTGTTTACAACCTTTTGTTGTCAGGCATTCTGTTATCAATTACCCATCTTTCCGATCCTGAAGAGTAGCATACAAAGCTCTGACACTTGCCTCTTTCTTGAGTCATCTTTAAATTAACATATGGAACAGATTAACTGACTCAGGTAAATTCATGTTCTTTGCTGCTTTGGAGATACCTCGAAACAGCACCAACCTATGTACTAACCATCAAGATACACATTTTTCTGCAGAGAGATTATACAATCTTTTGATTTTTCACAGGTGTACACTAACTGAAATAACACATAAATTAACTTCAACTTAATAATGTAACAAGGCAAGCTGTGCTGCTGTGGTACACCCACAAACTCTTGTTCAAAACAATTTGCAGTTTACCCCACAACATGAACAGTACCACCAGAAACATTTTCAAAACTAATTAATTTGGTTTTTACACAGCACACCTGAATCTTGCTGCTACTAGCTTCTGATAGGAATTTGAATTGGTGTGTAGATTGGGCTGTGTCACCGAGAGAGACAGAGAGAGAGAGAGAGAGAGAGAGAGAGAGAGAGAGAGAGAGAGAGTGGTGTGTATGTGTGTGTGTGTGTGTGTGTGTGTGTGTGTGCCATTGACATTGCTGCTGCTGATTCATGATGGCTGCTGTAGACTCTTGGGATTGATAGTCGGAGCCCTGTGTAATTATAATGGAAAATCTTCCGACTCATGAACTAGTTAGTTTCTTCTCCATCATAATTGTAGTTGAAGGATTTAATAATAGTCAGGCTACTCAAACCTTTCACAATTCTTATTTTGCAGTGCTGTTAATTGATTTTACACAGCAGCATAATCTTCTTTGCTGTTGACCTTCATTGCTATGGACAACAGATATCAACTCCATCCTCCATAAGCTACGCGGAACTACCTGGGGATCTTCAGCAACCACCCTGTGATCTTCAGCTCTGGGCTTGGTGTACTCAAGTGCTGAGTATTGTGCTCCTGTTTGGATGAACGGTCATCATACAAGGCTTGTTGATACCCAACTGAATACGACAATGCACATAATATCTGGCGAAATCAGATCTACTCCACTTTGTTGGCTTCCACTGTTAACCAGTATAATGCCTTCTGATCTATGCAGATGTACTACCCTTATGAGAGAATTCCACAAGATCTCCATGAATTCTAACCTACCTGCGCACAGCGACCTGCCACTTTTAAATCGTAAGAGACTGAAATCACGCCATCCAACTCTGTGCAATGCTGCTGACATGGTTGCTAAGGATTTCAAACCTCTTGAAGAGTGGAAAGGTCAGTGGGAAGCAGTGACAGATATGCACCTGCATAACATCTTCTCAGGTGCTAAACTTCCAAGTGGATTCGACCTACCATGCGAGACCTGGACTACTCTCAACAGAATCCGTACCGGCCATGGTCGGTGCAGGGATGCTCTTTTTAAGTGGAAGAAGCTTCCTGATCCAGCCTATGACTGCAGGGCTCCATACCAGACTGTTCACCACATTGTCAGTGAATGCAGGATTCGAGCCTACCGTGGCGCCAAAGAGGTCTTCCTGCTAGCAACTCCAGATGCAGTGCGCTGGATTGAAGGACTGGATATTCAGTTGTAAAGACAAACTTAAGTTTCTTGTGTGTTAATGTGTACATATGTATATGTAATTTTATTTCATGATATGTCTGTATTAGCCATACGCTAAATAAAATAATCATCTCTACCAAATCTCTGAACCCAAAAATCACCAAATATCTTTTATTTTGACTATTATTTTTACTATTCTTGTTCTTCAGAAATTTTATTTATTCCCAGTACTACTTGTTATAATTTATCACCAGTTGCCACATGCAATGTTCCACTGCTTCTTTACCATTATACATAAATAAATACGAAGCTTCTCATAAACAAGGTATCATATATTGTATTCTTGTTTACACTGACCATGTATTACAAAATTGCTTCATTATTCAGAACATCACAAATATGGTGACTGTATCCAAAGTTGGATTGTCTTATTTAACTGATTCCAATTGAATGATCATATAACAAATTTTCTCTTGTCCTTGTGACATCTTCGGTGTTTTCATGGCTGCCCTTCTTCCATGGCTTGCACCATATCTCCAAGTCAGGACCTGACGACACAGAGTAAACTGCCCAACCAGCATGTACCACAAACATGATAAGGTGACTTGTTGTCTCAGCTTACAGATACGCTGCATCTATTCATTCCATAATTATTATACACAAATAAAACATACATCCAAAATGTGCATTATACTAACACATTACAGAAATAAACTTTTTGCAGTGGCAAACATCTTGCATTGGTGCAGTAAATGCTTGTGTGACATATGACTTCACCAAAGTTGTATGTTACACTACACAAGAGGACTCAAAAGCAAACAGAAAAAAACAGATGCTCATGCAGAATAATAATCTCAAAATCAGTATTCATATGGACTCTGCATAAACCATTTAGGCTTCTACAAGGGAATGACTGCCGATCCAACACAATCCCAATAGCTGAATGAGACATATTTGGATAGTACTTCCATCACAGACTGAATGATAATTCCCAAGACAGAAAGAATATTATATTGTATACTGAAAGAGTAGTTTCTATTTGTCAATATGAGCAGGCAAGGCTTACCCATATGTATTAGGAAAAATAACAATTTTCTAGCACAAAAAAGTTAAGTGAACATACACTTAAAGACAAAAAAATTGACTGTAGGAGTGTTAAGTGGTCATACAGGTATTGACAGAAATGTAAAACTGTAAACTCTGGTAGCTAGCAGATGAACGTGTGATGCTGCAGCACAGATTAATGGCTCGGATGGCAAGTGTAGTTAACACGGGACATGTCGATACCAGTGCATAAAGTTACTGCAAATTTCATTCCATGTACGTAATTGGACAGTAACCATGCTGTGCACAGGTGCGTGAACAGTATACACAAATGTCAGCCTTTGAGAGAGGACATGTAGTTGGGCTCAAAGAAGCTGGTTGGAGTAACTAATGAATCGCCCAACATCTGAATCAGAGCAATGCCACTATTTGATTATGTTGGTAGGAGTGGGTGAAACATGGCTGAATACAGTGTCAAGACGGAAGCAGTCGACCGCTCAGAGCCCCAGATTCATCATTATCATCGATCCACTGTGCAACTGGTGCTTCTGTGACGACAAGGACCATTAATAGGTGGCTCACAGAAAGGGCTGGAATCTCATTCACTGGAGTGGAGTTGTCTTCTGTGATGAGCCCTGATGACCAGCAAAGATGATGTCTGGAGACACCCCAGACAGTGGTGGGATACCAGCTGACTGTCTCCTGCAATACAGCCTCCTGACAGCCAGGAGTAATGGTTTGTGGTGCCATTTCATTTCATCGCAGGACCCATTTGATTGTCATCCCCAGCACCCTTACAGCATAATGGTGTGATGACAATTATGTATGCCCCGTTTTGTTGTAATTCATGGCAAGCCAGTATGGGCTTATATTTCAGCAAGATAATGCCTGCCTGCACACGGCAAGAGTTTTTACTGCTTGTCTTCACACTTGCCAAATGCTACCTTGGCCAGCAGGGCCACTGGATCTCTCGCCAATTCAAAACGCCGGCCGGTGTGGCTGAGAGTTCTAGGCGCTTCAGTCCGGAACCACACGACCGCAATGGTCGCAGGTTCAAATCCTGCCTCGGGCATGGATGTGTGTGATGTCCTTAGGTTAGTCAGGTTTAAGTAGTTCTAAGTTCGAGGGGACTGATGACCTCAGATGTTAAGTCCCATAGTGCTCAGAGCCAATTGAGAACATTTGCAGCATTATGGGCAGGACTCCTCTGACAGGGCGGGATTTTGATGACCTAACACATCAATTGGACAGAGCATGGCATGACATCCCTCAGAAAGACATTCAGCAAATATGTCAATCAATGCGAAGCTGAATAACAGCTTGCATAACAGTCAGAGGTGGATCAATACATAGCTGACTTCCTCAATTTTTTGTGAAGCTCTTTCTCTTAAAGAGCTTTGTTCTTTCTGCGCGCTATACGAGATTGGAATAATAGATAATTGTGAAGGTGGTTCGATGAACCCTCTGCCAGGCACTTAAATGTGATTTGCAGAGTATCAATGTAGATGTAGATGTTAAATACATCATCACATTTTTCTGCAATTGTAATCATTTGTTCGTCTGTATACGTACATCATTTCTGTCTCATTCAGATAATACCTTTGCCTCTCTGTCTGTCTTTCACCTCTTCCCCCCTCTCTCTGTCCTGTTAGCCATGTTTATTATTGTTGATAATAACACCTTTGGTGGGAACTGAAGTCACTTAAAATAAATATGAAAATCGGTTGGGATCATTATTATATGAACTATGACAGAAACAGCTCCAGCTGCTAGATCTGTGAGGACAGCAGCTTCAATGACAATATTTTGCAAAGTTTTAATCTGTGAATGAGTAGGATTACAAAGTTTCGGATGCTTCAGATTCTGTAGTAGTACTCTGATTGGAAACACATATTTCCTGTTTTCTGTAAAATGATGACAAGCAAGAAAACAAAACAGCACATTGTTGTGCAGTTTTTAAATTATATATAAGGAGAAAAAAATACATATATGAGAAACAACTTATTTAATGGTTGACATGCTTTGCTGTTATTGTTGAAACTGCAAGAAAGAAAATGAAACCACACATTTCACAGCACTGCTTTTTGTTCCCACAATCAGTTTTATCAGAAAACCTGCACGTTATCATTTGTTGAATGTTTAATAGTGAACTAAATAGCTCAAGAACTAAGAGATTTTTGCTAAAATTTCCCATTTATACATCACATACATTAAAAATATATAGCCTGTGCTTGTCTGAATGTTCATTAGAGTGTTATGTAAAAATTCAAAGTAAATCAGTCAAGTACTTTTCAAGAAATTTGGTAACAAAGTTAAACAGTGATTTGTCTTTATGTACTGGTATTGATTGCAAGGATCATTAACATTATCAGGTAGTAACCCACCTGGATAGCAGAGCTTTTTATGGGGAGATGAGACAGCCCTGGATTGTACCTGCCTTGCAGCTTGATAATGCAAGCTGGTAAACTGACCAGGGTGGATGTGGTTTTTAGTTGGTTTTCTCCATCCATCTAGGTGGAGAGTACTGGGCTGGTACCCACATCCTGCCCCAGATATACACTATGCAACTACTTCCTTCCTGGGGGGGTGGGGCTCAAGAATGCATCTGGTCACCAAATGCCACTAACATGCCAAAACTGATATATAACAATGCCGACCCCATAGAGAAACAAGAAAAGGCAGCAAAAGAAGAATAATAATTAATTATAAGGTAGTCCAGATAATTCAGTGACTGATGAAATCGGAATTGTTCTGACATTTGTCTACAGAATCATGCAAAATGACCCCAACAGGTGTAATGTGAGTATTTCTTACATTGACTGTTAACTGCAAATGCCAGTTTATTGAAACAAATCCCCCTCTTGACTACAAACACAACAATAACATAGAACATTTGATTTTGGTGGGCAAAAGCTGTATTGCTAGATATGCAGGAATTCCTTGGAAGCTTGGGGAGAGGTACTGTCAGAAGTAAATCTGTGAGGGAGTAGTGTGAATCATACCCAGATAGCACAGTTAAGTCTTTTCTTTGGGAATGTATGCCTCTTTCTCCCAGGTGTGGGTTGAGCTCTATAGTCTTCTGGATTGCCAAACATAAACAACTGTTCTTGGCCTCTTCCTTCATGGTGGTATTTGTTCCAGTGTGTCATTCCTTGCCGTATATCTTGCAACCCACTTTGCACCTGGCTACCTTTCAAACACTTATATAACAAGTTTAATACATCTCTTTATCTTTCAGCCCCTATGTCACCATTATTAAATAATGAACCTTTCACTGACAAGAAAATGCTTCAGGCTCCTGAATCAATACTGTACAGCAGCAAGTCCTTGTCTGATTCACAATCACATGATCCAAAATCTGAATGTTAATCAAAGACTCCATCTACTCAGGGTCTTCAACAATATTGGGCTAGAATGTTGTTTCCCTTCACAATGCTGAAACAGTATTGTCATCTCAATCCTTAAACCAGAGAGAAACACAATGTCCATTGACAGCTACAACCTATTAGCCTCACCAAAGTGCTGTCTGAACTACTTGAGAGGATGGTAGCCCAATGATTATGTTGGGTTCTCAAATTGGGGACCGTTTTTCCCTGTGTCAGTACAGTTCCCAGGAGGGATGATCACAACTGACCATTTGGTAAGGTTGGAAACAGTAATCTCACAGGAATTTTCAAAGCACTGACATATTAGTGCAGTCTTTTTACACCTATGAATGGGGCTTTTGAGGCTCCCCACTGGCCAATGTTCATCAATTTTTATCCCCTGAGTTGTTTTGGGGTAGAGTTGGTACACCACTTAAGCTCCCCATGCTGAGTGTTACACTCTTCTTCACCACCATAAATGTGTTAGTGACCTCCATCTTATCACTGCTCACTCTCACGCGTATGATGATGAGTTTTGGATTCAGTGTAGCTCCTAATCTGTAGCCTTGTCTGAATGCCAGCTTCAAGGCACAATCCAAAGGGCCTCCACTTGGATCCTTTCCAATGGCTTCCAGTTCTCTCTGGCAATGCATTTGTCGTAGTAACATGGCCCATTCTAACCCAAAACTGTTGTTAATTCTGGTTTTCTCCTGATTGACCTATGATTGTCAGGTTTTAAGCTCAGCTGAATCTTTATCTTCGAAAATTGTCAGATCCAATACATCATCATAGGCAGGCCACAAACCCCTTCCGGACTAGCCCCTCAGACCGTCTCCTTGCCTGACAGATGATTTCCCTCTTCAGTTAGAATGGTACCAGTTCTTAAACTCTTGCTGCATTATGCAATAACCATCCAAGAATTTCCTAATAATCCAGTACACCAAATTATTTTTGCATACAAGAACCACCTCACAAAGTTCTCCTCATTCCTCCCCTCGTGAATGACACCCAGACCATGAATTGGGGCTGATGTATTTCAAGAACATAAAGTTTCAGCCACACCCATGACCTTTAGGCACCTGTTCCTTCAGTTCTTAAAGAGTATCAGTGTGCTACTGTAATTTACGCTGACAGCTTTGAAAACATGGATAGGATGAGATACTTTTTTACGTCTACCACTGTTCAGAAACAGGGTTAATTGCAGGGAATGGGTAGTGTTTTTACAGTAGAGATTGTAGTTAATAACAGAGCCCTGGATTTTTTTTTAAACAGACGTCCTTTGACTGTACTTTAATATTTAGTGAGTCAATGAGCAGTCTGCAGGCTATTGATCAATATCAATGTTACTCTTGTCAACATGTGATATCTGCTACTCATGACTTTCTCTGACTGTAGTCATACTACCTCCTCAGTTGTCTTTCTCAGGATCCCAAGTCATGTGGATACCTCAGGGAATGAACTGACTGACTATTTAGCTAGAGAAGCTATTATTCGCCAAACATTTGCTCTGAAAATATCAGGTGCATACTTGTGGATAAAAATAAGACCTCTATTCACTCGGAGATGGATTGTCATCTGGTGTGTTACTGCCACCCTAATAAACTCTGTACTATCAAGGAGACCACTGCCGCATGGCACTCTTCCTTCTGTTCCTCCCAGAAGGAATCCACTGCTCTATGTCACCTCCACATTGGTTAAACCACACTAACCCTTAGTTCTATTTTATGTAACAAGGCACCCCCACATTGTGGTTGCAGAGCCTTACAGATCATAGCCTGTTTCCTGGTGGAATTCCCCCTCCTTCCAGGTCTTCTGGATTCTTCCTCTAATATTGGTGGATGACTTACAAACAGTTGAGCTGGTTCCTCGTGAAAGTTGTTTCTATTCTCAGATACAACATTTTAAACTAGTTTCAGAGTGGCAGTAGGTCGGTCAGAGGTGGGAAATCTCCTGCTGCATGCTGCGTCTTGGAGACACTTGACCATACCTATTTTGTCAGCTGCCTTGGTCATCCCTCTTTTAGTGTTGTAATTGCTTTTAAACTGCTTGACAAATGCAGGGAGTGGAAAGTGTCAAATGCAGCAAAGCCTGTGCATGAACACACTGTACACATTCAACAGTGCATGCAATATGGTGTTTGACGAAAGTTGCAGCATTTCGTGTGGTATGGCAATATGTCTGCAAGCCATCATTTGAGTGCTTACAATCATGGATGAGCAGATGGAGAGCTTGAAGCCGGTCAGTGTGTCACTACTGTGGCCATGGTAACAGGTATTATGAAGCCCTAGTGATGAAAAGGAACAGACATCTCACGCCTAGGCAGCTTCCCAAAGATCTTGCAACCGCTATCAGTACATGCCTCTCTGCTGGAACCATTTTGTGGGGATTAAACGAGGCCAGTTTTTATGCTTGAAAGCTTGTTAAATGCATACCACTCAACCAAGCATGTTGAGAAAGAGTTTGTTGGTGTAGGGAGCATGTTAATTGGGGACAGCAACAGTGGTCCTACTTCAGTGTCGCAAGTGATTCTGGCCACCAGTTAGTGTGGAGAGGGAGGGAAACATGTTATGCACCACAGAATGTTCATGAAAGTCATTGTTATGGCTTAGACACTATGGCGTGAGAAAACATTATGCACAATGGCCGAACACTGCTACATATCTTCGCACTAGGTACTATTATGGTATGGTAGTATTCTAGGGAGGTTATTCTGGATCATGACTGTTAAGCGATGCAGTAGGTCCTGACTTTCTGTTTATGGATGACAATACCAACCCACACAGGACCGCTAAGGTGTGTGTAGTGAAGATATTGAACTTACGGAATGGCTGGCTTACTCCTCAGACATAAACCCTATAGAACATGCCTGGGATGCTCCCTCCTCAAACTGTGCAGTAACTAAAAACCGCCTTGAGAGAGAAGTGCGACAGTATCCCCAAGGATTCCTCAAACAGCTTGAATAATATGTGCAAAATATGCATTAGTGCCTGAGGAGGCATATTCCTAATTAAGAGTCCAATATCAACCATTATGTTGGGTGATTGACCTGGGGGAAGCATCAGCATTATTTATGTCTGTGATCCTGCTTTCCCATGTGGTAAAAGCTGTACCATTTTATGTTATAAATATACTGCTCCACCTCTGTTATGTATGTGTTGTGTTTTTGTATTGTCCATCATTGCATGCAACAATGTCTCTGTTACTTAGCAGTTGAGGGCTAGCACTGTAATAAATAGTGGGGGCTATTCAGTGGTGCCCCCCCCTCTCCCCTTGTGGGGCCACCTGCATTGCCACCCGTGCCACCCCTGCCAGTCAGCCCACATGCTATTCGTTCATTTCTTCCATCAGTTGACTCGACTGAATCAAGTTTTTGTACTTTCCTATGTAGCACGCAAGTCCATGTCATCATATTTTATATGTTTCTGTCTGGCACATAGATAGCTAATACATACCTACGAGAAAAGTCATGGCCATTCTAGTGACCTCGATACATTATGAAGGAGGATCCACTTAATGGCTTAGCTCTGTTGAACACTCACCCTGACACTGATTGTCCTATTGACGATGTAATTAACCAATTTTCCAGGAAGAACAGGTACATAGACTTCATCATTTAAGAAAGAGAACCACAACTGTAACTTTTTTGTGAGATGGCATTGTGTTGTACATGTGACTTGATTATTTTTTATTACGGCAAAAGTAAAGGTAGCTCAAGATATCTTTAGTGCCCCCTCCTTGAGGTTTTTCTGTATCCGCCACTGGGGCTATTCCTCTCTTTAACACTTTCACTGTAATAGGCTGTGTGTGTGTGGGGGGTGGGAGGGGGGGGGGGGAGGGGAGGGGGAGAGCTGTGGACCAGACAGTCTCTGTCACATGGAGAGCTCCTCCAGGGGCACTTGCCTGAACCCACCCACATACTGACCTGATCATATCTCTTACCTTGTTTTGTTATTTTTGGTGTAACTGATGTCAGTTACGTTTTTTGCTTTCTTTCTTTTACTATTGCGAATCGTCTGGCTAGGAGGCATTATTAGCTCTGTAACTGTCTTGGATTGGGGAGGGTTTGGCTGTGGGTTGGGTTTTTTGTGCCACAGTTGAGCCCTGGGAGACTCCTTGTCTGCTCTGATGTAGGTACTGGCCTGAGGTTACAGACTTTTATTTCTCTTCAAGTTCTTGCTTGATGTGATTAGTGGCAGGACTGGCAGGACTGTAGACAACTAGTGAACTGAGCATAAGTGACACACACACACGCGCGCACGCACGCGCACACACACACACACACACACACACACACACACACACACACGTAACATCATCCATGCAAATCTGTTATTGCAGACCATTGTCTCAGTACTAGTCATCCCATGGAATGAGGTACACTTCCGGCTATTGGGATATTGTTATTAAGAAAGTAGTTGAGATTAAATTAGCAAGTGATTGTATAAACAGAGTGGAAGCTTTTCCTTAAATTCTGGTTGGAGTCATTTTCTGTCCCTGTATAGGTGGGTGGATGCATGCTGTCTTTCTGATGTACCATATTTTGGTTTGTGGTTGTTGCTGTCCTGTGTACTCTCTCATTGCATTTGTGCCTTGAAAATGAGGGGTGTACGCCTGTTGAAATATGTTTGGTTGTCAAAGATGAGACCTGCCTGCATTCCTCTAAGTTGTTTGAACATTTTACATGCTGGCAAAAACTCAGGTTCTTTAGTTGTCAGCTAGTACAAATGTATTCAGACTTTGTCTCCTGTTATCATGTTGTGTACAAATTTTTCATTTCTGTTCATGCTGTGCCTAAGCATGCGTCTACCTTACAGTAAGTCATTTGCTGATCCTGTATAATCATGATGTGCCCAGAATCATTGTTTTTAACAACCAATTTTGACCTACCTTCACAAATTTTTATGGGTTTGAAAGCACGACCACACTGTATTATTGCAAACCAGTTGCAGTCTTTTTTGAAGGTGATCGATGACAGAAAGTTGAACTGTGAATTGTTACACACATTTCCAAAAACTGTGAAAAGCTCCCTGTGAAAACCTTCGTGTGTCATTGCATTTTTTCTTAATAATGTTTCTTCATAAACTCACTGTAAACAAACTGCTCAGTCAGTTTTGAGCTGTCATTGTTTTAATGGCAGATGTCAAATGTTACAACAATAGTGTCATATCTCAACAGCACATTGTAGTGGTGGTTTATAAAAACTTAAAAGGCAGTCCTTTCAGTTAGCTTTTTACCATCCATATTCCACCTCTCTGGCAATGGCAGCACTACAATTAACACCAAAAAGGGGGCAACTATTGGTAGAAATGGTAAGGCTTGATTTGAAAAATACTAACAGAAGAATTCAAAATCTTTGTCAGTTTTTTCCTTGTTTGCAAAGATGTTTGATTAATTTTGTGAGTTATTTATCCTGAGTGATGAATGATAGATATGTGCCATCATACTTTTTCTTTGCACTTACTATATTTTTATAAGTTTATGTGAACGTGCTAATACATTTTTGTTTGGCAGGATCTGAAAGCAGTTGAAAATGTATATAAGCAGCATGTACCTTTACTTAAAGAAACTTTGGAAGACTTGGTGACAGGCAAGTTGAAAGAAAGTTCTTTTCCATATCTGGGAAAATGGCAGATAAACAAAAGGTATGGGGAAGTTATTGCTGCTCTTTAATTTCTTTATTAAAACAACCATTTCGTGTGTGAAGTATTCTAAGGGGGACAGCGAAATATCGATTCCTATAAATGAAGAAAAAAATTGGGAACTCCAAAAGATATCATATGTGATGAACCTTGGAAGGATAAGTTCTCAGCGGTGGAATTGACTTTCAGAAATCATATACAGTAATGCCCTGATTTATGCTCCCACTTTTACAGAAATCTGGAGCTATGCTATTTGTTTTTTGAGCACCACACACCTGTATTCCCCCACTCCGTGCACACAGTGTTTTGATTGTGATAGGTTTGTTTATGTTTCGTGCGGAATTGTTTTATTCAGGGAGCTGACTTGATTGATAGATTTTATGTCACCCAAACAAAGCATGACTGCTTCAGTTGCATCAGACAAGAAAAGAAAATTATCTTTGGAATGTAAACTTAATATTATCAAAGATTTCAATTCAAAAATTAAAATTTTTGATTGGACAAAGAAATTTGATCTATTGGACTCTATAGTCAGAACAATTATAATAGAGAAGCAAAAAATTCTCACAGCTGTATAATTCGCAAATGTCATAGTATTATTGCTGAGATTGGAAAAAGTGTTAAAACTATGGTGTGATAATCAAGAAAGAGTGAAAAATTGTCCTGGTGGTCAGAACACAGTGTCCTCTCAAGCTAAGCTGATTTTTGAGAGACTGAAAGAATCAGACGTAGAGGCAACCAAAGATAAAATGTTTAAAACTACCAACACTTAGTTTAGCCAACTGAAAAGTCATTGTAATTGGTATAGTGTTGCAGAAAGTGGACGGTGGTGGCAAGCATTTATATAGACTGCGTCACTCTATCCAGAGAAACTCAAGGCAATATACAAGAGCCAAACCACATTCATTGCAGATGATACTGGTCTGTTCTGGAAGAAGATTCTCAACAGAACTATTATCATGCATGAACCTTTCCATGTTTTAAAGCTACCAAAGATTGATTGACAAGAAAATGCAGCTGGTGATTGTAAATTAAAACCCCTTAGGTCATTGCTCATGAAGTCCAAGAGCTTTAAAAAATACAACCACAGCTGCATTGCCCGTGATTTGGAAATTGAAAGCTGAAGTCTGGGTGATGGCTTCCCTTTTTTGAGGACTGGTTTGTTCATCACTTTATACCTGAATTCAAATGTTATTGCCAACTAGAATAAATTCCCTTTAAAATGGTGCTACTAATCAACAACACTCCAGGTCATCTTCCTGTTATTGTAATTTTGACCTATGTGTGAAAGTTTTATTTTTGCCACTGAATACAACCAGCTTTGTTCAAGCAATGGAGCAGGAATCATTAAGACATTTAAAGCCCACTAAACAAGTGGATGGTTTGGCACATCTATATGAAGCTATGAGACAAAACAATGGGCTCTGTGTTAAAGACTTTTGGAAGAACTTCATGTTTTAGATGCTGTTAGAATTATAGTAAAATTTTGGAGTGGTGTTACACAAAAAAACTGTTAAATGCAATCTGGAAAAAATTGTCAGTTTTTTTCACCACTCATATCCTGGGAGAATAAGTACAAGATTCTGATCACATGGATATTGTGATTGTAGAAGTGGTCGATCTTGCCATACAGTTAAATTTAGATTTTGATGGTGATGACTCAAGAATTGCTGGATTCACACTATCAGGAGCTGTCAATTGATGAGAGCTTATAGAAATGCATGAGCTAGAGCAAAACATTGAACAACCTCATTCTTTAAACCACCTTGAGCCATAAGGTCAAATCACAGTTGGAAACTTGTCAGAAGGCATCAGTTCAATTAATAAAGGGTTGCAAATTTTAGAAAAAAATATTCCAACGAAATGCACATTTCTGCTACAAAATGGAGAAAAACATTTATTAGCATGCTATGAGGAAATTTTGCCTGAGAAGGAAAAACATTTGATTCGCCAGATGACATTGTTAAGATTTTATACTGAGGTGAGAAAAAGTCATGAGATACCTCCTAATATTGTGTCGGACCCTCTTTTGGCTGGTGTACTGCAGCAACTCGATGTGGCATGGACACAACAAGAGGCTGGAAGTCAACTGCAGAAATATTGAACCATGCTGCCTCTATAGGTGCCCATAATTGCAATAAGTGTTGTCAGTGCAGGACCTCTTGATTAAGGTTTCATGGGATTCATGTCAGGCGATCTGGGTGGCCAAATCATTCATTTGAATTGTCAAGAATGTTCTTCAAACCAGTCATGAACAATTGTAGGCTGGTGACCTGGTGCATAGGATATTTGACTGTTTTCTGGTAACCGTCTTAAATGATTATGTCATTTTATGCTCCTAACATGATCTTTTTCCTCTTGAATTTAACTATTTTTCTTATAAAAACACTCCATTCGAGTCATGTGATGCCTGTGACGTCGTCACTGGCTAGCTCGCTGCTTCTATTGTCATAATGCACATTTCTGCTACAAAGACAGTGATGTCTTGTTTTGGAATTTACGTTTTGGAAAATGGGTTACAAATGGTGGGTAGTACTATACTATACAAATACATCTATAAAAGCTCCTGAAAAGTTGTTTTTAAGTGTTCCAGAGAATGAGAAAATGTGCTTGCATTATACCGTCAAATTTATGCACAAGTTCACTAACTTAATTAAAAATTTGTTGCACAGTGAAGTTAACATTAACTTACCTCCAAGATATGCCCTCCCACTGTAACAATGAAGGAAAGCATCATTCAACAAAATTAAGCTCCGAGTGAAAATTGCAGTTTTACCCAACTTCCCCTTAGTTATTAAGTAGTTCAGTCACTAGCGTGGTTGGCTGTTAAATTTTAAATGATGATGTCAATAGACCACTTTTTTTTAATCTGACCTGAAAAGACATTTTAACTTATTTGTGAGACGACTCGACAGTCCTCTCATAAGAAAACCAAAATTATAAAACTTCACCACAACAATCAGAAATGAATATTATTGTGTTTTCCATCCTGTTTACATGTGCTTAGATTTGCAATTGCTGTTCACACATGTACATTTAAAAAGATATTTTCTAGTTACATGCCTTTTACTTGATTAGAAACAATGTTTTTATCTTTGTACTGTCCAACTATGATCCTTTTTGTTTAAACTTGTGCAGTTTCACCATCTTACATGCAGATGAAGTAAGTTTGCTTCAGATGCTAATGTAAGTTTACACTCTCAAATATCACAGCCCTTACGTTTGTGTCACCTGCATGTTGTACATGCTTCATATTTCTCCGTATAATCTCATCATCATACACCTTGTTGTACTGTGGGCATATGGTGATAATCTTCACTATTAGCAATGCTTTCCAAAAACGTGAATTGTTTGTTGGCAAAACAAATGCATTTATCGTCTGTTGTCCATTTCTCGGACTAAGACTAATGTATCACTATATATAGTACATCCCACAATCGAAGCAACTGCTACTGTCAGTTCTTGCTAATGCTATTTTCGTTTTTTGTGTACAACTATTAAAAATATGTGATCTTCCAGAATTTGAATGTGTGACCCCTTCATCTGCAGTTGAATGGACTATCCATTGTGCCATCAAATGCCTGATGGATACGGTAGCTCTGCTGAGTGTCTTCTAGAAAGGAAATCAGCACTAAGTTTTGCCAAGAAGAGGTTTATTGTGCTTTGGGTATTAGCTCACAACAGACAGTTGACAATCTAGTTATAATATATGGACCCATTTTCAAGAGTTCTACAATTCCTTAGTTTTGAGCGAGTTATTTATTTATTTATTTATTCATCCGTGGAACAATAAATATTGTATGGATGTCGTCAGATTACAACACATGAGCACACATTTACATTTACAATTAAAGAGGTTTCTCATATTTTGTGTAGTTTTTATAACTAGTCATACACATATTTATAATTACATAATATTTTGGTGATAATGTCATATGTTGCTAATAATCTACATCTATGTTAAATATTCTTTTACAGTATAAAAACTTTTACTTACTAAAAAGGTTTTAAGCTTTTGTCTGAAAGTGAGGGGCTCATTTATTTCTTTGATTTCTTGTGGTAATTTGTTGTACAGTTTTATCCCATTGTAAAATATACTTTTTTGTGTCTTTGCCTTGTTCTTTCTATCTAGATGGATGTGGTGACAAGCTCTTGTTTCATGGTCATGTATTAGGCTGTTTGTGTTGTACATATTAAGATTTTTCTTAATGAACATTACATTCTGAAAGATATACTCACAAGAAACAGTTAGAATTCCTAGCTTTCTAAATAATTCTAGACAGTGGGCCCTGTTGTTGCTATTTGTTATTATCCTTATGGCTCTTTTTTGTACTTTGAACACAGTTTGTATGTTACTGGCTCTTGTTCCCCAAAACATGATCCCATAGCTGAGGACTGAGTGTAGATATTCGTAATATGTTATTTTAAGGCAGGTATTATTGCATACCGGTGCAAGGATTCTAAGAGCATAGCATGCTGTGGATAATTTCTTTGCCAAAATGTTGACATGGTTTGTCCATTTCAGTTGGCCGTCTACATTCATCCCTAAGAATTTGGTACTTGTTACACATTCTAATTCATTATTATTAACTTTTATTCTAGTGGCATTGTGTTCTTTGTTCAATTGGAAGTTAATATAGTTAGTTTTCTTTACATTTAGGGTTACTTTATTTTTTAATGACCAGTTGTGGACATCATTGAGAGCCTCGTTTGCTCTTTCTGACAGTTGTGTTGGATTTTCACCTGTTATTACTATGTTGCTATCATCAGCAAAAAGTATTTTTTCGCCATGTCTGATACTTTGTGGGAAGTCGTTAATGTATATAAGAAACAATATTGGGCCTAATACACTTCCCTGTGGGACGCCTATATTCACATTTTCTGGGTCAGACAGGTGTTTTATAAGGGAATTGTTTGAAACTTGTGATATCTCAACTCGTTGAATTCTGTTTTCCAAGTATGATTTGAACCACTTCTTTGTCACACCTCTTATTCCTATTTGCCCTAATTTATGAAGTAAGATTTTGTGGTCAACTGCATCAAAGGCCTTGGACAAGTCTAAAAAGATACCACTTACATTTTCACCTTTGTCCAGTGCTTCTAAAATTGCTTTAGTGAACTGTGCTATAGCATATTGTGTGCCTTTTCCGGGCCTAAAACCAAATTGGTCATTGGAAAGAAGATTATATTTATTCAGGTAATTTAGCAGTCTCTTTTTGACTAGCATTTCTATTATTTTAGAAATGATAGACAGTATAGAGATCAGCCTGTAGTTCTCTACATTTTCCACATCTCCGTTTTTAAGGATAGGTATAACTTTTGCTTGTTTTAGGTACTCCGGAAAGTATCCAGACTCGAAAGATTCATTAATTATGTCTGTTAATGGGCCCTTTATGGAGTCTATACAATCTTTAATTACGCAGACTGGAATTTCATCAAGTCCTACTGAAGTTTTATTTTTTAGTTGGTGTACTACTAGTGCCACTTCCCTTTCTGTAGTTGGCAAGAGCACCATTGAGTTTGTTGGCTGGTTCTGAGTAGGTAAATCATACGTATCTGGAAATTTCTGCTGTAATTTTTTTGCAATACTACTGAAATATGAGTTTACAAAATCAGCTAATTTTTTAGGGTTACCTACTGGTACATCTTTGTTTTTAATATGTGAATTGAGGTCCTTTTTAGCAGAGTTAGATGTTTCCTGTTTGACGATGTTCCAGGCTGCTTTGCTCTTGTTTTCAGCTTCAAGTAATATTTTGTTGTTTGAAAGTTTTTTTGCGGCTAGCAACACCTTTCTGTAAATTTTCCTGTACTTTTTGTACGATTGCAGAACTTCTGGGTTAGACTGATTATTTTTTATGGAGTTGAGATATCCAAGAGTTTCTGAGGATTTTTTGATACCTGTAGTCACCCACTGATTTTTCTTTGTAGTTTTAATTTGATAAAGAGTTTTGGGAAACATCTCTTCAAATCTGAGTTTAAAAATTGGCATGAACTTGAGTTTAATGATGATGCAGGGGGCAGGGAAAAAGAATGTCAGTCATACAAGATACTGCCGCTCTAAATGGATGGAACATAAACACATCAACTTTCACAATGCTTCCACTATAGGTGTTCATAAAATTCATTTCTATTGTTGTTTAAAAGTTGTAATTGCATTTTACATTACTAAATAGCTAAATTGTTTGCAGAAAAGTTACATAAAAACTGCGAACTTCAGCTGACCCTCCTATAACACACTTATAGCTTGAACTTGCTCCTAGTTTGTCATGCCTCAAGAGCATCAACCAATAACAGAGCGTTTTCAAACACTTGACCAGATCTTGATACTTAATGATTTTTAAGTTTTAATTACATAAAAATAACAGATATTTTGTGAGAATGTTGACCATAAATGATATTTAAATGCTACAATCAATCAGAATAACAATAATCTGAACCATATTTTTAACTTAGGAAAAAAAATTCCATCATTGGTTGGGAACATGAAGTCCATGAATGGCTGCAAATGGTCTCCAAGTAGCTGAACACAACCATTTCCGGTCAGTGACTGGTTCAGTTGGACCAGGGGACCCAGTCCATTCCAAGTAAACACAGCCTACATCATTATGGAGCCATCACCAGCTTGTGCAGTATCTTGTTGACAGCTTGGGTCCACGGCTTCGCGATGTCTGCACCACACTTGAACCCTACAATCAACTGAAATCAGGACTCATCTGACCAGGCTATGGTTTTACACCATCTAGGATCCAATCAATATGGCCATGAGCCCAGGAGAGGTGATGCTGGTGGTGATGTGCAGTTAGCAAAGGCACTTGTGTCAGTCATCAGCTGCCATAGCCCGTTAATGCCAGATTTTGCCGCACTGTCCTAATCTATAATTTGTTGTACATCCCACAGTGATTTCTGTGGTTAATTCACACAGTGTTGCTTGTTTGTTAGCACAGACAACTCTATGCAAATGTCACTGCTTCAATCATTAAGTGAATGCCGTTGGCCACTGCATTATCTGTGGTGTGAGGTAGTACCTGAAATTTGGTATTTTCGACACACTCTTGGCCAGGGCATATATGCAGGCAAAAAGAAAAAAATCCCGGATTTTTCCCAGCTAAAAGTGCACTATATCCCTAGTGAAAGCACTTTTTTCCATGATGTATGACAATATACTTTCCTTTGGAGCTGTAAAACTGATTAGCCATTGTAACAGATATTCAGGCATAGGACACGTGATGAAGTCGGCCAATAGCATCCAGCCATTAGCCATTGTTTTGTTGCATGAACACACAAATTTGAAAAGAGAATGGTTTAAATTAATATATGTATGGTGTAGCTAAAAAAAAGACTAAGCTTTCACTTATTATATTGGTCACCAAAATTTTTTTTGCTGTTTTTTATGAGGACGTGGTTAGGCAGGATCCTAAGGGCACAGCTTAAATTGCAGCAGCTGAATATTTCCAACAAGCATGATCATAAATTTCACTGCTGTGCAACGAACATTTTGTGGGTTACCTGGCTAAGTACATGCTCTATTGAGCACGTCAACTTTTTGATAGAAAAGCCAATTACTTGTGAAACTGCTCAACAACTCACTTTGCACCTTTGTTGGGCCAATTATGTTATCGCTATCATTATTGCATATGCAAGAATTAAAATACATATGAAAAACTAACCTTGAAACTTGGTCCTTTTTAGTGGGTGTTACTGTGTAAGGTATATCAAACACACATGTACCAGTATAACTTTAAATAATGGCATAAATGTCTGGTCTCTAGGGTCCGAAATTTTTCTAAGTGGCTGGTTCTCAGTGTCAAATTTTGAATGAGAGTCTAATGCTCTGCGATTTAAGAAATTCTCATATGTAACATAATTCATTATTCATAAAAGGAAATTTACTTTGAATGCAACACTTCTCTCAAATCACCATTCGCAATATTTTCCTGCGACTTGTTAGAAATGTTCACAGTTGTCACACTCATCAAAATAAGGCCCATGAGAAAGTGTAAGCAGTTTATTGTTACGAAGTATTGCATAGAGTCTGACATATTTTGCTGTCGGCAGATGCTTGTGTGTGCACTGTGTAAATAGCAAATTTTATTTACAATTAAAATTCTTTTTTGGTGTTATTCTCTCATTTGATGCAGTATTATTCTGCAGTTAGTTGGCTAAAGTAAATTCCTTCATTAGAGTATCAGTTCTTACCAGTCAAAATTACAGACATTTAACTGAAAACTAAAACAATAAAAATTCCTGGAATTCTAAAAACTTCCTGGGTTTCTTCCAGAGTGTATACACCCTGTTGACACTGTGGATCTCAGAATATTTAATTTTCTAATGATTTCGAAATTGAGAGTCCCATGCATCTGGCTCAAAGTACCATTCCATGTTCAAAGCCTGTTAATTCCTGTTGTGTGGCCATAGTCACATTGGAAACCTTTTTACATGAATTATCTGAGTAGAAATGACAGCTCCGCCAATAGAGTGTCTATTTGTACCTTGTGGACATGATACAACCACCATCTATATGTACAAATTGCAATCCCCTGACTTTTGTCACCTCAATGTACCTAGCCTTCTACGTCACAGTAAATTCGGCTTACATTGTCAGAATGCATAATACTGCACTGTAATGTAATATGTTGTATTGCTGAACATTTTTCTTCTAAATTACATTGTTTTCTTTAGCCTTTAGTCTGTGGTCTCAGTTGAACTTAATATGCAAAATTGCATCCTGACTTAAGCGAGTCCCAAGTACATGGTTATCGTTTGGTTCCACATATTGCATAGGTCTGTGGTATCACTGTATACGATCTATAACTGTATATGGTCATGTAGGTTACACCCCGCCATGTATTACACCCTGGAGCCATTCCTTTGGTGGCCCCTCATTTGCGAGTTACTGACTCAAAAGAAAGGGGGAAAAATATGTGAATTTAGCATGATGATTTAGAACCTTGCAAATAGTAGACTGATGGTGTAACTTAGTGGATATGATACATTCCTGACATGCAAAACATTATGGGTTTGAATCCTATCAGATGCTTTGAAATTTTTGTTTCAGATATTTATATTAATGACTTTGATCACTATTTTCATTTAATTAATTAATTCAAATGTAATCTTCGTATTTATAATGCTTTGTTATGCCATTTTAAACATCACTAGTGACACACCTGGCTCCACACAGGCAGACTAAGTATCCGTGGCTTGTTAATTTAAGCGGCATATGACAGGAAAATTGTCAAGAGTTACAAATGTTACCTTTTTCATCTGTAACTGGCTTTTGGAGTGACATTTTGTGGGAATAGTGCGAGCTGTTAGCTATTGCACCATCCAACTACAGCCAGATCGACACAAGCTACAGCTGTTTCCCAGCCACACAACTGCACAACCGGTCTGGTGCAAGCTACATATTCTGTGCGACCTTTACCACCATTTTCTTACACACTCATTAAGAATTACCTCTGTACAAAAAAAAGCTATTATTATCAGATTAAAATCTGATACATCTTGCACTGCATTTCGTTAGGGAAGTCTGCAGTAACTTGCACTGGCATCCCAGTAATAGTAGCAGCTTGCATAGCCTATTGCTCCAGCCTGAGATAAGGTTATCTATTTGTCTAAATCGTATCAAAATCCCTACAGTAGTTACTGAGATTAGCCTGGACATACAAACAGAAACCACCATAAGGGACTTACGATAATGGGGTGAACAAGCCTGATGCTAGATTTTGGAACTGATATTCATAATAATGAAGAGGGGCAGCAACCTGTTCAGTAGTTGCAGGGACAACAGTCTGGTTGATTGACTGATCTGGCCTTGTAACGCTAACCAAAATGGCCTTTGTGTGCTGGTACTGTGAACGGCTGACAGTAAGGGCAAATCACAACCGTAATTTTTTCCGAGGGCATGCAGCTTTATCGTATGGTTAAAGGATGATGGCATCCTCGTGGGTAAAATATTCCAAAGGTAAATAGTCCCCCATTCGGATCTCCAGGCAGGGACTACTCAGGAGGACATCGTTATCAGGAGAAAGAAAACTGGCATTCTCTGGATCGAAGCGTGGAATGTCAGATCCCTTAATCAGGCAGATAGGTTAGAAAATTTAAAAAGGGAAATGGGTAGGTTAAAGTTAGATATAGTGAGAATTAGTGAAGTTCGGTGGGAGGAGGAAAAGACTTCTGATCAGGTGAATACAGGGTTATAAACACAAAATCAAATAAGGGTAATGAAGGAGCAGGTACAATAATGAATAAAAAAATACGAGTGCGGGTAAGCTACTACAAACAGCATAATGAATGTATTATTGTGGCCAAGATAGACACGAAGCCCATGCCTACCACAGTAGTACAAGTTTATATGCCTACTAGCTCTGCAGATGACAAAGAGATTGATGAAATGCATGATGAGATAAAAGAAATTATTCAGATAGTGAAGGGAGATGAAAATTTAATAGTGATGGGTGACTGGAATTCGACAGTAGGAAAAGGAAGAGAAGGAAACATAGTAGGTGAATATGGAATGGGGGTAAGAAATGAAGGAGGAAGCCGCCTGGTAGAATTTTGCACAGAGCATAACTTAATCACAGCTAACACTTGGTTCAAGAATCATAAAAGAAGGTTGCAGACATGGAAGAGGCCTGGAGATACTCGAAGGTTTCAGATAGATTATATAACGGTAAGACAGAGATTTAGGAACCAGGTTTTAAATTGTAAGACATTTCCAGGGGCAGATGTGGACTCTGACCACAATTTATTGATTATGAACTGTAGGTTAAAACTGAAGAAACTGCAAAAGCATGGGAATTTAAGGAGATGAGATCTGGATAAACTGACAGAACCAGAGGTAGTACAGAGTTTCAGGGAGAACATTAGGGAACGATTGACAGGTATGAAGGAAAGAAATACAGTAGAAGAGGAATGGGTAGCTTTGAGGTATGAAATAGTGAAGACAGCAGAGGATGAAGTAGGTAAAAAGACAAGAGCTAGTAGGAATCCTTGGGTAACAGAAGATATATTGAATTTAACTGATGAAAGGAGAAAATATAAAAATGCAGTAAATGAAGCAGGCAAAAAGGAATACAAACATCTAAAAAATGAGATCAACAGGAAGTGCAAAATGGATAAGCAGGGTTGGCTAGAGGACAAATGTAAGGATGTAGAGGGATATGTCACTAGGGGTAAGGTAGATAGCGCCTACAGGAAAGTTAAAGAGACTTTTGGATAAAAGAGAACCACTTGTATGAATATCAAGAGCTCATACGGAAACCCAGTTCTAAGCAAAGAAGGGGAAGCAGGAAGGTGGAAGGAGTCTATAGAAGGTCTATATAAGGGCAATGTTCTTGAAGACAATATTATAGAATGTAGATGAAGATGAAATGGGAGATATGATATTGCGTGAAGAGTTTGACACAGCACTGAAAGACCTAAGTCGAAAGAAGGCCCCGGGAGTAGACAACATTCCATTAGAACTACTGATAGCCTTGGGAGAGCCAGCCCTGACAAAACTCTACCATCTGGTGAGCAAGATGTATGAGACAGGCGAAATACCGTCAGACTTCAAGAAGAATATAATAATTCCAATCCCAAAGAAAACAGGTGTTGACAGATGTAAAAATTACCAAACTATCAGTTTAATAAGCCACAGTTGCAAAATACTAACACGAATTCTTTACATATGAATGAAAAAACTGGTAGAAGCCGACCTCAGGGAAGATCAGTTTGGATTCCGTAGAAATGTTGGAACACGTGAGGCAATACTGACCTATGACTTATCTTAGAAAATAGATTAAGGAAAGGTAAACCTACATTTCTAGAATTTGTAGACTTAGAGAAAGCTTTTGACAATGTTTACTGGAATAATCTCTTTCAAATTCTGAAGGTGACAGGTGTAAACTACAGGGAGCGAAAGGCTATTTACAATTTGTGCAGAAGCCAGATGGCAGTTATAAGAGTCTAGGGGCATGAAAGGGAAGCAGTGGTTGGGAAGGGAATGAGACAGGGTTGTAGCCTATCCCCGATGTTATTCAATCTGTATATTGAGCAAGTAGTAAAGGAAACAAAACAAAAAAATTCAGAGTAGGAATTAGAATCCATGGAGAAGAAATAAAAACTTTGAGGTTCACCGATGACATTGTAATTGTGTCAGAGACAGTAAAGGACCTGTAAGAGCAGCTGAATGGAATGGGCAGTGTTTTGAAAGGAGGATATAAGATGAACATCAACAAAAGCAAGACAAGGAAATGGAATGTAGTTGAATTAAGTCACGTGATTTTGCGGGAATTAGATCAGGAAATGAGAAACTTAAAGTAGTAAATGAGTTTTGCTATTTGAGGAGCAAAACAACTGATGATGTTCGAAGTAAAGAGGATATAAAATGTAGACTGTCCATGGCAAGGAAAGCGTTTCTGAAGAAGAGAAATTTGTTAACATCGAGTATAGATTTAAGTGTCAGGAAGTTGTTTCTGAAAGTATTTGTATGGCGTGGACAATAAATAGTTTGAACAAAAAGGGAATAGAAGCTTTTGAAATGTGGTGCTACAGAAGAATGCTGAAGATTAGATGTGTAGATCACATAACTAATGAGGAGGCATTGAATAGAATTAGGGAGAAGAGAAATTTGTGACACACCTTGACTAGAAGAAGGGATCGGTTGGTAGGACATGTTCTGAGGCATCAAGGGATCACCAATTTAGTGTTGGATGGCAGCATGAAGTGTAAAAATCGTAGAGGGAGAGCAAGAGATGAATACACTAAGCAGATTCAGAAGGATGTAGGTTGCCGTAGGTACTGGGAGATGAAGAAGCTTGCACTGGATAGAGTAGCATAAATAGCTGCATCGAACCAATCTCTGGACTGAAGACCTAAACAACAACAACAACAACAGTTCATAATATTCCCCCCACCCCCTCCCCCCAGTGAACCAACAAATTACAAAACTGATTAGAGACCTTGTCGTACACCCTTAAGAGTGAAGTATGTATTTTTTGAAGTAAAAAAAACTTGCACCCAGAGCACACCACATGACATCAACAAAAGACTTTCATGAAGTGTGAGGGCTGTTGGTGGGAGCTTTGAACGCAATAATATTCAACCTAGAGGGAAATTTCAAAAACTGCTTCAAAACTATTGATAGTGTCGAATGTAGTACCTAGTGGCATTAAAAACCAATTTTTCACAGAATGGCGGCACTCTAAAATAAAAATCCAAGTTTTTCAACATAAAGTTGTTATAAAAATGTGCACCAAAAATTGAAATTAAAATGTTACAACAATCCTGTGGACTACACAAGGAAAAAAAAACAACTCACAAGTTAGAAAAATGTGTAATGTATATTTTACAATTTATAGCTTGAGCCATTTGAAAAATGTTGTTTTGAAAAGACAAGTGTTTGAAGTTTCAACTTGTGTTTTTTATTGTGGAAACTGAACAAACCTTTAATAGGCAATACCAGCACCATACATCTGGGCTTTCATTTGCCAGTGTAAAAACTCTCTCATTTTGATGAAATCAAAGCTTTTTTGCACAACTGGGATTACTTTACTACCTGTATAAATACATTTGTTTGTCATTTTCAAGCAGTCAAATATTATTATGGATGGAAGTATTATTTCATCTAAAAAACAGGTGAAATGACAAGTTAAGCAGATGTGAGATGAGCATGAGCTTTCAGACTGTTGACCATAAACAGATCATGTTATGAAGAAAAATCTTGGTGTGAGAATAGTATTTTAGTTGCTAGTAATGTCCTCTGTGATACTATCCAAAACTAACAGGATGTTATTCTGCCTGTAACTAATATACTATTATTTGAATTAAAAATAGTCTTGGTTGCAGCTTATTCTTTTATTAACAACCCGTTTTGCCACTGTGGGACATCTTTAGATTATCTATAGGGATAACAAAATATGCATAAATTAGGATATGGCCTTGCTTGTATGATTCTAAATGTGAGTAAGGAATTGTTGCTTACCTGAAATTTTTCCTTTTACAGTATACTAAAAATAATAAAATGGCTTTATGCTAGACTGAAGCACTCTTCGAACTGGATAGACTTGGCCTTTTCCTTTTTCAACATTTTAAAAGACATAAAATGGCTCTGTGCTAGATTGAAGCATGCATCAAATTGGAAGAACCCGCAGAGATCTAGTCAAAAGCAACTAATGTAATTGTGGGTAGAATGCTAAATAAATATTAACGATGAACGAGAGACCTAAACGCAGTCGTACTGGGGGGCCAGAATAGTACAATGGTAACACCACACTCACTATCAAATGTACACATTTAAAAGTAATACACAGTACTGTCACCATAACTTTACAGCAGGGATGTCATGTGGACCCACAGGGAAGCAATGGGATGAGGCTTGCATACAGTGTCTCCAGAGAAAGTACAAAGATGGCACTCAGAGCAGTTATGTGTCTGTCAGCATATTTAATGCTTACAAAAAAAATCTAGAACTGGTTGGTTCACTATAATGAAATTAAATGGTTACAATTAATCAGAACAGAGTTGTCCGTAAACAAACCTTTAAATTACTCAAGCAGGTAAAATAGTAACATCAGCTGTAACTATACAATATCGTAAGGTAACCATCAAAAGTGGGTGTCATTCCAATAACTGGAGATAAAACAAATTCTTAAAACATCAGGTTCTGACTTGACTTTAAAAGTATAATCTCTAGGAATGAATCACTTGGGAGGAATTAATTTATGTAGAAATTTAAAAAAACTGACGTCACTGAATCTGTTTGCCGATTGTACATCTATGCTTAAGGATTTTTAACTCTTCCAGTAAATCAAGATTTTTGCCTTTCTGAGCATAGTGTAAGATGCAGAGATCATAAAGTGTGGGTGGCTGATGCCCTGCAGTCTTTGAGTGTTCAGAAAATGTAGACTGCTGCTTTACTTGACCTTTTTGGGTTAACAAATGGTTGCTAAATCTCATTCTAAACATTCTTACAGGTTCAAAAATATAGAATTTATGGCAGAAATTGCATTCCAATTTGTAAAGCCCAGAGGATGTGTGTACCAATCTTTAGTAGGCCACCCATTATGCATGTAAGACTTCTGAACTTTATGATGTGATGAAAAAGCTACACTACATCAAGATTTTTGGATAACTTAACTGATTGATATGATAATTTCCCCACAAGCAGTCTTTGTGGTGGTGACAAAAGATTTGATTTTATCAAAATAATCAGCTACCAGTTGCATAAAGGAAATTTAATTTCTTTACCGGTTTCAGGCACTTACATGTCCTTCTTCAGAAGGTTATAACTATCACATTATTTGCGAGTGTCAACAATAAGATGCATGCAGCATATTTCTGTGGTCATATGGTTCATAGTGCCTGTACAAAATTTGTATAAAGACACCAAATAATAAAGTGCGGGCATCATGACAGAACTCGAAATGCAGAACTGGTGCTTTGGGCTTCATTAACTTCAATTTAGGTATAAGGTCAGGACTGATAATATTACTAAACTTCTCAAGGCACTCTTTAATTTATTCTAAACTTCTCAGGGCACACTTTAATTTCTTTGGCATAACCAGCTATAGGATCAACACTTATTCCTTGAATGTTATTTTCATGGAAAAATTTGATAGTTTTTGCAATATAATCCTTCTTATATAAAGCACCAGCTCTATCTGTTCAGAAAAGACTCATAAAGAAAACATTTTCCCATGCCCGATTGTTAATGGTATTGGGAACCATGGGGAATGATGTCTTCAAAATTCTTCCTGAAGCTTTTATTTAATTCCTTTGTATATGAAGAAAATTGTTCACTATCTAATAGGAATGACCTAATTCAGCTCCTTAAGGACAGAATTTTCCCTTCCATTGGTTACATGTTGTTCTTATACCAACATTCCGTTACATGATACTAATGCAATCATCAAGAAGAATCTTCTTATGCATGGTCGTCTCATACTGGTGAGACTACAGAGTTCATATCTTTACTTAGACTTCTTACTTCATATAACTATTTTACTTTTAACAAGCAGAATGTGACAGCTTGGCAATGGGGAACTGTTTGGCCGGCTGTCTTGCAGACATTTTTGTGAATTCCCTGGAACAAAAACACTTTAAGGGGATCTCCCAGTTAAATGATAAAATACTTGTTTATCAGAAGTACGTACATGATGTATTTGTATTATTCGATGGATCTGACATGGATCTTTCCAGGTTAACACCTGAATTTCAATGCTTTACATCCCAACATGTCCTTTATGCATGAAGTTATGTCTTCGTTATTAGGATTGACAGTTCCAGTCTGACAACAAAACTATTCATTTTGATATTTTTAGAAAGCCCACAACCAGTAATGCAATTATCCATGCTCATTATGTCACCCGTATCAGCACAAGCAATTTTTTTTTTAGATCAATGATTGAGTACCTCTGCAACACCCCCCTCAGCTCTGCATCTATAAACAGAGAGCTTTATAGATTGAAGTTTATTGCAGCTACTAATGGTTATAACCTATGGATGATAGAGTATATAAAAGGGAATTATTGGGTAACAAGAACAGTATGCAATCGAGTCTTTTGCCACCACCACAGAGATGTTTGTGGGGATATTATCATATCAATTAGCCACATTATTCAAAAATCTTAACATCTATGTAGCTTTTTCACTGCATAATAAAGCTTAGAACTCTTATGAGCATAATGGGCAGCCTACTAAAGATTGGTACGTGTCTTCTGGGGTTTGGAATGCAATATCTGCCTTAAATTCTATATTGGTGAAACTGTACGAATGTTTAGAAAGAGATTTAGCGACGATTTGTTAACCCAAAAAGGTCAAGTGAAGCAGCACTCAACATTCACTGAACCTCTGAAGACTACAGGGCACCAGTCACCCACACTTGATGACCCCTGCATCTTATATTGTGCTAGGAATGGGAAAAAGCTTGATTTATTGGAAGATTTGGAAATCCTTAAGCATATGTGTACAGTTGAGGAACAATTGCTGAACAATCAGTTCACTAGTAGGAACCAAGGCTATTATGATTCAGTGATATCAGTTTTTAAAAATTTTATGTAAACTTGGTTATGCTCTTCTAGTAGGTTCTATTTTGGTTTTGTTAATTCCCTCCAAGTGATTCATTCCTAGACATTAGTTATTTTTGTCTAAGTCTCGGTGGGTCCACCTGATTCAATTCTGATTTGATGCATGCTTCAATATAGCACAGAGCAGTTTCACTAGTTTTACTATGTTGCAAAAGGAAAATTTTAAGGTCTGTAACAATCCCTTATTCACTTATTCCTTAGAATCCTGCAAGCTATGGCTGTATCCTAATTTTTGCTTATTTTGTTACCCTTAAAGATAATCTGATGATGCCACATGAAGGTGAAACACGTTGTTAAAAAGAGAATATGTTGCAACCAAGTTTTTATTAAAATGTTCTACATATGGTTGGTGTAATAGATGGCCTAATGGACTGGGAGAAATTTTACCTCCATGCAGTGAATCGCAGTTTTAACACATTTTAACATTTACATGACAATTTATAGACTTTCAAAGAAACATTTTAAACCAATAAAAAATTAGGAAAAAAAAAAATTTCTACTCTGGTCCACCCCTCTTAAATTTGTAATATGTTTGTATGGTTCTACAGAAGAAGGGAATGGCATATTTACACCATCATGAGTGACTTTAAACTCATCATAGTTCAGCTAATTTGGATAAAATATTTGTAAATTATATGTATAGAAACCTTCCTCATTAATCAATGTATCTATTAGTGAAAACTATCAAAATCCGTACAGTAGTTTCTGACATTAACCTGAACATACAGACAGAAACGGCAGTGGTGACTTTAATTTGTATATAGATATTAACTTTTTCATTAGCTCTAATTTTTTCTTCCTGTCACTCTTCATTCGGTTGGAATCCTTGTGGATTTGATTTAATTTTTTTTATGTATCAACCTTGTTTTAATTTCTTCCATTTTATCATCCCTCCTTCCATTTAAATCTTCATCTGCATTATTTTGTGCATAATGCAAGAAGAATTCATGTTTTAAATGTTTGTATGACAATTATCATCCAAAAAAATGTGCATCTTGTAACAAAAAATTTACTTTTGACCCTATTGTACAGCCACTAGAAGTAGATTATTTTGACTTCTTGTTTTTTAAATGATAGATTAGCACTTATAGACATTTAAATATTATGATAGTTAAAGAAAAATAATTTAAATCACAAGGACAAGGATTCCGAATGAAAAAAAAAATGACAGGAGAAAAAATGAGTTGACAAAAAAGCTAACACAGTATTTAAAATGACATGACAAAGTGTTATAGATAAAAAAATTACCTTTAAACTACTTAACTGAATAAAAATATTGATCAGTCATTTGATTAATGATTTGAAAACAAAAAAAATTCAAAGCACCTGATAGGATTCCTTTTGTATGTCAGGAATGCATTTTGACCACTGCACTACACTGCCAGTCCATATAATATCTGTAAGCCTATAGACCTCCACGCAAAATTTTTTCATCACTTACTGGCAAATGAGGGCCGATCTGGGTGAATGACCCAGGGTGTGATACCTGGCACCTTAACCTACACTGCTGTACACATGGTTTCAAAAAGTCGATTCCACCTCTGTAGAACTCTTTTCGTTAGCTGAAAACACAAATATGATAGATTACAACATTGGAAAGTGCTGGATGCAATAATACGTAGAATGAAGGAAAGGTCACCAACTTAGCTGACTGATGTGTCACTCATACAAACGCTCAACAGAATGCAGTATTTACACTAACTTTCAAGCTCTTGCTTTTTCTGTAGCAAAAGTCCATACAGCCACCTAACACTCAAATGCTCAAACCACCAGCCACAGTGAGATTGATTGTTTATCAGTAATTGCATTAAGCTGGGTAGATGGAGGTAGGGAGGGGGGTAGGAAAGGATGCACGAGGTAAGGAGAGGTAATGGGATGGTGGAATAGTATGAAACAAGTCTCTTTAGACAGCTGAATCAGTGGCTACACAACAAAATGAAAGAATTTCAGAGGGTAGAGCATGTATGATGTAGAGAGAGAGAGAGAGAGAGAGAGAGAGAGAGAGAGAGAGAGAGGCAATACACAGTCTGGATGGGGAAGTGGGGAAGGAGTCGTGATGACAAGAGAGAAGGCAAAAGCTAAGGTGAGGAAATGGGAAACAGGTTAGCAGAGGTTTAGTCTAGGAGGACTGTGAGAGAGCATGATATGCTGGAGAGATAAGTCACCCCTGCATAGTTCAGAGAAACTAGTGATAGAAGGTAAAATCCAAGTGGATCACATAATGAGAGCTGTTTAAGTCATTAATTTGGTGGTGGCCATTCGAGAAAGTTGTGGACAAGACAAGTAAACAACAGTGACTTGTACAGCATGTGTTACCAGTTTTGATTATGGCAGTGGGCCATGCAAAAACAGAGTGTTGCATAGTGAGCAGCTGAAATATTCATGTTGAGAATTACTAAGAGAGAGAAATGGACTGGCGAAAGGACTCGGGTGGAACACACACAGTTTAAATATAATGAAATGAGTGGCTGATGGTCCAAGGAAGTTCTTTTCAGGATTCCTAGAGATAACAAAAGAGATGAACTAGTGGAAGACTGTTAGATAACAGTGGAAAAGCTGCATGCATATAGCTTCAGACCGAAATGCTTGGAAAAATCGAGGGAAGGCCTTTATCCAGCAAAGGCTGTTAAATGGATGATGTTCTTAGTAAGTGTAGGTTGTCAGTTTGATCCTTTAGTGCCCTCATTGGCAAATACATCAGGAATGTGCACTGTAGCCCTCAGCAATAACTTGCCTGAAGATTTCAGATACAGATTCTGTGTTCATAAATTGTTACAAGCCTATGAGCGACATAGGGGTGAACAGTTGACCATGTGTCCAGCATTGTACTTGTGCTGACCTGCTATATACTGTTGGCACAGTGAGCCCTGTTGCTTTGTTTGTGGTGGTATTTATGTGCAGCTGCTATGGCAAACGTTTAATGTAAACTGATTTGTGTTTTCAAATTATTGCTGTTTTTGTGATTTTAGCCTGATGTAAGGACTATAGTAATTAAATAGTGAGTGGATGAAAAAATGTTCTCACCTTTATTTGTTCTGAAGAAAAGCATTCAGATGTATAATACTTGGCATCAGGAGCAACTGGAGTAGAATGGCCATAAAAACATAATTGCATCTCTAAGCTATTGTCACTTTAGATGTTACTTTGGTGAAAGAAAGGGAGCAGTATAAAATAGGAAAGGTGATGAAATCTGTAGGTACTGCCAGGAAGAAAAAGTTGTCAATTTTGAACCAAAAGAAAGGTGGAATCCAGGAAGGAGTTGAAAGTAACAATGGCCTAGCAGCCAAGATTAAAACTTTGTAATACCATTAAGTAAGAGCAGCTATACTCGCATGACATGGTTAAAATGGGGAAAAAAGTTGAAAGAATTCCAGAAAGATGAAAAGACAGAAATTTCAAGAAACATTCACATCAAAATGATGTTAGTTGTAGTTTGTTAAGAGTTCATTGTTCACTCACGAAAGAATTCTTTACATGTAGGGGAGGGCATTCAGAGATATGGTAAGTGTCAGTATATAAGCCGTTTGTTAAACATGTGCATTGCATATTTGCTGTTTACCTCCTATCAATAACTTTCTGACCTTTGAGAAACTTTTTCTAGCTGACACCCCCACAAGAAGATGGAAGTAAAAAATTTTATCACCTATAACCTGTTCACTGTTCATGCAGTAAAATTGTCCCACCTGGTGTGATGTTTTAATTTGTTTCTTCCTTACTATTACGTACATTCACAACAGATTTTGCAGACAGTACCTACATATAGCACTGAACATTCCTGCAAAATTATTTTACTGTATGACACATGGTTCAGGAGATATGACATCATAAATACTGAGATGGGTGAAAAACTAGATTTTGATGAAAACAGAGTGCAAATTACCCAGAATACTCTTTCAGTGTTTGATAATGAGATCACTAAGCAATTTCCAATAAACTTTAAACACAGTTTCAAACCTTTCCTAATCTATGTGTAATCAGAAGTTTGAATCTGTTTTGTACAAGGAAGTTCGATTCTTTATCAAATTAGGGGTTTGCTGGTATGCTAATAAAGGAGTTGTTTGTTGAGGATGAAGTTTAGTTCGAAAATCATTTTCAAATAAGTAGAAGATCAATTTTGCTTTTCTTTTGAGCCACATTTCTGGCTCTTTAGAGAAGTCTGATACACATAAATGAGATTCTGTGCCACTTCATGTAAAATTATGTGTAACACTGAGATATGTGGCAACTAGAGATACTTTATCATCACTACAGTACATGTATCAGATTCCTAAGAACACTATTTCTAAATTTTTATGTGTAATACTGGATGCTCTCTACAATATGCTGAGGGTACATCAGAAAGTGAAGTTTTTGTCTCAATAGTTCTGCTTTGTTTTTATTTTTGTAGTTACTTGAAGTTCTGCTGTAAATATAACATTTCCTTTACCGGACTGGTACCCAATTTTTCAACCAAACTTAACAATACTGTACAGAACAGTCATTACTCAGCTTATGTTCCTATAAGAACACTGTTGTATTTACATATGTTTTTAATGAGGGTCAAGAGTAGCTTTAAATCCGTACAGGCACAAATAAATTTATATTTTCACTCCACTGTAATATTTATGCTCAATAGCTAAATAAAAATAATCATTAAACTGAAATAAGAAGTACCTTCACAAAACTGACTGTTCTGCAATAATATTAAACTCAGTAATTCCATACTCTTAATGACACTTTTAGAATTCATTTTGTCATGTTAAACAATGCTGTATTACTTTGTTACAAACAAGTGATTATAGGGAAAAGGTGCATGCTGCAAAGAAACTCCTGTCACATGGCTTAACAACATTATGCCGCTTTACAATTTCTTTACCTAGTTAAAGACTAGCACATTGTTTTCCCACAAAACTAACATCTAAGGTATACAAACAAATAACTGAAGACCTGTGCTGTTGAATGAAACAAATCAGAATGAGAGCAGATCAACCTAGTGACTGTTGCTGCAGCTCATAGGTGTTGTTGGAGGAAGCGACTTCAACCCAGTAAGAAAGTGAATAATTGTTTTCGAAATTCAGTTTCCGTCATCCAGAAGTTGCTTGACATGTAAACATGGTGTATGTCAATTCTCATACATGGAACAGAATGAGATAGAATGCCAAACATTCCGCAATACAACTGTTGTGAGTTTAGTGGCCAGTTGTTTATGTGTTGCCTGTTAGTGTTTATCTTGGGATCTTCGGTTAACATTTTTGATGATTTTTCTGATATTTTTGCTAGTACAAGCTGCTGGCATTATCAAAGTTTTGCCCTCAGTTACTGTTAGAAGACTAGAGTGGAGCTTGCAGTCAGAGATTATATGTATGAGGGCTATCCACAAAGTACATTACGTTTTGGAATTAAAAATAAATAAAGTATTGGAAATTTTTTTATTATATACAGATGAAAGCAACACTTAAATACTACTTTTCTACATAGTTGCCATTTAAATTAAGGCATCGTAGCGATGGACGAGCTTGGAAATTCCTTTGTCGTAAAATTCGGCCGCCTGCACCTTCAACCACGTGGTTACCTCTTTTGGGACAGAAAAGGTGTGATTTTTGTGGATTTCCTGGAAAGAGGCACTACAATAAACTCTCAAAGGTATTGCCAAACTCTGCACAACCTCAGAAGAGCAATACAAAACAAGCACAGAGGAAAGTTGGGCTCAAAGATCTTGCTGATTCACGACAATGCCCGGGCCAACACGGCAAATGCCACTCGTGAAGTTCTCGAATCTTTTAAGTGGGAGTTGTTTCCTCATCCGCCGTACAGTCCCGACCTGTCACTGAGTGACTTCCACTTATTCCCAGCAATGAAGAAGTGGTTGGCTATGCAGCGTTTTGATGACGACGCACAGCTTCAAGAAGAGGTAACCACGTGGTTGAAGGCGCAGGCGGCTGAATTTTGCAACGAAGGAATTTCCAAGCTCGTCCATCGCTACAATAAGTGCCTTAATTTAAATGGCAACTATGTAGAAAAGTAGTATTTAAGTGTGGCTTTCATCTGTATATAATTTAAAAAAAATCCAATACTTTATTTATTTTGAATTCCAAAACGTAATGTACTTTGTGGATAGCCCTCGTATATATCTGTCTTGTCCCCCCCCCCCCCCCCCCCCCATGAACCATGGACCACAATGAAGGGGTATATGTTGAGAGGCCAGACAAACATGTGGTTCCTGAAGAGGGGCAGCAGCCTTTTCAGTAGCTGCAGGGGCAACAGTCTGGATGATTGACTGATCTGGCCTTGTAACGCTAACTAAAATGGCCTTGCTGTGCTGGTACTGAGAACGACTGAAAGCAAGGTAAAACTACAGCTGTAATTTTTCCCGAGGGCATGCAGCTTTACTGTATGGTTAAATGATGATGGCGTCCTCATGGGTAAAATATTCCGGAGGTAAAATAGTCCCCCATTTGGATGTCCGGGCAGGGACTACTCAGGAGGACATTGTTATCAGGAGAAAGAAAAATGGCGTTCGAAGTATCGGAGCAAGGCATGTCAGATTCCTTAATCGGGCAGGTAGGTTAGAAAATTTAAAAGGGGAATGGATAAGTTAAAGTTAGATACAGTGGGAATTAGTGAAGTTCGGTGGCAGGAGGAACAAGACTTCTGGTCAGGTGAATACAGGGTTATAAATACAAAATCAAATAGGCGTAATGCAGGAGTAGGTTTAATAATGAATAGGAAAATAGGAATTCAGGTAAGCTACTACAAACAGCATAGTGAACACACTATTGTGGCCAAGACAGATACGAAGCTCACGCCTACCACAGTACTGTAAGTTTATATGCCAACTAGCTCTGCAGATGACGAAGAGATTGATGAAATGCATGATGAGATAAAAGAAATTATCCAGATAGTGAAGGGAGACGAAAATTTAATGGTCTTGGGTGACTGGAACTCGATAGTAGGAAAAGGAAGAGAAGGAAACGTAGTAGGTGAATATGGAATGGGAATAAGGAATGAAAGAGGAAGCCACCTGGTAGAATTTTGCACAGAGCAGAACTTAATCATAGCTAACACTTGGTTCAAGAATCATAAAAGAAGGTTGTAGACATGGAAGAGCCCTGGAGATACTCGAAGGTTTCAGATAGGTTATATATTAGGAACGAGGTTTTAAATTGTAAGACATTTCCAGGGGCAGATGTGGACTCTGACCACAATCTATTGATTATGAACTGTAGATTAAAACTGAAGAAACTGCAAAAATGTGGGAATTTAAGGATAAACTGAAAGAACCAGATGTTATAGAGAGCTCCAGGGAGAGCATTAGGGAACGATTGGCAAGAATGGGGAAAGAAATACAGCAGAAGAAGACTGGGTAGCTTTGACAGATGAAATAGTAAAGGTAGCAGAGGATCAAGTAAGTAAACAGACAAGGGCTTATAGAAATCCTTGAGTAACAGAAGAGATATTGAATTTAATTGATGGAAGGACAAAGTACAAAAATGCAGTAAATGAAGCAGGCAAAAAGGAATACAAGCATCTCAAAAAATTAGATCAACAGGAAATGCTAAATGGATAACCAGGGATGGCTAGAGGACAAATATAAGGATGTAGAGCCATATCTCACTAGGGGAAAGGTAGACAGTGCCTACAGGAAAGTTAAAGAGACCTTTGGAGAAAAGAGAACCCCTTGCATGAATATCAAGAGCTCAGATGGAAACCCAGTTCTAAGCAAAGAAGGGGAAGCAGGAAGGTGGAAGGAGTCTATAGAAGGTCTATATAAGGGCAATGTTCTTGAGGACAATATTATAGAAATGGAAGAGAATGTAGATGAAGATGAAATGGGAGATATGATATTGCGTGAAGAGTTTGACACAGCACTGAAAGGCCTAAGTCGAAAGAAGGCCCCGGGAGTAGACAACATTCCATTAGAACTACTGATAGCCTTGGGAGAGCCAGCCCTTACAAAACTCTACCATCTGGTGAGCAAGATGTATGAGACAGGCGAAATACCCTCAGACTTCAAGAAGAATATAATAATTCTAATCCCAAGAAAGCAGGTGTTGACAGATGTAAAAATTACTGAACTATCAGTTTAATAAGCCACAGCTGCAAAATACTAACAAGAATTCTTTACAGATGAATGGAAAAACTGTCGAAGCCAACCTCGGGGAAGATCAGTTTGGATTCTGTAGAAATGTTGGAACACATGAGGCAATACTGACCTATGACTTATCTTAGAAAATAGATTAAGGAAAGGTAAACCTACATTTCTAGCATTTGTAGACTTAGAGAAAGCTTTTGACAATGTTGACTGGAATACTCTCTTTCAAATTCTGAAGGTGGCAGGGGTAAAATACAGGGAGCGAAAGGCTATTTACAATTTGTACAAAAACCAGATGGCAGTTATAAGGGCCGAGGTGAAAGTGAAGCAGTGGTTGGGAAGGGAGTGAGACAGGGTTGTAGCCTATCCCCGATGTTATTCAATCTGTATATCGAGCAAGCAGTAAAGGAAACAAATTTGGAGTAGCAATTAAAATCGATGGAGAAGAAATAAAAACTTTGAGGTTTGCCGATGAGATTGTAATTCTGTCAGGTGGCATTCTCTAGCGGTTTCAACAATATTTTTAATTTAGACAGTAGAAACTGTAGGTGGAATCATCTTTACAAAGACTGCTCATGGTGTGTTTTATATGAAGTCCAGTGTTTACAGAAAACTCTATTCTGGTTCTACTTGTAAACAACACATAATTTAAGTGGTACTTTTGTGTATTTTCATCTCTCTCTCTCTTCTCTTCTCTTCTTGTTGGCTTTTCTTCCCGCTTCCTCTTGGCTTCTACTTTAGTACCAATATTTCCTTATTTTCTTGAGGGACATGTGATTATACTTGTATAGCTGCAATGTATTTTGAATTTACTGTAACATCATGCAACATGTTGCAAAGGACACAAAATCATGTAGTAGAGGTCTAATTTTTTCTAGTAATTCATTTTTTATTAAGCTTGTACAGTTGTCTTACAGAATATCAAGAAATTAACATGCACTTATGCAATGGTGTCTGACTTCATTTAAGTGTGGACTCCAACAAATCTTGATACACAAAGCTTTCATCTTGACAGGTGGAGCTCAGGTGGTAGCAAAGACTTACCTGATAAAGTGATTTGCCAACCAATCACAAACAAATCCAAAAGCAAACAACTGAAATGCTGCCATGAATCATGTAACTAAACAGATTCATTTATGTCACAGCCTGGGGAGGTGTAATATCACAGTGACCAATCAATAGAACAACCTTAAGTCACTGTGATGTGACATTCAGATCAAGTTACGATATTTAGTTTTCTGAACAAAGTATTATGTGTGGGTACATCAATCATAATTTGCACATCATGTAACTGCAATTATTGTCAAATATTTTTCTCTTTAACAATGTTCTGGTACGTACTTATGAGCAAATTTTGTTAACATGATCTTCTCATATCAAGTGTCAATCAAACACAACCATCCAGAATTTTAAATTGTCTTCCTCATTTGGAGTAGAAGCTCAAACCTTAAGCCAAATCCTTTTTTGTCTTCCAAATTTTATTTCCGTTGAGCAACGTTTATCCAGTCTCGTTAGCCATTCAAAATAAATCAGTTTTATAGGAGGTTAAACTTTTTCAACTTCCGATCGGTCGCAAAATGGGAACAACAGTGAAAAAAACAATGTTTTACTTGCAATATTTAGCTACACTTTCCAGCTACTTCTCTACATAGTCGCCCCTCCTATTTAGAAATGTGACGTAGTGTTGTATCAACTTTCTACATCTATATCTACGTCAATACTGAGCAAGCCACTTGACGATGTAGGCAGAGGCTGCTTCTCGCACCACTAACCGATATACCCATCCCCGTTTCACTCAGGAATGGCGCTTGGGAAGAACGATTGTCGACAAGCCTCTGTATTGGCTCTAATTTCTAGAACTTTCTCGTCTTGGTCATTTCACGAAATGTACGTGGGAGGAAGTAATACGTTGTCCGAATCTTCCCAGAAAGTACTCTCTCGAAATTTCAATAGCAAACCTCTCCATGACGCACAATGCGCCTCTTGTAGGTCTTCTACAGGAGTTTGTTGAGTATATGTGAAACGCTCTCGCGGCGACTGAACCACCCTGTGCCGAAACGTGCCGCTCTTCGTTAGATTTTCTTTATTTCTTCAATCAGTCCTTTCTAGTGAGGGTCCCAGATTGATGAACAATGGATGAGTTGCATTTCCTTAAGATTCTTCCTACGAACCTCAGCATGGAATCTGCTGTTCCTACTACCTGTTTTAAGTAGTCATTCCACTTAAGGTCGCTCTGGATAGTTACTCCTAGACATTGTACGTTACTGTTTCGAGTAATTTGTCATCGACAGTGTAGATTTACAGCAGTGGGTTTCTTTTCCTATTATGCGCAATGCGTTAAATTTATTTACGTTCAGGGTCAACTGCCAGAGCCTGCACCATTCATCAATATTCTGTAGGTCACTCTGCAAATCGACTGTGTTTTCTGGCGTTGCTACTTTGTTATGGACAACCACACAATCTGAAACAGTCTTAAAGAGCTTGCAACACTTTGTATTAGATCATTTATATACAATGTAAACATTAATAATTGAGTCTGTGATGAATCTTTCTTTGCTTACGCAGCTGCTTCCTAGCACTGCTATTAAATCACAGTGAGTTCTTCCCACCACTTAAGAGCTTTCCTGGAAAATGCTTGTTTAAGGCGTGTTAAACAATCCTTTTGAATTTTTCCATTGTGCTTCACATCTTCGTCCTCAACACTGAGTATTTAATGTTGACTACTGAAATACTCTGCAATTTGAATCCTATTACTCTTGTTAAGCAAAAATACCTTCCTCTATTTCTTAATATTCCTTGTGAAGACTGTGGCCATAATTGCTATCACAGCCTCATGATCACAGGTATCTTCCCCTACGTTAAGTGACTCGATAAGTTCAGATCTGTTTGTTGGTAGGAGGTCTAACAGGTCTAGAACTGCTTGTTTAGCTATCGGCTCAACGTAGTTTTCTGACAAGACATTCAGAATAATGTCACACGAATCCCTGTCTCTAGCTCCAATGTTCATAGCTCTCGCAGCTCATGCCTGGCAAGGTTATGGTACCTCCTATTACAACAGCATGATCAGGAAAATTATTAGCGACATTCTGCAAGTTCTTTCTGAAGCGCTGTATCACTAAAGCTCCTGAACTTTCTAATACCTTCGTGATAGGAGCCAGTCGCCAGTGCTTTCCGCCAAGTCTCTACACTGATCTGCAGCTCATTGTCTGTGCCAAAACCCTATCCTCATAGCCCGCTGTTCATAAAGAAATGAAATCAGAGGGAACCAAGTCCGGTCTATATGGTGGGTGATCAGAGGCTACTCATTAAAACGCTGCAGGAGCGTCATTGCTGCAGCTGCAATGTGCGGCCGAGCACTGTCATGAAGAAGGACGTAGCTGTCATGCGTTGCAGTTACGTTATGTGGGCTTTATGAAATCAGGCGGAATTCCTCAGTATGAAGACATCGAAAGACAGCACACGCATCACACTTGGTAGGTGACTCTATTGTATTAGGCATCTTTACACGCTCACTGTGCTCTCGGAACAGAAAAGTGCAAATGAGGCGACCAACAGTTATACTAGAGAAACTGTGCAACACATCTGCCCAAAGCTAATCGGATTTTATGTATGATTTTTAGTTTTGTGACCGATCTGACTCTGAAAAAAAAAACCGGCCTCGTAAACTACCTTAGTCAAAGTATGTGATATCATCTGTACATCTTATTACACTGGTGTCTATTTATATGTGCTAGCTTAGCGCACACTGCTTCACTCATGTAGATTGTATGGCCTGCACAGATTTTTTTTGTTTTCCCTTAATCGAATTTTTATGTTGTTTTCAAATTGCAAAATCTTCTACACTTTTCATGCAAAATAAAGCCATAGAAGCATGGTCTTTTTCGAACGAATGTACTTCCGACTAAAAAGCGATTCTGATACCTGAAGTCCAAGGTTTTTGTTAATATGGCTTTTGTGTTATTGTGGTGGTTTTTCCACAGAATCTTCAACCACCACCACCACCACCACCCTAACAAATATTTATTTATATCTAACCGAGAAGTAAAATACCAACTTTCATAGTTTTGCCTCTAAAATTTCATTTGACGAAAAATTTTCTTAAAAAAATTTTTAATTTCTGACCGAGAAACCAAGTACGAATTTTTGTAGTTCTAGCTTCAAAATTGCCTTAAGTACGACATATTTTCAAAAAGACTTTCGTCTCCTATTTCACCCTCCTAGGAATGTAATTTCGAACATTCCCTTCTTAAACGATACCTACAATAGAAATACACACTCTCTCCAAATTTCAAGTTTCTCTTTGTAGCAATTTGCCCCCCCCCCCTTTCCCAAAATTCCTTAGGGATAGAATTTCTGTAAACAGTGGAACATAGCTTTAAAAATATTTTCACTGTGAAAGACTTTTATAAAGCACTTCACCCTATTACGGGTTGAGTGTCCAAAAACAGTGAAATGTGTATTTTTTTAATTTCTAACAGAGAAGCGAAATACAGATTTTGATAGATTTATCTTTAAAAATACCTGTATAGTGAAATATCTCCATAAAAACTTTCATCACCTATTTCATGCCCATAAGGCGTCAATTTACATAAACGGTGAAACATATTTTTTATTTCTAACGAAGAAGCTAAATTAAGATTTACAAAGATCTAGCTTTCAAAATGTTTCATAGTGAAATATTTCATAAAACACCCCCTTAAGGGTTGGATTTCCAAAAACAATGAAACATGTATTTTTTTTCTAACTGAGAAGACAAATACCAATTTTCATAGATATAACTTTAAAAATACGTTAGTAATTCTTTAACAGTGATTTATTTTCAGAAAAACTTTCACCCGATATTTTACTTCCATAAAGGTTAAATTCCAAAAACTGTTGAAACACATTTTTATTTATGTCTGACTGAGAAACCATATACCGATTTTCGTAAGTGTAGCTTCAAAATTGCCTTGATAATAGCATAATAACCCATTGCACCCCTTGGGGCGGAATTTGGAAAAATTCCTTCGTAGACGACACCTACAGAATAAGATCAACACCCTCTGCAAATAGCAAGTTTCTGTCGTTAGTGGCTTGGTCTGGCGATGATGAGTCGGTGAGTGAGTGTGTCGGTAAGTCGGGACATTGCCTTATGTATAGAGTATTGTTGTAGGCATGTGTTTATTTGGGACCTCACAATTTCAGAATTATTAATAGAGCCAGCAATTAAGTTTGCGTAAAAGCTATTGTATGATATGTTTGCCTGTTCTTTTCTTATGATAATAATGCCACTTTCTAGCCACCACTGCTTTCCTGGTATGAGAAGTCAATTATTGAATATTTTGATTATTTACAGGATCATGAATTTCATTACTGACAACTGATGCAAAGCTTTTATTAGTCTGCATTTTTCCATGAAATTCAATTAGGATATGTGATCGTTATGGATACTTAATAAGTGTACAAAATTTATGCAACCGCCATGCTGCCAGATATGATTTTTTTTTATATTTGTTACACTTGTAAGCAATTAGGGATCTTCCATTGACAGTTACAAAATAGATCATACAAAACTTGGTACAAAAGGTGCAACGACAAGAAACAAACAAACATTTGTCCATAAGGTACGATATGAGGTAACAGTAATTAAGTAAAACTGCTAAATACAAAGGAACATTGACTATACGTTTTGTCACAAGAAAACTATGATTTCCTTTAGGAAATTAATTACTTTTCTCTTATAATCAAATACCTTAGCGTCTGCTCATGAAGTAATCTTTTCTTGTTTTGGGTTTAGCTACGTGTCTCTTCTTACACGCGCATGGCAGTGTTATCTGAACAATTGCGACGACATTCGCTATTGATTCATAATGTAGTAAAAGACTCAACTTTTAATAACCATCCTATCTACAAACAACTCATTCACGAAGTATCACACTATAGATGGACCTTTTCCGACTGTGACTATGTGAGTGCAAAATTCCAGTAGACAGTCTCAGAGACAAAGTCGTTATGACTCTTGCCCACATTCAATACAGGCTAGACCGTGGACCTCAGTAAATGATGTTTTGCAGCACAAGTTTTGTTTTGCATAGTTTGTCATGTCCGTTAAACCAACTTTTTTATCAGCTAATTTGAAGAAAAAGGCGATCTTTGTATGTTAAACAATGATGCACAAAACAGAATGAGTTTTGTCCAAGAAGAGTTTGAGTAATCGTATAAATTTTTATTTTATTGCTTCTTAAACCGGAAACAAAAGAGAATATACCTTCTCCACTGGAACACCACTAGCTATGGAAGTAGCAGCTGTTAAGGCAATGGACAAGTATTTGGGGAAACGGATTGGTAACAGAAAAACTGAGACTCGAGTATATTGTGATTCTCCAGATATTACGGAGGGGCGAAGTCCTGAACAAAAGTGCTATACAGTGATCAGGTGTGCCTGGTATTTATATCTTGCTAAATCAGCAACAGCTTCGATGACGAGCCCATGTCAGACACATGGAGCTGTTCATAGGAAGGCCTGGCCATTTGCAAGATTTCATATTCGCAACAAAATCATTTTCAAGAGAGGCCTGAAGCAAACTGATATAATCTGTAACAAGTGAACTTATTGTCAACAGAGGTCCCTGTCAGCTGCTGGTGTAAATTGGAGCCCAACATGACCATGAATTCGCTGCAAAGTGTTTGGGTATTTTCAAATGTTCTCTGTCTGAAGTATTCAAGGGACTATCACTGTACAGTGAGAGTCATTCAGTCAGTACTGGAAATCTATAAACTGGGTCACTCTCCTACACCATCATCATCCAGTGACAGTGGATATCTATTATGTACTGTTATTACAACTACTTCAGAACACTAACGGCAACTGCTTAAGTTCTGTAAGTAGATTAATAGAGCCTACTGCCACTGTTCGGCGGACAGAAAAGATGCATCGAAGTGCCCTGTATTTGGTCATAAGCAGCGACAGGAAAATTCCGAGAAAACGATAACGCAAAAAATAACGCGAAATCAGTGGTTTTTGGCTACACAATTCGAAATTGTCGACTTATAGAGACATCGTGAAATTTATAATTTTGCCACATAGAAATGTTATAAATCTGAGAGCGGCAGTTTCCTAATATTCGAAGTGATAGTTATTGATTGTTAAAACTGCTGAATTCCGTTTACACTATTAAACTGAGAGTCCATTTGCCGCATAACGATCTCTGATGTGACGACGAAATTATCACCGAAATTAGTAAAAATAACATGAAATTTAGCAGAAAAACAAAATTTGGTAAAAACAATGTCATATCTGAAACCACCGAATTTGGTGAAACAAACATAAAAAAAAGGGAATTTAGCAAAATAAACAAAATTTGGTGAAAATATAATTCCGGATTTGGCAAGAATATGACACCGAAATTGGCAAAAAAGTAACGTGAAGTTTTGCAGAAAAGTAACAAAGAATTTGGCACAAAAAAACTCCGAAATTGGCATAAAAGTAACATCGAATTTGACATAAAAATTAATCCGAAATTAGCAAAAAATGAAAAGAGTTTCGCTAAAAACGTCGAATGTGGCAGAAAAGAACACAGAATTTGGTAAAAAGGATAATAAAAATCGCCAAATTTGGCAAAAAATAACACCGAATTTGGCAAGAAATAACACTGGATTTGACCAAAAAATAGCACACAATGTGGCCTAAAAATAGCTCCGTATTCGGCAATATAAACAACACCGAATTTGGCAAAAATATAACCCCGAATTTAGCAAGAATAGCACCGAATTCGGCCAAAAAATAGCACCGAATTTGGCCAAAAATCTAATTTGCAAAATAAACAACTAAACTAGCAAAATAAACAAAACCAAATTTGGCAAAAATATAACAGCGAATTTAGTAAGAAATAACACCGAATTTGGCCAAAGCATTGCACCGAATGTGGACAAAAATAACTACGAATTTGGCGAAAAAACAACAAATTTAGCAAAATATAGAAAACAGAATTTGGCAAAAATACGACACCTAATATGTCTTAAATGTTACACAGAATTTTGAAAAAAAGCAACATCTAATTTCGCAAAAACGTAGCAACGAATTTGGCACAAAGTAACATCGAATTTGGCATAGAAGTAACATCGAACTTGGCAAAAGATAGCACCGAGTTTGGCTAAAATAATATCAAATTAGACAAAAAGTATAACTGAATGTGACAAAAATGACGCTGAATTTTGCCACAAAATAAAACTATTTTTTCTTATCTCTAGTCACAAGAGATTGTGGCTTACTTGTATCAACATTTTAATAACAACATGGAAGTTTGTTGGCATGGCAACTTACAGAATGACAACGATTGTCAGCAAATAAAAGCAATGCCGAAGGCAGCCCTCAATCTCTTCAGCTATAATTAAGTCGGTCTAAGTTGATTTCTGACAGTTGCAATGAGCTGGGCGCGGAGCTTCGCGCGCCTATCTCAACCGACAACGTAACGCGATTTTGTAAACATCTCTATAGCAACGACTCAGCGTCGCCAAAGCCGTATAGATGACTATTGTTTTCGCTTACAGCCGTTGGCTACAGAGCCGCGAGCTGTCAGGGACCTTCTTATGCCCTCTTGCCTGCAGTCACTGTATTGGCAATGCAAGAAGCGATTCATCGGGTTGCTGCTCTCGCGTTGTTGCCATTAGGCTTGCTTCCAAGTCGACAGTTAGTTTCTGGAATTTATCGTCCAACGATTCAAGCCGCTTCAATATTTCAGCAAGGATACGCTGCTTATCACTGGGCTCTGCAGACGACGCTGTTCGGTTTTTCACGATGTTTATCGCATTCTGCACAATGCGTGGCTTAAGTTTATGAGACAAGTCATGAGTTCCTGAAACGCGGATCCCTCCTACCCTGTTCGGCCATACTTCTATGTAGGCATCATTTGCAGGCACTCTGTGAAAAACCCAAAGCGTTTCAAGATGTTCAGCAAGTCTACTATAGCCCCAGTGTTTAAGGAGACCGTGCGCGTTCATGGCCATCCCTTCTGTCTCCCACAAAAATTTCACTTGAATGACTAGTTTCAAAGTGTCTGCCATACTTCTTATTCGTTGCTCATCCGATATGGCGAGTGCGGTGAGTAAATTTAGTAGCACCACAGGCAGTAAGAACAGAAAGAGAAGGAACACTATAGCGCCTGTCCAAAAATTCGATCTAAAGGGCAAATCACCAGCATCGTATTCGCCGGTCATCATAATGACCGTTTTGAATAACGCTCTCGTTGGGCTTTCAAAGAAGTTGTTTTCGGCACACTCGCTCGAGTTTTTGTGAGCCGGTTGGTTGACTACACGTTCCGAAATATTTTCTGGAAACTGGATTGAGGAATTCCTATTCGAAATGGGGACGTGAGAAAAGATAATGTAAAAGCTAAAGGCGAATGCGAAGAGTACGAAGATGTACGATCCGAGAAGGCGTAAATAATTTGCGGAGACCGTTTTGAACATTTCAAAATTCTTGGAAAACAAATGGTGGCGACCTGTTAGCACGAAGAGGTGTAACCAGGAAGAGAGAACGGAGCCGGTGAGCGCAGCATCGGACCACGAGCCAAGTGAGCCAAATAGAACGAGTCCTGTGAAAATAATGACCAGAAAGGCAACAGCGTTCTCTAGGTTCTTGTAGCACGGCAGTGGGCTGAGAAGATATTGGAGCAGTACTCTGACTGACATAATTACTGCCAATATAATTACAACCACACGCAGAGAAAATTCGGTTACGGTTTCATCGTCACTGTCTCTGTTACTGATATGTACACCAATGAAGGTGTTGATCAAGATGGCAAATATCATAGAGAGGAAGAGATTAAGATGCAGAAGCCACCTTGCACGATCATATTTCAGTTTCAAAAAGCTTGAAATAACAGGATGGTGCAGTAATCTTGTATGCTGTTTCGAATTGATCAGACAGTTTAGGAAGTACATTTCTGAATATTCGGATTGTAGACCTGGTGCCGTTTGCACGCCACGTCGTGCTTTGCCAATTTTACAGGGCCTTCGAAATATCGAACTGAGGTTTGCGGTAGGGGGAGAACACTGCCTGTGACGTACCAAAAGGCGGTAATTGAAAACTACAACGTAATTCCTGTGAGAAGGTAAGCGATTTCCTTTAGTGTAGAGATTTTTATCCAGTATAGCTTCTAGCTGCTCTGCTGAAAACGGATACTTTCCCGTTTTGTTTCTCGCGCATACATCGGCACCGTGCCTCAACAGGATCAGAACGATTTCCAGATCTCCATTCTCGGCAGCAAAATGAAGTGCAGTGTTGTTCTTAGAATCGAATGCATTGACATTGCTGCTTCCTATGCCGTCTGCCTCTAATAAAAGTCGGACCATCTTACAATCATTTTGTACGCAGGCAAGCATAAGTGGCGTTCTTCCGTTTGCGTCGTAACTCATACTGAGATTAACTTTTTTCAGCAGTGCTTCGGTAACTTCGTAAAGTCCTTTCTCTGCCGCATACTGCAGTAATGTGTATCCGCAATAGTCTGTACAAGCGAGGTGCCAAGCGTTATTCTGCTCCAGCTCGTCGATCAGTTCTGAAAATTTATTGTTAATGATCATCTCGAAGAGGTTACGCACGTCGTCAGAGTAGTGCGTCTGTCGCCACTCGGGACGTGCACTGTTGGCGTGTTTCTGTATGAGGTTTTCGGCTGCTGCGCACCCAGAGACGTCTACGGCTGTTTCGCCCTGTGAGTTGTGCAGCCACGGGGCGACATCTTTGGCGGCCAGAAGTATTCGCAGGCAGTCCAACTTGTCTCCCGACGTAGCGCATCGAGCTGCCAAGTGCAGTGCGGTGTTTCCGTCTCGATCTCTCATGTTTATTAACGTCTTTTCTTCTGTCCTAGATTTAAACTTACCCGCTCTTTTCCCCACCGGAAAGCTCTGCGGAGGGTGGGAGAGCAGAAGCTCTGCTATCGCAGAGTTGCCTGTTGCAGCAACCACGTGGAGCGCCGTCCTGCAAAAATGGACACAGAAGAGTCAGACGTCTGAAGAATACAAAGTGGCAGGTACATCGTCTTCACATAGACTGACGACAAAAAGTAGCAAGACCAAGAAGGAGCTGTGCGACATAAATGAAAGTTGGTAGTCGTGTTTCAAAGTATGAAAGATGATGTCTCTTAAAATTCTGCGCCACTCTCATAAGAGTCACGCTAGTAGTGCGACTGTGAGAATTCAAATCAGGTTTGATTTAAATACACGCTGTATCGGCCGTGAACGTTAGTTACCTCTGAGACTGCACGTGGTGAGTTGATGTTAATCAATAATGCCTTTAAGGCGACAAGAACGCCATTATAAAAACCTCACTGAGTTTGAATGAGGTAGTGTAACAGGGCTATGAGCCGGCCATAGTGGCCGAGCGGTTCTAGGCGCTACAGTCTGGAACCGCGCGACCGCTACGGTCGCAGGTTCGAATCCTGCCTCGGGCATGGATGTGTGTGATGTCCTTAGGTTAGTTAGGTTTAAGTAGTTCTAAGTTCTAGGGGACTGATGACCTCAGAAGTTAAGTCCCATAGTGCTCAGAGCCATTTTTTGAACAGGGCTATGAGAAGCTGGATGTTCCTTCTGTGATATTTCAGAAAGACTTGGCAGGAATATAGTCACTGTACGCGGTTGCTGGCAGTGGTGCCCAGGAGAACGTATGGCCGCAAAAAGACCGGGCTTTGGACAGCCACGTGACACTACCGTGAGGGAAGACCATCGTATGGGTCTGGCGCTTCACACTGCAACTGCTGCAGCGATATCAGCGGCAGTTGGCACCACAGTGACACAATGAACTATTACAAATCGGTTCATTCAAGGACAGCTTCGAACTAGACGCCCTGTGCATACCACTAACCCGAAACACCATTTGTTTTGTCAGTGGTGTCAGGTGAGAGCTCACTGGAAGGTGGGGTGGAGGTCTGTTTCGTTTTCTGATGAAAGCTGGTTCTGCTTCGGTGCCATTGATGTCGGTTAGAAGGAGGCCAGTTGAGAACCTGCACCCAACCTGTCTGCTGCTAGACAAACTGGACCTAGACCTGGGATTATGGTCTGGGGTGCGTTTTCGAATAACAGCTGGAGCACACGCATGGTTATCCCATACACCCTGATTTCAAATTTGTCCATCAGTCAGGTGATTCGACCTCTTGTGCTGCCATTCATGCATAGCGCTGCAAGAGTGTTTTCCAACAGGATAACGCTTGCCCTCATACCGCTGTTGTATCCCAACGTGCGATTCACAGTGTCCACATTTTGTCTTGGTCTCCTTGATCACCAGATCTGTGTCCAACGGAGCACACATGAGACGTCGTTGGACGGCAACTCCAGCATCATCCACGAGCAGTATTAACCGTCCCTGTCTTGATCAACCATGTGCAACAGGCTTGGAACTCCATCCTGTAAACTGACATCCAGCACCTGTGCAATACAAGCACGCTCTTTTACCTGCTTCCATTCAACATTCTGGCGGTTACACCGGTTATTAATGTACCAGCGATTCATATTTGCAATAGGTTATCTCGCGCTTAATTAACCCTTGATCTTGCAATGTTAACCACTTAAATATGTTGCCTAGACGGATGTATTCCCAAAATTTCATTACTCTATGCTATTTTTCCTAACATTTTGAGAACCAATGTTTTCCACTTGGAACCACATTTAGATACATGATGAATCACTTAAAACTTGCACCGCAGGTATTGTGCAAATGGTAAGTGTTGTTGAGGTGCTGTTTTTACAGAATGGTGTGTTAGTCAAGGGCTTTTATTGCTAGCCAGTAGAGAGATTCTCATAATTCTTGGAAAGTTTACTTTTTGTGTAAACATACATTTCTTAAATGGAACAATGCCTATTGACATTAACAAACTAAAAGTAGGTTCAATTATGATGTCAGTGATGTCTGTCGCAGGATTCTAGTGCGAGTCGTTTACGAGATAAAGTATTTTGAAAAGTTCCCAAACCGACACTTGTACAATACTTGTGGTACCACACACCAAAGAACAACAGAAGTGCATACACTAGTTATGTGGATTCCGACCAGTAACGAGACAACTGAACATCACAGGTTGTGTTCAAAATGATCAAAGGCAGCTGTAATACACGCTTGCAGCCTGGTATGGAAGGACTGCCGTACACGTACTACCATTTCAGTGGACATGCCCGAGCACGCTGCAGTAATATGTCGTTGCATATCATCGGGTGTTGTTGCTATGTCCTTGTAGGCATCGCCTTTCAGCTTTCCCCACAGAAAAAAGTCTGCCAAGGTCAAGTCCAGGGAATGGGCCGACCAGAATATAGGTCCACTGCGTCCAACCTAAAGATTTGGGGACAATTCAATTCCTGAAGACATGCTGTAATACTTTGGGCACTATGAGCTGGAGAGCCATCATGTTGGTACCCGAGGTTCCTGATAATCTGCAGAGGAACGTCTTCTAGCGTCCGTGGATGATGGTCTATTAGGAGGCTGCGATACTTGTGCACATTTAGTGTTCTATCAAAAAGGGGCCTATGAGCTGACGGTTCACTATCCAACACTACACGGTCACACTCCATGGACGCTGACGTTCCACGTGACGAGGCCATTGGGGATTGTCATCAGACCAATAGTGTATGTTTCGCCAGTTTACCTGGCTATGATTGGTAAATGTGGCTTCATCAAACAAATGATTCAAATGGCTCTAAGCACTAAGGGACTTAACATCTGAGGTCATCAGTCCCCTAGATTTAGAACTACTTAAACCTAACTAACCTAAGGACATCACACACATCCATGCCCGAGGCAGGATTCGAACTTGCCACCGTAGCAGCAGCGCTGTTCCGGACTGAAGCACCTACAACTGCTCGGCCACAGCGGCCGGCTTGTGGCTTCATCACTAAACAAGATACATGATACATCTGGCATATCCTGTCTTAATGCCCACGTACGGAAGTTAACACGATTCTCCTAATCGTTTCCACGCAGCTCTTGATGGAGAGAGATGTAATAGGGACGGAGCCTGTGTTGATGCGCAGGACACATGCCTGACTCATGCCGCTCCCTCATGTGGTTGCGCGGGTGCTAACGTGCGCATCAACTGCAACAGCAGCAAAAACACCAATGTCCGCTCTCCTGCCGTCATTTGTTTCCTTCTGTTACGTTGTCTAGATGTTAAACTGTCACTTTTACGTAACAGGTTGAAGAGGTTGATAAATAATTGCTGGGATGGTTGACGTCTTTTGGGGTATCTTGCCGCATACACCGTGCAAGAAGGAACTGCATTCTTCCTACTCTCTGCATACACCGTGAGCACGTCTGCTTTTTCTGCATTGGTAAATCCCATCATCCGCTCACGACCTACTGCTGGACTGCCGCACAATAACTGATTAGCAAGTCACGATGCCCTCAAGAAACACTGACGCACACCGTAAGCAAACATGACAATATCATACCTAGCAACTACGCAGGTTGAATGACACAAACAAGTGTCCGTGTTGAGAGTTTTCAAAATATGATATCCCGTACATGAATCTCACTAGAATTCTGGAACAAACATCATTGCCATTCTAATATACCCTATTTTTAATTTGTTAATGTGAATAGGTACTGTTCCATCTAAAAAAGTGGATGTTTCCAAAAAAAATATGCTTTCTAAGTATTATTACAGCACAGTAGGTGCCCCTGTCTTCCAATCCATTCTGTGAAAAACGCATATGAATAGCACTTTCCATTTCCGCAATTTTTGCGGTACACGTTTTAGGTGCCTTTCGCATGAAACCACCGATGCTATTGCAAGACAAAGACATCAAGTGGTATAATAAGGTGCATCTAGAATGTAGTGGATTGTAGCTGTCACAGCGTTCAAATAAACAGTCGTCATGGAGACTGTGCTATACATAATTGTAGGAGTTGTGAAATGTGTTTTTTTTCCATAGTGATCATACTGATGACGTAACTGACGCCGGCCGCGGTGGCCATGCGGTTCTAGGCACTCAGTCCGGAACCGCGCGACTGCTACGGTCGCAGGTTCGAATCCTGCCTCGGGTATGGATGTCCTTAGGTTAGTTAGGTTTAAGTAGTTCTAAGTTCTAGGGGACTGATGACCACAGATGTTAAGTCCCATAGCGCTCAGAACCATTTGAACCATTTTTGAACGTAACTGACAATGAAAGTTAGTAAATCTAAAGTTATTGTAACGTAAATTTGAGTTTGTACCACAGCTATTATGACTGTTTCGAAATGAAAGCACTGGAGCAGTTTGTGCTTTTGATACAAGTTTTTTAAATTTTGGGCCCATTATGCTTATTAGTTAGAACTATAATTTATTTTATATATTATGAGTTCGGCAAGTTTCGAGATATGGGACTGTGTCTAGGAAAGTTAGCGAACTCCTTTCAAATACACTCTAAGGGGGGAAAAACGTAGCAACACGAAAGAATTATCCGAATGGGGCAGAAATCGATAGATGTGATGTGTATGTACAGACAAACAAATGATAACAGTTTCGTAGAGCTTGGGTGATTTATCCAAGAGAAAGAGCTTTCACAAACTGAGGAAGTCAATAACGGATTGGTCCACTTCTGGTTCTTATGCAATCATCCGTTTGACACTGATTGATAGAATTGTTGGATGTCCTCCTGAGGGGTGTCGTGCCAAACTCTGTCCGACTGGCGCGTTAGATCGTCAAAATTCCGAGCTGCTTGGAGGGCACTGTCCTTATGCTCCAAAGATTCTTAACAGGGAAGAGATCTGGTGACCTTGTTGGCCAAGGTAGGGTTCGGCAAGCAGTAAAACTTTCGCCGTGTGCGGGCAGACATTATCTTGCTAAAATGTAAACCCAGGATGGATTGCTATGAAGAGCAACAAACCGGGACGCAGAAAATCGTCGACGTACCACTATGCTATAAGGATGCCGTGGATGACAACCAAAGGAGATCTGTTATGAAATGGTACGGCAACCAAGACCATCACTCCTGCTTGTCGTACCATATGGCGGGCGACAGTCAGTCTGGTATCTCTCCACTGTCTGGGGTCAATGAGTTTCCCGGCCGAAAATGCCCCACCACACTGGAAACGAGCTTGTTGGTGTACAGAGATCAATGGTAGTCGGCACAAGAGGCGTCGTGGGCTCAGCATCCTTTCTGTGAGCCGCCTATTATTGGTCCTTGTGGCCGCTGAAACACCAACTGCACATCGGAAAGATGATAATGATGAACTGGGTGCTCTGAGTGCCTCTCTGACGATTGCTCGGTTCTCACGTTCTATCGCCACTCTAGGTCGACGCTTCCTCCTTGACGCTGTGTTCGGCCGTGGTTCACCTATTCCTGCCAACATCGTTGAGCAATGACATCGCTTCTATTCAGATGTCGAGCAATTCGCCGATTACACGAATCGGTTTCTCTGAGCCCAACTATACGTCCTCTCTCAAATGCTGACATTAGCGTATATTGTCGACGCGACTGTCTGGGAGGCACAATTTCTTTCCAATTGCGTACACTAAATGAAACTCGCAAAGATCTTATGCCCTGGTATCGACATGTTCCCTGTTTACTGTCCTGCCAGCTACGCGAGGAAATGTGCGCTGCAACGAACATATTCATCCACAGCTTGCTAAACTTTACGTTTTTCATTTTCGGTCGATACCTGTATGAATATAATTTGTCACCAGTTTGCATAACTCCTAAACTGTGTGCTCCAGTGGTTCCAAAGAGAAACAGCAACTTTAATACAATTGATTGTTTACTTTTTGCCAATTTACTATTGTGTCGGCACAAGATGCCGACAGATAACAGATCCCCCCCCCCCCCCCCCCTATGAACCATGGACCTTGCCGTTGGTGGGGAGGCTTGCGTGCCTCAGCGATACAGATAGCCATACCGTAGGTGCAACCACAACGGAGGGGTATCTGTTGAGAGGTCAGACAAACGTGTGGTTCCTGAAGAGGGGCAGCAGCCTTTTCAGTACTTGCAAGGGCAACAGTCTCGATGATTGACTGATCTGGCCTTGTAACAATAACCAAAACGGCCTTGCTGTGCTGGTACTGCGAACGGCTGAAAGCATGGGGAAACTACGGCCGTAATTTTTCCCGAGGGCATGCAGCTTTACTGTATGATTAAATGATGATGGCGTCCTATTGGGTAAAATATTCCGGAGGTAAAATAGTCCCCCATTCGGATCTCCGGGCGGGGACTACTCAAGAGGATGTCGTTATCAGGAGAAAGAAAAGTGGCGTTCTACGGATCGGAGCGTGGAATGTCAGATCCCTTAATCGGGCATGTAGGTTAGAAAATTTAAAAAGGGAAATGGATAGGTTAAAGTTAGATATAGTGAGAATTAGTGAAGTTCGGTGGCAGGAGGAACAAGACTTCTGGTCAGGTGGCTACAGGGTTATAAACACAAAGTCAAATAGGGGTAATGCAGGAGTAAGTTTAATAATGAATAGGAAAATAGGAATGCGGGTAAGCTACTACAAACAGCATAGTGAACGCATTATTGTGGCCAAGATAGATACGAAGCCCACATCTACTACAGTAGTACAAGTTTATATGCCAACTAGCTCTGCAGATGACGAAGAAATTGAAGAAATGTATGATGAAATAAAAGAAATTATTCAGATAGTGAAGGGAGACGAAAATTTAATAGTCATGGGTGACTGGAATTCGAGTGTAGGAAAAGGGAGAGAAGGAAACGTAGTAGGTGAATATGGATTGGAGCTAAGAAATGAAAGAGCAAGCCACCTGGTAGAATTTTGCACAGAGCACAACTTAATAATAGCTAACACTGGGTTTAAGAATCATGATAGAAGGTTGTATACATGGAAGAATCCTGGAGATACTAAAAGGTATCAGATAGATTATATAATGGTAAGACAGAGATTTAGGAACCAGGTTTTAAATTGTAAGACATTTCCAGGGGCAGATGTGGACTCTGATCACAATCTATTGGTTATGACCTGTAGATTAAAACTGAAGAAACTGCAAAAAGGTGGGAATTTAAGGAGGTGGGACCTGGATAAACTGAAAGAACCAGAGGTTGTACAGAGTTTCAGGGAGAGCATAAGGGAACAATTGACAGGAATGGGGGAAAGAAATACAGTAGAAGTAGAATGGGTAGCTTTGAGGGATGAAGTAGTGAAGGCAGCAGAGGATTAAGTAGGTAAAAAGACTAGGGCTAGTAGAAATCCTTGGGTAACAGAAGAGATATTGAATTTAGTTGATGAAAGGAGAAAATATAAAAATGTAGTAAATGAAGCAGGCAAAAAGGAATACAAACGTCTCAAAAATGAGATCGACAGGAAGTGTAAAATAGCTAAGCAGGGATGGCTAGAGGACAAATGTAAGGATGTAGAGGCTTATCTCACTAGGGGTAAGATAGATACTGCCTACAGGAAAATTAAAGAGACCTTTGGAGAAAGAGAGCCACTTGCATGAATATCAAGAGCTCAGATGGAAACCCAGTTCTAAGCAAAGAGGGGTAAGCAGAAAGGTGGAAGGAGTATATAGAGGGTCTACACATGGGCGATGTACTTGAGGACAATATTATGGAAATGGAAGAGGATGTAGATGAAGATGAAATGGGAGATACGATACTGCGTGAAGAGTTTGACAGAGCACTGAAAGACCTGAGTCGAAACAAGGCCCCCGGAGTAGACAACATTCCATTGGAACTACTGACGGCCTTGGGAGAGCCAGTCCTGACAAAACTCTACCATCTGGTGAGCAAGATGTATGAAACAGGCGAAATACCCTCAGACTTCAAGAAGAATATAATAATTCCAATCCCAAAGAAAGCAGGTGTTGACAGATGTGAAAATTACCGAACAATCAGTTTAATAAGTCACAGCTGCAAAATACTAACACGAATTCTTTACAGACGAATGGAAAAACTAGTAGAAGCCGACCTCGGGGAAGATCAGTTTGGATTCCGTAGAAATACTGGAACTCGTGAGGCAATACTGACCTTACGACTTATCTTAGAAGAAAGATTAAGGAAAGGCAAACCTACGTTTCTAGCATTTGTAGACTTAGAGAAAGCTTTTGACAATGTTGACTGGAATACTCTCTTTCAAATTCTAAAGGTGTCATGGGTAAAATACGGGGAGCGAAAGGCTATTTACAATTTGTACAGAAACCAGATGGCAGTTGTAACAGTTGAGGGACATGAAAGGGAAGCAGTGGTTGGGAAGGGAGTGAGACAGGGTTGTAGCCTCCCCCCGATGTTATTCAATCTGTATATAGAGCAAGCAGTAAAGGAAACAAAAGAAAAATTCGGAGTAGGTGTTAAAATCCATGGAGAAGAAATAAAAACTTTGAGGTTCGCCGATGACATTGTAATTCTGTCAGAGACAGCAAGGGACTTGGAAGAACAGTTGAACGGAATGGATGGTGTCTTGAAGGGAGGATATAAGATGAACATCAACAAAAGCAAAACGAGGATAATGGAATGTAGTCGAATTAAGTCGGGTGATGGTGAGGGTATTAGATTAGGAATTGAGACACTTAAAGTAGTAAAGGAGTTTTGCTATTTGGGGAGCAAAATAACTGATGATGGTCGAAGTAGAGAGGATATAAAATGTAGACTGGCAATGGCAAGGAAAGCGTTTCTGAAGAAGAGAAATTTGTTAACATCGAGTATAGATTTAAGTGTCAGGAACTCATTTCTGAAAGTATTTGTATGGAGTGTAGCCATGTATGGAAGTGAAACATGGACGGTAAATAGTTTGGACAAGAAGAGAATAGAAGCTTTCGAAATGTGGTGCTACAGAAGAATGCTGAAGATTAGATGGGTAGATCACATAACTAATGAGGAAGTATTGAATAGGATTGGGGAGAAGGGAAGTTTGTGGCACAACTTGACCAGAAGAAGGGATCGCTTGGTAGGACATGTTCTGAGGCATCGAGGGATCACCAATTTAGTATTGGAGGGCAGCGTGGAGGGTAAAAATCGTAGGGGGAGACCAAGAGATGAATACACTAAGCAGATTCAAAAGGATGTAGGTTGCAGTAGGTACTGGGAGATGAAGAAGCTTGCACATGATAGAGTAGCATGGAGAGCTGCATCAAACCAGTCTCAGGACTGAAGACCACAACAACAACAACTATTGTGTTCCTCGCTTGCTACGATGATAAAGGTCAATTTTGTGAGAAAACTTAAAATTAATTTTTCTATATTGTTGTGGCTCAAAGGGTTAAGTATCACCTAAAAAAATTACAAATTTTTTGTCTTTTTGCAGGTACGTACCTGCAGTCCACGTACACACGGAAGTCGTCACACCGCAGTATCGTACAACTCCTCTTGAGGAACCAAAACAACACGCTGAAGAACATTGACAAAGTGGAGTATGGTGCGGCGATTTGCTTTCTGTATTTGAAGGGAACAACGCTGCAACGTTCCATTCTGAGTTGGTGGAAGTGTATGGCAACCGCTATACACTTGTGATTACTTTGCGCATGCGCTTTCGGTGTGGTAAAACAACTCTGAATGGCGAAGAAAGACGTGCCAGACCATTTGTCCGTGAAAAATCGGAACTGCTAGAGAAACTGAGGCGATGGTGCTCAAAGACCGATCGAGGTGACTGTGGAAAAAATTAAAATCTGTCATGGATCAGGTTTTCAGATCCAGACAGCTTTCCGTTGTACCGCCTCCATAGAATTTACTCATTGCACAACTGTTTTCATGTCTGACGTAATTACTTGCACATTTGTGAGCAGTTATTATGGAATATTTAACTGTTCAGTGTTTGGTTAAGCTTATGATATTGCGTTGGTATCCTCCGTAAATTCCTTGTGCAGACAGATTCAATTATGGTTCTTGTGTTATATTTCGGAAACTGCCAGTCTTGAAATGAATTACTGAATTATTTGTTACTGCGGATTTAATTTAAATTGATGTTAATAGCGAAGCACGATTGGTAATTCTTGTATCCTCTCTTGTAAAGATTGTAAATTTTCCTCGGTTGCCAGGTAGTTTGTTCTCTAATCTGCTGCAGAGTTGACCTGTTATTTAGCGGTAAACTAGTTCTCTCTCTCTCTGGCAAGAGTAACTGCCTTAAAATTTATTTAAATTTACTGTAGCCTATTTGTGGGGAAATAAAATAAAAATTATTTTAGCATTGGGCAAAAACCAGTCCCAGCTCAACCCAGTCCTACCACTCCCCCTAGAAACACGCATCTATTAGTTAATTCCGCATTACATAGAGGTGTCCGACTACTTTTGATCAGATGGTATTGACCCATGCATGTTCACGTATACGGGGGCTAAAATCTGCACCGCAGCTATTGCAGAAATGGGAAGTGATATTGATGTGCGGTTTTCACAGAATGCATTGGTGGTCAGAGGCTTTTATTGCTAGCCAATAAACAGATAGTAATGATGTAAGAAAGTTTATTTTTTTGCGAACATAGGCTTTTTTAAATGGAACAGTACCTTTTGACATTAACAAATAAAACGTAGGGTATATTAGAATAGCAGTGAAGATTGTTGTAGGATTCTAGTGCAAGTGGTTCACGAGATGTATTTTGAAAAGTTCCCAAACCGACACTTGTCTGTGACATTCAACCTTCGTATTTTCTAGATGCGATGTTGTCATGTTTGTGTACAGTGTGCTTGTGTGCTACTTGAGTGCTTTGCGACTAGCTAGCCAGTTAATGTGTGACAGTCCAAGTAGTAGGGGAACAGCCAGGGTAGCCGAGAGCGTCAGTCTGCGTTCGGCAGGGCAGCAGTGCGCACCGCGCTCGGCCGTCCACGCCGCTGCGCGCGCGGAGTGTTTTGTTTACTTCCTCGTCACAGCGCTTCTCAGTCGAACAAGCTGTAATGGCCAACTCTTACAGGAAGAACACTCTTAAGCTCACCTTCTCAAACGAATACGCACGACCCAAAGCACTGGCCGTCGAACGCTTCCTACGCGAAGACGTGAAGATCCCGCGTGACGAACTCATCGGCATACACCTATCGATCATTAGCAGCGTCGTTTATGTTAAGATGACTTCCGACGCTGCCTGCAACGAGATCATTCAAAGGACGCGACATGGACTAAAATTTCGGCACTCCGACGGAAACGTCGGGCCTGTGGATGTCGACCATGCAGGACTTGGCCTTCGGACGATCCGTGTATTCGAACTGCCTTTCGAGGTGGCTGAAGATGAAGTCATCGCGGCGCTAAGTCCGTTCGGAAAAGTCCAGAGCCACGTAGCCGAGACATGGGCACAGTTTACGACGTATCCGGTGCTTAATGGTGTGAGACAAGTCCGAATCGATCTCAAACGGCACGTTCCATCGTACATTTCTATCGGCGGCTGCCGTGCGGTAGTCATTTACGACGGACAACCTGGAACATGTTCCGGTTGTGGCCAAGAAGGCCACGTCCGTAATGAATGCCTGCAACGCCGCATCACACAACTAAGGCCCGACGATACGAACACCGACAGAACCGTGACCACCCTTCCAGTCACCTATGCGGCGACACTGCACGTCCAGCCCTCACAAGACGCCGTTCATGAGCGTCTCTCTGGTCCGTTACACCCGGAGGCGTCCCAGCACCTTGACACCGGCGATGCCGCCCGTGAACATGTCCAACAGCCGGACACACCCACGCTAGAAGATCACAAGGATACCAATGAGAGTGTTCTGGAGAATGAAGACCGCATCATAGCACCCGCGGCTTTTGTACCGGAACGACGTGAATCTCTTCCTTCCTCAGACACCGAAACTCATTGCCGAAAGCAGAAGTCGCCCAAACGACGAAAAAAACGCCGCAAGACATCAGAATCGACCATTGAGCCCCCTCCGCAGGACGAAGAAATGCCACATCACTCCGACGGAGAACACGATAACACTTTCTCCTCTGCCACGGAGACGCGTCATCCACAAGACGGTGAACCGTCCGACAGAGATCGTGCGCAAGCCCCGCGCCCAGAAGCCATGGAACATAGCACGCCTGTTGTCACCGACGCCATTGAGCCGACTCGGCCAGCGCTGCCACCTCTCGCCGATGTCAAACCTGTCGGACACCTTTCATGGGCGGATGACACGGATTTCCCACCTCCATCTGATGCGGAAATGAGATCTGTTTCTCCGTTCGACCAAAACTAAAATGGGGGAAGTTTCTACGGCGAATCCTGCGACTTCTATGGACTTCCAGCATCCACAACAACAATCTTCACCAGCTACGACCCTATCAACAGCACGGATCTCCCATCAGGCGTACCGAATAGCTACTATCAATACTAATAATATCGGCTCCCATGCTAAACTTCAACTGCTCCGTGACACGCTAAGAGCAGCGGACATCGACATCGCCCTGTTACAAGAACTGAGGACAGCGACTTGGACTGGGTGTTATGGATATGAGACGTACGCCGCCCCTGCAGCTATGGAACACACAGGCGCAGCCATCCTCCTCCGAGAAGGAATTGCAGTTTCCGATGTCGCATACCTCCCAACAGCGCGAGGGGTGGCCATAACAGTTGAAGGACTCAAAATCATAAATCTCTACGCCCCATCGGGCACGGATAAACGGAGGGATCGCTCCCAGTTCTACGCAGAAGATATCACGCCTTTATTCCTCGGTCGATACGATCATCTCATCGTAGGTGGAGATTTCAACTGTGTTCTCGAGCGCACAGACCAATACCCCCATTTCACCACATGTCCCGAACTTCGCTTCCTCGTCCGCCGCCTTCGTCTCCTCGACACTTGGCGAGTGATACACGGCGACCGCCCGGGGTATACACACATCACGAGCCACTCCGCCAGCCGACTTGATAGAATATACATCTCTAACGCTCTAAAATCAGTACTCCTCGACGCGGAACGTTGGCCGTCTGCCTTTTCGGATCATGACATCTATATCTGTACCATGAACCTACGTCGACAATCTATATGGCGCAGTGCAGGACCCTGGAAACTCAATGTCGCGCTACTGCGGGACCCTGAATGTCGACAACAGGTCACCGACACGTGGCACACCTGTGTTCAACGCATTATGCGTTACGAGACCACACTGCAGTGGTGGTTGCTGTGCGCCAAACCGGCCATCCGACGCACATTGACACACTATGGCAGAGCAAAAACCAGGTGGAATCACCATACAACTGATTTCTACTATAGCGCTCTACGTGAACTCATGGATCATCCTCCATCCCCGGATCGCCTCAAAGAAGCTCAACGCATCAAGGCAAAGATTCTATCCTTGACCAGATGCCGTCTAGAGGGAGCCATTGTACGAGCCCGTAGCCAAGACAGGATTCATGGTGAAGAACCTTCTATGCATCATATTGTTCAAAATGTTCGTCGACGCCGACAGGCTTTAATGACAACTTTAGACTTACCTGATGGACGACGGCTGACTTCGCAAGCTACCATTGCGGATGCATTCACAACGCACTATAGACTTTTCTATCAAGAAGTACCTGCCGGTGCAGAGGCCATTGCTGAGGTTGCCCATGAGACACTTGGTACTCTAAACGCAGCAGCTGCAACCCTCCTGACTGCTGAAGTGACCACCGACGACGTCCAGGGCGCTGTGGCCAAGGGGTCTCTGAATCGATCTCCCGGCCCGGACGGTTTACCTCTCGAATTTTACAGAACCTTCCAAGATTTGATGATGCCACGATGGAGGGACATGTACTGGGAACTTTTGTCCGGCGCGGCGAACCCTCCACCAATGTTCATGGAAGGCTTACTTGTACCAGTCCCGAAACCCGCAGGAGGAACACGACTCGACAGTTATCGGCCGATCACGTTACTCAATTCGGACTTCAAGATTTTCACACGCCTTCTGGCAGTGCGACTCAAACATGTATTACGGGACATTGTCTCCCACGAACAAACATCCTTAGGCGGCGATCGTAATATACAGACGGCCCTCAGTGAATATCGAGATGTGATCGCTGTGGCAACACACTCGCGACTGCCAGGCGCTTTAATCTCCATCGACTTCAAACAAGCGTTTGACCGCGTAAATCATGCATTCCTCAACGCAGTGATGGACCGAATGGCAATTCCCCCGACGTTCACGCAAGTGATTATGCGGCTCCTTCGTGGAGCAACGTCCAGACTTCTCGTCAACGGCAGACTTACAGAACCTATACGGATTGAACGCTCAGTACGGCAGGGTTGCCCTTTGTCGACGGTACTTTATGCCATTGCGATGGAACCACTCATTTGCGGATTACGGCGACGTTTGACGGGTATTCCACTCCGGGATCATATGTTACGCTGCCGAGCTTACGCGGACGACTTGGCCCTCGTCGTACGTTCAGCGGCTGAAGTACAAGCTGCGATGCAGTGGATTACCCGTTACAGTGCAGGGGCAGGGAGCGCTATGAACGTGGCAAAATCATGCGCCATGAAGATCGGCCGCGGCCTTCCCGCAGACAGCGTAGCTCCATTTCAACTGGTAGACACCATTCGTTGTCTCGGATTGGTGTACACGCGAGACATTCGCCGCATCTCGGCGATCAATTTTCGTGCGCTGCTGCAACGCATCCGGGCCAACATACAAAATCACATACTACGCCCGCTGAATATGTGCCAGAGAGTCACCTTCGTCAATACCCATCTGGCAGCTCGGATACCCCATATAGCGCAGATTCTGCCCATCACTGCGACAATGGCGGCCAGGTTACAGGCGGCATTCGGCTATTTCATTTGTTCTGGACACATCTTCAAAGTCCAGTATGAAGCTCTCACCTTACCGAAGCGGGACGGTGGCCTCGATCTGGTTAATGTGAGAGCCAGGACAACGGCACTTTACACCAATACTATGATCCGGTTATGGAAAAGCCAAAATGCTAGTTTTACTGGAATGTTGACCACCGAGCTCGCGCCTGTTTCGAGACGCCCACCGACGTCTTTGGCACACATCCCACCTCCGATGTCACATATCGGCCGTTTCTTTTTGGAGTACAGCTACATATGCACCGAGATCCCCAGGACCAGGAAGACGACCACCCGCGACATCTACCGCCTTCTCCGAAAGTCTCCACCCCGCAACCCCGTCGAAACACGTCACCCCCAGGTTTCATGGCCTACAGTTTGGAAAACGATCCACCAACGATATCACACCACTGACACCACCTCTATGTGGTACCTTCTCGTCAACGGCAAGTATACTACAAGACAGAAACTGCATCGCATCGCACTGGTGGACTCACCCCTGTGCCTCAAGTGCAATGTCGAAGATACAGATTTACATCGTTTTGAGTGTGGGCCAGCAGCAGCTGTCTGGACCCTCGTACAGAAGGTTGTGGCTTTCTACCTCCGAGTACCACCACATCACGTTTCTCCCACTATGATGATATATCCCGACACGACCTACTTTCCATCGGCTAAGTGGCACGCCATCACATGGATCAGTGGCATGGCTTTCGACTACCTCTTCCGAGACGACATCGTCGATCCGGCGGACTTTTGGACACGCCTCCAAGTGTATCACCACACCCTTCGCCGGCATCGACACTATCGGGCCACTTTCGCGAACTATTTACAGAGCGTTTTCACGAACCCGCCTCAAAGCTGGAATCTCAACGAACTGTGCCAGCCAAGGCTGGACGATCCCACGTTCCCCTTCAATGGTCAATGATAGAATGCATTACACATAGCTCTCTATCTGCAGCCTATTTGTTTTCTTTCTCTTGTGCTCCACAAAAAAAAAGATAAACAAACAAAAAAAAAAAAAAAAAGAGCGCTAACGCGCTGCTTCCTGGACTCGGGTAGACGCGCCGGCCACGGATCGAATCCGCCCGGCGGATGAACGAGGAGGGCCGATGTGCCGGCCAGCCTGGATGTGGTTTTTTGGCGGTTTTCCGCATCCCGCTAGGTGAATACCGGGCTGGTCCCCATGTTCCGCCTCAGTTACACGGCTCGCAGACATCTGAACACTCTCGCTCTATTCCATGGATTACACTTGATACAGACAGTGGGGTACACTAATTCCATCCCAGGGGGTACGAGGTGGCGGCAGGAAGGGCATCTACATACATACTCCGCAATCCACCATACGGTGCGTGGCGGAGGGTACCTCATACCACAACTAGCATCTTCTCTCCCTGTTCCACTCCCAAACAGAACGAGGAAAAAATGACTGCCTATATGCCTCTGTACGAGTCCTAATCTCTCTTATCTTATCTTTGTGGTCTTTCCGCGAAATGTAAGTTGGCGGCAGTAAAATTGTACTGCAGTCAGCCTCAAATGCTGGTTCTCTAAATTTCCTCAGTAGCGACTCACGAAAAGAACGCCTCCTTTCCTCTAGAGACTCCCACCCGAGTTCCTGAAGCATTTCCGTAACACTCGCATGATGAGCAAACCTACCAGTAACAATTCTAGCAGCCCGCCTCTGAATTACTTCATGTCCTCCCTCAATCCGACCTGATAGGGATCCCAAACGCTTGAGCAGTACTCAAGAATAGGTCGTATTAGTGTTTTATAAGTGGTCTCCTTTACATCCGGCCACCCCTTAAACATTAACATGCCAAATTCGATTAACGATGGCTGACCCTCCGTACCTGCAGGACAAGGCTCAAGTGATAGATTGATAGATAGTCCAAGCAGTAGGGGAGTGGTGGAGGGGATTTACCAGCGCAGAAAAAGCGGACAAGCTCACGGTGTATGGAGAGTGTAGGAAGAATGCAGTCCGTCCTTGGACGGTGTATGCGGCAAGATCTCCCAATAGACGTCAACCATGACAGCGATTATTTGTGAACCACTTCAACCAGTTACGTGAAAGTGATCTGTAACATCTAGACAACATAACAGAAGGAAACAAGTGATGACAGAAGAGGGGGAAATTAATGTTCTTATTGATGTAGCTGATCGCACGTTAGCTCCTGTGAAACCGCATGACAAAGTGGCACGAATCAGGCAAGTGCCCTGCACATTCTCCGACACATGTTCTATGCCTACCACATGTCTCTTCATCAAGAGACGCGTGGAAACAATTAGGAGACTCGTGTTAACTTATGCACATGGGCGTTAAGACAGGATACTCAGGATGTATCATGTATCTTGTTTAGTGTTGAAGCCACATTTACCAATCATGGCCAGGTAAGCCGCCGAAACATGCACTATTAGTCTGATGATAATCCCCGTTGTCCTCGTCAGGTGGAACATTAGAGTCCATGGAGTGTAAAAGTGTGTTTTGGGATAGTGAGCCATCAGCTCATAGGCCCGTTTTTCACAGGCGGAATAATGAATGTGCAAAAGTATCGCAGCCGCCTAACAAACCATCTTCCACGGATGCTAGAACACGTTCCTTTGCAGACTAGCTGCGAATTGTGGTACCAACATGGTGGTTGTCCTGCCCATAGTACATTAAGTAGTGCAGCATGTCTTCACGAATTTTTCTCAAATTCTTGGACTGGACGTAAAGGACCTGTATCTTGACCAGCCTATTCCCTGGATTTAACGCTGTAGACTCTTTTTTGTGGGGAAAGCGAAATAAACCTATCTACAAGGCCATGCCAAGTATAATGCCGCCTGCTCGGACATCTCTGCCGAAATGCTAGCACGCGTGGAGAAGTCATTCCATACCAAACTGGAAGAAAGGATTGCTGCTGATGGTGGTCATTTTGCACAGAACCTGTATTGGTCAGTTGTCTCGTTACTGGTCAGAATCAACACAACCAGTGTACACAATTATGTTACTCTCCAGCATGTGCTATCACAGGTGTGGTATAATTGTTGGTGTGGGAACTTTTCAAAACACGATCTCCAGTGAACGACTCGCACTAGAATCCTGCAACAAACACCTCTAACATTCTAATTTACCCTATTTTTAGTGTGTTAATGTCAACAGGCACTGACCGAGTGAGGTGGCGTAGTGGTTAGCGCTCTAGATTCGCATGTGGGAGCGCGACAGTTCAAACCCACGTCCGGCAATCCAGATTCAGGTTTTCCGTGATTTCCCTAAATCGCTCCAGGCAAATACTAGGATGGTTCGTAGATCACTGGTACCGCATTCGGGAGGACGACGGTTCCATCCCGCGCCTGGCCATCCTGATTTAGGTTTTCCGTAATTTCCCTACATCGCTCCACGCAAATGCCGGGATGGTTCCTTTGAAAGGGCATGGCCGACTTCCCTCCCCGTCCTTCCCTAATCCGATGAGACCGATGACCTCGCTATCTGGTCTCCTCCCCCAAACAACCCAACCCAACCCAACCTAGGAGGTTCCTTTGAAAGGACACGGTCAATTTCCCTCCTCATCCATGACACAGAGCTGGTGCTCTGTCTCTAATGACCTCGATGTCGACGGGACGTTAAACCCAATCTTCCTTCCTTCCTTCCAATAGGCACTGTCCTATTAAAGGAAGTGTATGATTGCTGGAAAACACACTTTGTAAGTATTATTACAATCTGTTGATTGGCTATCAATACGAGCCTCTGACTTCCAGTCCATTCTGTGAAATCAGCACATCAATAGCGTTTTCCATTTCCGCAATATTTGCGTTGGAAGCTCACGGAACAGCCTCATTCAGAGGCTCTGCAGCACAAACTGGGGAGCAGCAGCAGACACACTACGAACCTCTGCACTCGCCTTAGTGTACTCTGCAGCCGAGTACTGTGCACCAGCGTGGTTAACCAGCAAGCATGTAAACAAGGTAGACACCCAGCTCAACGCTGTTATGAGAACCATAACTGGATGCATAAAGACTGTTCACTATATTGGCTTCCAACACTTAGTCATATAGCTCCACCCTCCCTGCGAAGACAGGAAACTCTGATGAAGGAATACACAAAAATAATGCATAACCCCCCATTTCCTACCCATGAAGATGTCCCAACTTTGGAAAGAATACGACTCCACTCCAGAAATCCCCCTTTAAGACTGGCCCAACAACTGTCAGCTGCCAACTTCAGAATGGATACTAAATGGCACGAGAGCTGGAGTGATAGTGCCTCCCCTGACAACCGTGAACTTATCTGTCCATAAGAGAAACCTAAGGGCTTTGAACTTCCACGACAACTATGGAAAAGCCTAAACAGAATCCGAACAGGACGTGGACTATGTGCACACAATCTACACAAGTGGGGAAAGCTTCTCAGCCCTAGCTGTGACTGTGGGGCACCTAATCAAACAATACAGCACATCGCCCAGGACTGTAAATTAAGAGCCTACCAGGGTAGTCGGGCTGACTTCTTCAACGCCACACCGCCCTGCCTCGAATGGATCGCCAATTTGGACGTCAGAATTTGAAGACTTGTGTAACGCAAAATGTCTGCTGTGATGTTACTTTTTATTGTGTTTATGTAGTATATTTTATCTGAATATGTATGCTTCACTTATGTATTTTATAGTGTATTTTGTCATATAATTTCATAATGTAATAAGTGTAAACTATGTGCGTAGCGTCATACGCTAAATATAAATATATATATATGCGTTGGAAGTTTTGGTGATTCACCCTTTATACGTGGTGTACAAATTTTCTGAGCAAGATTTATCGATGGTGCCGTAGGACTGTACGTTCACACCTGCTGTCGAGCAGGTTGGCGGCCGTCGGATCAGCGCCGAACTCGAGCGTGACGGAGGCGAAGCGCAGGGCGAGCTGCGACGCGTCGGCGCCGGCCCGCCCCAGCTGGCGGTCGGCGTCCGACCAGGCGTCGCGCTCGCCGTGCGGGGGCGGCAGCTCCCACGCCAGGTCCGGCAGGTCGGCGGCCACTGCCTGGCGCGCCGTGCGCCCGCCCACCACCGCGCTGTCCACGTCCAGATCGCGGTGCGCGGACCTGCGGCAGAGCAGCCGGAGGCAGTGCTGAGCTGTGGCGCCTCCGGTAGGTACCTCCGTGGCATTACTCTGCGGGCACAGGCGACAGTCGTGGCGACATCGCCGAAGAGCCGTGCTATTGTTAAAATGAGTGAATGACTCAGTAACTTGGCCTGTACCCTGATACATGGCAGTGAAATACCATTCAACTTCTGTGACTGGAACTGATCGACAGTCGTACACTACTGCCCATTAAAATCGCTACACCGCGAAGATGACGTGCTACAGTCGCGAAATTTAACCGACAGGAAGAAGATGCTGTGATATGCAAATGATTAGCTTTTCAGAGGATTCACACAAGGTTGGCGCCGGTGGCGACACCTACAACGTGCTGACATGAGGAAAGTTTCCAAACGATTTCTCATACACAAACAGCAATTGACCGGCGTTGCCTGGTGAAACGTTGTTGTGATGCCGCGTGTAAGGAGGAGAAATGCATACCATCACGTTTCCGACTTTGATAAAGGTCGGATTGTAGCTTATCGCGATTGCGGTTTATCGTATCGCGACATTGCTGCTCGCGGTAGTCGAGATCCAATGACTGTTAGTAGAATATGGAATCGGTGCGTTCAGGAGGGTCATACGGAACGCCGTGCTGGATCTCATCAGCCTCGTATCACTAGCAGTCGAGATGACAGGCATCTTATCCGCATGGCTGTAACGGATCGTGCAGCCACGTCTCGATCCCTGAGTCAACAGGTGGGGACGTTTGCAAGACAACAACCATCTGCACGAACAGTTCGACGACGTTTGCAGCAGCATGGACTATCAGCTCGGAGACCGTGGCTGTGGCTACCCTTGACGCTGCATCACAGACAGGACCACCTGCAATGGTGTACTCCACGACGAACCTGGGCGCCCGAATGGCAAAACGTCGTTTTTTCGGATGAATCCAAGTTCTGTTTACAGCGTCACGATGGTCGCATCCGTGTTTGGCGACATCGCGGTGAACGCACATTGGAAGCGTGTATTCGTCATCGCCATACTGGTGTATCACCCGGTCTGATGGTATGCGGTACCATTGGTCACACGTCTCGGTCACCTCTTGTTCTCATTGACGGCACTTTGAACAGTGGACTTTACATATCAGATATGTTACAACCTGTGGCTCTACCCTATCTTTCATTCGATCCATGCGAAACCCTACATTTCAGCAGGATAATGCGCGACTGCATGCTGCACGTCCTGTACGGGCGTTTCTGGGTACAGAAAATGTTCGACTGCTGCCCTGGCCAGCACATTCTCCAGATCTCTCACCAACTGAAAACGTCTGGTCAATGGTGGCCGAGCAACTGGCTCGTCACAATACGCCAGTCACTACTCTTGATGAACTGTGGTATCGTGTTGAAGCTGCATGGGCAGCTGTACCTATACACGCCATCCAAGCTCTGTTTGAGTCAATGCCCAGGCGTATCAAGGCCGTTATCACGGCCAGAGGTGGTTGTTCTGGGTACTGATTTCTCAGGATCTATGCACCCAAATTGCATGAAAATGTAATCACATGTCAGTTCTGGTATAATATGTTTGTCCAATGACTACCCGTTTATTAACTGCATTTCTTCTTGGTGTAGCAATTTTAATGGCCAGTAGTGTATTTTCGTTACGTTTTCAACTTACTGATATACAGGCTGAACATTAATAAAACTGACAAACTGCAGGTCTCATTCCTCACTAGAATTGGAGGAAAAAAGGTCCTATGAATATGTGTCCGGAAATAAATGAGAATGTCGTGTGACTAGGGCCTCCCGTCGGGTAGACCGTTCGCCGAGTGCAAGTCTTTCGATTTGACGCCACTTCGGTGACTTGGGGATGAAATGATGATGATTAGGACGACACAATACCCAGTCCCTGAGTGGAGAAAATCTCCGACCCACCGGGAATCGACCTCGGCCCCTTAGGATTGACATTCTGTCGCGCTGACCACTCGGCAACATCGCCACAGTAGATGGGGCTGACGAATGTCAGTTCCTCTGACGACATGCCGTGTGTTCCTTGTTTGTTGCAGGCGGTGTGATTGACGCAGCGTACTGTAAACAGCAGAATGGTCCGGTATTCATGTCGGGAACAAGCCGAGATGGTGTTTGTGTATGGCCAAGCAGATAGAAACGATTGAGAGGCAGCCGGCCGGAGTGGCCGTGCTGTTCTGGGCGCTACAGTCTGGGGCTGAGCGACCGCTACGGTCGCAGGTTCGAATCCTGCCTCGGGCATGGATGTGTGTGATGTCCTTAGGTTAGTTAGGTTTAATTACTTCTAAGTTCTAGGCGACTGATGACCTCAGAAGTTAAGTCGCATAGTGCTCAGAGCCATTTGAACCGTTTGATTGAGAGGCAGCACGGCTATTCCAAACCAAGTACCCTCACAGACGCCAACAACACGGAACATTTCAAGCCCTTTTTGTGCGTTTGTGTGATCATGGGTCCTTTCAGACAGACGAAGGTGCAGGGAGGCGGCAGACTGTGCGTACACCAAATCTGGAAGGCCGGGTTCTAGAGGAACAGGTTCCACACGATATTGAGGCGAACCCTAGTACAAGTTCTATGCAAGTGGCCCGCCAACATGGTGTGAGCCAAAGTACGATTATGTGTATCCTGCATGACAACCCTTTCTTTCTTTCTTTTGCTACCGCCTTTATCCCGCATTGTGCGCAGGGTCGGCAGGGTTAAGTACGGAATTGGCATGCTTAATTTTAAGGGGTGGTCGGATGCCCTTCCTGCCAACAACCCCAAACCCGCGGGACGGAAGTAGTGTACCCCTGCTGTCTGCATCCAGTGTAAATCGTGAAATAGTGTGAATGTGTCGCAAATGTCTGCGAGTCGTGTAACTGAGGCGGGACGTGAGGACCAGCCCGGTATTCACCTAGTAAGATGTGGAAAACCGCCAAAAAGCCACATCCAGGCTGGGCGGCACACTGGCCGTATTTTATTTTTTTAAATGGAAATGAAATCCAAATAATCTGAAAGCCCGCTAAGACGCTCCATGTGAGTCTTGTGTAGCCTGTGACGTCAGTCCAGCATGCTGCTGTCGCTGCCGTAACAGTCACTGTAGCAGTGATATATTGTTTGGGCATTCACGTTTTGGGAAATAGTCTAAAAATATTGCGTAGTACTGAACTGTACATCTACAAAAACTCCAGAAAATTGTTTTTGCGTGTTCCAAACAAAGAAAAGATGCGTAAAATGTGGTTGAAACAGGCTCGTATATCCCAAATATTTCTTTTCTTTCCTGAAGCACCCCTGTACTAAAGCGAACAAAACAAAACAAAAATTATTCAAATTGGTCAAGCCATTTCTTTGTTTTGGTGAGACTAACACACAACAATTGATTTTTATATATAGGAGGTAATATGTATAACGAAAAAACACTAATTTTGAATTGGGTACCATATTTTTATTGAATTTAATATAACTGTAAGCCATAAACCTATATTTTCTGTCAGTCATCTGAACACAAAACATATTACGCCTAATGAAAAACAATTTTACTTTTCTCGCTTTTCTGTCGGCAAAGTCTCTGATCAGATTAGCAAAGTCCAGGTTTTCTGCAACTTCATTTTCGATGGACAGTGAGGCCAAACTGGTTAGTCTTGTTTGAGACATTGTAGACCGCAAGTACGTTTTTATCAACTTCAGTTTGGAAAAACTGCGTTCGCCGCTTGCGACAGTCACTGGTATTGTTAGCAAAATACGTAACGTTATCCAGATGTTGGGATATAACTCTTGAAGATTATGCTCTTTTATGAAGTTTAAGGCTTCAATAGGCGTTGCCTGGCTGTCTTCGAGATAGTGTTGCAGGCCTAAAATTTCGTCGCACAGCAAATTTCCATCAATATCTGACTTCATGTTGACAGTTAACTTTTCTTGTAATTTAGAACAGCATTGTATTAGTTCTTCTTTATTTTGATTTTTTTTTTAATGTCAAACAAGAAACTCCACATCGCAGAAAATTCTTGCATCTGTTCAAATCTTTCTTTCATGGATATGTGCACGGTGTCCAACAGTGCATTGAAAAACTCTACTTTGAACTTCTTTTTTGGGTCAGTTATTTGATCATCAACAGCCTCTTCACCCGGCCTGCGTTTAATACATCTTAATCGCATTTGTGGTTTAAATGATGGCTGCGTATCAAGATCCGAAGCCAGTTCAGTTGCTGTTACAATAGCTTGTTCGAAACCTGTTTGTCTATATGTTTCCAAATAAGAGCAACATTCGTCAAGGATTCCCATAAACTCGACAAAGTTGATTGTGGGTGACTGACTTGCTTTACTCACAACGTTAATTTGAAACAGAACATCATACCATGTCACGAGAGAAACAATGAAGCTGAAGTCTTTTAATTGTCCTCCTAGTGTTGTCGCTTCGTGTGACACCGCAGCATCGCTTTGTTCAGTAGCATCGGCCAAGGAAACCAAAGCGTCATGCATTTCGCATAATTGATAACGGACCGCTTTGACGCTATCAATTCGAGCTTCCCAGCGTGTGTCACTTACATTTTTCAGGGTGCATATCTTCAAATGATCGGTCAAAATTTTCCATCTGTTTACCGATCCAGCAAATAGATTAAACATTTTTTGTAACATTCCGAACAGTGTCACGGATTTTACTGATGATTTTGCCGCATCACACAATACCAAATTATAACTATGGCATCCACATGGCACAAAAAAAGCTAGTGGATTTAACTTCTTAATTCTGTTCTGGACGCCTTTATTTTTCCCCTTCATGTTCGCGCCGTTATCGTAGCCCTGTCCTCTGCAGTCATTAATGTTAAGGTAAGATCACTCAATGTTTTTAAAATGCGTTCTGTGAGACCTTCACCGGTTGTATCATCTACACTCCTGGAAATTGAAATAAGAACACCGTGAATTCATTGTCCCAGGAAGGGGAAACTTTATTGACACATTCCTGGAGTCAGATACATCACATGATCACACTGACAGAACCACAGACACATAGACACAGGCAACAGAGCATGCACAATGTCGGCACTAGTACAGTGTATATCCACCTTTCGCAGCAATGCAGGCTGCTATTCTCCCATGGAGACGATCGTAGAGATGCTGGATGTAGTCCTGTGGAACGGCTTGCCATGCCATTTCCACCTGGCGCCTCAGTTGGACCAGCGTTCGTGCTGGACGTGCAGACCGCGTGAGACGACGCTTCATCCAGTCCCAAACATGCTCAATGGGGGACAGATCCGGAGATCTTGCTGGCCAGGGTAGTTGACTTACACCTTCTAGAGCACGTTGGGTGGCACGGGATACATGCGGACGTGCATTGTCCTGTTGGAACAGCAAGTTCCCTTGCCGGTCTAGGAATGGTAGAACGATGGGTTCGATGACGGTTTGGATGTACCGTGCACTATTCAGTGTCCCCTCGACGATCACCAGTGGTGTACGGCCAGTGTAGGAGATCGCTCCCCACACCATGATGCCGGGTGTTGGCCCTGTGTGCCTCGGTCGTATGCAGTCCTGATTGTGGCGCTCACCTGCACGGCGCCAAACACGCATACGACCATCATTGGCACCAAGGCAGAAGCGACTCTCATCGCTGAAGACGACACGTCTCCATTCGTCCCTCCATTCACGCCTGTCGCGACACCACTGGAGGCGGGCTGCACGATGTTGGGGCGTGAGCGGAAGACGGCCTAACGGTGTGCGGGACCGTAGCCCAGCTTCATGGAGACGGTTGCGAATGGTCCTCGCCGATACCCCAGGAGCAACAGTGTCCCTAATTTGCTGGGAAGTGGCGGTGTGGTCCCCTACGGCACTGCGTAGGATCCTACGGTCTTGGCGTGCATCCGTGCGTCGCTGCGGTCCGGTCCCAGGTCGACGGGCACGTGCACCTTCCGCCGACCACTGGCGACAACATCGATGTACTGTGGAGACCTCACGCCCCACGTGTTGAGCAATTCGGCGGTACGTCCACCCGGCCTCCCGCATGCCCACTATACGCCCTCGCTCAAAGTCCGTCAACTGCACATATGGTTCACTTCCACGCTGTCGCGGCATGCTACCAGTGTTAAAGACTGCGATGGAGCTCCGTATGCCACGGCAAACTGGCTGACACTGACGGCGGCGGTGCACAAATGCTGCGCAGCTAGCGCCATTCGACGGCCAACACCGCGGTTCCTGGTGTGTCCGCTGTGCCGTGCGTGTGATCATTGCTTGTACAGCCCTCTCGCAGTGTCCGGAGCAAGTATGGTGGGTCTGACACACCGGTGTCATTGTGTTTTTTTTCCATTTCCAGGAGTGTATTTGCAGAAATGAGATGAAATGTTCTTTTACACGTGCGCCATCCTCTGTTATGTCGGCGCATCTTAAAGTTATCGAAAGTTGTTCTTTGTGGCTTATATCTGGAGTACAGTCAGCTATGATTGCATAATACTTTGAACGCTTTATGCGGGACACGATTGTAGACATAACGTGTGATGCCATGAGTTCTATTAATTCATTTTGTATATTTTTGCCGCAATAATGGTCAGCCAAATCACCACTCAATGCCAGTCTGACGTGCTCTTCCATGATTGGATCAAACTTTGCCAATAACTGTACAAGACCTAAGAATTTTCCATTATTTGGGGTAAATAATTTATCTGATAACCCTCTGAATGCCGTATTATTTTCAGCCAAATACAAAGTAATGTGCATCAATCTTTGAAGCACATTGCTCCATCGTAAACTTTCTTTAGAAATTAGCTTTTGTTCTTCCTTGTCAATAGTAAATCCAGCTTTAAACCTGATTTCAGCTTCAGTCCATTGAGTAAATGCTTTTTTGTGGTTAGGACTATTTTCATGCAGTTTCAGAGCTTCACTTAAATGTTTCCAATTTCTGAAACCCACAGTGGTAGTCAAATTAGTAGTTGATTTTAAATCAAACAGTCGACAACAAAAGCAAAAGACACTGTCGTTTGATACAGAAGAAACTAGCCACCGTCGTCTGATAGTTTCTTCGTTTGATAGTTTTCTTGTGTAATGAGTTGAAGAGAAATGACGCCCATTTTCATCTTTTGGAAAGTTATTTAGACATACTTGTGAGGGTCCACATATTATAATGCGATCTATATCTCTAGCATTAAGTACTTTTGGCCACGTACCTACATCAGAAACATTGTATTCTTTTATTGCAAGGACGTTGATACTTTCATCGACCACAGATGTCATGTGTTCATTTGGACTTGGAGAAATATCAGAGGATACATGCAAAGATGTACTGCGCTGGTCAATTTGATCACCTTCAATAGGTGATTGTATATTTTTTGTGTATAATTGTTCACAGTCTGAAGAAATATTTATTGATACATGGACTTTTGATTCAATATCTGAAGTATTTGCCTTAGAATTTCCTTTAAGGTACTTATAAATATTCATGTGCTTTTTAGTTTCTTCAAGAACTTTTTCTTTTTCAGCTTTTCTTTTCCGATTTTCTGAACCAGAAAGCTTTTTTTTAATCATTTCTTTCTCTTCTGGCATGATTTAATAATTTGACAAATTATTGCTTGGACACTGCTCTATTTCGCGACCACAATATTCGATCTATAACAAATAAAGAAATTCACCTATCAGTAGACGTAACTAGAAAAAAACCTGAACTGAAAGATAAAAATGTTTTTCGCACCTACCAGAAAATTAAAATGTTGACACAGTCACGACACTCGTTTCACTCACAATTATTCAGCCACGAAAACATGACCGCTGCCTCCGACTCTTACTGACAATTACTGACATGCGGGTGCAAATCGTAGCGCTGCCAACATATGCAGTCTAACAAACATTGTGTGGCGCTGTATTATTTCAGTACGTTAGGGGAGAATTCTCTATGAATGAAGTGCACGCATTGCATGATCTATTAATTAATATACATGAGTCATTAAGTCACAAATATTCGATATAAATACATTCGTATTAATTAAATCATAATGTAATGTATATTTCACAGTCTGTATTTTCTTTTATTTGGAGCGACCGGTAGTTTCTGTTGTGAACGAGAGATGGTGCGGCTGCATGGGCTCTTCCTTTTTGCAGTTCTTGAAACAAATAAGAGAGGCGCTTTGGTAGAGCCCGTGCTAGCCCGCGTCAAACATGGATGGTTGCAGACAATACGAAGATTGCATTCAGCATGATTTCTCTTCTGCTACCCCGAATTCATCGCGCATTCGTGAGATTAGTGACGTATGTTGAATGAGACTGAATAATATTTTAGTTTCGCGAAATGGGTGATTGTAAATTGTAATTTATTTTTTTTACATGCGTTTAGTACGTGGCGCCCCTTGGGCCCCGGCGCCCTGGGCGACCGCCCGGGTCGCCCCACCCTAAAGCCGGCGCTGGCTACACCTTCCCTAATATGTAAGTTTTGAGTTCCCTCTTGAATGTTGAGTGGTTCTGGATAAGACGCAGATCACAGGGGAGCGCGTTCCATAGTCGTATGGCTGAGATGGAGAATGACACGGAGAAAGATTTTGTGTTATGTAAAGGTACAGCCAAGATGCTAGACGTATCCGATCTGGTATTACGGTTGTGGAATGATGATAGGTGTTTAATGTGAGAAGATAAGTATTGGGGGCACCAGTGGCTAAGAAATCGATGAAGTAAGCACATCGTGTGGCGATCGCGTACCGTATGTGGGCGTATCCAACCTAGCTGGGGGTATGAAGGACTGATATGATCATACAACCGTATCTTGCATACGTATCTAACGCAAGCATTCATCACTAGCTCGAGGCATCCCGAATTTTCACTATTTGTGCCGTGTTGAACTACATCACAGTAGTAAAGATTAGGCAAGACTAGTGTTTGGACTAATTTTTGTTTAACATGGGTTGGAAATATTTTTCTAAATTTTTGAATTGCATGGAGGGAGGAGAGCGATTTCCGGCAAGCTGTGACTGTTTGTTCTTCCCAGTTTAGGTGTTCATCCAAGATTATTCCAAGGTCTTTTACTGTTTTTTGGTATGGTAGTTGGGTACCATTGAGGAGTATTTGAGGGACTGTTTCGTGAAAGTGCCGGCTGATTAACTTTGGATGAGATATAAGTATGACCTGGGATTTCTTGGGGTTTAGTTTCAGACCTAGGTTCTGTGCCCATCGAGAAACAGAGCAAAGATCTGCGTTCATACTCGCTACTGCGTCAGCAATGTTCTTGGGGCTTGCACTTATGTACAGTTGGATGTCGTCGGCATATAGATGGTAGTTGCAGGAGTGAATCACTGAAGAAATATCATTAATGTACAGTGAGAAGAGTAATGGACCAAGGACGGAGCCTTGGGGAACTCCAGAGCGCACGTTTTTCCATGATGCCTTTTCCGACCCACAAATGACTTGTTGACTTCTGTTTTTGAGGTAGCTGTCGAACCGGTGTATTGCGCTGTTTGAGAAATTCAGCTATTTCATTTTAATTAGTAATATATCAAAGTCAACTGTATCAAAAGCCTTGCTAAAGTCAAGCAGTGTTAGGATGGTAGCTTCACATCTGTCCATAGCATGTTTAATGTCATCAGTTACTTTGATTAATGCAGTTGCTGTACTATGGTGCTTTCGAAAGCCTGACTGATATTTGTCATGGATGTTATGAGTTTTGACGTAATCCGTCAGCTGTTTGTGGCCGATGTATTCTAGGGCTTTAGATATTGCAGGTAGTATGCTGATTGGCCTGTAGTCATCTGGCGACTTAGGGTTGTCAGTCTTGGGTATAGGTTGAATTAAACTTTGCTTCCACTCAGTAGGGTATGTACTACTGACAAGAGACGGGTTGAAGATGTCTGTGATAACTGGAATAATAATGTCTACGACGTTATTAATCATGCCAATGCTCACTCCATCATTTCCTACTGCCTCAGAAGAGATTCGCATAATTGCCTTGTGTACTGTGCCGGTAGTGACATGTTTTAGGAAATACTTGTCTCTCGAGAGACTGATATCTTGGGGCTGGTAATTTGTCGCTGCGTGGCAGTTTACAGCTGTTGAGAAGAAATCGTTTAATTCTTCTGCAGACGCTTGATAAACAACGTCAGATCTTCGCTTCCCTATACCGAAACTGCGCAGCTTTTTCCACAGTGCAGCAGGTTTTGATATGCCGCATACGACAGAGCGGGCATGTCTGATTTTGGCATTCCTCACGCTTTGCTTGGTTCTGTTTCGGAGTTCCCTATAAGCTTCGTACGCTTCGGGAGTTGGGTTACGGTTGAAGGCCCTATGTGCAGCATCACGTTTATTCATTAACTGGCGTAATGCAGTGGTGAGCCACGGAGCGGGAGCTCTCTTTACCTTGACAGTGCGTTGAGGAGCATGTTTATCATACAGTGCAATAATTTTGCGACGTAATTCCCGAATTTTTCCGTCTAAAGTCGGTTCATTGCTTATATCATGCCAAGGGATGTCTGAGAAATTCTTTTGAAGAGCGCCATGGTTAACATTTTTTAGGTTTCTGTAGGTTACCGGGTGAGATTTTTCTTTGGTAGTATGCATTGAGTAATTTAAGAATATCACGTCATGAGCAGAGAGTCCCGGAGCGGAAGTCTGATTGGCGCGAATTATTTTATCTGGTCGCTTTGTTCCTATTCAATGTGAAATTTTGTCGTTATTAATATTTATGTAATTTATTTTAACAATATTTTAAAAAGAAACGACTAATCTTACATGAAAACTCTTTGATGTATAATCTATATACAGATTACCTGTTTATGCGTCACATATATGTATGCAGCTCTTCTTGTCGGTTTCTAATACACTGTAATGTTATTTTTCAACCTGGGCCAGTGTGCCATTGAGGATCTTGTAAACGGCCAGATTGTAGCCATCCAATGAAACTAATGATTTATTCGTATCCTGTAGTCTGACTCGTTGCTCATCATTACAGTAAAAATAATCGTTCAAATTATCTACGGAACATATAACTAATTGTCGCATAGATCTGATGCAGTACCTGCATCTGCCATCCATGCTCAGTTCATTTCGAAGCCTAATCTGGCTACAACCGTTGCTTTTTCCAGAGGCGGCAGCTCTATGGACTGAATTTCACACCTCGCATATCCCCAAATCATCTACAAAAACGAGGGCACTCAATATGTAATGCAACACCTTTTTTTCTGAAAGAAAGTTGATTTTATCCAGGAGTCAAATAAACTATATTATTTCCCACTCGTTTGGCTACAAAAACCTAATTTTCAACATAATCTCCATTCAATGCGACGGACTTACACCACCTTATTTGGAAGGCTTCGGTGCCCGCATGGCACCACTCTACTGGTCGACATCGGACTAACGTCTTGTTGCATCACTAACCTCCCCATCATCCACGTACTGCTTCCTGCACAGTGCATACTTCGTTGGGCGAAACAGACGGAAGCCGGAAGGTGTGAGATCCGTGATGTAGGGTGGATGAGGAAGAACAGTCCAATCACATTTTCTGAACTCCTCCGGGTGCGCATTCTTGTGTGAGGCCCTGCATTGTCGTGGAGAAGGAGAAGTTCGTTTGAATTTTTGTGGCGACGAACACGTTGAAGTCGTTTCTTCAGTTTCATGAGGATAACAGAACACACTTCAGAGTTGACCGTTGCACCATGAGGGAGGACATTGAATAGAAGTCCCAGAAGACCGTCGCCATGACTTTACCGGCTGAGAGTGTGGTTTCGATGTTTTTTCTTCGGAGGAACGGTAATGTGGGTTGCCTTTTTGTTTCCGGTTCGAAGTTATGAATCCATGTTTCACTGCCTGTGACTATGTTCAACAAAAAATTGTCACGATCAGTCACAAGCAATCCCGCACAGAGGGTCCTTCGTTGCTCTTTACGGTCTCCTGTTAGGCGGCGAGGAACCCAATGGTCGCACACCTCTGAGTAGCTCAGCTTGCGGACGAGTGGCAGCACTACCAACAGAGAGGTCGAGTTGAGCATTGAGGTGTTTGATTGTGACAGTTCCACACAGTAAATGGAATAACCCCATTAATAAATATAGACTTCGGTCAGAAATCGGTAGCTAAGGTAGAATATTCAAAATTTCTAGGTGTATGCATTGATGAGGGGTCGAACTGGAAAAAACACACTGAGGATTTGCTGAAACGTTTGAGTTATGCTATTAGGGTCACTGCAAATTTTGGCGATATACATCTGAGTAAATTAGCTTACCACGCCTATTTTCATTCTCTGCTTTCGTGTGGCATCATATTCTGGGGTAACTCATCATGAGTAAAAGAGTGTTCATTGCACAAAAGCGTATAATCAGAATAATTGCTGGAGCTCATCCAAGATCATCCTGCAGACACTTATTTCAAGAGCTAGAAATCTTCACTGTAGCCTCACTATATATATATTCACTTATGAAATTTCTTATTAACAATCCGAAAGAATTCAAAAGTAATAGCAGTGTACCTGGCTCCAACACTAGGAGAAAGGATGATCTTCACTACTCAAGGTTAAATCTAACTTTGGCTCTGAAGGGGGTAAATTACGTTGCCACAAAAGTCTTTGGTCACTTACCTAATAGCATCAAAAGTCTGACAGATAGCCATATAGCATTTAAAAGGAAATTAAAAGAATTTCTTAATGGCAACTCCTTCTACTCATTAGATGAATTTTTGGATATAGTAAGTGGGTAATTTCCCAACACCCACAAAAAAAAAATTAAAAATATTGAGTGTCATGTAATATTTTGTCTAATGTAATATCTTGTATAGACACCTTTTATTAACCTGACTCGTTCCACATCATTACGAAGTGTCGTATTCATGATCTATGGAACAAGTACTAATCTAATCTAATCTAATCTAGCCATCCATAGTTTCGAATGAGAGTGTCCACCCGATCCAAAATTGCAGGACTCACAGCTGTGTGCAGCTGGCCCACACGCGGGAGACCGCTGAGGTTTGCGCGGCCTTGCTGTGATGATGAGAGACGCCTCGCCCAACGACTCACCGTGCTTTTGTTCACTGCCAGGTCTCCACAGGCATTCTGCAAGCGCATATTAATATTCGCGATGCTTTGTGTGGTGTCACCGCCAGACACCACACTTGCTAGGTGGTAGCTTAAATCGGCCGCGGTCCATTTAGTACATGTCGGACCCACGTGTCACCACTGTGTGATCGCAGACCGAGCGCCACCACAAGGCAGGTCTCGAGATACGGACTAGCACTCGCCCCAGTTGTACGTCGACTTTGCTAGCGACTACACTGACGAAGCCTTTCTCTCATTTGCCGAGAGACAGTTAGAATAGCCTTCAGCTAAGTCAATGGCTACGACCTAGCAAGGCGCCATTGACCATTTTAAGATAGAGTCTCACTTGTATCATCCAGGAATGCTGTATTCACATGAAGAATTAAAAGTTAAGCATAATAGCAGCTACGTATTTTTCTTGTTACCATTCATTACGTATCCTGTTTCAGACCTCACTCTAGCCTACGTAAGATTACGCGTGCCTTTCGGCTACTTCAGTGTGGCGTAGCTGTCTTGTTACGCCACAACAGTTGGCACCGAGTCAACGGAAAGGGTCTTGTTCTTTCTAATTGCTTACATTTATGTGTGTCATGGCTTCGCCACAATCTCCAGATGTACTGGCCGAATTTTATCGCTTGCAGAATCAGCAGATGCAGGCGTTATTGGATGCCCTTGGACAGCTCGTTCAGGGTCAACGTGCCATTCAAACCGATGCGGCAGCCGCCGCTTCACCGCTACCGCAGCCACAACATGCAGTTGCACCGCTGTTTCGCAAGTTTGACCCAACCCAAGAGACATGGACTGAGTGGTCACGCCAGTTTGGATTTCATCTCGCCGCCTACAGAATTCAAGGTAACGAGCGGCAACCTCACTTATTGTCTTGTGTCGGCGTGCAAACGTACCGTGTGATAGTGAAATTGTTTCCCCGATGCGACGTAGCAACTCTGTCCTACGAAGAAATTTTGTCGGCATTGGACGCCTATTTCAAGGAAACAGTTAATGTAGTTGCAAAAAGGTATACTTTCTTTCGTACAAAACGTACGGCCGGTCAAACTAATAGGGAGTGGGTAGCAACATTGCAAGGCCTTACACGGGATTGTGCTTTTGAGTGTGAATGTGGACTCCCTTATTCAGATACAATGGTACGTGATGCAATAGCACAGAACGTTTCTGATGTTCACATACGGGAACAGATTTTGAAACTAGTTAATCCCTCCCTTCAGCAAGTGATAGACATCTTGGATAGGCAAAACACGCTTGACTTTGCTCAGGACTCATTTGCAACTTCGCCAGCTGTGTGTAACATTAACCGGCCTGCCGGGCGCGCTGCGCGGCCCGGTAAACTGCCCTCGCGCACGTCCGCGCAGCTGCCGCCACGCTCTAAACCAGGTGTGCCGCGCCAGCATACAAATGCAGTGAAATCATGCCCGCGGTGTGCTACTAGACATTCGCATGAAAATTGCCCGTCATGCCAAGCTATTTGCTTTTTCTGTAATAAGAAAGGACATGTTCAAAGTGTTTGCCAGAAAAAGCTCAGATCAGACACTCTTAATCATTCCAGGCCCTTTGCTTCGCGCCAGAATCGAACCAAGGACACTCAGGCTCGTGGACCTTCGCCCATGGACATTCATGTAGTTAATTCCACTTCGTCCAGTGCCACTGTCTCTAACTGTGACTGTGTTCGTCCCACGAAAAGTGTGCGTCGACGTCGCCGGAAATCACGTCAATTAGCAAGTGATGCTGTACCTGTATCAGTTCAAATTGCACAAAACAGTCGCTCTTGTCGTCAGCAGGACAATAAACTTTTTGTAGATTTGGACTTTAATGGCAAGGTCATACCATTCCAGCTCGATACCGGAGCTGCAGTTTCATTGCTCAATCACGACACGTACAAACAACTGGGCAAACCTCCGTTGCGTTCCGCAAATGTTAGGCTAACTACATATTCAGGACAGCAGATCCCTGTGTTAGGACAGTGCAGCCTTCTTGCAACATACAAGGGACAAACAAAACTTGTGTCATTTTACGTTCTTCGTTCTTCTACTGCAGTGAACTTGTTTGGTTTAGATTTATTTCAATTGTTTAACATGTCTATTGTAAATCAGGTCCTATCAGTTAATCAGACTGTGCCTTCAGACAGTGTTTCTCGGCTATGTGAAGAATTTGCAGACATTTTTGCACTGGGCTTAGGTTGCGCTAAGAATTATGAAGCACATTTGGAACTGAAAGTCTACGCGCAACTGAAATTTTTCGGAGCGCGCAATGTTCCTTACGCATTGCGTGATGAGGTCGCAAGAACATTACACGATTTAGAATCACAAGGTGTAATTGAACGTGTGCAAGCTTCTCTCTGGGCCTCACCCTTAGTAATTTTGCCAAAACCTTCCGGAAAACGGAGACTTTGTGTGGACTTCAAGGCAACAGTGAATCCACAACTCGTGATTGCAACTTTTCCCTTACCCCATCCGGAAGATCTTTTTGATAAACTGTGCCCGGGTAAATACTTTTCGAAGTTGGACCTAGCAGATGCGTACTTGCAAATCCCAGTGGACGCCGAATCCCAGCGCGTCTTGGTGGTTAACACGCATCTTGGTTTGTACCGATTCAAAAGACTGCCATTCGGGTGTGCATCCGCCCCTGCATTGTTTCAGCAATATTTACAAACTGTTTGTGCGTCGGTCCCTACTGCTGCGAACTATCTGGACGATATTCTGATCTCCGGAAAGACAGCCGACGAGCATTTAGCACACCTACGAACATTATTTCAGGTATTGCGACAAAATGGTCTTCGCTTGCGGAAAGACAAATGTGTGTTTTTTGCTCGTGACTTACCATACCTGGGACATGTCATCAATGCCCAAGGCATACATCCGAGTCCAGAGCACCTCCGTGCCATACAAGATTTGCCTTCGCCACAGACTGTGAAGCAGCTACAGAGTGTGTTGGGTAAAATTAACTATTATCATCGCTTTCTGCGCAATGCCTCTTCCATTTCAGCTCCGCTTCATCGATTACGCCGTAAGGGTGTTCCGTTCGTCTGGACGACGGAATGCGAACGCGCCTTTCGCCAGTTGAAATCGGCGTTGCTTTCTAATACTTGCCTTACGCCATTCGATCCCCAGAAACCCCTTTTGTTGATGGTAGATGCATCGGATTTCGGGATCGGTGCTGTGCTTGCGCACAAAGATGGGTCGCATGATCGCCCTATTGCCTTTGCGTCCAAATTGCTCTTGTCTGCGCAAGGAAATTACTCACAGATAGAGAAAGAAGCTTTGGCTCTCGTCTTTGGTGTTACAAAGTTCCATGATTTCTTGTATGGTCGTCACTTTACCATTATCACAGACCACAAACCTATGACGTCGCTTTTTCATCCGACCAAGCCTGTACCTCCACGTACAGCGCAGAAATTCATTCGCTGGTCTATTTTCCTCTCGCAGTACCGCTACGATATCTTGTATCGGTCCACTGCTAAGCACGGAAACGCCGATGCGTTGTCCCGTTTGCCTGTTGCTGAGGATAAAGCATTCGATTCTTCCGAACTTGCTTGCATGTTCATTGATTCGGAAACTGATGAAGTGGTCGAATCGTTTCCGATTGATTTTCGTCGTGTAGCTACAGCCACAGCTGCTGACCCTGTCCTTGCTACCGTTCTGTGTTTTGTTGCCACGCAATGGCCCTTGTCAAAGTCACGGATCGAGGATCCGTTGGTTCGCCGATTTTTTGCTCATAAGGAGAGACTTTTTGTTCGACGTGGTGTTTTGTTGTTGCGTTCTGATAAGGATCAGTCCAGAGTCGTGGTCCCACGTTCGTTACAGTCCTCTGTTTTACGGCTTCTTCACCAAGGACATTGGGGTATAGTGCGAACGAAACAACTTGCTCGTCAGCACTGTACTTGGTTCGGAATCGATGCTGCGATTACGAATATGTGTTCTTCTTGCATGGCGTGTGCCGAACACCAATCCGCACCGCCGCGGAAAGTCTTTGCATGGCCAAAAGCCACTTCCCCTTGGCAACGCTTGCACATCGATTTTGCTGGTCCATTCTGGAATGCTCGATGGCTGGTTCTGGTAGATGCCTTCAGTAATTTTCCTTTTGTTGTCCAGATGTCTTCCACGACGTCCTCCGCCACCATCCAAGCGTTGTCTGCTATCTTTTGCATTGAAGGTCTTCCGCAGACTATTGTTTCCGACAATGGCCCACAATTCATGTCCGCAGAATTTGTCTTTCTGCCAGGCCAATGGTATTCAACATCTGACATCCGCGCCGTTTTCGCCTCAGTCAAACGGTGCCGTTGAACGATTGGTCCGGACTTTCAAGTCACAGATGTTGAAGTTGAAAGAGTCGCATTCTCGGGAGGACGCGTTGTTGTTCTTTTTGTCATCGTATCGCTCTCAGCCCCGAAATGGTCGCTCGCCGGCTGAGTTGCTCCACGGTCGTCCTCATCGAACCTTGATGTCTTTGCTGCATCCGCCACATCAGGTTCCTGTGCAGCGGCAGACTCCTGCTTTTGCTCCAGGCGACGTTGTATTTTATCGCAACTATCGAGGTTCACGGCGTTGGCTCGCAGGGCGCATTCTTCGCTGCCTCGGCCGCGCGATGTATTTGGTTTTGGGGGCCTCTGGTGAGGTGCGGCGGCATCTCAATCAGCTGCGCCTCTGTCGTCGCACGGGTTCTGCCGCTCCTCGTCTGCTTTCAGCGACGGTGCCGTCCGGTCAGCGCCCTGGGGACCCATCTACTGGCTCGCCTCATCCCCAGGTGTTACCGACGATGCCTTCCATTTTGCCCCATGGCGACGCGCCGCCGCAGCCGCCGCCGCCGCCGCCTGTTCTCCCGCCGGCGCCGCCCGCATTCGACGCTTCGCTGCAGCCGCCAAGCGCCTCCCTGGGTCACGCGCCGCCGATCGCTTCCCGTGACCAGCTGTCCTCCGCCATGGAACTCTTGCCCGCTCCGAACCACATGACGTCTTCGCGCGTCGGATACCCCGACGCAATTGAGGTCGACCCTTCGGCCCCTCCTGTCTCTCTACGGGCGCATACACCGCATGTTGACGTGCACCCTGGACTTGGTTTTCAGGCGTTTCCTAGATCCCCTCGGACCGAATGGCCGGGTGCGGGTGGCACAGCCTCGCCTGTTGTTAGGCTCCCCACCTCATCGCATACGTCAACATGGGGTCCTCCCCACGGCGTGCGGAAGCCTTATAACACGACCGTTCGCCGATTTGCGGGGGAGGAATGTGGTGTCACCGCCAGACACCACACTTGCTAGGTGGTAGCTTAAATCGGCCGCGGTCCATTTAGTACATGTCGGACCCACGTGTCGCCACTGTGTGATCGCAGACCGAGCGCCACCACAAGGCAGGTCTCGAGATACGGATTAGCACTCGCCCCAGTTGTACGACGACTTTGCTAGCGACTACACTGACGAAGCCTTTCTCTCATATGCCGAGAGACAGTTAGAATAGCCTTCAGCTAAGTCAATGGCTACGACCTAGCAAGGCGCCATTAACCATTTTAAGATAGAGTCTCACTTGTATCATCCAGGAATGCTGTATTCACACGAAGAATTAAAAGTTAAGTATAATAGCAGCTACGTATTTTTCTTGTTACCATTCATTACGTATCCTGTTTCAGACCTCACTCTAGCCTACGTAAGATTACGCGTGCCTTTCGGCTACTTCAGTGTGGCGTAGCTGTCTTGTTACGCCACAACACTTTGGTTTTCCGCTAGAAGAAACTCAATGATAGCTTTCTACTCGAAAAGCACCTCTGATACAGGCGCCATTTTGAAGGCTACTTATAGTGTCGCCACCTGTCGGAACTTCATGACACTACAGCGACTGGAGCAGGAGTATTCCGCGATGTTCCAAGACAAATTCCACATTTTTTCAATGAAGAAATGTGTTGCATTACTTATTGAACACCCCTCGTATAGAATGAGATTTTCACTCTGCAGCGGGGTGTGGACTGTTATGAAAATTTCCTGGAAGATTAAATTTGTCTACCGGACCGAGACTCGAACTCGGGACCTTTGCCTTTCGCGGGCAAGTGCTCTACTAACTGAGCTACCCAAGCACGACTCACACCCCGTCCTCGCAGCTTTACTTCCACCAGTACCTCGTCTCCTACTTTCCAAACTTCACAGAAGCTCTTCTGTGAACCTAGCAGAACTAGCACTTGCCCGCAAAAGGCAAAAGTCCCGAGTTCGAGTCTCGGTCCGGCACACAGTTTTAATCTGCTAGGAAAGTTTCATAACAGTGCACACTCCGCTGCAGAGTGAAAATCTCATTCTGGAAACATCCCCCAGGCTGTGGCTAAGCCATGTCCTTTCTTTCAGGAGTGAGGAGTGCTAGTTCTGCAAGGTTCGCAGGAGAGTTTCTGTAAAGTTTGGAAGGTAGGAGACGAAATACTGGCAGAAGTAAAGCTGTGGGGACGGGGCGTGAGTCGTGCTTGGGTAGCTCAGTTGGTAGAGCACTTGCCCGCGAAAGGCAAAGGTCCCGAGTTCGAGTCTCGGTCCGGCACACAGTTTTAATCTGCCAGGAAAGTTTCACCCCTCGTATAATCATGTGTTATATCCTACTACACTGTATCCGCCGGCTAAGTGAAATTTCATTATTTGCTACGATTCCTGGAGTTACAGAGCGTGAATGGAAAGCAAACCTGCACTTGTTGACGAGGACGGCGACGGCGCGGCGGCTGCGCTTCTGCGCCGCGAGGTGCAGCGCGGAGAAGCCGAGAGCGTCGCCGCAGTTGACGTCGAGCCGCGGGCAGCGCGCGAGCAGCTGCACGCAGCGCTCCAGTGCGTCCGCCACCTCTCCAGGTGCCTGTCCCACCAGCTTCAGCACCGCGCCGTGCAGAGCCGTCCGCCCCCCGGCGTCCGTCGCGTTGACGCGCGTCTCCGGATGCGACAGCAGCGCCGCCAGTGCGCCCGGATTGGCCCACCTGCGTGACACGACGAGCGTCGCTTCAACTGTCCAAAAAAGTGCTCTGCGCACTATGGGACTTAACATCTGAGGTCATCAGTCCCCTAGAACTTAGAACTACTTAAACCTAACCAACCTAAGGATATCACACACATCCATGCCCGAGGCAGGATTCGAACCTGCGACCGTAGCGATCGCGCGTTTCCAGTCTGAAGCGCCTAGTACCGCTCGGTCACACCGGCCGGCGAAGTCAACTGTCCACTTCTGCTTACTGTCAGAAAGTGTTTTCCTGTGTTGCTGCACCAGCTCGTAGTGGTTTTCCATAAGTTTAAAAAACACAACACATGCACATAACAAAGACTTCAGTTATCAACCATATACACTACTGGCGACTAAAATTGGTACACCAAGAAGAAATGCAGATGATAAACTGGTATACATTGGACAAATATATTATACTAGAACTGACATGTGATTACATTTTCACGCACTTTTGGTGCATAGATCATGAGAAATCAGTACCCAGGACAACCACCTCTGGCCGTAATAACGGCCTTGATTAGCCTGGGCATTGAGTCAAGCAGAGCTTGGTTGGCGTGTACAGGTACAGCTACCCATGCATCTACAATACGATACCACAGTTCATCAGGAGTAGTGACTGGCGTACTGTGACGAGCCAGTTGCTCGGCAACCATTGACCAGACGTTTTCAGCTGATGAGAGATCTGGAGAATGTGCTGGCTAGGGCAGCAGTCGAACATTTTCTGTATACAGAAAGGCCCGTACAGGACCTGCAACACGCGGTCGTGCATTATCCTGCTGAAATGTAGGGTTTCGCAGGGATCGCATGAAGGGTAGAGCCACGGGTCGTAACACATCTGAATGTAACGTCCACTGTTCAAAGTGCCGTCAATGCGGACAAGAGGTGACCGAGACGTGTAACCAACGGCACCCCATACCTTCACGCCGGGTGATGCGCCAGTATGGCGATGACGAATACACGCTACCAATGTGCGTTCACCGCGATGTCGCCAAACACGGATGCGACCATCATGATGCTGTAAACAGAACCTGGATTCATCCGAAAAAATGACGTTTTGCCATTCGTGCACCCAGGTTCGTCGTTGAGTACACCAACGCAGGCGCTCCTGCCTGTGATGCAGCGTCAAGGGTAACAGCAATCATAGTCTCCGAGCTGATAGTCCATGCTGATGCAAACGTCGTAGATCTGTTCGTGCAGATGGTTGTTGTCTTGCAAACATCCCTATCTGTTGACTCAGGGATCGAGACGTGGTTGCACGATCCGTTACAGCCATGCGGATAAGATGCCTGTCGTCTCGACTGCTAGTGATACGAGGCCGTTGGGATCCAGCACGGCGTTCCGTATTACCTTCCTGAACCCACCGATTCCATATTCTGCTAACGGTCATTGGATCTCGACCAACGCGAGCAGCAATGTCGGAAATCGATAAACCGCAATCGCGATAGGCTACAATCCGACCTTTATCAAAGCCGGAAACGTAATGGTACGCATTTCTTCTCCTTACACGAGGCATCACAACAACGTTTCACCAGGCAACGCCGGTCAACTGCTGTTCATGTATGAGAAATCGGTTGGAAACTTTCCTCATGTCAGCACGTTGTAGGCGTCGCCACCGGCACCAACCTTGCGTGAATGCTCTGAAAAGCTAATCATTTGTATATGACAGCATCTTCCTCCTGTTGGTTAAATTTCGCGACTGCTGCACGTCATCTTCGTGTTGTAGCAATTTTAATGGCCAGTAGTGTATTCTCCATCACTATCAACAACAGTCTTCCAACGCTGGGGTAACTTTTCGATTCAGCGGCTGTAGAAATGATATTGAGGCGAAGAACGCATCGAGACACGTTCGGAGCGCATTTGCCTCAGCAGAGGTAGTTCCTTGAAAACTGTTCCTTAGAGACCAGAAAAGGTGCAAGATCAAGTGAGTATGTGGGTGCGGAATGACTTCCCAACCCAGCACCTGCATAGTGTTTTTGTGAGTTGCTTTTGTCAGTCTAGCGTAAAGCGGGCGAGCGTTATCGTGGGGTACCATCACTTCACGCAGCCCTCCTGGTTGTTGTTCTTGGGCTACGTCTGTAAGACATCTCAGTTGTTGGCAATAAATGTCAGCAGTGATGGTTACACCTCGGGCAAGCAATTCATAGTGCACCACACCGTCGCTGTTCCACCAGATGCATAACATTATCTTTTGTCGATGCGTGCAGGTCTTTGAATGGGTAACTGCAGCTTCGTTTAGTCTCAACCATTTCTTTCTTTCCCTTACGTCAGCTTAAAGAGGCCAGTTTTCGTTACCAGTAACGATACAGGACAGGAATGTTTGGTGTTGTTCATGGGCCAATTTATGACGAGAAAACAGAGATGCAGATATGCCCACCTGATGATTTTTGTGATTTTTGGACCTTCCCCATTGCGTGCAAACGTATCACGATTGTGGAGTGCTCACAGTTCATCACATATGCCAGTTCCCGAGAACGATGACGTGGATCATTGTGGGTTAATGCGTTCAAACGATCTTCATCAAACCAAGAAGATCTTTCTGTATGTAGAGTGTCACTAAGGTCAAAACAATCCTCCTTAAATCGAGAACACGTTCTTGCCATGCTCTTTCCAGTGTCATTATCTCTGCACATGGCGCAAATGTTTCTGCTACCTCCACTGCTGTCATCTCTCTACGGAACTCAAACAGAATAATATGTCGGAAGTGTTCCAATTCCTCCATTTGCTACTCCATTTTCCAGCGCTGACAGCTCCACCTACTATCTCCAAATGACAATATGGAACACCAACATGCAAAACAAAAACACTACGAACTTATCCACCAACCTATATAAGCAGGGCACCTGCAGCTGCTTAAGGCCATGATGAACGAAGACACGGCTGGCAGCTGGTAAAACTTGGTATTTATTGACCACACAACCAGTTTCACGGCTTAGAGCAGCTCATTCCGGTGCAACTCTACATATTTATGAACTGAAATACAACTGTAAACTGTATCGCAAATTTGCGCTATCTATAAGATTCTTTGAAGACTTACTCTCACAAAAATTATTACATTAATCTTTTATACATCAACCCAACGTTCTCAGTCAAGGTACTGCCGTTGTGTGAATACTGTCAGTATTTCGAAAACCAGACGAACGAAGGATAATTGACAAGTTGGTCCATGTAACATTCTTTAACAATATTGCTGGATAGATCGAATCTATATACTGGTCATTCATTGCACGTGCAAGTATATATAAGAAAATCAAACATTACTCATGGTTAAATCCACTTTCGAAGGTGCTGCTCATAACATAGTTAACGGTGGAAATAGTGCAAGACAGTAGTACTAAGCAAGACAACCTAGGCACTTAATTAAAATAGAGAATGGGAAACGAAGGGAAGAAATGGTTGGGAATTCGTAACTTCCAATAGCACAGGGCGTTGTGGCAAGTTATTATGGTGATGCAACGGACAAAGTTGAAAATTTTTGCTGGACTGGGACTCGGCCCCAGGTTTACTGTTTCTCATGAGGGGTTGCCTTAACCGTTTCGGCCGTCTGCACATGGTCCCTGACCAACTCAAATTTCCAACTTATTGCACGCTGCAACGCAGCGTCCGTCGTTCATTAACGTGCATACACAGGATTAAAAAAAAGGATAGTGGTCGTGGTGATAGGTTTTAACTTGCGTGAGTGAGTGAATTAGGCTGGGGGTGTTTTTGTTATAATTGGGGGGAATGGGATGTCTTTAGTTGTACGCGCGCGCGCGCGCGCGCGCGCGCGCGCGCGTGTGTGTGTGTGTGTGTGTGTGTGTGTGTGTGTGTATGTATTTGGAGACAAAACACGTGCCAACTTCTGTGTGCACGGATAATGCTACTTTACTATGGTATTGTGGTGGTTGATCATGATTGGATATTTTGGCTGGTTATGTGATACTGTTTTTATTGCTAGTCATCTGCTACGTGTTTTATTACTTTAAATAACGCTGGTTGCTAATGTTTCTTCGGTCATTTCTTATATGTTTCTTTTCTGCGATTGCCTGTTGACTTTGGAAGTTTTCTTGTAGTGTTAGGAGATGTTTTTGTTACTAATTCTGTTTATTTCGACCTCTGTTTCTATTGTGATTAGGTGGTGGTTTCCTAGTCAGAGGATGTTCTGCAAATGTTGAATTGCTGGTGCCTCATTTCCATGCTTTTGATGTCCTTTATAACTTATTTTTAAAGTTCTGCTGGTCTGTCATAAGCACAGAACATTACAGCTGTTGCACTGAAGTCTGTAAATGCCAGATTTTTAAACATACGTGAGTGTCATCCTGTTCTGCATTGATTTATTACTTTGGTTAGCTATTTTAACCCTTGCTTGTTTATTTTAACCCTTGCTTCTAATGTTACCAATTCTATGTGAAGTTTGTTTCTTTATGTGGGTGTGTACCAGCCTGACTGTTCAGTTTCAGTGTTGTGTCCTTGTGTAGTAGTGGCTTTGTTGTTTTGTGTGTTGGTGTTGAGTTTGTGGGTCCGTGGATTTGCGTTGTGTTTTGCTTTACTTGTTTAGCTTTTTTTGTGTCTTTCTGGATATTATTATTTAATTTCGTAACTAAAGATTCATGGTATTCATTGTTTTTTGCTATCTGCGTTATTGTGTCTAGCCCGTCATTGTAGCTGTGTTTGTCTAATGTCACTGCATTTGATCTGAGGATCATGTGTCTGACTGCTACCTCTTTTAGAAACTGTGGGTAGTTTGATCACTGATGTAGTATTGTGCCTATTGTGGTGGCTTTTCTGCATAAATTATAAGTGTGTTAAAGGAAGTTCATTTGCTTTGGTTGTGTTTCTCTAAAGCGAACTTTACAGTTTTGTGTAGTGTGTTTATCTGTGTGTGTAGTTGTTCTATCATCATTTCTGGTGTATCTACCAAGTGTGTACATTCACCAGTATAGTAGATTGTTTTTTGCTGGTACTATTTTCTGAAGCATTCTTTCTTCTATTTTGTTAATGGAGATACTTCCTAAGTTTTGTGAAAATGGGATCCCATTGACAATCGTCCTCTTGTAAGTAAAAGAATACTTATTAAATTTAAAGTGGGTGTTTTGGTCAGTAATAAAGTGTAGGAGTGTGCTTGTCTCTGAGATGTGTTCTAGTATAAACTGTAAGTTTCAAGGCCCCATTCTGTTATCTTAATTGCTTCTTTGACTGGGATTGTGGAGTACATGTTCTCTACATAAACTGAGATCAAAATAACTGTATCCAAAATATACATATATCTTATGTGGCAAACATATTTGCAAGGAAAACCATTTTGTTACAATGGCACTGCAGATGCTTTGAAATAAAGCAAAGCTTCTAGGGTCTAAATAAGACTACTACGACAGCCACAAAAGAAAATACATAACCTGATTTACTTGTGTAACTGTCAACGCATAAAGAATCCCTAACAGCAATCAAGCATTTTCCAGGGGTTTCTTCCTCTTAAGTACCAAAGTATCCACCTCAAGCTACATCAGACGAGTCACTACCTCAGTTTAAATAAATGTTTTAAATCTAATAAGCTAGTGCCTAAGTACATAGGTAGCCTACCAACTACTGTTTTTGTTGTTGTGGTCCTCACTGAGAAGATTGGTTTGATGCCACTCTCCATGCTTCTCTATCCTGTGCAAGCATTTTCATCTCCAAATAACTACTGCAACCTACATCCTTCAGAATCTACTTACTGTAGTCACCTCTTGCTCTCCCTTTACAATTTTTACCCTCCCCTCCCCCCACGCTTCTCTCCAATACTAAATTGATGATCCCTTGATATCTAGAATGTGTACTATTAACTGATCCCATTTTCTAGTCATGTTGGGCACAAATTTCTTTTCTCTGTCATTATATTCAGCACCTACTCATTAGTTAAATGATCCACCCACCTAATCTTCACCATTATTCTGTTGCACCACATTTCTTATCTAATTTTTTTTTAGCATCCATGTTTCGCTTCCATACATGGCTACAATCAAATATTTCCCAAATTTTGAATCTATATTCGACGTTAAAAATTTATTTTCATCAGAAAAGCTTTACTTGCTCACATTTTATATCCTGTCTACTTTGGCCATCATCTGTTATTTTTCCGCCCAATAACAAACTCATCTACTACTTTATATTTTCGTAATCCAATTTCCTCTTTTTAATTCAGCTACATTCCATTATCCCTGTTTCGCTTTTGTTGATATTCATATAATATCCTCCTCTCAAGACACTGTCAGTTCCGTTAAAATGCTCTTTCAAGTCTTTTCCTGAATCTGATAGAATTACAATGTCACTGACAAACCTCAAAGTCTTTATTTCTTCTCCCTGAACTATAATTCCTATGCCACATTTTTCTTTGGTTTCCTTTATTACTTGCTCAATGTACGAACGCTGTGGATAGGCTACAATCATTCTCACTCCGTTCTCAACCACTGTTTCCCTTTCATGTTCTCATCTCTTATAACTGCCGTCTGATACTGAACGAGTTGTAAATAGCTTTTCGTTCTCTGCATTTTACCCCTACTACCATCAGAATTTCAAACAGAGTGTTCCAGTCAACACTGACAAAAGCTTTCTCTAATTCCTACCTACCATTTAGTTAATGGTGAGTATAGCTTGTATGAACATGCCGTCAAAAGATTAGATTAGATGATGATGGCGACATGTATGATCGCCGAAATATTGTGCCCGTTGGACACTATAGACCGGCAGCACACCCGTGGATATTTTGATTAGATTAGATTAGATTAGATTAATACTAGTTCCATGGATCATGAATACGATATTTCGTAATGATGTGGAACGGAACCCCAGCTTTGTATACACTACTGGCCATTAAAATTGCTAAACCACGAAGATGACGTGTTACAGACGCGAAATTTAACCGACAGGAAGAAGATGCTGTGATATGCGAATGATTAGCTTTTCAGAGCATTCACACAAAGTTGGCACCGGTGGCGACACCTACGACGTGCTGACATGAGCAAAGTTTCCAACCGATTTCTCATACACAAATAGCAGTTGACCGACGTTGCCTGGTGAAACGTTGTTGTGATGCCTCGTGTAAGGAGGAGAAATGCGTACCACCACGTTTCCGACTTTGATAAAGGTCGGATTGTAGCCTATCGCGATTACGGTTCATCGTATCGCGACATGGCTGCTCGCGTTGGTCGAGGTCCAATGACTGTTAGCAGAATATAGAATCGCTGAGTTCAGGAGGGTAATACGGAATGCCGTGCTGCATCCCAACGGCCTCGTATCACTAGCAGTCGAGATGACAGGCATCTTATCTGCATGGCTGTAACGGATCGTGCAGCTACGTCTCGATCCTTGAGTCAACAGATGGGGACGTTTGCAAGACAACAACCATCTGCACGAACAGTTCGACGACGTTTGCAGCAGCATAGACTATCGGCTCGGAGACAATGGCTGCAGTTACCCTTGACGCTGCATCACAGACAGGAGCGCCTGCAATGGTGTACTCAACGACGAACCTGGGTGCACGAATAGCAAACCGTCATTTTTTCGGGTGAATCCAGGTTCTGTTTACAGTATCATGATGGTCGCATCCGTGTTTGGCGACATCGCAGTGAACGCACATTGGAAGGGTGTTTCGTCATCGCCATACTGGCTTATCACCCGCCGTGATGGTATGGGGTGCCATTGGTTACACGTCTCGGTCATCTCTTGCCGCATTGACGGCACTTTGAACAGTGGACGTTACATTTCAGATGTGTTACGACCCGTGGCTCTACTCTTCATTCGATCCCTGCGAAACCCTACATTTCAGCAGGATAATGCATAGCCGCATGTTACAGGTCCTGTACAGGCCTTTCTGGATACAGAAAATGTTCGACTGCTGCCCTGGCCAGCACATTCTCCAAATCCCTCACCAAATGAAAACGTCTGGTGAATGGTGGCCGAGCAACTGGCTCGTCACAATATGCCAGTCACTACTCCTGATGAACTGTGGCATCGTGTTGAAGCTGCATGGGCAGCTCTACCTGTACATGCCATCCAAGCTCTGTTTGAATCAATGCCCAGGCGTATGAAGGCCGTTATTACGGCCGGAGGTGGTTGTTCTGGGTAATGATTTCTCAGGATCTATGCACCCAAATTTCGTGAAAATGTAATATGTCAGTTGTAGTATAATATATTTGTCCAATGAATACCCGTTTATCATCTGCATTTCTTCTTGGTGTAGCAATTTTAATGGCCAGGAGTGTAGTTTTGGATGACACCAGCCTTGACCCACGCAGGTGAGTTTGCAAACCATCAGAGATCACTGCTCGAATAAACGTACTATTGGATATGGTAGTACAGTACTTGAATTAAGTGGATGAGTAGAACAGAGAGTTTGTGTAAGTTTTGTACGGCACCAGTACTGAACCCTGAGGCACTCACCTGGCAGCAAAGTGTACTGGCTGTGGCACAGGGCTGTCGACGTTGGGCCTGGCGCCGCTGTCGAGCAGCTGCCGCACAAAGCACACTGGTACGTCGGGGTGCCGGCAGGCCAGCTCCAGGCACGTGCAGCCCCCAACAGCTTCATACTGCTCGTTGGGCCGTACATCGCGACTCTGCAGCAGACTGCAGAAGGCCCCGAAATCCTTCGCGAAGAGCGCCGCCACCAGCGGCGGGAGCCCAGTGCTGTTCTCTTCTCCCAGCCAACCCACTGGCTCCTCTTTCTGGGGACGACTGTGGACAACGATTCACACACACGAAATTAGGCAAAATACAATACTCCTGGGTTAGAATTGGCATCGGAGGCATGCCTTCGACATTGTACAATAATATGCTCTTGAAGGACCAGTTCATGCAAAGTACTTATAGCGTCCCCAGTGGTATATTACGAAAAGACTTAAAAAACAGTATTTATAAAGAAGAGACATTTAAAATTTGAATAATAAGTGGACACTAGCCGCTCAGGCGAACATAAATTTTTCTCCGTATTATAATAATTTCTCTGTGTAAGTTTCGAGGGCAAAGAAATATAACAAAATGATCTAAAGAGACGGCAAGATACGCTCTTTTGCCAATTTTTTAGTCGTCTTCACTTCTTCTCTTGTCTTGGTTGCGTGTAGACGGACATCTTGCGAGTGCTGGCAAATGTAAGCATATTTGTGCTAATTAAGCAGATAATATAGTGATTTAATATTATTGTGCACTTTTAATTTGTAAGAGGTGATCCCGATTTCATATCAGCCTTCCTTGAATTAACCTGCATTCAAGTAATTTACAGTTCAACAATCGCAGCGGCCGATGCAGCCAACGACACCATTACCTGGCGATATTAACTTATAAAAAAAATTTGCGGAAGCGAAAAACTCGCCCGCTATTAACATAATATCCATTTTTCTCCACAGCCGAACGAAGTTGCAGAAATACGTAGCTTTAAGATTCTTATTTTCAGTACCATAGCCGAGAGCCAGAGCCAGGACTCCGACTACAATGCAATGGTTAACGGAGGTAAGAAAAAATACTCTCGCGGGTGTGTGGGCAACAATTGTAATTAATAACTAAAGATTTTTTGTTTTAAAGTGAACTGACTAGCCGAGGAAATTAATATGAAAAGTTTATTGCATTGTTCAACTTATATCCTCATGTTTTAAGATTCAGCGAGTCTAACATTCATTAACGTAACAAATAATTTAAGATTAATATTGTTAAAAAGGAGAAAATCACAGAAGCATTTAATCGTAAATCAAAATTGAATGAAATATCATTTTTATTAAGACCCACCACGTAAGTCGGTAACAATCAAAATAATAATAATAATAATAATATATTAAATTACGACGTCCGACGGACGCGAGACAGTGTGGACATCCTACCGGCGCTCGACAGAGCATTTCAATTTCAGGTTGCAAATATCTCTACTTTTCTGGAACACTGAGGATAGTTGTGACTGTCAGGTGTCGTCGAAAAGGTGTTCAGGACTTAGCCTGGGTTTCGTCCAATGTGGACGGGGAGTCAGTGTTAGGACTTTGTCATCGGCTGACGTGCATCGATTGAGCGAGCCACGATAGTAGTGAGCTGGCAGAAACGATTTCAGAGAACTGTTTTCAGTGTCAAGGACTGTAAAGTAATAAGTGAATTTATTGATGGCGTGATTTGTGAAAGTTACCATAGAGTAAATTGCTATCTCGGTGGTTCAATGGTAAAGGGACAAACTTCGAGGATGGTTAGCACTACTACGAACAACCATGTAAAACATGCCTTCCACCTGATGATAATTAACCATCAAAAAGTGTAGTGAATGAAATAAAACTTCGTGATTGGCACACAATTATATATTTCTTCTCATTCCATTTTTATGCAAAGTATTTCGACGAAAGATCCAATCGTCATCACGTGAAGCGAACTGTGTTGTTATGCGTAAAGTTATCAGCTCAACTGAATAACCCAAAGCACACCATTAATCAGTAACATCGAGAAAAATTGAGATATCACATCAGCTTTATGTCCAGCAAGGTATTCAGCACTGCGTCTTTAGTGTTCTAAGATGTAGAGAATCGCTACAAGCAGAGTAACATTGTCAATGAGAACTTGAGGTGTTCACAGATAGCGCATTCAGTGAGACAAATTGCCCTTGAAAGGCAAGAACGCTGGTTTAAGTCCTCTCAAGTATAGTGTCAACAAGTCACGAAGTTTCTTTGCAGGTTCAAATGGCTCTGTGCACTATGGAACTTAACATCTGAGGTCATCGGTCCCCTAGAACTTAGAACTACTTAAACCTAACTAACCTAAGGACATCACACACATCCATGCCCGAGGCAGGTTTCGAACCTGCGACCGTAGTGGCCGCGCGGTTCGAGACTGAAGTGCCTAGAACCGCTCGGCCACACCGGCCGGCTTTCTATGCAGGGTACACTACACTGCACAGTGAAAAGATCCTAATGATAACGTAGGATTATTCAGCTCTAAAACCAGTGTTACAGTTGTGGCCACCGAGCAGAATTTCCTTTTCACTATATCTGTTAGTAAAAATAATGTAAGGGCTCCGGGCTATAGTGCTCGAGTTAGTGCGTTGACGAAAATTCCAAGACAGACAGACACCAGAAATATTCCGTACAGATTATGGCTTTCAGCAGCTTTAAAACAGGCGGTTTTCAAGAAACAAATGAAGAAAGATATTAAAGATATTCCAATGTGAAGCTATAACCAACAGTTCTACTTTACTGAAGTGCAAGGAAATGCAAGTGATCCTCTAGCTTTGGCTCACTGATGTCGGCGCTTAATTCAAAACATGTGGCGATCGCAAGATGTGCTACGAGCCCCGTCTCCCCTGTTGCTGGAGAGAACCAGCAGTTATTGCTTGGTGTGATTTACAAACCTTGAATTTATGCAATGAAAAGCACAAAAATATCAAGAGAGGACTGAATATCACTAGTAATGGAAGTATTAGAAAACGCAGAGGACGACAGTCACATGTGATGGATGGCACTTTGCATGCCAAACAGTATGGAAGCTGGCGTGAAAGCCTAGGGAATGAAGGAGGCCACATTTCTCGAGTTCACCTCCGGACTTTGAGTGGCACGAAACGAATATATTAATTACGTAACTTGATTTTTCTCAATATGATAAAGCTTTATGATTGTTCCTCATAGATATTCAACATAGTGTAGTTGTCCAGACAATTATCCTGAATGTTAAACTTAGGTGCAACTAACAAACTTATACAACTTATATAAAATAAACTTACATAGAATTCTCTAGAAACAGTTCTTGTTTTTAGTAACTCGGTTGCGGTAAAATAATTTTAATGTAAAATATATTTGAATTTACATACAAATACTATCAAACTAAGATTAATTTCTGGTAACGTAGCATTTTAATTTACGATGCTGAAATATGACAGCGTATATAATAATAGAGAGGGTATAAACAGGGATGTAGTCTTTGGCCTCTACTGTTCCATCTGTCACACGTATTAAAGAAGCAATGGTGGAAATAAAAAGGAAGTTCAAGAGCGGCATAAACTCAGAGTGAAATTATACCAATGACCAGATAAACTGATGACATTGGTATATCAGTGAAATTGAGGAACAATCGCAGGACCTGTTGAATGGAACGAACAGTCTAATGTTAGAACACACTATGGACTGAGAGTAAACCTAAGGAAGATGAAAATAATAAAAAAAATAATAAATCAAAACTGGGGATCATAAAGTACACGAAGTGAAGGAATTCTGCTACCTTGGAAGCAAAATACCACATGACAGACGAAACAAAGAGGACATAAAAAGCAGACTTGAAGAGGCAAAGAGGGCACTCCTAGACAAAAGAAGTCAATCAGTATCAAACACCGATCTTATCTTGAGGAAGAAATGTTTGAAGATGTATGTCTGGAACACGGGACAGTACTGAAGAGAATCATGGACTATGGAAAAAACTGGAAACGAAAAGAACAGAAGCGCTTGCAGAAATATGATGGAAGTTAGCTGGGCTGATAAGACAACGAATGAGGATATTTTCTGTTGAATTGGCGAGGGGAGAAACGTGTGGAAAACAATGAGAAGAGACAAGATGACATGACATGTGTTAAAACGTCAAGGAATAAGCTGCGTGTTAGTTAAGGGTGCAGTAGAGGTTTAAACTGTAGCGGAAGACAGAGATTGCAATGAAATGTTAAGGACGGTGGATGCAAATGATACTCTGTGATGAAGTGGTTGACACACGAGAGGGATTCATGCTGCACAGCATCAAACCAGTCAGATAATGATGCCTCATTGTATGTATAGGGAATCCCAAAAGGAATGGACAGTCTTCAGGGACATGGCACGAACGATCATTCGAAGCAGAAAAAGTCTAATAGGCATGGGTTCTTAAATGCATACCTTAAGAGCTGTGAGCACTTCTTCGTCTTCGATAGTGTGAAACAAATTTATTCTACTGCAAACTCTTTGATATCCATATTTTGAGAGGCGATAGAAAAAAAATGTCCAGTAAACATGGGCTCTCAAGTGCATACCTTAAGAGCTATGAATACTTTTTCGTCTTCACTACTATGAAATACATCTCTTCTACTGAAGAAGTGCCCTTAGCTCTTAAGGTATGCATTTGAGAACCCATTTGTACTAGACTTTTTTTGCTTCGAATAAATGTTTGTGTCATTCTTCCTACGACACCCTACATGATATGTATACAATACATGCTTGCCACACAGGTAACACTGGTTACCGTCAGATCACCAATGTTAAGTGCTTTCGGTTGGATAAATGACCCTCGGCGTCTGTCGGGCAGAGGTGTTACTTGGTTGAAAAGCTGAAAGTTGCCAAGAGAGGAGTGTGCTGACCACACGACCCTCCATATCAGCATCCAATGACGCCTGTCGACTGAAGATGACACAGCGGTCAGTCGGTACCGTTAGACATTCAGAGTGCTGTTAGGACAGAACTTAGTTTTATGTAGATGGGAATGGTCTTGCGGAGCTGCGGGCTGGTGAACTCTCAAAGCCCACTAGACAGCCAGTCCAGCAGTCTCAGTGTGCTCTCCAGCCAGAAGCTGCACAAGACATGGCCTGAACCATATGAACAAACGACTAGCGACAAGTATCTTGCCACAGAAAAACGCCGCCCCTGGGTACAAGCTGCCGGTCACCTGATAGAATGGCACAGGCGATAGTCTACGGTACAACTAAACTGCCGCTGGCGTTTCGACTTCCAACAGTCCAACGACGTACCACTATGTAACGTCAGTTATCTGACAACCAAAGTAAGACTGTCCTCAGAATCTAGCAGCTTAATCGCCCTGAAGAGGTTCACTGAATAGACAGTCGAAACATGGGGTATATAATTACTTTAGTGTTTCTAGGGGTACGTCTTTGACTCACAATCAAAACGTCCTCGGCTCCAGGTTCGAAACCCCGTTGGTGGCCGAAGACTTCCGGCATAAGGAGTCACCCTCATTCTGCCAACGGCCTTGGCAAAGAGGGCGGAGGAGCGGATAGAGGTTCAGGGCACTCTCTTGTCCTATGGGTGGGAAATTGCCCCTAAAGGCGGAAGAATCAGCAATGATTAACGACATGAGGATGCAGAAGGCAGTGGAAACTAGTTGCATTAAAGACACATAACGTGTATCCACAGGAGATGTGGCCTGTAATTGAAGAAGTGTCATGATGATCTCTCCATTGGCAAAAGCTTCCGGAATAGTCTTCCATTCGGATCTCTGGGAGGGACTGATAAGGGGGAGGTGACCATGAGAAAAAGATTGAATAATCAACGAAAGGATAACGTTCTACGAATCGGGGCGTGGAATGTGAAGATTGAATGTGGTAGGAAAGCTAGAAAATCTGAAAAGGGAAATGGAAATGCTCAATCTAGATATAGTAGGGGTCAGTGAAGTGAAATGGGAAGAAGATAAGGATTTCTGGTCAGGTGAGTATAGGGTAATATCAACAGCAACGGAAAATGGTATTACGGGAGTGGGATTCATTATGAAAAGGAAGGTGGGGCAGAGAGTGTGTTACTGTGAACAGTTCAGTGATAGGGTTATTCTTGTCAGAATCGACAGCAAACCAACACCGACAACTATAGTTCAGGTATACATGGCAATGTCGCAAGCTGAAGATTAAGAGATAAAGTATATGAGGAAGATGGAAGTCGAGTAGTCATGGGTGACTGGAATGCAGTTGTAGGGGAAGAAGTAGAAGAAAGGTTACAGGAGAATGTGAGCTTGGGACACGGAATGAGAAAGGAGACAGACTAACTGATTTCTGCAATAAATTTCAACTAGTAAGCGAATACTCTGTTCAAGAATTACAAGAGAAGGAGGTATACTTGGAAAATGCCGGGTGATAGGGGAAGACGTCAGTTAGATTGCATTATGGTCAGACAGAGATTCCGAAATCAGATTCTGGATTTTAAGGCGTACCCAGGAGCAGATGTAGACTCAGATCACAATATAGTAGTGATGAAGTTAAACAGAGTAGTCAGGAAGAATCAATACGCAAAGAAGTGGGACATGGAAGTACGAAGGAATGACGAGATACGCTTCAAGTTCTCTAAGGCTGTCGATGTAGCAATAGAGAATAGTCCAGTAGGCAGTACAATTGAAGAGTAATGGAAATCTCTAAAAAGGGCAATCACAGAAGGTGGAAATAAAAAATAGCTACAAAGAAGGTAGCTGTAAAGAAGCAACGGGTAACAGAATAAATACTTCAGCTGATCGATGAAAGAAGGAAGTACACGAACGTTCAGAGAAATTCAGGAATACAGAAATACAAGAAGCTGAGGAATGTAATAAATGGGAGGTGGAGGAAACTAAGACTAAATGACTGCATGAAAAATGTGAAGAAATCGAAAAATGACTCAGCATATAGGAAAGTCAAAACAACCTTCAGTGAAATTAAAAGCAAGGGTGGTAACAATACGCGTGCAACCGGATTCGATTGGTAAATGCAGAGGAGAGAGCGGATAGGTGAAAAGAGTACACTGAAGGTGTCTATGAGGGGGAAGATTTGTCTGATGTGATAGAAGAAGAAACAGGAGTCGATTTAGAAGAGATAGGGGATCCACTATTAGAATCAGAATTTATGAGAGCTTTGGAGGGCTTAAGATCAAATATCGCAGAAGGGATCGATAAAATTCCATCGGAATTTCTAAAAGCATTAGGGGAAGTGGAAACTAAACGACTATTCACGTTGGTGTGCAGAATGTATGAGTCTGGCAATATACCGTCTCACTTTCGGAAAAAATCATACACACAATTCCGAAGACTGTAAGAGATGAAAAGTGTGAGAATTATCGCACAATCAGCTTAACAGCTCACTCATCCAAGTTAATGACAAGAATAATATACTGAAGAATGTAAAAGAAAGTTGAGGATGTGTTAGATGACCATCAGTTTGGCTTTAACAAAGGTAAAGGCACCAGAGAGGTCATAGTGACGTTGCAGTTGATAATGGAAGCATGACAAAAGAAAAATCAAGACATGTTCATAGGATCTATAGACCTAGAAAAAGCGTTCGACAATGTAAAATGGTGCAAGATGTTCGAAATTCTGAGAATAATAGGGGTAAGATACAGGGAGAGACGGGTATGTATAAGAACCAAGAGGGAACAATAAGAGCGAACGACAAAGGACGAAATGCTCGGTTTAAAAAGGATGTAAGACAGCGATGTAGTCTTTCAACCCTCTGTTCAATCTTTACATTGAAGAAGCAATGATGGAAATAAAAGAAAGGTTCAGGAGTGGAATTAAAAGTCAAGGTGAAAGGGTATCAATGATGCGATTCGCTGATGACATTGCTATCCTGAGTGAAAGTGAAGAAGAATTAAATGATCTGCTGAATGGAATGGACAATCTAATGAGTTCAGAATATGGACTGAGAGTAAATCGAAGAAAGACAAAGTAATGAGAAGCAGCAGAAATGAGAACAGCGAGAAACTTAACATCAAGATTGATGGTCACGAATTACATAAAGTTAGGAATTTTGCTACCTAGGCAACAAAATAGACAATGACAGTCAGAGCAAGGAGGACATCAAAAGCACACTAGCTCTAGCAAAATGGGCATTAATTTGAGGAGGAAATTTCTGAGAATATACGTTTGGAGCACAGCATTGTATGGTACTAAAACATGGACTGTGGGAAAACCGGAACAGAAGAGAATCGAAGTATTTGAGATTTTGTGCTCCAGACGGATGTTGAAAATTACACTACTGGCCATTAAAATTGCTACACCACGAACATGACGTGCTACAGACGCGAAATTTAATCGACAGGAAGAAGATGCTGTGACATGCAAATGATTAGCTTTTCAGAGCATTCACACAAGGTTGGTGCCGGTGGCGACACCTACAACGTGCTGACATGAGGAAAGTTTTCAATCGATTTCTCATAAACAAACAGCAGTTGACCGGCGTTGCCTGGTGAAACGTTGTTGTGATGCCTCGTGTAAGGAGGAGAAATGCGTACCATCACGTTTCCGACTTGGATAAATATCGTATTTTAGCCTATCGCGATTGCGGTTTAATGTATTACGACATTGCTGCTCGCTTTGGTCGAGATCCAATGACTGTTAGCAGAATATGGAATCGGTGGGTTCAGGAGGGTAATACGGAACGCCGTGCTAGATCCCAACGGCCTCGAATCACTAACAGTCGAGATGACAGGCATCTTATCCGCATGGCTGTAACGGATCGTGCAGCCACGTTTGCAAGACAAAAACCATCTGGATGAACAGTTCGACGACGTTTGCAGCAGCATGGACTATCAGCTCGGAGACCATGGTTGCGGTTACCCTTGACGCTGCATCACAGACAGGAGCTGCCGATGGTGTTTTCAACGACGAACCTGGGTGCACGAATGGCAAAACGTCATTTTTTCGGATGAATCCAGGTTCTGTTTACAGCATCATGATGGTCGCATCCGTGTTTGGCGACATCGCGGTGAACGCACATTGGAAGGGTGCATTCATCATCGCCATACTGGCGCATCAGCCGGTGTAATGGTATGAGGTGTCACTGGTTACACATCTCGGTTACCTCTTGTTCGCATTGACGGCACTTTGAACAGTGGACGTTACATTTCAGATGTGTTACGACCCGTTGCTGTACCCTTTATTCGATCGCTGCGAAACCCCACGTTTCAGCAGGATAATGTACGACCGCATGTTGCAGGTCCTGTACTGGCCTTTCTGGATACAGAAAATGTTCGACTGCTGCCCTGGCCAGCACATTCTCCAGATCTCTCACCAATTGAAAACGTCTGGTCAATGGTGGCCGAGCAACTGGCTCGTCAGAATTCGTCAGTCACTACTCTTGATGAATTGTGGTATCCTGTTGAAGCTGCACGGGCAGCTGTACCTGTACACGCCATCCAAGCTCTGTTTGACTCAATGCCCAGGCGTATGAAGGCCGTTATTGCGGCCAGAGGTGGTTGTTCTGGGTACTGATTTCTCAAGATCTATGCTCCCAAATTGCGTGAAAATGTAATCACATATAATATATTTGTCCAATGAATCCCCGTTTATCATCTGCATTTCTTCTTGGTTTAGCAGTTTTAATGGCCAGTAGTGTAGGTGGACTTATAAGATAAGAAACGTGGAGGTTTTGCGCAGAATCGGAGAGGAAAGGAATATGTGGGAAAGGCCGACAAGGAGAAGGGGCAGGATGATAGGACATCTGTTAAGACATCAGGGAATGACTTCCATGGTTCTAGAGGGAGCTATAGAGGGCAAACACTGCCAGTTGCAAGTGCTACTCTGAGATGAAGAGGTTGGCACAAGAGAGAAAATCGTGGCAGGGGACCGCATCAAACCAATCAGAAGACTGGTGAAAAGAGAGAGAGAGAGAGAGAGAGAGAGAGAGAGAGAGAGGGAGAGACGACCTGAAACCCAAAAGGATTTTGTTGCTTCTAGCAGATAGACCGTTAAGAGACCTAGACTGAGTGTGTTCCGCAAGTTGGCAGGCGTGGTGCAGCAGGCGCGTGTTGAATGGCTGCTCGATCCAGACGTCTGGGTCGAAGCCCTCCTTGTCGGCGGCGGCGTCCATGATGTGCTCGTAGCGCTGCGGGTCGCGGTCGTCCATGGCGCGCAGCAGCCGCACGTGCACCGTCTGAGCGCCGCCGTCCGCGGGTCGCGGCAACCGGCCGCACAGCTGCGGCAGCGACGCCAGAACCGCCTGGCGGGCAGTCTGTCTACCGCCGAAGTAGTTGTCCACCTGCAGGGTCCGCCGCGATCGCCTGAGCACACACCGCAGAGGTAGAAAAGAGAACACGTGGAGGGGCGCGAGCTAGCCAGAGACAGCATGCAGGTAAATAAAACAGGGAGGTGGCACTACAGACTTACGTTGTATGTTCTTTTGAAGTAGAAAGGGCGCCATTTTAAGTAGCCCAAAACATTACCAGACGACTGCTTATGAGTGCTTATTGTGCATTATTTCTACCGTGTGAGCGCAATAACTGTTTTAAATATAAATGATCATAGAGCTTTAATGAAGGACATAGCGTCAGGAAGGCAATTTCGAACGTTTTTCTGTTCTTGATTGCATATTTGCCCTAGTAATACAGGGTGTCCGAAAAGACTTTTCCTGATTACATAAATTGATAACACAGGCTAGAAGTAAGATACAAATATGAAACTTGTGTCGAATTGTTTACAACTACCAAAGATTTTTTTCTGTTTTAGGTTCGCAGTGCATAAGTAGTGGATGAGGTGCAGTGCCCAAGAAGCCATGTTAACCAATCAGGAGAAGGCACAGTGTGTCCTGTGGTACCATGAGACACGATCACCAACCACAGTGCAGAGACACTTCCAGACAACATTTGGAAGGAATCCACCTGATGTCAAGAGCATTAAAGCCTGGTATGAGAAGTTCAAGAACACAGGATCGGTTGCTGACCTTCCGAGGTCTGGTCGATCAAGAACCTCAGCAGACAGGGTGGAAGCTGTAAGGCAGTCTTTTCTGCGAAGTCCGAAGAAATCGGTGCGCAGGGCCTCACGTGAATTACAGATGCCAAAAAGCGCTCTCCATGACATTTTACACAAACGTTTATTGTTTCGTGCATACAAAGTGCAAACCGATCAGGCCTTGTTGCCCAATGACAGTACACGTCAATATAACTTTACGGTCGAAATGCTATCACGTATTGAGGACGATGATGGTTATCTCAGACGAATTGCCTTTTCCGACAAAGCGACCTTTTTTGTCAGTGGAGTAGTGAATCGCCATAATGTGCGCATTTGGGGCTCACAACCCCCTGGCGAGGTCATGGAGTGTACCAGAGGCAGTCCAAAGGTGAATGTTTGGTGCGCGCTATTGCACGATCGAATTATCGGGCCATTCTTCTTCGCTGAGGCTACCATCACATCTGCAGTGTATCTGGACGTGTTGCAATTGTATGCTGTTCCTCAGCTGCTTCAGTATCACCCCGATGTCTTGTTTCAGCAAGACGGCGCACCACCTCATTGGGGTTTGGACGTCCGTGCCTATCTCGATATGACCTTTCCTAGGCTATGGATTGGTCGTGATGGGCCAACGGCTTGGCCTCCACGCTCTCCTGACATAACCCCATTAGACTTCTTCTTATGGGGTTATGTCAAGGACGAGGTCTACCAAACACGTGTACCAGATCTTGAAAGCCTGCGGCAACAGATAACCACAGTCGTTAAATCGATCCCTCCAGTGATGCTGGCTAATGTGTGGACGGAAATTGAATATCGCCTAGATGTACTACGAGCTACCAAGGATGCTCACGCGGAAGTTTACTGATGTGTGAAAAACTTTGATAGTTTGTAAACAATTAGACACCAGTTTCATATTCGTATCTTACTTTAGCCTGAGTTATCCATTTATGTAATCAGGAAAAGACTTTTCGGACACCCTGTACAACAGAGTCGCCGGCCGGTGTGGCCGAGCGGTTCTAGGCACTTCAGTCTGGGAACCCCGCGCGCAAGCTTCGGTCGCAGGTTCGAATCCTGCCTCGGGCATGGATGTGTGTGATGTCCTTAGGTTCGTTAAATTTAAGTAGTTCTAAGTTCTAGGGGACTGATGACCTCAGATGTTAAGTCCCGTCGTGCTCAGAGCCATTTGAACCATTTGAACAACAGAGTCAGAGTGATGTCATGGGGAACTGTCACTGCGGTGAACTATGGGGGTATGAATGCGGTGAACATAACGTTTTGGGCTACTTAAGATGGCGAACATCGGCTTCAAGTAATGCTACCTCCCCTCTTTTTTTAACTCCATGAGAGACAGGCATTATGTTGAGGTCTTAGACCAAGTTCGTGCTGGCTGGTTGAACTTCATAAAGTCACAAGGACGTCTGCTTAGGCGGGACCCTGAACAGCTGCCTTTCGGACCGGTAGCCTTCAGTTTACAAGACTTTGTGCAAACATGACATCATTTTGACATCACACGCTCTATCTAAGACGAAAAGGTCTACCAGTTTTCGTGATCGTTCATCTAAAACACGCGAGGTGAACATGACATTCAAAACTGTAACATTCAATTCAAGTAGAGAGAACTGGAGTTTATACTTTTTATTTACTGCAGGACTCGTTAAACTTGAAGTTATGTCGTTTGTAGATACGTAAAATTCTGCATTCATGTGGCCTAGGCTGTGGATAAGGAAGAAATTAAGCACTTAAGTCCCGAGTTCGAGTCTCGGTCTGGCACACAGTTTCAATCTGCCAGAAAGTTTCATCCCAGCGCACACTCCACTGCAGAGTGAAAATCTCATTCAAGAAATGAAAATGTTAGCAAGAATTAGATCCGAAATATATTGGAGAAGTTGTATCATTTTTCCTAATATGCTTTACTTCATCCCAAAAGTGAGACTACTTACTGAGTTTCAAGCAAAACAATGCCGAAGCCATCCAGCATTGAATGCAATAACGTATATATTCAACAGTGTTCGTTAACGTATCCCAGCAAAATAAACTTATTTTTAAAGACTCTGAATACCAGTTTCAGTAGTTGATCTGAAATTAGAAACGTGGATAGCCATTCAAGCAAACGAATTAACTTGGCAACTCATTTATCTTATGCTCAATGAATAAAAGCTGTTTCAGAACATTAAGGACCTCTAGAAAACGCGTTAGTATTGGTTACATTTTTGTAACAAAATTACGAAAAACGCTGTATGTGTGGTTATTGATGTATTTCAGTTGAAGACATTTTTGTTTGGCAAAGAAATGTCCTAAAAGAACTAGCTCGTAAAGTTCCTTTTATACTTTACAGATGGCTGAAACTAAGTTACCTTTTAATTCCTTTTCAAATGTGTGTCACTCTATTATACGCTATTTATTCTGAGTGGTAGATTGTTTTACCAGATTATCAACGTGTTTTGGGAATTTATCCGCAATTACGTGTTCCATGCTTCATTTGTACGTTACTGACAATGACAAGTCACACTTGAAAGAGAGAGAGAGAGAGAGAGAGAGAGAGAGAGAGAGAGAGAGAGAGCACACCGTACGCAAGATCGAATGTTACAAAAGACACATACTTCTTTTATCTTAATAACGAAGTCCCAGAACCTTTCCGAATCGAAAAGGAGAAAAAAAGAATTCAGATATTGCAGGACGCAACCCGCTTTCTTAATTACCCTACAATTCGTAATTCGACGCTCATAACCACAACACCACGATAAACTAGCAGAATTCAACCCTTCGTACTATAACGTATACATAATGAAGGCTTGAACGGCCGATACCTCACTATGCGACGTTTAAGTATAACGAATCGTACCAAGAATGTGTTTTTATACATCTTCAATGTACCATTGCCTTGAAACGGCATACTTTCATAACACGCAGGTTACAATATGAAATTACGGAATCCAGTAGGTGTTTCCCAAGCACCCAGCATCGAATATTAACGAAAGTCGATAGCGGTTGCTGCAGTCTTCAATAAGTGCGTCTGGCGTCAAAATAACGTTATCTTTGCACAAAGTCTTGTGAATGTAGGTTACTCCTTTCGGAGCAGACCGGCATGAGATTTGCTGATTGGATAAAGTTCACGATGTTATAAGAAAAGCAGCATGGTCCTGAAGCACAAAACGATAAATTCCTCAGCAGGTCAGCGTATCATGATGCTACACGGCAGTAGCTATTCTACCAGACGAACTAATGCAGCAGCCATTATACTCGTATGTGCTAGTGGCACTTTCACTGAAATTTTGGAAGCTATTCCTGCCCTTTCTTCTTGTGTACTGCCAAGTCGTTCTAGCGATTTACATAGGTTTTGTAGAAAGAAATAAGTTGCCCACCAGTAAAATACTGTTTGTGTACACTTAACTGGTACTGTCTAATGACTGTAGCAGCTCTTTCGTGAACACTGAACTAATAATCTAACGGTCTAGAGTTCAATTCCACACCAATACTACATTTTGTTCCTTTATCTATTGTTTCACCGCTAGCAGAGAAGTGTCTCTTAATTTTACTAACTTACGACCAGCCATCACCTTCGTTGCATATTTGACTGGTTAGGTGGGTTAGATCATAATGCAACTGATAATACCGACTTTTCGTATTTGACCTACATGACACAAAGGTTATTTCTCTCATTTCAAATTAAAAAAAAAATAACTGAGCCGTGATAAATATAGCTGTTTTGAAGAGCGCGCCGCAGCGCGTGGTGTGAAGTAGTCGCCCTCCGTTTCTGGCGCTGGCGCCGCTGTGGCAATCGCAGCTTTGGTGGCTCCCTCTGGTGGGAAAGGGGAAAGGTTGCCTGTTCACGTGCATTTAAGGAGCGCTATAAGCTCGCCAGTTGTGGCATTCGACCTTCCTTCTCTGCTGATGACCAACTCCTCCGCCTCACTCATCTCCTCTCCCTCCAGCTTAGCTCCCGTCACTCCGGCATTTTTGTCTCCCTTGACCTCGAAAAGGCCTACGACCGTGTCTGGCATCCCGGTCTCCTGTTTAAACTCCAAACCTACGCCCTTCCTATCAACTACATCCGTCTGATCGCCTTCATCCTCTCCCACCGCCCCTCCTATGTTACCATCCATAATGCCAATTCCCACACCTTCTACACCTCTGCAGGTGTGCCCCAAGACTCTGTCCTCTCCCCTCTACCTCCTGTACACGGCAGATATGCCCAACCCCCCCCCCCCCCCCTCCAGTACACCACTTGCAATATGCTGATGACACCGCATTCCTCGCCCTCGCTCCTACCCTCCAACGGTCCCAATGCCTTCTCCAGAATCACCTTGACCTTTTTGCTGCATGGTGTAACCAGTGGCTTCTGAAAATCAATCCTTCCAAGACCCAGGCAATCATCGTAGGTCGTACCACTCGCTCCTTCCGGCTCCTGGATTTCTCCCCTACTGTCTGCGCCCATCCTGTACGCCTCACCCCTACCCTCACCTACCTTGGCCTCACCATTGACCGTCACCTCACATGGATCCCTCATCTCCGCTCCATCCAATCCAAAGCCCACAACCGCCTCCGACTCCTCAAACTCCTCTCAGGCTGGACATGGGGGTTGCACCACTCTACCATCCTCCACACCTACAAATCCTTAATCCGTCCCATCCTCTGTTATGCCAGTCCTGCCTGGATATCTGTCCCCCCCCCCCCAACTTCTATAAGTCCCTCCAGATCCTTGAGTGTCATGCACTCCGCCTCGCCTTTCGTATACGCCTCCCGTCCCCCACGCAGATCCTCTATGATCTTATTCCTTTCCCCCATCTGCTCCTATTCCTCGAACATATACGCATCCTCTACACCTCCGCCGCCTTGAACCCCCTGGTTGCTCGTCTCCTCTCCCATCCCCGCCCCCTGCCACGTCTTCACTGTTGTATCCCCCCTACCCTCCATCTCTACACCCTACATCTCCTTTGCCAAGGTGGCTTCCATCAACTCCCCCTCCCGAATGATGCCCTCTCTCCCTCCATTTATCCCTCCTATCAACTCTGATCCTCACTCCGCTCCTTTCCTCCGTCCTCTCCCTGGGTTCCCTCTTCCTCCCCCTTCCATCCTGTGTTTTCTCCCCACCTAACCTCTCCCTATCTCCTTTCTCCCCCCCTCTCCGAGTCCTTTTGTATTCCCCTCCTCTGCCTTCCCCTCCATGGCACGTCTGCTCAGCACCCTCCACTCCTCTTATGGATCCTCGTCTTCCATTGGCTCCTTTCCCCCCTCCCCCCTTCACTTTTCCTCTCCTTCCCCCCTTTTTTTCCGTCATCTGTCCAGTTTCCCCCCACCTGCTCACGGCTGTGGTATGTCATATTTGTGACAACTTTTTAGTGCAGTGTTTAAGTGAGTGTTCAGTGTTGTGCGTCTTTCCACAGTGTTGCGAACAGAAATCATGCTGTCGCTGGGTGTGCATTTTATATCTCTTGCGAACAGAAACCAGACTGTCGCCGTGTTTTTTAATTGTCTGTCTATTATTTTTCTGCTTCCTGTGTATTTTATTAGCATCATCAACTCTGTGTTTTATGTTTTAAGTTCCAGAATTTTCTGCCATTTTACCTTTAAGCCACCGATTTGATCGCCAACTGTTATTTTTTATTATCTTCATCTTTTTAAAACAAATTCTGTAGGCTGAAGAGCGGCGTAATAAGCTGCTGCCAGCCCGCCCCCTTCAGGGGGAATCGAAACTCAATAAAGGGGGAAAAAAACCTCGCCAGTCGGTCAGTCACGGTCAGTTTGGGTGAGTCTGGAGTCAGTCTGGGGACAGTCTCTCGTCGCCAGCTTGCTAGTCTGTCTCTCGTCCGAATTTGTGGCGCAGTGAGAGAACTCAACGAGTGATCACCCGGTCGGGGGCTTAGTTCCTGCATCTGAGTCTGCACGTTAGGCCGCCAGTCTGCTCGAGTTGCTCAGGCAACGGTCGTTGACGGTTGGATCGGTCGGTTGGTCGGTCGCGCACTGAGACACAAGATGACTTGTCCGTCTTGAGCGTCGGCGCATATGAGGTCGTCACGTGAGTCCAGTGGGCCGCGCAGTATAGCGAGGGGTAGTGGCTTCGCGGTCGACACGAGAGCAACAGGAGTCAACCGACAACATCAGTCTGGCCGGTGCGAGCTGCGACGCTGTGGTGTAACTGGTTCTCCGAGCGCTTCTGGGCCCCTTCAGTTACCATCTTGTGCAGCTTGGCTCGTTCCTTTCCTGGTGCAGGGATGTCGTTTTGCCAGTGGGCGTGTTTCCTCTGCATGGTTGGGTCCGAGCCAGTATTTCCGCCGTCGTGTGTCTGGAAGTGAGTGGGAGACGCACCAGCAGTGCAGTCGCGACGGAGCAGCAGTCGCGGACGGAGCAGCGGCCAGTCGGTCGGTTGGTGCGGACCAGGAAAGACGGGAGATCAGCGCGCCTTCCTGCGTCCGTTGAAGCGGCTGGCAGCGGACGGTTCGGGAGAGCGTTTTGGGGGTGCTGCGCCAGGTCTTCTCCAGAAATGACAGTTTATTAAAAGTTAAGTGATTGGTGATATGTGTTGTGATTTACTCTTGTTAAATTTCACTTGTCTTCTTGGTCAGTCTCTCGTTCCCAGCTTGCTCGTCTGTCTCTCGTTCGCATTTGTTAGGCAGTTAGTGTCTGCCTGTCGTTCGGAGCTGCCTCTGTCATGTTTGTCGGATTCGGTGTGCTAACGAATTTATTGCTTGAAGTGTAACGGCCGAATTCCTGTAATATGTTTTTATCTTGCCTATCATCTTGAGAGTACTGTAGAGCATGTTTGGCCAACCTAGTATAATTTTATGTAAGATTGCATTTTATGGGCTTTTATTTAAATGGTCATTTTAGTATATAAAGTTGCCACCCTTCCACCGTAAGACCTTTCTTAGAAGTCAAAATCAAGTTGCACCTTCGGTGGCAAGTTAATCTTTTAATTTTAGTGTTTTGTACCATTTCCATCCCTCCTATGGAAGTGAAACATGGACGATAAATAGTTTGGACAAGAAGAGAATAGAAGCTTTCGAAATGTGGTGCTAAAGAAGAATGGTGAAGATTAGATGGGTAGATCACATAACTAATGAGGAAGTATTGAATAGGATTGGGGAGAAGAGAAGTTTGTGGCACAACTTGACCAGAAGAAGGGATCGGTTGATAGGACATGTTCTGAGGCATCAAGGGATCACCAATTTAGTATTGGAGGGCAGCGTGGAGGGTGAAAATCGTAGAGGGAGACCAAGAGATGAATACACTAAACAGATTCAGAAGGATGTAGGTTGCAGTAGGTACCGGGAGATGAAGAAGCTTGCACAGGATAGAGTAGCATGGAGAGCTGCATCAAACCAGTCTCAGGACTGAAGACCACAACAACAACATATGGAGTGCATAGTTGTGTGCTTGTGTGAGTTGTTAAATCTTTACTTTAAGGTAATCTGGTGTGTTGCAGATTTGCACCTGTGTAGTCTTTCAGAGGTTGTTGTGAGGGGTTGTGACCACGGCCGTGTCAAAAGGGAGCGGCAAGGTTCTCAGCTCGAAAGCTCATAGACTCAAAAAATTGTTCCTTTCTGCCTATGAATAAATTGTACCTTGGTATTTCGAGGGTGCTTTGTGCTTATAATTTTAAATCTGTTTCTTTAAAAAAAATGCTTTTAGGCACTATTAAAGTGAATTAAATTACCATTTCTTTTTGCTTATGATTTCATCAGTTACTCCCTGGCAACTACTTCCACGCTCACATAGTGTGATTAAATGTGTTAATGTCCTTGATGAATCGCTAGTAAATAAAATAAATTTTTAGGAATATTCTTTGAAATTAAAACCACGGTTCAATAACTACATGGTACATACAATTTATATAAAAGTGAACATTTTGTAGAAAGTTTCTGAGTTCTCTGTCCTTCTTCAAAAGTTGTGGATTACGCAGATATCCCACATTTTTCGTTGTTTTTCTGTATTGGAAATTTATATTAGAAAAGGATGTATTTAACCATACATAAATTGACCCTAATCTGCATTTTCCAGACTGTGTCTTGTGTGTGTGTGTGTGTGTGTGTGTGTGTGTGTGTGTGTGTGTGTGTGTGTGTGTGTGTGCGTGTGTGTGTATGTTTGTATGTATGTATGTTAGGGTTTCTGCTAAGAGACGATGTATATCAAGCGTTCGTCCGTTAGAACCAGAGGTAATTTCGTTTATGGTTCTAAGTGCTGAACATTGTCCGCTCTTCGTGGTCTAGTGCTGCTGAGCGGTAGCCCAGCGTATTCGGTCCTGCAATTAAAAAGCTGAGTGAAGTATACACCGATGAACTTGAGGGGGTATTATGTGACGTCCGCCCAGACCAAATGATGAGAAGAATGACGAACAAAATGAAAAAAAAAAACTTGGTTAGCGCTGCCGCCTCTGGATTCTGCGGTTCGATTCCCAGCCAGATCGGAGATTCTCTCCACTAGGGGACTGGGTGTTTGCTGTTGCTGTCATCACTTCATCTCATCATTAATGACGCGCAACTCGCCGAAGTGATGTCAAATAGAAAGACTTACACTAGCTGGCTGAACTACTCCAAAGCCAATGGCCATTTAGGCCATACGATCATTTTATTTTTTTCCGAACGTTAATAGCTGGAAGTTATTTCGCAGTTACTTGGTTCATTCTATCCCATACGGCACCCCATTGTTTTGATGACATTATACATACAGAAGGTTTTGAATTTGGTTCACGGTTGTCGTGGTGTTGCCTCTCTATGGTATTGTGTCCATTTGGCGAAGACCGTCTGCTCACAAGCTAGAAGTAGCAGTAGGTTATATAGTGACGTCCGACTACATCATTTTCACTGTGATGCCTGTAACAAAATTAGCGATGAACTTTTAAGACTTCAAGAACAGTGGATGACAGAAGACAGTGTAGCTAACACTGTTTCCCAACAACACAAAGGCCATTATGCCAGGCTAGAACACTTGTCAAATTTTCCACATTGTGCACAGCATAATCACAGCAGCGTGAATGTCAGTAACAACGCCAGTGAATTCAACTACTGCTTTGGAAGATTTGAATGTGAGTGTGTTGCTAGACAACACCTGTGTGTGCAAAGACGTCGCAGCACCACACCACACAGAATCGCGGTGTAGCTTGCTCGCCAGGTTTCGAGAGGGTGCGTTTCTGGATGAGGTATCGAATATACTGCTTCCCCCTACTTATACCTCCCGAGGAGATCACGAATGTAAAATTAGAGAGATTAGAGCGCGCACGGATGCTTTCCGGCAGTCGTTCTTCCCGCGAAGCATACGCGACTGGAACAGGAAAGGGAGGTAATGACAGTGGCACGTAAAGTGCCCTCCGCCACACACCGTTGGGTGGCTTGCGGAGTATAAATGTAGATGTAGATGAACCCACAGTACCACACCAGTCCATTGCTGGCTCAACGTCTACACACATCAAGAAAAGTTTTGCATCACCTCGGTTCCGAGAGTTCCGGAACCTGTACAGAAAATTGGAATAGAGATCAACATAAACATCATTTCCGCCCTTTTTATTGCTCATGAAAACCACACATTGCATGTTGTAACATCATACAGCAAAACCTTCAGAGGTGATGGTCCAGATTGATGTATACACCGGTACCTCTAATACCCAGTACCACGTCCTCTTACACTGATGCATGCCTGCAGTCGTCGTGGCATACTATCCACAAATTCATCAAGGCACTGTTGGTCCCGATTGTCCCACTCTTCAACGGCTATTCGGCGTAGATCCCTCAGAGTGGTTGGTGGGTCACGTCGTCCATAAACTGCCCTTTTTAATCTGTCCCAGGCATGTTCGATAGGGCTCATGTCTGGAGAACATGCTGGTCACTCTAGTCGAACGATGTCTTTATCCTGAGGGAAGTCGTTCACAAGATGTGCATGATGGGGGCGTGAATTGTCGGCCATGAAGACGAATGACTCGCATATGTGCCGCTGATATGGTTGCACTATCGGTCGGAGGATGGCGTTCACGTATCGTACAGCCGTTACGGCGCCTTCCATGACCACCAGCGGCGTACGTCGGCCCCACATAATGCCACAACAAAACAGCAGGGAACCCCAGCCTTTCTGCACTCGCTGGCCAGTGTATCTAAGGCGTTCAGCCTGACCAGGTTGCCTCCAAACACGTCCCCGACATTTGTCTGGTTGCAGGAATATACGACACTCGTCGGTGAAGAGAACGTGATGCCGGTCCTGAGCGGTCCATTCGACATGTTGTTGAGCCCGCCTGTACCGCCCTGCATGGTGTCGTGGTTGCAAAGATGGACCTCGCCATGGACATCGGGAGTGAAGTTGCGCATCATGCAGCCTATTGCGCACAGTTTGAGGCGTAACACGACGTCCTGTGGCTGCACGAAAAGCATTTGTCAACAAGGTGGCGTTGCTGTCAGGGTTCCTCTGAGACAGAATCCGTAGGTAGCAGTCATCGACTGCAGTAGTAGCCCTTGGGCGGCCTGAGCGAGGCATGACATCGACAGTTCCTGTCTCTCTGTGCCTCATCCATGTCCGAACAACATCGCTTTGGTTCACTCCGAGATGCCTGGACACTTCCCTTGTTGAGAGCCCTTACTGGCACGAAGTAACAATGTGGACGCGATTGAACCGCGGTATTGACCGTCTAGGCATGATTGAACTACAGATAACACGAGCTGTGTACGTCTTTCCTGGAGGAATGACTGGAACTAATCGGCTGTCGGGCCCCCTGCGTCTAATAGGCGCTACTCTTGCATAGTTGTTTACATCTTTGGGCGGGATTAGCGCCATCTCTATACAACACATCAGGCATTACAGTGCTATAAACAGCCCCTATGCCTTTCCATGTTAATTTTCGGTCACTAAAATTTAAGCTTGTTACAGCAGAGTAACATGTAATTGCTCTCAAACTACGATGAAAATTTTCTCTTTTAGAACTATAGTACTAGCTGTAGAATTTGGTAATAGTTCCATTTTAAAAAGTTAAATTGATACCGAAATCTCCGTAATTAATATAGGTATGGAAAGAGGCTATATATTATTCACTGAGGATTTTCTAAAAATTCATCTCGGTTTAAACAGAATTACACTATTTTAAACGGTTCTGAACCACGTCGCATAATCCGCTACCGTTTCGCGCGCAACATAAAGCAGTTACTGCTCCAGGTAGTGCACCGCGCACTGTGTACGCTGTGGTGACAAAAGTCATGAGATACGTCGTAATATCTCGTTGGACCTCCTTTTTCCCGCATAGTACAGCAGCTCGGACGTGCCATGGACAAGTCGCTGAAAGTCCCCTGCAGAAATAATGAGCCAGGCTACCTCTATAGGCGTCCATAATTGTGAAAGTGTAGCCGGTGCAGGCTTTTGTGCGCGAACTGACGTCTGGATTACGTCCCATAAATAATCTATGGGTGGCCAAATCATTCGCTCGAACTGTCCAGAGTGTTCTTCAAACCAATAGCTAACAATTGTGGTCTGGTAGCATGGCACACTTTCATCCATAAAAATTCAGTCATTGTTTGGGAACTTGAAGTTCGCGAACGGCTGCAAATGGCCTCCAAGTAGCCGAACATGACCATTTACAGTCAATGAGCGTTTCAGTTGGACCAGAGGGTCCAGTCCATTGCAAGTAAACGCAGCCCACACCATTAAGGAGTAACTACCAGCTTGTGCAGCGTGTTGTTGACAACTTGAGTCCATGGATTCGGGTCTGCACCACCCTACCGTCAGCTCTTACCAACTGAATTCGGGCCTCATCTGACCAGGTCACAGTTTTATAGTCATCTAGGGTCCAAACGATACGATCACGAGCCCAGGAGAGGAGCTGCAGGCGATGTCGTGCTGTTTGCAAAGGCACTCGCGTCGGTCATCTACTGCCATGGTCCATTAACACCAAATGTCACCGCGCTGTCCTAACGGATACGTTCGTCGTACGTCTCCCATCGTCTTCTGCGACTGCTTCACGTAGTGTTGCTTGTCTGTCAGCACTGACATCACTACGCAAAAGTCACTGCTCTCAGCTGTTAAGCGAAGGCCGTCGGCCACTGCGTTGCCTGTGGTGAGAGGTACCGACCGAAATGTGGTATTCTCTGCACACTCCTGACTCTGTGAATCTCGGGATATTGAATTCCCTAACGATTTCCGAAATGTAATTTCCCATGCGCCTAGCTCCAACTACCATTCCGCTTTCAAGGTTTGTTAATTCCCGTCTGGTGACCATAATCGCATTGGAAACCTTCTATCACGACTCACCTGAGCACAAATGACACCTCCGCCTTTTATACCCTTTTTGCGATACTACCGCAACCTGTATACTGTATATCTCTATCCCATGACTTTTGTCGCCTCAGTGTAAACCTGGTACTGCGCCGTACTATCCCTTACATACGGGTGGTACTCACAGAGTGCAGTCTCCCTCCCACCAACGTACTGTGTGCTTTAACCGTACAAATAACAAATTTTGAGCAGCCACATTTTTGCTCCTAGCAGAGGTATTGATAAACTGGTAAAATCTTACAATACTATACTCAAATTCAGACTGCTTTGTTGTTGTTGTTGCAGAGATGAAAGGTGACTTGCAAGGAATAGTCTAGCAATCCGAAGACTGATTTGATAGAGTTCTCCGTGCTAGACTATTCCATGCAAGCCACTTTTAATCTTTGCATAAATATCTCAACCGGTTAATTCTTCTACATGTTGTGTATTACCCATCTTTCCCTACACCCTACGCTAACGTTTCTCACCCTATACTAACGTTTCTTAGAATTTCAAACATTTATTCTCTACTCAATCAGAAATCCTAAAAGAATCTTTCATACCAACCAGTTTTGATTCAAAAGACAATGCTTTTGACAAAAAAATTTACAGATTTCGGCACAAAATTCGCTGATTTCGAGATAAAATTAAATGATTTAGCCTCAAAATTCAAACTCATCTTTCCCTATAGCTTGCATAGTTGTTTGTAATTCTGTATCTTCCTTAGTAAAGGGAGACTTGAAAACTGAGCTCAGTTTTTCTGCTTTTGCTTCATGTATAGCCCCCTTGTTAGAATCTGTGTCCCTCTAGGTATAGTCTGGCGCCTGTTATGCAGTAGCCATTGTTTCTTTCAGTGAATACATACCATACAGGGTTCTTATCATTATGAACTGTTCTACTAGGTACCTAGTTACTCTGCACATCTACATACATGCTCCGCAAACCACCGTAAACGACTGTCTAGAAGCCTCATTACGATACCCAATTTATCGCATGTTATCTTCATGGACCTTACGCGAAATGTACGTTGGCGGCAGAAGAGTCTTTCTGCAGTCGGCCTCAAATACCGGTTATCTAAATTTGCGCAATAGTGCCCTGCGGAAAGAGCATCGTCTTTCCTCCAGGGATCCCATTCGAGTTCACGGTGCACCTCCGTAATACTTGTGCGCTGATCGAACCTACCGGTAACAAATCTAGGAGCCTGTCTCTGAGTTGCTTCGATGTCTTCCATTAATCCAACCACGTGAGGAACCCAAACACTCTACCGACAAGCTCACCAATCCATTTAAACTGGAAAAGATGATGAAATGGGTGCAGAACATTCATATGAGAGAACCGAAATTTTCTCTAGTATTTTCATTTACTTCAAAAAGTCATGATTACTGCTTTGAACTGCTGACAAAATGGCTCTGAGCACTATGGGACTTAACATCTATGGTCATCAGTCCCCTAGAACTTAGAACTACTTAAACCTAACTAACCTAAGGACAGCACACAACACCCAGCCCTCACGAGGCAGAGAAAATCCCTGACGCCGCCGGGAAAACTGCTGACAAAATTTTTATTTAAACAACCAGTTTTGGTCAGTATACCATCATCAGGTTCTTGAAAGCATTTACAGCATCATATTAGGCGAATATATAATCACTGACGGCAGATAATAAAAACACGAATTAGTGAGTGTTGCGGCATCGTAATTTAAATTACATCATCTATATGTAAACTATTCTAGGCAGTGCATTCTTTCATGTTACATCAGCAGCCGGCATTAACGCTGTGGGACGCACACCATATGGAGCTGTAAATGCTTTTAAGAATCTGATGATGGTCAGTCCACTAAAACTAGCTGTTTAAATAAAGATTTTGTCAGCGGCTTAAGGCGATATTCATGTCATCTTTCAAAAATCTACGAGATATGGGGCACCACGACAGTCTGTGTCACGTCTCCATGCCGGCCCATAAAAACGACTGACAAATACATAGTGCTATACGCTGTTGGAGGAGAGTCATATGACCGTCTGGTACATTCTACACCAACTACAGTGCTCGAAGGTGACTAGTGTTCTTTTTTACGCGGTGAGCTTAGGTGGATCATAAACACACAATATTGACTTAGTTACAGGATGTTTGTATAACCACCTCGGTTGCACAAAATTTTTGTCAAATTGACCATGGCTTCGACTGCATTAAGGCAGTCTTCATCAGAATACAAAATTACATAGGATTACATCTGGTGTGATTACGTGTAATTCTATGTATTTTTTTTATTATGATGAAGACTGCCTTAGTGCAGTCGAAACCATGGTCAATTGCTGGCCGGAGTGGCCGAGCGGTTCTAGGCGCTACAGCCCGGAACCGCGCGACCGCTACGGTCGCAGGTTCGAGTCCTGCATCGGGCATGGATGTGTATGATGTCCTTAGGTTAGTTAGGTTTAAGTAGTTGTAAGTTCTGGGGGACTGATGACCACAGCAGTTAAGTCCCATAGCGCTCAGAGCCATTTGTACCATTTTGAACCATGGTCAATCTGACAATAATTTTGTGCAACCGAGTTAGCCACACATACATCCTGTAACTAAAAAACGTACGGTTGCTGGATCTCAGCCAATAAAAATGTTTATAATTTCAATATTAACTTAGTCTATAACAACCATTAATTACACATATTTTGCATTTTGACTGACTTATAATTATACAGCAAGCCATTCTATACATCTCTTTATAGTACACGGCTGTAGCGTCGGATAATGTTGTGATAGCTGGATATCCTCCTGAGGGAAATCGTGCCAAGTTCTGACCAATTGGCGCGTTAGATGGTCAAAATCCCGAGACAGTTGGAGGACCGAGCCTATAACGCTCATAACGTTATCAGTTGGGGAGAGATCTGGTGACCTTGCTCCCAAGCACGAAGACAAGCAGCAGAAGCTCTCGCTGTATGCAGGCGGGCATTATCTTGCTGAAATGTAAGACCGGGATGACTTGCCATGGAGGTCAACAAAACGAGGCGTAGAATATCGTCGACGTAACACTACGCTGTAACTGTGCCGCGGATGGCACCAAAGAGTTCCTGATATGAAAAGAAAAGGCATCTCGGAGCATCACTCCTAGTTGTCGGGCAAAATGGTGGGCGATAGTTTGGTATCCCACCGCTGTCTGGGACGTCTCCAAACACATCTTCGCTCGTCATCAGGGCTCACTTCGAAGCGGGACCCATCACTGAAGACAATTCTACTCCAGTCAATGAGATTCCAGGCCGAGGACGTGTCTGGATACGCCCCAGGCAGCAGTGTGTTACCAACCTGACAGGACAGTGTTACATCAACGATATTCCACGCCCTCTTTTGTTGCCCTTCATGGCAAGCCATCCTGCGCTTACATTTCAGCAAGATAATGCTCGCCCACACAGGGCAACAGTTTCTACTGCATGTCTTCGTGTTTGGCCAGCTAGATCACCGGATCTCTCCTCAATTGACAACGTGAAACACGTATGTATTCAGTAGCAGCGATGGCGAGGCATGACAGAATCTCTGACCAGAGAGTTATTTATCGTTGCTAGTCTGCGCTTGACCGCGCGTGAGTGCAGTTGTTGTACGTAGCGAGTCGCGAGAGCATGTAATTGCAGTTGCGAGTTAGCAGTTGCGAGTCGCAGTTGTGTGTGAGGAGTCGGCGGGCGTCGACATGGGTCTCTGGTCAAGGTTCGGGACGAGGTATATTGTTAAGTAAGGTAATGAAGCAGCATTGCGCGCATCTGATGATGTAATGTATGTTAATTGTAATTAATTTGTTCAAGAAATGCCCCAATAATAATTTTGTTTTCAAAGCAATCATTTTAAAGAAAAGAATCATTCCAATTGAAACAATATTTCCTATGCTTTTCCTCCCAGAATCAATTTTTCAGGTTAATTATTGCACAGGGCCTAAGGTCAGCGATGCTGCCCTATTATTGTGGGTTTAAGGATTAATATTCATTTCTCAATTTTTGTGTCGAGTTTACATTGGGTCATTATTGTTCAGTAATTTTGTGGGGACTTAACATTTTTTGCACATTTTTATTATCATTGAGTTTTATTACTGTGGGAAGCTAACATTCGGCTCTATTTCATTATCATAGACTTTTCTTTTATTTCTGCTGGGAGGTTACGTGTAGCACGATGCCCATTTACATTTAATTATTGTCATTTCAAAATTTTGTGGGGAGGTTACAAACGTCATGAGCATTATCAGCAGGGTCCTCCATCTATCTCGGGATTTTGACCATCTAACGCACAATTGGAAAGAATTTGGCACGACATCCCTCAGGAGTATATCCAACAATATTGTCAATCAATGCCAACACGAATTACTGCCTGCATGAGGGCTAGAGGTGGACAAACGCGTTATTGACTGGCTCAATTTATGAAACACTTTCTCTTGAATAATTTATCCAGTTTTTCAGAAACTGTAATCATTCTGTGCATGTACTTCAAATCTACCGATTTCTTTCCAATTCGGATAATTCCTACGTGGTGCGTCATTTTTCATGTCTTAGAGTGAACCTTAAGAGTTAACCCTACATTACAACACTGAGAGAGTGAGTGGTAGATATATTTCATTTTCATTTTAAGCGATGGACTGGTACCTGCAGCTGTCGATTATGGCGGCAGCTGCGCGAGGCAGTGCGTAGAGCGCTGCTAGGTGCAGAGCGGTGAAGCCTTCGTCGTCGGCGCGGTTAACGTCGAACAGTGGGCAGTCGACGAGGGCGGCGACGCACGCCTCCAGCCGCACCGCCAGCTTCTTGTCTGCGGGCGCGTCGCGGAAGCCCAGCACAGCCCAGTGCAGCGCCGTGCGGCCGCACGCCGTCTGCGCGCTCACCCGCGTCTTCTTGTGCGACAGCAGCTCCTGCAGCGCCGCCACGTTGCCGCTCCTGCAGATGACACCAGTTGTCATGGCCGCTGCTGACACTTACATCAGAAATGTATTCGACTATAATACCACAGTCTAACATGTATAGTCGCGAGGTTCACTGACATGAAATTTGAGTCAGTGACATCGATGCTCGGTTGGGTTGTGCTGAGTTTGGGGCTCTATAATCTTGAATATGCTGCAAACTGCGAGCCTGACCTCCCTCCCCCTCCACTCCCGAACTCACTGTCCCCGTCTGCCCTCTTGATGACCCCCCCCCCCCTCTTCAGCGGAGGACATTATCCATGACCATTGTCCTCCAGAATGTCCATGCCTTTTAACGTTCCCATACCGTCCAACAGATCTCCCTGGCAGCCCGTTCCATCTTCCATCTCAATACCTTCGCCACCTACTCCCATAACCAGGCCCACATTACCTTCTCCCGTCTTGACACCCTCGTTTAAACCTCACCATGGCATGACAGCACCGTATCTTATTTAACAACATCCACTCCCTCCTTACCAACAAGAACCTCCTCATGCACACTCTCCTCACCCACTGCGTGGATGCCTTCCTCCTTAATGAAACCTTTCTCCAACTCACACGTATCGTCAGCACATCTCCCTACCTCCTCCACTATTCTGACAATCCCCACCCAATGGCGTGTGGCGACGTCGCCATTGGCTACCTTCGCCAGATCCCTGTTGGACTCCAACCTCTCCTCTCTGACCCCACTGAACACCTAATCCTTAGCCTCTTCTTCCCCGGCGTTACTGTTACCTGCGCCACCACCTAAGTCTGTCCTGCAGCCCCCATCCTGCTTGACTTCCTTTCCCACATTCACCATACCTTCTTCTCCTACGTGATTGCCGCCGACCTCCACATCGATAGTCATTCCACCATCCAGCTCCGGCGGTGGCATCGGTTCCTCTCCTCCCTGCAAGGTGATCTCCTCCCCCTTCCGCAACACACTCACTCTGAATCCAGTACCACTCCTGATGTGGTCCTGGCCTCCCCCAACCTCCTTGGACGCATAGTGGTGGAAGTACTAGACCCCATTGGTAGTGACCATCTCCCTGTCCTCCTTACCATGTCAGACAGATGTAACCCCCGTCTCGCTCCCTGCAACGACGCTCCCCCAAAATATGTCCATAATTATTTTTCTGTGCAATTTTCGAAACATTTACCACACACTTGTTTGCAAAACTTAAGGACGAAAGTAAATTTCGAAAGATGTGTTACTTTTGGCCATACCTGGACGATACATAGAAAGAACTGGTACAGCATAGTACAGAAGGTAACTGAAAAAAAAAATACGCAATGCGACGAACAGAAATGGCACTTTTATTGAAACACAATAGTTACACTGAAGTCACTGCAAAGTATGATGGTTCCTGGTCATTGGAAAAGGCAGAACACGGTTCTTAACAGGGTCTTTGATCATGACGGTCGGCAAAACATGCTCTGCAACGTGCACCCATGCTGGCCACCAGGTTGGTGAGGCGCTGTTAGTATAGGGTGTTCCATTTCTCCACCAGCGGGACAACCGCTGGATGGTCGCTGGTGCATGTGAGCGTGCTGCAAAACATTTCCTTAACGCATCCCACACGTGCTAGATGGGTTTTGAGTCGGAAGAACGGGCAGGCCAGTCTCTTCGCCGAATATTCTCTCGTCACAAGAAATCCTCCACATGCACCATTTGATGCGATCGATCATTATCATCCATAAAAATCAAGTCATGGCGGAATGCAACCCTGAAAAGACGCAGAGGAGGGAAGAGGTATCGTGTCACAACAACGCTAACCGGTTCCATGTACAAAGATTTGGTGGTTAGTAAACCCATGCAACATTATGCCTCTCCACACCATAGCACTTGGCAAAACCAAAACTATCACATTCAGCGATGCTCCTTGGCGTATTCTGCGTTCTCATCTCTCGCCTTAGGAGGTTACACCCAGAATCACCAGTCATGCTGAATCTGCTCTCATCCGAGAAGAGCACACGACCCCTCACCTCGTTGGTACAGTCACTATGCTCTTGGTGCCATCACAAATGGTGCCGCCGATGCACATGCGTCAGTGGAACGCAACGTCCTGGACGTCGGACAAAGAGACCACCACCATGCAGTCGACGTGCCACTATGGAGCATGACATCACGTAGCTTGCAGTTGTGTTAAATATCGTTGCAATTGCACCTACTGTTTGACGGGGCTCCCGTCTTGCCCGTTGCACAATGTAGCGGTCGTGTGCTGCAGTAGTTGACCGTGGTCGACTACCCCCTCTCTTTCGGACAGCAGCGCCAGTGGGTCGGAACACTCCCGAAGAACGTGAAATGATGCTGTACCACACTCCTGGGCTACAATAGTCGCACTCCGTCGTTGTATCAGTTTCTCGATGGTTCTTCAGCGTGTGAAGTCATCCAGATGTTGTCTCCGGGCCGTGCTGTAATCGAAACCACTGATTGACACCCACCTTCTTCTCCCGTTCCTTTAACTGCCTTGTGTTGCAGAGCCAACCCCATTTGGCGCTAATGGTCACTCTGACCTCATGCCATCCGACGTCAAGCTTTCTGTGCTCGAGTGGGAGACCTCTGACTACGTGCTCCCGCAGTTTCATTCATTTCCACCGCTTAGTTAATATGTTATGTTACTTAATCTCTCGCCCTTCACTTTTGCACAGCTATGTATTACTAGCCTATTTTTCTCCATCCCGTATTTCATATAGTGAAAGCCGAATCCTGACAGCTGGCAGTGCTGTTGCCGTCTTTCAACAGCGGAACGCAAAAGCCTGCTGGAGATACCGAAGCTACGTAGCTGAAAGTAACGGTCGTCTATAGAGCTGTAATGTCACTGAGGCGTTTCCATTTTTACATATACAAAATCATGTGACGTGACTGACTGTGGTAGACGCGCCTTACGGACTGTATGTAGCTACTGCTGCTGCCACAGTCTTTGCCGACACCGGGCAAGCGACTTTCAATTAAAATATCTCCCCTGCACGGGAATACACATACTGGATGTGCGAGTGCAAGCTGTAGACAGATGGTTGGCGATATATGGAAGTTTCGGTGTGGCCGTTAAACGAGCTCAGTCTAATGATAAGGCGACCGCTCGCACTAAGCGGGAAATCCGGGTTCAAGCTCCATGCCGGCACAAATTTATACTGTCGTCATTCCATTATACAGCTGATGGTTGTCCATATTCGCGACTGCGAATACATTTCATGTCTTTCATAATGGCTGTAGTCGCCGCACTGACTGTTCCTTCAAACACGCATGCACGCTCAAAGGAACATTGCGCTGTTCTTCTGGACAACGCAGGCGCTACAATATTGTATTTCTTGTATAGTTTGTAGTGTTTGTTGTGAACCGGATTTCGGTTTTTATGCCATCTTCAGGAAACTCAACACAATTGTAAGTAGATAGTCCACGCAATGTCACTGAGAGTCTTGAGCTGTCCTTCAGGATGTGTGGCTTTTTACGACTGTATATTTATACAAAAACAAAAACATATTGAAATTTACCAAGAAGTTAAAAGATCTTATATTACCTTGTACTCGAAGAGTAAAAGTGTAAGAATTTGCAGGCAAAAAACAGTACACAAGTGAGTTCTGGCACAGACTGCTAAGTTATGTTGACAACATAACTTAAGAATGTGAAGAATAATAGAGGAATGTGCCGCGTGCTACTAGCAGAGCGGTCTCAGGCGCTGCAGTCATGGACTGTGTGGCTGTCATGGCGGAGGTTCGAGTCCTCCCTCGGGCATGGGTGTGTGTGTTAGTCCATAGGATAACTTAGGGTTTTTTTTTTTTTTTTTTTTTTTCCATCAGTCTACTGACTGGTTTGATGCGGCCCGCCACGAATTCCTTTCCTGTGCTAACCTCTTCATCTCAGAGTAGCACTTGCAACCTACGTCCTCAATTATTTGCTGTCTTCCTCTACAGTTTTTGCCCTCTACAGCTCCCTCCAGTACCATGGAAGTCATTCCCTCATGTCTTAGCAGATGTCCTATCATCCTGTCCCTTCTCCTTATCAGTGTTTTCCACATATTCCTTTCCTCTCCGATTCTGCGTAGAACCTCCTCATTCCTTACCTTATCAGTCCACCTAATTTTCAACATTCGTCTATAGCACCACATCTCAAATGCTTCGGTTCTCTTCTGTTCCGGTTTTCCCACAGTCCATGTTTCACTACCATACAATGCTGTACTCCAGACGTACATTCTGAGAAATTTCTTCCTCAAATTAAGGCCGGTATTTGATATTAGTAGACTTCTCTTGGCCAGAAATGCCTTTTTGCCATAGCGAGTCTGCTTTTGATGTCCTCCTTGCTCTGTCCGTCATTGGTTATTTTACTGCCTAGGTAGCAGAATTCTTTAACTTCATTGACTTCGTGACCATCAATCCCGATGTTAAGTTTCTCGCTGTTCTCATTTCTACTACCTCTCATTACCTTCGTCTTTCTCCGATTTACTCTCAAACCATACTGTGTACTCATTAGACTGTTCATTCCGTTCAGCAGATCATTTAATTCTTCTTCACTTTCACTCAGGATAGCAATGTCATCAGCGAATCGTATCATTTATATCCTTTCACCTTGTATTTTAATTCCACTCCTGAACCTTTCTTTTATTTCCATCATTGCCTCCTCGATGTACAGATTGAAGAGTAGGGGCGAAAGGCTACAGCCTTGTCTTACACCCTTCTTAATACGAGCACTTCGTTCTTGATCGTCCACTATTATTATTCCCTCTTGGTTGTTGTACATATTGTATATGGCCCGTCTCTCCCTATAGCTTACCCCTACTTTTTTCAGAATCTCGAACAGCTTGCACCATTTCATATTGTCGAACGCTTTTCCCAGGTCGACAAATCCTATGAAAGTGTCTTGATTTTTCTTTAGCCTTGCTTCCATTATTAGCCGTAACGTCAGAATTGCCTCTCTCGTCCCTTTACTTTTCCTAAAGCCAAACTGATCGTCACCTAGCGCATTCTCAATTTTCTTTTCCATTCTTCCGTATATTATTCTTGTAAGCAGCTTCGATGCATGAGCTGCTAAGCTGATTGTGCGATAATTCTCGCACTTGTCAGCTCTTGCCATCTTCGGAATTGTGTGGATGATGCTTTTCCGAAAGTCAGATGGTATGTCGCCAGACTCATATATTCTACACACCAACGCGAATAGTCGTTTTGTTGCCACTTCCCCCAATGATTTTAGAAATTCTGAGGAATGTTATCTATCCCTTCTGCCTTATTTGACCGTAAGCCCTCCAAAGCTCTTTTAAATTCCGATTCTAATACTGGATCCCCTATCTCTTCTAAATCGACTCCTGTTTCTTCTTCTATCACATCAGACAAATCTTCACCCTCATAGAGGCTTTCAATGTATTCTTTCCACCTATCTGCTCTCTCCTCTGCATTTAACAGTGGAATTCCCGTTGCACTCTTAATGTTACCACCGTTGCTTTTAATGTCACCAAAGGTTGTTTTGACTTTCCTGTATGCTGAGTCTGTCCTTCCGACAATCATATCTTTTTCGATGTCTTCACATTTTTTCTGCAGCCATTTCGTCTTAGCTCCCCTGCACTTCCTATTTATTTCATTCCTCAGCGACTTGTATTTCTATATTCCTGATTTTCCCAGAACATGTTTGTACTTCCTCCTTTCATCACTCAACTGAAGTATTTCTTCTGTTACCCATGGTTTCTTCGCAGCTACCTTCTTTGTACCTATGTTTTCCTTCCCAACTTCTGTGATGGCCCTTTTTAGAGATGTCCATTCCTCTTCAACTACACTGCCTACTGCGCTATTCCTTATTGCTGTATCTATAACGTTAGACAACTTCAAACGTCTCTCGTCATTCCTTAGTACTTCCGTATCCCACTTCTTTGCATATTGATTCTTCCTGACTAATGTCTTGAACTTCAAAAAAAAATGGTCCAAATGGCTCTGAGCACTATGGGACTCAACTGCTGAGGTCATTAGTCCCCTAGAACTTAGAACTAGTTAAACCTAACTAACCTAAGGACATCACAAACATCCATGCCCGAGGCAGGATTCGAACCTGCGACCGTAGCGGTCTTGCGGTTCCAGACTGCAGCGCCTTTAACCGCACGGCCACTTCGGCCGGCTCTTGAACTTCAGCCTACTCTTCATCACTACTATATTGTGATCTGAGTCTATATCTGCTCCTGGGTACGCCTTACAATCCAGTATCTGATTTCGAAATCTCTGTCTGACCATGATGTAATCTAATTGAAATCTTCCCGTATCTCCCGGCCTTTTCTAAGTATACCTCCTCCTCTTGTGATTCTTGAACAGGGTATTCGCTATTACTAGCTGAAACTTGTTACAGAACTCAATTAGTCTTCTTCTCTTTCATTCCTTGTCCCAAGCCCATATTCTCCTGTAACCTTTTCTTCTACTCCTTCCCCTACAACTGCATTCCAGTCGCCCATGACTATTAGATTTTCGTCCCCCTTTACATACTGCATTACCCTTTCAATACCCTCGTACACTTTCTCTATCTGTTCATCTTCAGCTTGCGACGTCGGCATGTATATCTGAACTATCGTTGTCGGTGTTGGTCTGCTGTCGATTCTGATTAGAACAACCCGGTCACTAAACTGCTCACAGTAACACACCCTCTGCCCTACCTTCCTATTCATAACGAATCCTACACCTGTTATACCATTTTGTGCTGCTGTTGATATTACCCGATACTCATCTGACCAGAAATCCTTGTCTTCCTCCCACTTCACTTCACTGACCCCTACTATATCTAGATTATAGCCGGCACGGTAGCTCAGCGTGTTCGGTCAGAGAGTTACGTGCTCTCTGTAATAAAAAAACGGAGTCAATCGATCAACAACGAACATAAATGGAAATGGATGTCTTACGACGTCCGCCCCGAGCAGATGCAACGAACAATAGCGAACAAAATGAGATTAAAAAAAAAGGGGGGGGGGGTAGCGTCTTTGATTCATAATCAAAACGTCTTCGGTCACGGGTTCGATCCCCCCCACTGCCTAAATTTTGATAAATAATCAGCATTGGCGGCCGAAGACTTCCGGCATAAGAAGTCAGCCTCATTCTGCCAACGGCCTTGTCAAAGAGGGCGGAGGAGCGGATAGAGGTTCAGGGCACTCTCTTGTTCTAGGGGTGGGAAATTGCCCCTAAAGGCGGAAGAATCAGCAATGATCAACGACATGAGGATGCAGAAGGCAATGGAAACCACTGCATTAAAGACACGTAACGTGTATCCACAGAACATGTGGCCTGCAATTGAAGAAAATCTTTAAGGGAATAAAATTACACAAGGATGTATTAAATTTTCCCAAGTTTGAGATATAAAGCTCCTTTAAAAGATTAGCAGGAACCTAGAACTTCTTACCTTCAACGAGGATAATACGAGACAACACAAAAAGCTCTGAACATGCGCACGCTCAACTCTTTGGAACCAGTGAGAAGAAATTCATCTGATCCGCCGAAACTTGTTGCAACCGTCCATTGGCCACAACTTGAACAGCTTTCACTCAGTCATAAACCACGGGAACCGGGAGAATGCCTGCGTAGAAAGCATTCGCGTGGTTGCAATGCTTGCAACTGTACCTCAAACGAACCTATTGTCACCCGAACGTTACTGGCACGTGACGTCGTTCTGACGTGCACATGTCCAGCACATTTGTCGACTGCTGAGCGATTTCTATCAACTTCAGTAGTTGCATCGGGTTTACAATATCAAAGTTTTTCGAAACTGTTTTTCGCTGCCAACCGCCACGAAATGATGAAAGGAAAAAAGTTTGTCGCTTACTACACATTCGCTATTCATGCAGTAAAGCTGCCGCATGAAGCATGATGTTTTAATTTGTTGCTTCTTTATTACTTACTGTATTCTCAATACCTTTTTCAGACAGTATTGTCGTACATCACAGTAAGTACCAGCAAAATTATATAAGTGTACGAAACATAGTTCAGGAGATATGACTTCATAAACACAGGGATGCGTCAAAAAATGCCGCATCATGCATGACGTTTAAATTTGTTACTTGTTTGCTACTAACTCTATTAGCAACACACTTCGCAGACTATATCCACCTATGACGCTGGATGGATCTACAAAAATATATGATTATGCGACACACATTTCAGAAGATATTACGTCAGATACTGAGATGGCTCGCAAACTTTTAGTTTCTTACGTCTTTGCTACGAAGTCAATTCGCAATAAATTTCACATACACTATCCACACACACTGAGGAGACAAAAGTGACAGGACAGCGATATGCACATATACAGATTGCGGTAGCGTCGCGTGAACAAGGTAAAAAAGGGCAGTGAATTGGCGGAGCTCTTATTTATACTCTGGTGGCTTATGCGAAAGGGTTTCCGACGTGATTAGCGGCGTTTGTGTAGAGTTGCGAGCGCTAAGAGTCAAGCAACATGGCGTGAATTAACCGAAGAAATCAAGGTGGGGCGTACGACGAAAGTATCTGCTAGGATAGTACGGCGAAATTTTGCATTAATGGACTATGGCAGACGGAAGTACGTACCTTTGCTAACAGCACGACATCGCCTGCATCGCATATACTGGACTCGTGACAGTATCGTTTGGACTCTAAGACGTCCGTGCCGGCCGCGGTGGACGTGCGGTTCTAGGCACTTCAGTCCGGAACCGCGTGACTGCTACGGTCGCAGGTTCGAATCCTGCCTCAGGCATGGATGTATGTGATGTCCTTAGGTTAGTTAGGTTTAAGTAGTTCTAAGTTCTAGGGGACTGATGACCTCAGATGTTGAGTCCCACAGTGCTCAGAGCCGTTTGAACCAATCTAGACGGCCGTAAACACAAAACCGGGTCAGATAAGTCCAGATTTCAGTTGGTAAGAGCTGGTGGTGGGGGATCCAGTTGGGTGCAGATCCCACGAAGCCATGGGCCCAAGTTGTCAACAAGGTACTGTGCAAGCCAGTGGTCGCTCCATAATGGTGTGTTTATATGGAATGGATTGGGTCCCCTGGTGCAGCTGAACCGATCATTGACCCCAAACAACGATGGAATTTTTATGGATGGCAGTGCACTATGTCACCAGGCCCAAACTAGTCGCGACTGGTTTTAAGAAAATTCTGGACAATTCGAATGAATGATTTGGCCACGCGGATCGCCCAACATAAATCCCATCGAACATTTGCTGGGTCAGTTCATGCACAGAGTCCCGCATCGGCAACACTTTTGCAATTATGGACAGTTGCAGAGGCAGTATGGCTCAACATTTCTGCAGGGGACTTCCAACGAGTTGTTGAGTCCACGCCACGCCGAGTTGCCGTAGTACACCGGACAAATGAGGTCCAACACTATATTAGGGAGATATCCCATGACTTTTTGTCACATGAATGTATGTCGCTGAATAACCTATAAAAGTCCATCATTGTAAAAGACATACGAGGGGAGACCCAAAAATAACCGGAATTTCTCTGTAGAAAGCATATACTTTATTGTTTTCAAATAGACTCTTAATCTCCTTCGAAGTACTCTCCATTAGCATTAATACACTTGACCAAACGTTCATTCCAGTGTTCGAAGCACCTTTTAAATTCGTCCTCTTTGATACCTGCTAGCACTTTCATGACATTGCGTTTTACGTCTTCAACATCCGCAAAACGCTTCCCTCTCAAGTATCTTTTCATCTTCGGGAATAGGAAGAAGTCTGAGGGTGCTAAATCCTACGAACAGGGTGCGTGGGTCAAGGTAGTCGTCTTCGTTGGGGCCAAAAACTGGCGAACGCTGAGAGCCGTGTGCGCGGGAGCGTTGTCGTGATGCAGGAACCACACGCCAGAATCCCACAAAGCCAGACGTTCTCGCGACAAACTTCTGCGAAGCCATTTCATAAGCTCCAAATATAATTGTTGGTTTACTGTCTGGTTTTCAGGGACAAATTCAGAGTGTATGATCCCTTTGATGCCAAAACAAAAAAAAAACAGCTCAACATCGTTTTCACATTCGATTTCACTTGTCGAGCTTTTTTTGGTCGAGGTGAGCCAGGTGACTTCCATTGTGATGACTGTTGTTTACTTTCTGGATCGTACCCATAGCACCATGACTCATCACCTGTAATAATTTTGTTGAAAAAATGTGGATCATCTTTGAACGCGTCCTTCATTTCGAGACAGGCTTGAACGCGACGATCCCTTTGATCTCCAGTAAGAGGCTTCGGCACGAATTTTGCTGCCACTCTTCGCATCCCCAGATCGATGGTCAAGATGCGGTGAATTGAGCTCCAGGACAACCTGGACAAGTTCTCGAGTTGGTCGATTGTCCTGTGTCGATCTTCACTGATGAGATCACGGATTTTGTCGATGTTGTCTTCACTCTGAGCAGTTGAAGGTCGACCGGAACGGGGCTGATCTTTAACCACCATTTCTCCCTTTTTACACTTGCGTTTTACTAAGAGCATGGTCTTTGTAGGCTGTCTGAATCATCGCAACAGTTTCTGCTACGTCCTTGCCGAGCAAGAAACAAAACTTCACTGCCGCACGTTGTTCGTAAGAACTAGCCATTTCCTCATGTCACGTTTGTACTGTACGCACACTCAAAGAACTGCCAAAGAAACCACACTTCTCACTGTTGGGTGACGCCGCGTGGCAGAATGACTCAGCAGAGCTCCTACTACAACCCTCTGGCGGCGCAACCTGCTACTACAAGTACACGGTGTGCAGCATTACGATTCCGGTTACTTTTGGGTCTCTCCTCGTAGTTCAGGAGATACGACGACGAAATCATTGAGGTGCAGCGCGAAATTTGCTAGAGGTGCAAGTGGAATACGTGTTCAAATACATGCGGTATATGTGCTACATATATGTGAAATGTTTTTGTCGTGTGCATACCTGGGTAAAGATATGTATAAAAAGCTTATCTTAAATCCCTGGAATCATTTCAGGTAAATGTGGTGTACATATTAGCTACGACCTGGAAAGAAATACTGTTGGGGTAAGAACCACCAACCTCCTGTTGGGGTGAAGGTGGAAACGTGGAGGGACAAGAGGGGACGATGAAATCCACAGACACAGAGAGGGAGGAGGAGGAGATGGACGGAGAAAGGAAATAGGAGACGGACAGAGACAGGGGAGAAAAGAAAAGCAAAGGGAGAGGGGCAGATGAACCAGAGAGAGGGGGGTGGGGATTAGAAGAGGTACAGAGAGAGAGGACATTAGGAGATGAACAGAGAGAGGGGCAGAGGAAATGGACAGAAAAAGGGGGGAGAAGGAGATGAACACAGAGAGGGGGGAGGAGTAGATGTAATTAGAGGGGGAGGAGGAGATGGAGGGGGAGGAGACAAGAGAGAAGGGGAAGAAACAGAAGGACGGAGGTGGGAGGAGCAGATGGACAGAGAGAGGGGTTGGAGGTGACGGACAGGGGAAGCGGGAGGGGGAGATGGACAGAGAGCAGTGTGTGAAGGAGATGGAAAGAGAGAGGATGTAGGAGGAGACGGACAGAGAAAGCGGAAGGAAGGGATGGAAGAAACTGAAATTAATACACGCGGGCCACGGCGGGCACATAAGCCTAAGTGTCAGTAGGCCCTACCTTGCGGCGTAGTGCACCGGCTCCGGCCTGGGCTCGTGCACATTGGGAGAGACGTCGCAGAGCAGCCGCTGGGCGAAGGTGGGCGGCAGCTCCCGGTGCCTGCAGGCGACCACGAGGGCGTTGCCGAAGTGCGGGCTGCCGTACAAGTGCGCCGCGTGCGCCGCGCCGCTCGCCAGCAGCTGCTCGAACCTGCCCAAGTCCCCTGCCAGCATTGCAGCCAGCAGCTCTGACTGCGGGTCGCTGGCGCCAGCGGTCTGACGCTGCTGCGAGGGAACGCTCATGGTTGCGGCCGAAGTGCACACCTCGTCGGCAAGCTAGCTGAAGCGATGCTGAAAGACGTAAAGAACAAGCCTCAGACATCGTTTTCTGGGGAGTATGCTAGCTGACATTTCATTGGCTACTTATCCAACCGCCGCACATATCGAGTGCACACGATCTATAAATAGGTTCATATAAATGGATGTGTATGTAAATATACGTCTGTTCAAATGTGTGTGAAATCTTATGGGACTTAACTGCTAAGGTCATCAGTCCCTAAGCTTACACACTACTTAACCTAAATTATCCGAAGGACAAACACACACACACACCCATGCTCGAGGGAGGAGTCAAACCTTCGCCGGGACCAGTCACACAGTCCATGAGTGCAGCGCCCTAGACCACTCGGCTAATCCCTCGCGGCTATATGTGTGTATTAAGCTAATTGCACAAAATGTTAGTTTGCTCCTTAAAAGATTAAAATGGTCGCTTTGTAAAGCTGCAGATGTTTAGAAATGGTACCAGGCGGTCGTGTGGTCCTCCACCACTGACGTCGGTCATGACACTGAAATGCTGTGTACGTACTAGTTGGTTGTGTGGCACCAGCGAAATAAGATGGATCGACGAGGTGACGTGAAGGAACGCCAGAGAGAAGTTATTGTTACCGACAGAATAATTTCGTGAAAAGGATAACGCAAAAACACACGAAATTACGGTTTTTTTAGCGAAATAACGCGAAATCGCCGACTTTTACGAGATATCGCGGAATTTTTAATATTGCCATATTAATATTCTGATTCCGTGATTCATAGTTATTGGATGTTAAATTGCAATTTGAGTTCTAATTTCCTCAAGGAACAATCACAAAATAACAGTTTATTTGTGGGGATGAAAGAATTTGGCCAACTACAACAGCGAGTTTGGCAAAAGTAGGACGGAATTTGGCAAAAAATAGGATCAAATTTCGCAAAAAAATTAATTAGCAGAAAAACTCTGAATCTCGCAACAATTACATTCAATTTGACCAAAAATAACACCGAATTTGACGAAAGAAATACCGAATTTGAGGAAAAGAATAACACCGAATTTGGTGAAAAAATACATCAAATTCGCAAAAAAGCACTGAAATTGGCTAAAATAACATCAACTTTGCCAAAATATAATACCGAATTTGGCGAGACAATCCTGGATTTCGCAAAAAACAGCGAATATGGCAAAAATAAAATTAAAAAAACGAATTTGGACAAACTCCGAATTTGGAAATACACCGTATCTGGCAAAAAATTACAATGAATTTGGCAACAAAACACCAGCTGTGGCAAAAAAATGGCACAATACGTGACAAAGAAAAGAGACAGAATCTGGCAAAAAGTACAGAATTTGGCCAAAAAGAGCAAATAATTTAGAAAAAAATAACAATAAATTTGGCAAAAGATAACACTGACTTTGGCAAAAAATAACATAGACTTTGGCAAAAATAACATCGGCTTTGCCAAAAACTAACACTGAATTTGGCCACAAAATGAAACGTTTTTTTCCTGTCCCTAGCTGTCACACTTAGACAGGCCCATGACCACACTGTGAATGAGGTTGCCCGATTTGTTGGTGTTTATGCGTGGACTCTCCAACGGGTCGACAAAAAATAGTGTACCGATCACAGCCTTGCAACAAGACCATAGGTCTTATCGGATTCTAACAGACAGGTACCGGAGACGAATGACACGCCTTGTCATAGACAATCGCTTTTAAATCCGACAAGAACCGCTGCTGTCGGTGAAAAAACATCCATCTCAACCAGTTTACGAGCGAAAACTGCGAGGAAAACTCCATGAAGTGGATATCTGAGGTCGAGTGCCTCGCAAAGAACCTCAGCGATACGTAAAGTTGTACGTCTTTACAGGCCGAAACAGCACACAAACTGGACGGTAACTGACTGTAGACGTGTAACGTGGGCCGACGAGTCGCGATTTTGCATCAAATGCGTCGAGCGCTCCGATGGCCTAATAAAACGTTTAACCTGCTATGTGTGGAATGTGTAGTTCAGGAAGGAGGTAGTTTTGTGCTCTATTGGGAAATTGTTTTCGTACCGTGTACTGGGACTACTCATTCGAGTTCCCATGAACATAGATCACGACTTTTATTTCAGCGTTATCGGAGACCAATATCCGCGCTTTATCCTACATCTTTCTGATGAGTATATTGTGGAGAATTCCGGCTTCCAAGACAACAGCTTTGTCCAAAAGGCTTGATACATGAGTTCCTGGTTTGAAGAACACTCGCGCACTATATCGCACCTCAAACCGGCCCTCTGAATCACCCAGTCTTAATCCCGTAGAGAATGTCTGGATATATTTGGAGCAGTGGGCAAAACGTACCTGCCATCTTCACCATTTGGTAACTCTAATGCTGCGCGTAGTGGCCGCGCGGTTTGAGGCGTCATGTCACGGACTGCGCGGCCCCTCCCGCCGGAGGTTCGAGTCCTCCCTCGGGCATAGGTGTGTGTGTGTGTTGTTCTTAGCATAAGATAGTTTAAGTCAGTTTAAGTAGTGTGTAAGTAAATCTAAGGACCGATGACCTAAGCAGTTTGGTGCCTTAGGAATTCACACAAATTTGAACATTTTTTTGTAACTCTAATGGATATATTCCATGACAAGAGGCTTCAGTTGGATTTGGCGTACCCGAAGAGGCTGTTTGACTCTTTTCTTCATTTGCAGACTCTATTCCCGGCGAAGTGAAGTCATTATTAGGCCAGAGGCGTCATTTGCGATATTAGTGTAATATCTTCTGGAGAGTGATTAATTACTTTTCCAACGTACGTATGCATCCATGTGTGTGCCGCTGTGAACAGTCAGAATGTGATGTTTCCTGTTTTGACGTCAGTAAGCTTTTGTCGCTTGGCGATGCATGTTGATTTCTTTTGTGAAGTGACTCTTGATGTAAAAGATTAAGAAGGTTTTCCTGGTGAAACGCAATGGCTATTGAGAAGAAAGACCGTGGTAAAGTTGTTTCATCAGAACGGCAGCAGTAGTAGCGCTGCATGCTGGGAATATCGCCGACAGAAACAGCTGTGAATAGGCACCATGTCAATAAATGGGCTAGGTAACGTGATCAAGAAGTTTGACAACAGGTGAATTAGATGGTGCAGCAGGGAGAGGGAGGCGGTCTGTTGCCCTGGCAGTTATTGATGAAGTTGCTGTAGCTATAACCGACGGTGTAACACATGCCTCAAATTCTGCAGCCGGTGCTCAAGCTATGTCACTGGAATTCTCTCTCCTCTTAGGAAAGTTCAAAAGATTTTGCGTTGCATTTTTACACTAGTATACCTGCAAGATTCAGAATGTGCACCAAATGAAGCCCCAAGATAGGCTACAACACCGTTACTTTGCACTTCGTTTTTTGGGCCCGCATAGAAATGGATGAGAAGTGGCCGGGGAATATTCTTTAGACAGATGAGGCACGTTTCACTCTTCACAATGCCGTGAATGCATACAACTGTCACATATTTGATTCTACTCCTACGCTAAATGTTGCATAGGAACATCCACTACACTCAGCTTATATGACTGCGTGGTGTGTTTCTACAAGCTACTTCATTTGCAATCCGCTTTTATTCGAGGAGTTGACTCCTGCACGTTATAAGGACCACCTTGTGCAACACGGGAGTCCAGCTTTGCAAGAACGGAACTGTGTTCACACCACTATTTTCATGCAAGATGGGGTGACACCACATGTCGTTTTCCAGGTGAAAGAACTGCTTTGAGATTAGATTAGATTAGATTAGATTAATACTAGTTCCATGGATCATGAATACGATATTTCGTTATGATGTGGAACGAGTCGAATTTTCCAATACATGACATAATTAGGTTAATTTAACAACATACTTAAGTTAATATAAAAACTTTATTTTTTGTTTTTTGTTTTTCTTTATTTTTTATTTTTATTTTTTTAATTTTTTTTCTTAATTTATACCTAAAAATTCCTCTATGGAGTAGAAGGAGTTGTCATCAGAAATTCTTTTAATTTCTTCTTAAATACTTGTTGGTTATCTGTCAAACTTTTGATACTATTTGGTAAGTGACCAAAGACTTTAGTGCCAGTATAATTCACCCCTTTCTGTGCCAAAGTTAGATTTAATCTTGAATAGTGAAGATCATCCTTTCTCCTAGTATTGTAGTTATGCACACTGCTATTACTTTTGAATTGGGTTTGGTTGTTAATAACAAATTTCATAAGAGAGTATATATACTGAGAAGCTACTGTGAATATCCCTAGATCCTTAAACAAATGTCTGCAGGATGATCTTGGGTGGACTCCAGCTATTATTCTGATTACACGCTTTTGTGCAATAAATACTTTATTCCTCAGTGATGAATTCCCCCAAAATATGATGCCATATGAAAGCAATGAGTGAAAATAGGCGTAGTAAGCTAATTTACTAAGATGTTTATCACCAAAATTTGCAATGACCCTTATTGCATAAGTAGCTGAACTCAAACGTTTCAGCAGATCATCAATGTGTTTCTTCCAATTTAATCTCTCATCAATGGACACACCTAAAAATTTGGAATATTCTACCTTAGCTATATGCTTCTGATTAAGGTCTATATTTATTAATGGCGTCATACCATTCCCTGTACGGAACTGTATGTACTGTGTCTTATCAAAATTCAGTGAGAGTCCGTTTACAAGGAACCACTTAGTAATTTTCTGAAAGACAGTATTGACAATTTCATCAGTTAATTCTTGTTTCTCAGGTGTGATTACTATACTTGTATCATCAGCAAAGAGAACTAACTTTGCCTCTTCATGAATATAGAATGGCAAGTCATTAATATATAATAAGAACAACAAAGGACCCAAGACTGACCCTTGTGGAACCCCATTCTTGATAGTTCCCCAGTTTGAGGAATGTGCTGATCTTTGCATGTTACGAGAACTACTTATTTCAACTTTCTGCACTCTTCCAGTTAGGTACGAATTAAACCATTTGTGCACTGTCCCACTCATGCCACAATACTTGAGCTTGTCTAGCAGAATTTCGTGATTTACACAATCAAAAGCCTTTGAGAGATCACAAAAAATCCCAATGGGTGGTGTTCGGTTATTCAGATCATTCAAAATTAGACTGGTGAAAGCATATACGGCATTTTCTGTTGAAAAACCTTTCTGGAAACCAAACTGACATTTTGTTAGTACTTCATTTTTACAGATATGTGAAGCTACTCTTGAATACATTACTTTCTCAAAAATTTTGGATAAAGCTGTTAGAAGGGAGATTGGACGGTAATTGTTGACATCAGATCTATCCCCCTTTTTATGCAAAGGTATAACAATAGCATATTTCAGTCTATCAGGGAAAATGCCCTGTTCCAGAGAGCTATTACACAGGTGGCTGAGGATCTTACTTATCTGTTGAGAACAAGCTTTTAGTATTTTACTGGAAATGCCATCAATTCCATGTGAGTTTTTGCTTTTAAGCAAGTTTATTATTTTCCTAATTTCAGAGGGAGAAGTGGGTGAGATTTCAATTGTATCAAATTGCATAGGTATGGCCTCTTCCATTAACAGCCTAGCATCTTCTAATGAACACCTGGATCCTACTATATCCACAACATTTAGAAAATGATTATTAAAAATATTTTCAACTTCTGACTTTTTGTTCGTAAAGTTTTCATTCAATTTGATGGTAATAGTGTCTTCCTCTGCTCTTGGTTGACCTGTTTCTCTTTCAATAATATTCCAAATTGTTTTAATTTTATTATCAGAGTTGCTGATTTCAGACATGATACACATACTCCTGGATTTTTTAATAACTTTTCTTAATATAACACAGTAGTTTTTATAATTTTTGATAGTTTCTGGGTCACTACTCTTTCTTGCTGTCAGATACATTTCCCTTTTCTGGTTACAAGATATTTTTATACCCTTAGTAAGCCATGGTTTGTTACAAGGTTTCTTACGAGTATATTTAACTATTTTCTTGGGGAAGCAGTTTTCAAATGCATTTACAAAAATGTCATGAAATAAATTATATTTTAAATTGGCATCAGGTTCACGGTACACCTCATCCCAGTCTAACTGCTGTAGGCTTTCCCTGAAATTTGCAATTGTTAAATCGTTGACTGAACGTACTACTTTGGAGGACTGTTTAGTATTGCTGAATGGAGCTATGTCATATATTGTAACTAGCTGAGCACCATGATCAGAAAGACCATTCTCAACAGGCTGAGCATTTATCTGGTTAAACTTATCTTGGTCTATAAAGAAGTTATCTATCAGTGAGCTGCTATCCTTTACCACCCAAGTAGGAAAATCAATAACGGCTGTCAAATTGAAAGAACCGAGTAATACTTCAAGGTCATTTTTCCTATTACCCTCTTTCAGAGAATCTACATTGAAGTCCTCACAAATAATAATTTGCTTCCCCCTGTCTGACAGATAGCACAACAAGGAGTCCAAAATTTTCAGAAATAGATGACAATTTCCTGATGGGGACCTATATACAGTTACAATTATAAATGTGCCTTTATTTAATTTAAGCTCACAGGCACATGCTTCTATATGTTTCTCTACACAAAACTTTTTTGTTTCTATACTTTTTGCACAATGATAACTTTTGACATATATGGAAACTCCTCCTTTCTCCATATTTTCTCTCATTACATGTGCAGAGAGCTTATATGCACTTACATTTACCTTATCCATATCAGTAACAATGTGATGCTCAGACAGGCATAGTATATCTATTTCATTCTCAGCTTCTAAATCTTCTAAACAAATCAGAAGCTCATCTACTTTATTCTTTAAACTCCCAATATTTTGATGAAATATACTTACATTATTTTTAATTATACTTTTATGAGAACCTTTCCTTATTCTAACATTTGCAGTACTCTCCTGTCTGACTTTCTCATTGTGCTTAGGCCTAGTTCCTATACCAGTGGTCACATGGTGTTCAGAGAGGCAGATTATGTCAACTGGGTTGGGTGACTTTAATTCATCAATGCAATTACCTAGGACTGAGATACAACTTGGGGGAGATAAAATTTCTGGTGATTGGTGAAAATTTATAATTGATAGCTGTGATTGGTGATCAAATGTGCTAGAATTGTGCTGTTTAATTTCTTTCCTAAACTGAAGATTTGTTTCAATCCTGATCTCTCATAGAACTTGACATCATTCTGTCTTACCTATCCTAAAAAAGGTGCTGCTCGAACACCTGTAACCACTGGTATTTTACCATTCATGGCAGTGCCTCCCCCCCTTAAATTTCCTGTTATTACCCCAGCCAGTTTCCCCTTCCCTTCCCTTACTTTCGGTAATGACGCATCGTCTCTAGGCAACATCAGGATGTGTGGTGGCCTTCCGTATCTCCCGACCTAAATCTGTATGACTTTTGGTTGTGGGGATATCTAAAAGGCCGTGTCTGTTAGGGATGTATCTTGACTCTTCCTGGTCTGAAGGACAGCACACGACAACATATGGCTCTGGTTACAGCGGATATACTGCGAGCAACTGTCGTCCCTGCTGTTTTACGCATGCAGTTTGTTAATGAGTCGAGAGATCATATTTAACACATTTTTAACTTGTGACTATATCCTAATAAACTTGCCAGAAGCACTATTATCATGAGTTTGATTGTTCCTCCCCTTTTCCTGCACTCGCATCACATTCTGACTGCTTACAACGCCATATTTTCACATGGTGGCAGAGAGTGGAACGACTATTTTTTTCAGCATATCCCGCCAGTGCATTAATAAAAAATTACGATGTTTCGGCTTCATGCGATGTACACGAGGTGCAACAATAAAGTAATGAGACTGATGTGAAAAAAAATGTTGCTTACCGTTTTAGTAAAGTTTAGTGTTGTCTCCTTCAGAGTAGTTCCCTTCTGATTGCACACACTTTTTCCAGCACTTCTGCCATTGATGGTAAAATTTCTGGAACTCATCTCCTGTAATTTCCTCCAAGACCCTCGTCACAGCTTTTTGGACATCTTATGTTGTTTGAAAATGGTGTCCCTTGACCGCCGTTTTGACTCTTAGAAATAGAAAAAGGTCGCACTGAGCGATATCTGGTGAATAAGGTGTCTGTGGTAGTACTGAAATTTGTTTTGAGGTTAAAAACTGCTGTTCTGACAGAGCAGTATGGGACGGCACATTATCATGATGCAGAATCCAATTATAAGCAATGTTGGCACGGACACAAAGATCTCTTTTACGAAGTCTTTCTAAAATTTCTTTGTAGTAGTATTGGTTAACTGTTTGTCCAGGAGGCACCCACTCTTTATGAACAATTGCCTTGGAACCAAAGAAGCACACAAGCATGCATTTTACTTTTGACTTTGACATCATCGTCAACATTCGTTCTGCCTTCACTAAACATTTTATGCCAACGTTACCGTAAGTTGTCGTCGCGTTTTCACCCAATTTAACGCAAAAAAATGGCATACCATTGCACAATATTATGCTGTTCAATTTCTGTGACGAGAGACACAAACATGTGTTAACTTATTACAGCACAACTCACGACTGAGCAGTTGCATCGATGTGCCGCTTGGACTAGAAGCAGCTTAGAGACCAAGGTCAAAGATATTGTGCCTATGCAAGCTGCAGGGTTGCCACATCTTGCAGAGAAAATCAGTCTCTTTACTTTATGGTCACACTTTGTGTAGTCCACACTGCAGCATCCGGAACAGTCAGTTTAATTATAACCACCTAGTATGTATGTATGAAAGTGTGTGTGAGTGGTGTGTCTGAGCGAGCATGCGGGCATTTCCTTAAGATCTCTCGAATGCCTAAAGCATTTTCAACCATACTTTATAGAAATTATTATTATCTGGGAGAAACTACTATGGGAGAGAAACATTACTAGGAGTGTGGGTGGAGGTCGGAGTGGAAAGGAGACGACATGTTGAAATAATCAGAAACGACATATACTACTGTCAAACTTATAGTATTCTGTATTCATAGGTTGAATGGTGGAAATCCTGACAGCATTTCATTCCTACTGGCGGAGTAGAAAAACGACCGTGATGACATTGCACTACTACAGGTTTGGTGGGGAGCCACAAAGATGGTCGGAAACGATGAAAATATCGACGTGCGTGCATTCCGTGCTGCCAGGTTGAATTTAACACCCCAATAACAAGTGTCGGTCACTTTGATGTAACCTGTTCCCCACAAAACCTCTCGTGATGAAATGTTATCAGAACTGTCACCTGTCAGCGTAACATCACTGAAAACTGTAAATTTGACACTAATATTGGTCAATTACGATTATTTTAATAAACGACTTTCTTACCAGACTCGCACCCACTACCCCTCGTAGCGGTGCTAGGAATACTTTATTCTCTTTAAATTTTTTCATTAAGGGAGTACTGAAGGACGATTTAGTTTTATTCTTAAAAAACATTCAAGGGCCAAGATCACATTAAATATTTTTTGTTCAAGACAACGGCTTTCAACAGTCTTAGCTGTCATCTTCACTTCTGAAACATTCTTTTGTAGTGGAACATGTTCAGTTTACGCTGAATGTCATGCATACGATGTCAACTGGATAAAACTCAGCACATTATTAACGTTTGGCATTGCTAAAATGTTTAAAAACACGCAGCACCTTCTCCAAAAGGCCATGTCCATATTTACATTTAATATTTTCATATTTACATGTATATGGACATGACCTTTTGGGCAAAGTGCTGTGTGTTTTTAAATATTATTTATAATGTGCTGAGTTTTATGCACTTGCCATCTTGTGCATGAGGTTCAGCGTAAAATGAACATGTTTTACTACAGAATGATGTTTAAGACTTGAGGATGACAGCTAAGACTGTTGAAAGCGGTTGTCTTGAATAAAAAGTATTTTGTGGGATCTAGGGTCTTGAATGGCTTTTGACTTTATTCTCTCTCTTCCATCCAGTATTTTTTACAGATACTAAGCCATTTTCGTAACAAGTTTTTGAAACTGCTACATTTGTTTCAGAGTTAAGCGTACACTTGGAAGTGGGTGATGTGTAAAGTTTAGGGCGGAATGTATAGAACCATCCGACCGTTCTTTTCACACATGCACTGACGAGGAAAACTATACGATCAATGGTTTAAAAGCGTGTTGGTTCACCTTTGAAAGGAACATAACAGTGAATGTCGTTGGCATAGACTGGACAAGTCCATTTTAAGTTTCCAGAGGTATATGGCATCTACATAAGGGTCACGCTATTCCTGTAAACATTACTGGTGGGTGGTTTGTGAGCGTGGAGCTGAAAGTGGACAACACTCCAGGTATGTTCCATCAGGTACTGGTCACACGAGTGTGATTGTCAATACATCAACGTGAACTCGCTATCATGTTGCTACCACTGTAGCATGATTCTGGCCTTGTGACTTCGACAGTTATCCTGCTGGGAGATGCCATCACCATCGGAGAAGACGTCAAGCATGAAGGGATGCAGGTAGTGTACAATAACGTTCATGTAGGCCCTAACCATCTCGATGCCTTCGATTACTACCGCAGTTCTCAAGGAAGAACAGGTAAACGTCTCCCACAATATATAATGCGAGGTGCGACAATAAAGTAATGAGACTGATGTGAAAAAAAAAATGTTGTTTACCCTTTTAGTCAAGTTTAGTGTTGTCTCCTTCATATTTGTTTCCTTGTGATTGCACACACTTTTTCCAGCGCTTCCGCCATTGATGATAACATTTCTGGAACTTATCTTCTGTAATATCCTCCAAGATCCTCCTCACAGCTTTTTGGACACCTTGTGTTGTTTGAAAATGGGGTCCCATGACTGCTGTTTTGACTTTTGGAAATAGGAAAAAGTCGCTTGGAACGATATCTGGTGAATAAGGTGTCTGTGATAGTACTGAAATTTGTTTTGAAGTTAAAAATTGCTATACTGACAGAGCAGTATGGGATGGCGCATTATCATGATGCAGAATCCATTTATCAGCAGTGTTGGCACAGACACAAAGAACTCTTTTACGATGTCTTTCTAAAATTTCTTTGTAGTAATATTGGTTAACTGTTTGTCCAGGAGGCACCCACTCTTCATGAACAATTCCCTTGGAATCAAAGAAACATGCATTTTCTTTTGACTTTGACATGCGAGCTTTTTTTTGGTCTTTGAGCACAATTGCGAACTTTGGCGTTTTGTCTCTGGATCGCACTGAAAAAAAAAACTTTCGTCACCAGTGATAACATGGCTCAACAATTCTGGATTGATTTCCATTTGCTCTAACAGATCGGCTGCCACATTTTCGTGACGAGAGACACAAACAGGTGTTAACTTGTTACAGTACATCTCACGACTGAGCAGTTGCATCGATGTGCCGCTTGGAGTAGAAGCAGCTTATAGACCAAGGTCATTGCCACATCTTGCAAAGAAAATCAGTCTAATTACTTTATTGTCGCACCTCGTACAACAGTCCCTCCCCCTCCTGCGCCCTGAGCCTGTGTCCATTTCGAGCCGCCACTCGCCTGGAAGACAATCTGTCTGGATACGAACTTTGACCTCATGTAAGAAGCAATGTGATCTATATGAGCAGGAGACACGTTTGCAACCTCGATAATTTGGGGTACACTACAATCATAATTGATGATGTTGTTGTGTCAACAAGGGACACCTAGTGATTATCTTCTGCGGAGCGGCATGTTCAACAATGTGCACTGTTCCAAAACAGGTATCGCTGGACCAGCACAGTACTGCGCCATTAGATCTGCCACAGATCGCCGCCTATACTGCTTTAAAGATGATCACACCTATTTACCTCCTAGTGCAATGATGATGCATGGGCGGACGTGCAACAAATTATCGCCTGCTACAAGTTTCATTGTCCTCCAATCACTTCTCACACATGATCACGACAGTAACAGGGGAACTGTCACCCAGCTTCTCCGTTTCCAAGACGTTCATTACAGGCGCGTGGCCATAACAATCTGCCCTTCGTCAGAGTCGCCTATGTCGGTGGATTTCCCCATTTGTGTGTCGTATTGTTGCTAGAACGATGCTTCAATCGCCTCTACTCTGTTTACATTCTTTCCAAGCTCATGGCATCCTTAGAAGGGAGTCTGGTAACAGAAAATGCTTTGCTCGGTGGATCACATGACGTGGCGTCACAGAACTTCCTTCCCAGAGCAAAGACGGTAACATTAGCAGACACTTGACGGCAACTTTGGAATGGGCCACACACGATCATGCAGCATGCAGTTACTTTTTATGTGATACTCCGTATTGGCAATCGACATTAATCAATCTGAACTATGTGGTCTTGATTAAAGAATTCAACTCCGTTTGCACTTGAATCATGATTTTCACATTTACCGTCATTTGATCTTGATTTCAAATTCCGGCGATACGTGTCGCCAAGGCCGCAAAATCTGATCTATAACTATCGACTTTACTCATATGCGAGTTTTGAGAACGTTCCAGTTCACAGTATCAGTTGCGAGTATGCTGTTACAAGTTTCGTAATCATATTGAGATTTTCGCGTTATCTGGTCTGTAACGATCTGTCCTACAAACTGGAATGAGCCGAAGAATTTTGCGTAATCTCATAACCAGTTCAGTTACGTTCTTACGTGCGTGTATAATACCCTTTTTATATAATTTAAGAGTTAGTTATGTGAGCCTTCAGTTAACATGGTTACCAGTTCAAGTCGCTGAACACCTTGTTGTCCGATTAATGTACGTCATCAGTTGCTGATCATACGGTTTTGTAATTTCTATCATGCCCATGTTCATCAGTACGTTACAAGGAAGTAAAGGCTAGTTCTTTGTTATCTTGGCCGCTCTCCATTACCTTTTCTAATTTCCAACGTTCCTGTGTCAATTATCCTGTAGTCTTCCTTTCTTTATACGATAGACTTTCAGGTCAAAATTGACTGCTCGTTGTGGGTATGTGTCACGAGTTTGCATGTAAACCAACCGCCAAGTATGTCACGAGTAGGACAGTGACATCAATGATCGGCTGACTACCGAGTGTGGCGTTCTAAAATCTTAAGTATGCCGCAGACTGCGCACGCGCAGTCAAGGGGACTGGGATATCGCCTGCTAACATAGGAAGTTAACCTGTTGTCGCCGAGGTCACTCCATTACACAAATGTATTTTGTGCTTTTGTGTCTTCTTTATCATTATTCTGTGATTTTCTTTGTTTTCGTCACACATTTCAAAGGTTGCACGATGGTATTTCGAACAGATAAATGAAGATTTATGAAGTGTTTGGAAGAGACGTTTCCTATCCTATCAGCTCTCAGGGGCGTGCAGAATTTAGCAGAAGAACTTTGTCAAGATTATCCGCTAGTAATTTTGCTTTGTTCGTTATAAACTCCACTGTCATTGCTTGTTCCTACATTCTGTTTCTACAAGGTTGTCAGAGACAGTCTGAAAAGTTTGTGAGGGTGTTGCATGGTACGTTGTGATGAGAAATAACTGTTAAGAAAAAACAATCGGCACGTTGCGACATTTCCCAGTTAATCAGCATTGAAGTTAGCCAATCAGGCCATTGTGCGCGCAAATTCAAACCACCCGCGACATACAATTACTGTCAGTTATCCTCATAACGTACATGATAGCGCAAGAAACTACTTAGCCTTCGGCTTGGTTTGATCCTTACTACTTGTCCATGTCCAATTTTTATATCGCTCTCTTGCTCGGTGTTATGAAACCAAATGAAGGACACGTTTGGTGACACCATCTCTGACGGGCCACTTGAATTTGCGCATGTAACGGCCTGATCTGCAAATCTCAATACTAATTAACTCAGAAGTGGCGCGAAGTATTGAATTTTTTTCTTAGCAATCATTTGTCAGCGCAGCCTACACTGCAACACCATGATCAACTTTTCAGACTGTTTCTGACCAGCCTGTATATTTCGATTTTTTCGTAAAAAGGATGAACATCAGTTTCATGGTTTAGGTGCTCCACTGCACAGTAGGCAGGTCTCACAATACATGAAATTTTGGCTCTGACGTGTAAACGAAAACGACCACTCACAACTGGCGAGACAACGCAGGAATAAAACTTCTGGGGCGCTGAAGAAGATTGACTTGCAACGAGTAATCGAATGAGACCAGGAAGTTGCTCGCTTAATGGGGCTTAATAACATACTTGTCTTTCCATTCTGCACGCATTTGAGCCAACAGGTAAGTATGTTAGAGCATGAAGAGGCATCCGTTGCAAAGCTGAGACACGGATGAATTCGTTGTGCAACTTTTGCGTCTAAACTACTTATCAGTCCATTGATTCAATATAACAGGTCTCAGAATAAATTAGCTTGGAGTTCACACTTATTCATGTTGGTGTGCATTTACGTAAAATAGTTGGTTTGGGGAATCATTATACATTATTAACTGGCACACAACACATGCACTTGGTAAGTACGGTGGTGTAGTGGCTCAGTGGTATCTCAGATATTGGATGAATACATTCTCGAGCCACTGAGGTACCTCAGCGCGCTCGGAAGACTTTGAGAAGACGTCATGCGACGTCTGCAATGAACAGATTTCCACGCAGAAGAAAGACGACGACAACGACGACGACGGATCAGATAGAAAAAAAGTGGTAAAGTGCCAGAATACATCTACATCTACATCTACATGGATACTTTGCAAATCACATTTAAGTGCCTGGCAGAGGGTTCATCTAACATAACAGGCTTCACAATAATCTATTATTCCAATCTCATATAACGCGCGGAAAGAATGAACGCCAATATCTTTCCGTACCAGCTCTGATTTCCCTTATTTTATCGCGGTGATCGTTTCTCCCTATGTAGATCGGTGTCAACAAAATATTTTCGCATTCGGAGGAGAAAGTAGGTGATTGGAATTTCGTGAGAAGATTACGTCGCAACGATAAACGTCTTTCTTTTAATGATGTCCAGTCCAAATCCTGTATCATTTCTATGACACTCTCTCCCAAAGTTCGCGATAATACAAAACGTGCTGTCCTTCTTTGAACTTTTTCGATGTACTCCGTCAGTCGTATCTGGTAAGGATCCCACACCGCGCAGCAGTATTCTAAAAGAGGACGGACAAGCGTAGTGTAGGCAGTCTCCTTGGTAGGTCCGTCACATTTTCTAAGTGTCCTGCCAATAAAACGCAGTCTTTCGTTAGCCTTCCCCACAACATTTTCTAAGTGTTCCTTCCAATTTAAGTTGTTCGTAATTGTAATACCTGGGTATTTAGTTGAATTTACGGCTTTTAGAATAGAGTGTTTTATCGTGTAACCGAAGTTTAACGAGTTCCTTTTAGCACTCGTGTGGATCCAAAGGTGCTGGGCTCGATCCCCGATTATTCCTATGAGTTTTATCTTCCTGTTTTCACTTCTTTCACCTAAGACAACGCTGGTTAATGCGAAATTTGCAGAGCTGCACCGTGGTTCAGAAACTACGCCTATAACTGGCTGAGTAAGACAATTGAAAATCAAAGCAGTACCAATATAAAATTGCGGGTTGAATATAACGACATCGGCAAGGGAAAGTAAATCACCCTACATACGACGTAAGGCTATGAAATAACGGGACTGATGTTATCAAGGAGTAAGCAAGCATGCAACAAGATAAAAGACCAATTACTGTGAACCATTAAGCCTTCGGAGTCGAATGCTGCATCTCTGGTACCTGTAGACAAATCACTGTGGCCGTGGCATCCATTTGTGTAAGAGCTGTTATTTTGTTTTGCCAGAAAGATGATAAGTGTAATAACATAGCAACGAATTGTTGTGAAGTTTCACATGAAACTTGGAAGAACTGTTACTAAAGCCTATCTTTAACAAAAAGAAGTGTATGGCGAAGACTGCTTATTACGCAAGCGAATTTTTGAGTGTTTGAAGTGTTTCCAAGGTCACCTAGAACACTTTGAAGATGACTCACGATAGGATGCCTTTCAGAAACAAAAACGGATGGAAATGTCGAAAAAGTAAGTAATCTGAATTGAGCTGACGGTCGGTCGAGTGTTCGATCGATTGCTGAAACTGTAAGAATTGACAAAGAATACGTAAGGCAAATTTTTCATAACAAATTTAACATTAAGAGAGTGTGTGCGAAACCGGTGCCAAAAATTCGCACGTTCGAACAAAAAGAAGTTCTTGGAAGTGTGATTACTGACACTTGAATAATATTGAAAATGATCCCAATTTCTTGAAAAGAGTGATAACATGTAACGAATCTTCGTTTTTCAGTTATGATCCAGAAACTAAGCGCCAATCCATTCAATGGAAGCGCCCAACTTCACTGAGATCGAAATAAGTTGGAATGAACAAATCAAGATTCAAATTGATGATTTTATTTCGATATTCTTCGAACTGTGTATCTTCACTGTGTTCCTGAAGGTAAACTATTAATCAAAATTACTACCTTGATGTTCTTGTTCAACTTCATAAGAAAATAAAAACGAAAGGACCGAAATTGTGCAAGAACAAGTCTTAGGTTCTGCATCAAGACAACACACCAGCTCATGCTGTATTGTCTGTTAACAGGTTCTAGTGAAGTACAGCATCCTAGTGTTAGACCACCCACGTTATTGGCCTGACCTAGCAGCAGATGACTTTTATATATTCTCCACAGTAAAACATGAATTAAAAGGATCAAGATCTTAGTCTGTCAAAGAAGTGAAAGAAAAAGCAGCATGTGTCATCAAGGAGCTCACAGAGGAAGACTTCTAGCTCTGTTTTCATCAATGGAAAGTTCTTATGGAGCATTGTAGGAATAGAGGAAGGGAGTATATTGGGGGGGGGGGAGAGAGAATGACTAAACATGTGTTTTGGAAATGACATGTTCTACAGGGGTAGTCCTATAATTTTATAGCCCCATCTTGTGTATGTAAAGCAGAGTGTATGTGTGTATGTCCAGGATCTCCTTCCAAACCGCTGGACTAATTGCAGCAGGCCTCTCTAGTATCAGTACTGTGGGTTTTGTAAGCTCCTAGATCCAGTAGGAGCAGAGACACAGGCAAAATGCGTTTTTCACAGCCCCTGTTGTACAGGTTGCCTCACATGACAGGTGTGTTGTCTGGGAACAGTACTGGCCTGCCAAAGCAACCTGCTTTGCAGGGCAGCCTACATGTCAGGAGCAAGTAATGGTGGCTGCGCTGCACAACAGGCATGTTGTGTTGGAGTGGTCTCAGCCGGTATTATCGACCTTGCAGCCAGGACGTCAGGGTCAAATAAACTATTTTCAAGCCCTTACGTGTAGCCTGCCCCGCATGACAAACATGTTGTTGGAGTAGTATCGGCCCACTCTATTGAACTGTTTTGCAGGGGTTACACATACCAATGAGCATGGATAGGGACAGGTTTAGATGGATAGACGAGGGTTGGACAGAGTGAGGGGGAAGAGGAAATAGACTGAGAGGGGAGGAGGGAGAGATGCATGACCCAGATGAAAGCTGTAGAGATGTGGGGGCAGAGATGCAAAGAGAGAGGGGGGGAGAAGATGTGGTCAAAGGGGAAGAGGGGGGTAATACGGTCAGAGAGAAGGGATGTAGGAAATGGAAAAGGAGAGGGGGAGGGGAATATAAGAGAGAAAGAGTGGGGAGGAGGAGATAGATACACTGAGGTGGAAGGATCAGATGGATAGACAGAGGGAGGAAGAGGTGGTTACAGCAGGTGAAGGAGAGTGTGTGCTCTATATGTGTGTCAAAGGCATACATAGTCGAAGCTGTGGAGAAAAGGCTAATTATAGATAAGGAAATAATTATCACTGATCAAGGACTTACGTTTATGAAAGATTTGCGATTTCAATAGTGTGCATGGAAAAGCTAAAAGTCACAGCAACTGATATTTTATAGTAAATACCAAAAGCGTCTTGAAAGTTGCCTGTTATTATTCAGTACATTCCCAGTCATTAATAGTAGATACCCTTATCAGACGTGGTCATTATTAAATGTATCTCAAATGGATGTGAGTGTTGCAATTAATTAAACAGTTCGACTGCCGAAAATTAATTAAATCGTCATAAGAATTTACTGGTAGAGAGCTTCTTTTGGCGCGCTTATAGTACATGTACTGTACAACACACATTTCACGGAGAGGTGTCAAGAAAGCAGATATTTCCAATTCCATGGCTGAACCTACTCCTCGTGATGTTGCAGGCAACAATGCCATATGCCTATTCTTTATTGTAATATCCAAGACATAACTAATAATGAAGGTCACAAAAAGAATACCTTCTGAAACAACTGGCAAAATGTGTAGTTATTTCCCTATGATTATCTATCATGAAGCACCCACAGAAATTGTCAACAAAAATTGGCTAAGAAGCCTTTCACGACTGTTTTGGCAGCAAAAGGTGTTCTGTCTGAAATCGTTTGAATAGACAATAATTCTTACGCTTGACCACTCTGGTGACGTCTCAATTAGAAAGTGCGTTTAGCACTTTGATAAAGGTGTGGGATGAGCACTTAGCAAGGAGTGGAATCTAGTGCTTGCTACCGACAGACGACAGAGACGTCGTCCTCATACTTGGTAGGTGGTAATCGGAACAATGGCGCCAAGGACGTCTTATCAACTCTGGCTCCGTGCAGTTTGTACCACTGTTGTATAATTTGCATCTACGGGTTTACTCTTTGTCAGTCACGTGCTTTCCCGACGAACACCATGGATGATATCATCGTAAGCTTCAATTTGATGCAACATCTTCACCGAGACCATTGTATTCATCAGAATGTGGCTGCTAAAGCGACAGCAGCTTACTTCCGTTCGCAGTGAGGTCCACTACTCCCAACGGCGTTATAGAATGGACGGTTGCTCCGCTGTTGCCCACTCTTGATTCTGAGCCACGGTACTGAACATGTTCTGTGCCCTATCAGCATTATTGTCATCTGCTCCTAGATAGCGCACCAGATGTGGGAAAGTTTGCTTTGATCATCACGCATCCGACGACTATTTTTACCAGGATCAGCGGAGGGGTATGGACGGCCAGCATTACCCCAGACATCCACCTCACAGTTTTCGACCCATCGAGTGTACAACAGGAAAGAGGTGATCATAATACCATTGCAGCACCACTGAATGCGGCTGTAAATAGGAATGTAATAAAAAGTAGAATGACATGAAACAGATTTCGGATTATTTGAATGGCCAACATGAAAAATTATTTTCCAGGTCCGAAAATGTAGAGCATTCCTGGAGAAAGTTCTAAGAGTATTCAGCAATACGACTTAGACAGGTATGTGCGAGCGAAGTTGTGAGGGATGGGAAAAAACCGCCGTGGTGCGAGAACCCTGTTATAGAACCGCCACGAAGTAGCTAAAATCTCACAGCCAAACAAAAACTGAACGAGACCATAATTAGCGTTAGGGGAGCCATGCGTGAAGCATTCAACGAATTCGAAAGTAAAATTCTATATATCGACATGACAGAAAATCCTAAGAAGGTGTGGTCTTATGTTAATCAGTAAACGGATCGAAGCCTTCTGTACAGACACTGTGTGACCATAATGACATCGAAACCAAGGATGACAGACGGAAAGTGAATATTCTAAACGTCTTATTCCCAAACTGCTTCATTGAGGGAGATCATACTGTGGTTCTTCCATTAAATCATCACACGAACGTCAATATGACGAATATCGAAATAAGTTGATCGCGAGATAGAAAAGCAACTGAAATCGCTCGGCACAGGAAATGACATTGGACCTGACGGGATAACAATGGTATTCCACATAAAGTATCTGAAAGTAATTGCTCCTCATCTCGCTGCAGTGTACCGCAGGTCGCTGCGTTCTAGTAATTGCATGCAAACACAGGTGACTCCGCGTCTTCGAGAAGGGTCGTCGAACAGACACACAGAACTATAGTGCTATATCGCTGACGACGGTGTGTTGTACATTTTCGAAGATGTTTTATGCACGCGTGTATTTCTTGAGACCTCCACTGCAGGCTTCAACACGTATTTCGAAGGCAACGATCGTGTGAAACAAACCCAGGTCGCTCTGTTCGCCTACGAGACCCAGAAAGCAGTACGTATAGGCGCCTAGGAAGTTGCAGTGTTCCCTGAGAAAGTATCCGATACAATACCTCACTGCCACCTAATGAACAAAGTACGAGCTTACGGAGGATCAGACAAACTGAGTGACTGTGTGACTGGATTGAAGAGTTTCTAACAAACAGTATACAGCATATTATTCTAAACGGTGAGAGCTCTTAGGACGTAAAAGTAACTTCGGTGTGCACCAAGGGAGTGTCGGAGGACCATTACCTTTCTCAGTATACAGGGTGTTACAAAAAGGTACGGCCAAACTTTCAGGAAACATTCCTCACACACAAATAAAGACAAGATGTTATGTGGACATGTGTCCGGAAACGCTTAATTTCCATGTTAGAGCTCATTTTAGTTTCGTCAGTATTTGCTGTACTTCCTCGATTCACCGCCAGTTGGCCCAATTGAAGGAAGGTAATGTTGACTTCGGTGCTTGTGTTGACATGCGACTCATTGCTCTACAGTACTACCATCAAGCACATCTTGATTGGGCCCCATGTTCTTCCACCTACGCTCAATGGAGCACGTTATCATGATTTTATACGGGATACTCTACCTGTCCTGCTAGAACATGTGCCTTTACAAGTACGACACAACATGTGGTTCATGCACGATGGAGCTCCTGCACATTTCAGTCGAAGTGTTCGTACGCTTCTCAACAACAGATTCGGTGACCTATGGATTGGTAGAGGCGGACCAATTCCATGGCCTCCACGCTCTCCTGACCTCACCCTCTTGACTTTCATTTATGGGGGCATTTGAAAGCTCTTGTCTACGCAACCCCGGTACCAAATGTAGAGACTCTTCGTGCTCGTATTGTGGACGGCTGTGATACAATTCGCCATTCTCCAGGGCTGCATCAGCGCATCAGGGATTCCATGCGACGGAGGGTGGATGCATGTATCCTCGCTAACGGAGGACATTTTGAACATTTCCTGTAACAAAGTGTTTGAAGTCACGCTGGTACGTTCTGTTGCTGTGGGTTTCCATTCCATGATTAATGTGATTTGAAGAGAAGTAATAAAATGAGCTAAATGAGCTCTAACATGGAAAGTAAGCGTTTCCGGACACATGTCCACATAACATATTTTCTTTCTTTGTGTGTGAGGAATGTTTCCTGAAAGTTTGGCCGTACCTCTTTGTAACACCCTGTATATAAATGACCTGGCGGATAACGTCGGAGCAGCCCGTGGTCGTGCGGTAGCGTTCTCGCTTCACACGCCCGGGTTCCCGGGTTCGATTCCCGGTCGGGGATTTTCTCTGCCCCGTGATGACTGGGTGTTGTGTGCTGTCCTTAGGTTAGTTAGGTTTAAGTAGTTCTAAGTTCTAGGGGACTGATGACCATAGATGTTAAGTCCCATAGTGCTCAGAGCCATTTGAACCATTTGATATTGTCGGAAGTACCATGAGAATTCTCACGGATGATGCTGTTGTACACAGAGAAGTCTCAATGTCAGAAAATTGTAGCGAACATAGAAAGACTCGTAGAGACTCGACGCTCAATGCAGGGTTTGGCACTTGATCCTCAACATAAAGAAGTAGAACTTAATGCGTATACACAGACAAAGGATCCACTGTTATACGATTACACGATTTCAGAACAGTCACTGCAAACAGCTACTTCCATAAAATATTATCAAATATTTAGGAGTATGCGTACGGAGCGACTAAAAGCTAAGCGCAGGAACGGCTGCTGCCAGACTTAAATTAATATGAAGAATCCTAAGGAAGCTTAACCTACCCTAAAAGGAGGTAGCTTACAAAACCTTCGTTCGACCAATACTTGACTATTGCCCGTTAGTCTGGAATCCGTACCAGACAGAATTTATAAAGAAAATAGACAATATACAAAGAATTGCAGGCCCATTTAGTAAACGCTAAAGCGTCATGGATGTGCTCAGTCAGTACCAGTAGCAGAGGCTGCAAGAGAGGCGATCTTCATGACAGTGTGGTCTACTGTTACAATCCCAAGAGCATACGTTCCTAAACGAGTCAACCAATATATTGCTCTCTTCTACGAATACATCGAGAAAAGACGGCACACATACCATTACAAAGATTGGAGGTCGCACGGAGGTTTACGAACAATCATCCTTTCGGCGAACGATCTGCAACTGGACAGTGGTACATATACCGGAGTATAGATGCAGATGAAGAAGGAAAAAATCCTTTAAGGATATACATCCGTTACCAGCTATTTAGAATCTTTATTATATTCTCTTAGACCAGTTATGAGGGCTGAAGGGCATTCGTATACTGGAGACATTACAAGTGGTTTCATTCATTTCTTTATTCTAGTATCATGAAATTATCTAGAAAGAGGGAGAGGTTTCTTCACATTCATTCATTTATATAGCCGTGCCACTGACCATTATTCTCCGATTTATTTCAAGACGTATGATCAATATATTAGTTTGAAATGCTACTTTTCTGCTCGTTAGTGGACTAGTGCTCGTTTTAATATGCCACAAATATTCAGTGTTTTAGGTACTATAATAACTTTTTGTGCCAGACGGAAACCGTAAGTAGCATGGTCTAACAAGCGACTGTGCTTCTCAGATCAGTTTTGTTGTTGACAACGAGTTTATTTTCGTCATGATGTTTGCCGCAGCGTAGCACAAGAGTCTGTACGTACATTTATAATTTGTGACGCACTATAATGGGTTTATTGCAAAGTATGCTAAAGTTTTTTCCCGTTGCATTCTGGAAGGGACTGGTTATTTGCCTCTTTGCAAACTGTTGTTAGTCTAATTTTTCTTCGCGGTCTCTATGTGATAGACAAGTAGCGATCTGAAGATTGCGGTAAACAGAGGTCCGAAGAATGCTCAAGATATTTCAACGCTGAAAGCTGGCTCTCTGAATTTTGTAAGTAGACTTTCGCGAAGCGCACAGCGTCTTTCTTCCAAAGCCTGCCAGACAAGATTTGTCAATGCTTCTGCTACACGTCGTCATCATTCTGACAGACATATGGTCGATGTCCACTGTTGCCCAATTTATATGAATCCCACTCTCTAGAGCAATTTCCGACTCATTACTCAAGTAGTCGAAGACTACTACATTTATAATGGCTTGTGTAGTTTAACATTTCTATTAACTAAAAATGAAGTTAGCCAGTACGTGCACCAGGCTGACACTCTAAGATCTGTCGTCCTTCGCTGTTGTTGTTTTTCTTCGATTAAACTTCCTCGTAGATAAGTGCATTATCTGCGGAAACGCTAAGAGTGCAATTTACTCTGCCTGTTAAGCCACTGTGTATAGTAGTGGTCTATCACACTGCCGTGGACCAAACAAGACTTTACCTCACTTTAATAGCAGTATGCGCATGCTACCTGCCCAGAAATTTTATGTTCAGTCGAAAACCTAGATGGATATAAAATAAGATCATATTTTCTTTTGTAGAGATTGGTGAGTTGTTAAATCGATGGATTTCCTAAACTCCAGGAACACCGAATCGGCCTGATTGCGTCTGTACATGGATAAAATACGTGAAGAACGTGAGACGTAATTATCATGCTAGACGTTTTCAAAATCCATTCTTTTTATCACATTCATCCATCTTGGTCCAGATGCGAGATCAGAGCTCAGGACATTTTGTACAATTTTGCCACAAATAGAGTTATACAGAATGGAAGTTCTGTGGATTAATTACGCTGCCCTTTTGTGTATAGGCATCACCAGACAGTGGATTCTAATACTTAGATAAAACAAAAAGCCAAGTAGCACTTACTTTTTATTAAGAAGTTACTTGTTTCGGGGCAATGACCTCCATAAGACCTATTATTAAAACTCTAAGGTTCCATAAATATAAATGCAAAAATTGACAGAGCACATTTCCACCAGCACAAAGCAATCACAGAGCATGATACTTGATGTCTTCAGATGAAAGATGCCACTGGAATTATGTGACATTTGCCTGTCAGGCATTGCAGTGCAGCAGTTGGCTGGTGAAATTGCAAAAAAATGGTTCAAATGGCTTTGAGCACTATGGGACTTAACATCTGTGGTCATCAGTCCCCTAGAACTTAGAACTACTTAAACCTAACTAACCTAAGGACAGCACACAACACCCAGCCATCACGAGGCAGAGAAAATCCCTGACCCCGCCGGGAATCGAACCCGGGAACCCGGACGTGGGAAGCGAGAGCGCTACCGCACGACCACGAGATGCGGGCGTGAAATTGCATGAGTGGAACTAAAAAATTACATGTCCATTAATATTAAGACTTTTCCGGTATACATATCTGCAAACTGACTCGTTCCACATCATTTCGATAAAAGAATCGTTCACATGATCTATAGACCATGTAAACAACTAAGGGAACACTGCCTTAACGTAACGCTGTCCGTGCAGGAGAGGGGAGTAAATCCCTATAAAAAAATAAAATATCAGGTGGTCTGGATGACCACGAAGTGGCAGCCCCACTATCCAACTACACTTTCGCAGTCCTCGTAAGGCGGCCAGCTGAATTTCGTCAATTACTGCTAATACCAAAAACAGCCCAGACCAAGGTCAGATATACCGATGACGAACCCGACGAGTAGAAAGGTTAAGTGTAAATGGATGGTTCATTTAATTAAGGAGGCAACATGGACTGTCAGAAGTTTAGCAAACAAAGAAGAAGAGTTAGCAGAAATTTTAAAAAGGTCAAGGTAGACATAGCTTATAGCTTCCATCACAGAAACAAAGAAAAAGCTACAGGGTAACAAGCATGGAGGAGAATATTTGGTTTTTTAGAGCGTAACACGAAAGCAGGAGAGAGCAATTCCCCAAATCATCCAAAAAATAAACAAAAAATACACCTATTCAAAATTCACTTGACGCCTTCCTGAGAGACAGTTTCCACTCCTTCCAAATTAATGAATAAGTGTAGACCAGATGTGGCATGAATTCAAAGAAGTAGTATCGGCGCAATTGAGAGATTTATACCAAATAAATTAACAAACGGCGGAGCTGTTCCTTCTAGGTACACAAAACGCGTCAGAACAATGTTGCAGAAACAACGAAACAAACATGCCAAATTTAAACAGAATCAAAATCCCCAAGATTGGCGATATTTTACAGAAGCTCGAAATTTAGAGCGGACTTCAACGCATGATGCTTATAACAGTTTCTACAACGAAACTTTGTCTCGAAACCTGGCAGGAAATCCAAAGAGATTCTGGTCGTATGTGAAGTATGTTAGTGGCAAGAAACAATCAATGCCTTCTCTACGCGATAGCAATGGAGATACTATCGAAGACAGTGCTGCCAAAGCAGAGTTACTAAACACAGCCTTCCGAAATGCCTTCACAAAAGAAAACGAATTAAATATCCCATAATTCGAATCGAGAACAGCTGCCAACATGAGTAACGCAGAAGTAAATATCCTCGGAGTAGTGAAGCAACTTAAATCACTTAATAAAACCAAGTCTTCTGGTCCAGACTGTACACCAATTAGGTTCCTGTCGGAATATGCTGATGCATTAGCTCCATACTTAACAATCGTATACAACCGTTCTCTCGACGACTAATCCGCAACTGGGTTGCAGAGGTCACTCCAATATTCAAGAAAGGTAGTAGGAGTAATCCACTAAATTACAGGCCCATATCAATAACGTCGATGTGCAGCAGGGTTTTCGACCATATATAGTGTTCGCACATTATGAATTACCTCGAAGGAAACGGCTATTGACACACAGTCAACATGGGTTTAGAAAACATCGTTCTTGTGAAACACAACTAGCTCTTTATTCGCATGAAGTGATGAGTGCTATTGACAAGGGATTTCAGATCGATTCTGTACTTCTGGATTTCCGGAAGGTTTTTGACACTGTACCACACAAGCGGCTTGTAGTGAAACAGTGTGCTTATGGAATATCGTCTCAGTTATATGATTGGATTCGTGATTTCCTGTCAGAGAGGTCACAGTTCGTAGTAATTGACGGAAAATCATCGAGTAAAACAGAAGTGATTTCTGGCGTTCCCCAAGTTAGTGTTATAGGCCATTTGCTGTTCCTTAACTATATAAACGACATGGGAGACAATATGAGCAGCCGTCTTAGGTTGTTTGCAGATGATGCTGTCGTTTATCGGCTAATAAAGTCATCAGAAGACCAAAACAAATTGCAAAACGATTTAGAAAAGATATCTGAATGGTGCGGAAATTGGCAGTTGACCCTAAATAGCGAAAAGTGTGAGGTCATCTCACTCACATGAGTGCTAACAGGAATTCGTTAAACTTCGGTTACAGGATAAATCAGTTAAATCTAAAATCCGTAAACGCAACTAAATACCTAGGAATTACAGTTACGAACAACTTAAACTGGAAGGAACACATAGCAAATGTTGTGGGGAAGGACATTTGGAAAATATAACAGATCTACTAAGGAGACCGCATACACTACGCTTGTCCGTGCTCTTTTAGAATACTGCTGTGTGGTGTGGGATCCTTACCAGATGGGACTGACGGAGTACATCGAAAAAGTTCAAAGAAGGGCAGCACCTTTTGTATTATAAGTTTACGCACATAATGAAGGGAAGAAAGAAGAGTCTATAGATTTCTATGACAAACTGCACACGGGTTTGGGCAAGTATAACAATACCCATCAAATAATAGTAATAGGAGATTAAACACAAGGGTAGGGAATAAACCTATCCCAAGGATTGTGGAACAATGGGACAAAATATCATAAATAACTATGGACGGTTGCTTAGAGATTTTGTTCTTTTAACAAACATGATAGTATGTACATTCTTCCGCAAAAAAAAAAATCACGAATATACATGATAGGACTGTACTGGGCCCTACACATTGAAGTTTGCATAGCTTGGCTCGAGCCCCCACTTGCTATGGCACGAAAATATATATGTTTGTTACACTCAGCTTAATTGAGCAGCCCAGAGATGTGGCTACATTTTTCGTCATAGGGTGCCAGCTCACACCTGTCGTAAACTCAATTTTTAAGCTGAAATAAAGTATAAAAAAACAATGCAGGCAGGTACTGCGGTGAAATTTGAAACATTGAGTCACTCACACTGATTTATAACACTGTTCGACATGGGTTTTATTTCTGATATTAAAGTATGTGCTTCTAGACCATTTTACCGTGGGAAATTCAAGTATGTAAACAAAATATCGTTGTCAGGGATACTTTTTATGTAATATGTATATATATGTATATTCACAATTCATGGCAAACACAGAGAAGTTATAGAGAAATACGGGTATGTTGCCGCATCCAGTAGTGATAGAACGTGATAATTTCTTGTGCAACAGCAGGTGGGAAGAATCAGACATCATTAGTTTATCCCCCGCCACGCCTATGTCATTAAGACCACCTGAAACATCTCATTAACTCGATCGGCGACAGCCGGTCGCTGCCTCGGCAGTAAAGCTTCACGCCTCCTAGGGGCAGGTGCATCGAGTTTACAACAGTGGTGTTAGCCGCAGTTTGTGTCAGTCTTAACGAGTGGGTGTTTTGGCTGACAAGTAACTGTCTATCATATTTCCCAGCACGGTTGAATTTTTTAGTTCCTGTGTGTAAACTGATTGAGCCTGGTGCTGAAGGTAAAACGACTGCTTGTTTTTATACATCAGCGTTCCTCTAGTTCCCTACTATTAATTTAATACAGGTGTATTACCAAAGTGGTATTTTTAAATTTGCAGAAATGCCACGTCGTCGTGGATGCCGATATAAGCCGGACAACTTCTGCTACATCTGTGGGAAGTTCACTTTTGCCAGAAATAGGAAGAAAATTTCTTCAGTCATAAAGAAAGCATACAAACATTACTTTGGAGTAGAGGTAGGAGACCAAGATAAAGAATGGGCACCACATTTCTGTTGTGATACATGTTACTGCAAACTAATTCAGTGGTGGAAAGGTAAAGAGAATGTGGCGTTGTTAGCTGTTCCCATGGTGTGGAGGGAGCCTAATGACCATGCTACTGTTATTTCTGTCTAACAAAAATTCAGGGTTTTACAAACAAAAAGTCGAAGAGGCACATTGTTTATCCAGATCTGCCTTCAGCGAGAATGCCAGTGCAGCATTCCGACAACCTCCTAGTACCTTCAAGAGCTCGAGGTAAAATTCAGAGTGACAGTGAAGTAAGTAGTACTGAAGAAATCACAGATGATGATTCTTTATATCACTGCACAAGTGAGTCATCGCCACATTTGTTAACACAGGCATATTTAAATGATTTAGTACGTGATCTAGGACTAAGTAAACAAAAGGCGCAGCTGCTTGGTTCAAGATTACAAGAGTATAATCTACTGCACCAAAGTACTAAAATCGGTGTGTTCAGGCACAGAGAACAAGCCTTTATTTCTTATTTTTCAACTGACGAAGCACTGACATTTTGCAATGACGTTGCTGGCCTGATGAAAGTGCTGAACTTCACTTATATTTCACAGGAGTGGAGACTTTTCATAGATGCATCGAAAACAAGTCTGAAGGGTGTTTTGCTCCATAACGGAAATAAAATACCCTCTGTTCCAGTAGCTTACGCTAGTCTGACAAAAGAGAATTACGAATTCGTACAAAGGATGCTAAATTCATTAAAATACAATGAACACAAATGGAAAATATGCGCAGATTTCAATATAATTGCTATGGTGCTGGGAATGCAACAAGGTTACACAAAGTATGAATGTTTTCTTTGCGAATGGGATAGTCGAGACCGAAATTCTCACTACGAGATAAAGAAATGGCCTAGGCGAAGATGGAAAGTTGGCGAAAAGAATGTACAACGTGAAAGTCTGGTAGCTCCTGAATATATACTACTTCCACCGCTTCACATCAAACTTGGCCTGATGAAACAATTCGTGAAGGCCATGGATCCAACAGGCTGTGGGTTTGCATATCTAGCTACCAAATTCCCCCGTCTTTCAGATGCAAAAATAAAGGAAGGTGTATTTGTGGGCCCACAAATCAGGGAGCTGCAGAAAGATGCAAATTTTGAAGCATGTTTAACTGATAAAGAAAAAGCGGCATGGGACTGTTTCAAGATGGTGTCGGAAAACTTTCTCGGAAGAAGAAGAGCTACTAACTACAAAGCAATGGTTAAGGGTATGATCGAAGCATATCGGGATTTGGGGTGCAATATGTCTTTGAAGGTACATATGATGGACTCTCATCTGGACTACTTAACAGAGAGTTGTAGTGACGTATCGGATGAACATGGGGAAAGATTCCATAAAGACATTTCTACCATAGAAAGGCGCTATGAAGTGGGTACCTTCTATGTTAACAGATTATTGCTGGAATATCATTCGAGAGAAGAAAGATTCACAATACAAGAGAAAAAAGTGATGTACATTACAAGGCAGTGGCTCATTGTTTGTCAATTTTCTGTAATTTCTCCTGTCAAATAAATGCTTCAAAGTGTATACACAAAGGTTACTGTGTTATATGTTAGATCCCATGCTCCATTAATGTGATGAACTTATAACATCATAAAGATGTGCATTTGTTTGTCGAATTTCACCTCACGTATGCTGCGCTATATCAGAAACTGAAAAGAGAAATAAAATTGCGATTACTCATAAACTCTCCCTGACAGAAAAAAACCAAAACAGTTTTCAATTCAGCACTCAAAATACAACTAGGATCACAATATCTTTTATCAGAAATAGAAAAAAAGTTTTTTTTTGTAGAACAGTGTAATTTGAAAAAGTAGTTTATTTTTCTTCAGTATATTGACTAAACACTTAAAATGTAGTCTGGGGGGCTCTTACGTAAGGGCGGCCGTTAATAACTGATGCTACAACACTTCACTATAAAATTCATATGTCGCGATCACGGCACTCGACAGTCTGTTCACAATTAACAACATAAACTCTTGTCTGCTGTCCAAACCACTATATAACGGTGTCACATCGAAGCTAACAAGAATGTCAGCTGTAGATATCTTCAGTGTGAGTAAAATTTAAAAAAAATTTTTTTTCGTATTTGTTTTACCAACTATATGTCTCAATTTATCAGATGAATGACGTGCTAAAAATCAGTCAGCGAGTTAATCCCACTGACGACAGGTCTCAAAGGAGCCGATTCTTCATGAATCTTGGGTAGTCCATACATTCTGGGTGCGACAGGTATTGGAGGTGTTAGACTCTTAATAATAGAGCTGTCCAATCTGGAGTCTGATATTAGATTCACTTCTCCAGCAGAAACGCGGCAAAACTCTCTCAACTCTAGTCACTGACAGTGTTCTAACAATAGTGGACACCGGAAGATCCTGAAGATCTCAGTAGAGGGGTCGAAACGTCGATTATTTTAGAGGAAATATGACGCGGCCTAACGACCCAGAAGATTTCAACTTCGATAGGCATTGCTCCATTTAAAAAGTGTATGTTTGCACAAAAAATGTAATTTCGAAGCGTTAGTACAGTCTGTTGATGGGCTAACAGTACGAGCCCCTGACTACCAATACAGTCTGCGAAAACCGCACGTCAATAGGACTTTTCATTTCCGCAATATCTGCGGTTGAAGTTTTAGGTGATTCACCCTGTATATTCATTTCTTAATGAAATTTGTCATTAATAAAATTTCTCTTTTCTAATCAACATTTCAGATGACGAAACCTGTGCTGGAAATAAGAACAGTTTTAATAAAGGTTTCAGATCGCTCACTTTGACACAGAAAGATATTCATTATTCAGGAACGTATACTTTCAGTAATTTGACTACAGCCATAAACAGTTTAGCTTTAAGAGGAGCCTAACGGATACGTTGGGACCAACTTCTGCTACTTGACTGATGAATTTCTTAGCGGAAGCAGTTGATGTATAGTATGTAGCATTAATAATAACATATAACGTGAGTGTTTCGTAAAATCTGTGTTCTCCACATTTTCAAAGCAGTAATTTGATCGATGTAAATTAGTGTTGTGAACTAATTATATGAATGCGTGGTGTCTGTTCTTTCAGACATGTCCGAAAGATCAGACAGCACGCAGATTCCGCAGCTGTGATACGAGGGTAGTTTGAAAAGTTCTCAGAACGGATAGAAAAAAAGTACTGAAATCTTTTTTATTTCTCAATGGAGTCTCTTTGTAGATTAATGCACTTGGTCCAACGATGTTCAAGTGCCTTGATCCCATATCGAATTGAGTTTTCTCCAGGCCTGCAAAATAGCTGTCAACTCCAGCTATCAATTCTTCGTTTGAAGTGAATCTTCGTCCACCAAGAAAAATTTTCAGTTTTGGGAAGAGATGGAAGTCTGACGGAGCCATATCAGGTGAATAAGGAGGGTGTGGCAACAATTCGTACCTTAGTTCGTGTAATTTTGCCATGGCGACGGCGCATGTGTGCGGGAGCGGTTCAAGACTCGCAGCAACCATCTTGCAGATAATTCTTTCTGTGGTGTCACCGCCAGACACCACACTTGCTAGGTGGTAGCCTTTAAATCGGCCGCGGTCCGTTAGTATACGTCGGACCCCCGTGTTGCCACTATCAGTGATTGCAGACCGAGCGCCGCCACACGGCAGGTCTAGTCTAGAGAGACTCCCTAGCACTCGCCCCAGTTGTACAGCCGACTTTGCTAGGGATGGTTCACTGTCTACATACGCTCTCATTTGCAGAGACGACAGTTTAGCATAGCCTTCAGCTACGTCATTTGCTACGACCTAGCAAGGCGCCATATTCAGTTACTATAAGTACTATCTCAAGAATGTATTCTGAACAGATAATATTGTGAGTCATGTACCGTCAAGAGCGACGTTCATCATTAATGGATTAAAGTTAAGTATCAAACTAATTACGTCCGCTTTCTAAATTCTCATTCCTTGTCATGTTCCAGACCTCACGTCAATATAGTTCTTCCCTCTTCACGCCAGCCTGCATGAGCTAAAACGCGTGCATTTCGGCCTCCACTCGTAACACGGTGTTGGCTCTTCTGCTAACGCAAAACTTTCATTTCTGATTCTTCAGTTAAAATGTGATATACCCTTTCAGATGCCGGCCGGGGTGGCCGAGCGGTTCTAGGCGCTAAAGTCTGGAACCGTGCGACCGCTACGGTCGCAGGTTCGAATCCTGCCTCGGACATGGATGTTTGTGATGTCGTTAGGTTTAAGCAGTTCTAAGTTCTAGGGGACTGATGACCTCAGAAGTTAAGTCCCATAGTGCTCAGAGCCATTTTGAACCCTTTCAGATGACATCTGACAAGCCTGAGCAACGTCACGCACTTTCAATCGTCGATCCTCCATGACCATTTTGAGCCCTTTTGCAATGATTTCTGGAGTAGTGACACATCTTGGCCGACCACCGTGCGGATAATCATCTAAATTCTACCGACCAAATTTAAATTGATTTGATCACTTGGCAACAGTTGAATATGATGGAGCAATCTCCCAGTGTATTACGGAAATCTGCGTGAATGTCCTTTGCTTTCATACCTTTCTTTACGAAGTACTTAATCACTGCTCGAATCTCGATTTTTTTCCATCTTCGCAAATCACTACGCGGGAACAACAACAGAGCCACGTCAACGCCACAGCTCTCTTCTAAGAACACTGACGTGGCAAGTGTTTACAGGCAACAGTCCAATGAATATTACGTGAACAACTCGTTGCGCTAGCGCTGACCTCCCGTGGTGATTCCGAGCACTTTTCAAACCACCCTCGTACATTACATGTAAATTGAAATTGGAAAGGGGAGAAAGGAAAGGGAAGGGAAGGGAAGCGGAGGTTTTAATGACATCAGCTACATTGGGACATAAGCAGAATCAGCAGCGACAAGAGAAAATATGTACCGGACTGGGATTCGAACCTGGGATTTCCTGCTTATGAGGCAGGTGCGTTAATCACTGCGCCAACGGGGTCACAGTGATATGACAACTGCGCAGCCTCTCGGCAGACCTACACTAGAGAGCCTTTATAAGGAGAGAGTGGCCAACCGGACGATACGGCGGCCATTTTTCTGCCAAACTGCGGGCGGGACTTTTGAATGGTCATATATATACTACAGTTAAATGTAGGCTACTGTAATAACGACCAAATATAAGAAGAAAACAACCGTATCCCTTCTACCCCACAGCAAGTAGGCCTATTAAAAACTGTCTTTAAGAGTACCTACAACTATTTACTACGAATATTGTTTCAGCGACCACGACTACTGCGGATAACGTGCTTACAACGTGCCTGCGTCAACAGTCAGGCAATAATACTGAAACCAAAATAATGCCTAGTGTTCTGATTCGGAACGAAATAAAGTTTGCCGCTATAAAGTCGAATCAGCATGGCACAACAGTTACAAGAACTTTCCGTTTCCAGCAAGGACTGTCAGATATTGGCTTCAGAAAAGCTTGTGATGCTACCAGTATGCACGCAAACGCTAATTACGTACTAAAAACGATATACAACTAAATCTAACATGTACGCACAAGGCATAACAAGTCTCTCAATAATTCAAATACCTTTTAATCGTTTCCAAAAGTCCTCTGAACTTCAATTCAACTCAAAAGCACGGCGAACATAGGAAGCGCGAGAGACGTTTGGCAGAAAAATGGCGCCAAAGCTAATCAACCAATCACGGGCAACTTCACCTATGGCCACTCTTTCTGTATAAAGGCTCTCTAACCCACACTCCCACCGTGCGCCACCTATCCGCAGTCCATGCACACTGCCTCTATGCGCGCTACTCTGCCAGATTCCCACAGGACGTCGGACGTACTTGTGCATCTGCACTGAAGAAGGTGGATCCATTGTCCATCTAGGCAGATCAATTATGTGAATGCACGGTGTCTCTTCTTTCGGACATGTCCGAAAGAACAGGCACCACGCAGGATCCACAGCTGTGGTACATTATATGTAAACTGAAGGTGGAGAGGGGGAGAAAGGAAAGAAAAGGGAAATGTTTTACCGATGTCAGCTGCTGCTCAGTGGGAGTGTGAATCGGCAGTGAGGCGTGTCTAGATAGTCCGTCCAATTTGCGATAACACTGTGTCCCGGATGGCGCAGTGGTTACCTGTATACTAAGCAGGAGATCCCGCGTTCGAATTCCGGTCCGCTACACAACTTCATTCGTCACCACTGAGTCCGTGCAATGTCCCGATGCAGCTGACATCTGTAAAACCTTTCCCTCTCCTTTCATTTCTCCCCCTCCCCACCTTCAACTAACTTTTGTAAGTAGGCTGTTTAGTTTTTTATGTTGGTAACGCCACGTAGCGCTCTGTATGAAAATCACTGACTGTGCTGTGTGCAGTCTGTGGCTGGTTTGCATTGTTGGAATTTTTGCTATTGTAGTGTTGGGCAGTTGGATGTGAACAGCGCGTAGCGTTGCGCAGTTGGAGGTGAGCCGCCAGCAGTGTTGGATGTGGGGAGAGAGATGGAAGAATTTTGAGAACGGACGATTTGGACGTGTGTCCATCAGAAAGACTAAATTTTAATTTTAATACTGTATATCATGAAATGATTTATATATTAATAGTGTTCAAAAGTCATTATATATATATATATATATATATATATATATATATATATATATATATATATATATATAATGGCGTTTGAACACTAGGTAAATACATTGTTTGTTCTCTATCAAAATTTTTCATTTGCTAACTATGCCTATCAGTAGTTAGTGCCTTCAGTAGTTAGAATCCTTTATCCTTTATTTAGCTGGCAGTATTAGCGCTCGCTGTATTGTAGTAATTCGAGTAACGAAGATTTTTGTGAGGTAAGTGATTCATGAAAGGTATAGGTTATTGTTAGTCACGGCCATTCTTTTGTAGGGACTATTGAAGGTCAGATTGCGTTGCGCTAAAAATATTGTGTGTCAGTTTAGTGATGATCAGAACAAGTAAAGAGAGAAATGTCTGAGTACGTTCAGTTTTGCTCAGCTGTTTGAAAATGAAATAACGTAAGGGGTTTACCAGCACAGTAATTCATAAATTTTTCCAAGGGGAAGTTTCACTTTTATTCTTTGGACGCATAGCTACGACAGTCTAAAAGCTATCGTATCCACCTCAGTGTATTGTAAATTTTCCTGTTTTGTGATAAGTGCGTTATTATAAGCTTTTGTCTAGTTCCACGTCCATTAGAACATTTTCACTCAAGGTCTGCGGAATGAGCATTACAGCGTCTCTTTATTCTAAAATATATATTATGTATTCTTGTTTTATGGATCTTTTTTCTACATGGAACAAAAAGTGTATCTAGTCTAACCTGAACGCTACCTGTAGCCAGCAAGTCCCACTGGCCAGGTATAGGCCTGCAGACGTTTCCGTCACCAACAGCGCTGGAGATCACGCCGTGCTTCGTTTCAACTCTCTGATTCAAGTCTAGTGTGAGAATGGCTTTAACCACTACGTCACTCTGCCCGCTGAAAAGGGAAGCATTCGCCCAGGGATGGGAGCGCTAATGACGCTTTAAGCTACCAGTAACGGTGGCGAGCGACCTTGGTTGGGTGGGGGGGGGGGGGGGGGGGGGGGACAGCACTGCGCTATTTTTGGGCGTTCAGGAAAACCGGCGCTTCCGAGAACGGCACACGGAAAAAAAGACCATCGCTGCCGTGTTGGTTTTCGTTTTATGGGTAAAATTACGTGGTCTAATGTGCGTGTCGCTCTAAGAATTTTGTTACGTCTCTTTCTGCTATTTCACATTAAGGAGGCATTTCATCGCGTGAAACACAAGTTTCGCGATATTTTGGCAACGTGCCACGCTAAGTAGAACTATAGGAAGCAAGAACGCTCCTTAGTCGCGGGGGTAGCCGCGCTGTCTTGGGCGCCTTGCCGCGGTTCGCGAGGCTCCCTTGGGCATGGCGTGTGTGTTGCCCTTAGCGTAATTAGTTTAAGTTACAGTAAGTAGTGTGTAAGGCTAGGGACCGATGACCTCCGCAGTTTGGTCCCATAGAACTTACCATAAATTTCCAAAATTTCCAACGCTCCTCAAGCCACAAGCAGAAAGCAAGACGCATACTGTATTTGTCTTGTTCAGTATAACATCATATTCGGTGGGTTTTATATTGCACACTACACTCTAAGAGTATATGCTATATCTAAGCACCAGCACACTGCCGCGCGGGATTAGCGGAGCGGTCTGAGGCGCTGCAGTCATGGACTGTGCGGCTGGTCCCGGCGGAAGTTCGAGTTCTCCCTCGGGCATGGGTGTGTGTGTTTGTCATTAGGATAATTTAGGTTAAGTAGTGTGTAAGCTTAGGGGCTGATGACCTTAGCAGTTAATTCCCATAAGATTTCACACACATTTGAACATTTTTTAACCAGCACACTGAATGTCTCAAGAAAGAATCGTTATTGGTACCATTTGTTGCAATAAAATGAGGGAATTTCATATGGGTGGTTAAAGAATTTTAGTATGTAGTTACTTTCGCGTTAGTCCGCAGTTCGTGGTCTCGCAGTAGCATTCTCGCTCCTCGAGCACGGGGTCTCGGATTCGATTTCCGGCGGGGTCAGGGATTTTCACCTGCCTTGTGATTACTGGGTGTTGTGTCGTCTTTATCATCATTCATACCCGTTACGGTCGGAGAAAGGCAATGGCAAACCACCTCCACTAGGACCTTGCCTTGGACGGCGGTGCGGGTCTCCCGCATCGTTCCCCTACGCTCTGTCAAGGAGTCTGGGACTTCATCATCACTTTCGCGTTATAGCGCGGATGATCTGTTTTAAGGCAACGACCCATTAAAGATTCATGGAAACGTGACGTCCTTGTTGGAATTTGTTATAAATAAATGTCAATTATTAACATTTGAACGATTTTAGCCTTTAGAAAACTATAACATAAAATACGAGTTTCAATATAGCGCAGTTATTTGTGGTGCCATGCTATGAAACGGCAGACAGCACGATAGAGGGTTCGTCTCGTGCTGTATATATGTTTTCACCTTTGTGTTTTCTAAAAGGTTGTGGGAGAATATAAATAATTTCTGTAATATTTGATTGAATTTTCTCACGCTGAGAAATTACAAGATGCTATCTGTTTTACTTGGTAAAAATTTTCTAAAGGCAAGCTCGCATAAATAACTCTTATTTACAAAAACCGGTTTCGACAGACTTTGCTGTCATTTTCAGGTCTTCAGAAATTAATGTGTTCATTTTGGGTTCGACAACTTGGCGTGAGATCCAACTCAAAATGAACACATTTTATAACATTAATTTCTGAAAATGACAGCAAAGTCTGTCGAAACCGGTTTTTTTTGTAGATGGGAAACATTTATGCGATCTTGGCTTTAGGAAGTTTTTATCTGTAATACTTGACGTTATGTAAACGCATGTGCTGTCTTCGTCAGGAGTGGGTTTGTTCGATTTGTTGAACTTTTGTGAGCTGATGTCCGTACTGGCCGGACACGTATTTTTCGTTTGTCTTATTACGCGATCGTGGACATTGAAGTTTTTATGACGCTACAGATAGAACAACAGCGTGTAGTCAAGAGAAGAAATGTGTGTTTTAATAAACCTAATGTAGGAATTTTACGCGCATCCATTTTCATGAACAAACTGTATGGTTTGCGAGCCAAATAGAGCCTCCAACCGCAACTGGAGGGCGCTGAGATCGCAAAACCACGTTAACCAGCTCTTAACGATTCTGTTCGTCGGATCGTTTTTAAACTTGTGGTACGCAGGATCAGTTAATAGTTGTTCCATCTTCTAGTGTTATTCCACGCATTCATAACAACCGTAGCATTCTCCTTACCTGATTTCGTCAAAACGACACTTTCGTTTCTCTTGAGTTCATTAAGAGCTTTGGAAAGTGAAAAATCAGACTCCAGAATAGATAGCTCTATTACAAAGAATGTAAAGCCTCCCAGCTGCAGTCATGAACTGTACGGCTGGTCCCAGCGTAGGTTCGAGTCCTCCCTCGGGCATGGGTGTGTGTGTTTGTCCTTAGGATAATTTAGGTTAAGTAGTGTGTAAGCTTAGGGACTGATGACCTTAGCAGTTAAGTCCTATAAGATTTCACACACATTTGAACATAACGCCTCCCAGAACGCATGGACTACACAAGATACACAACGAATCGGTTCCTTTGAGACCTGTTGTGAATGGGACTAATCGCTAACTTACATTTTAGCAGGTCATTTGTCTGGAAATTTCAGGCATCTAGTTGGAAAAATAAATACTTTCGTCAAAGATTCGAGACTTTTTTTAGAAATTACACGCACGTTGAAGATACACCAGGTGATATTGTTGTTGTCTTTGATGTGACGTCGTTATTTACTAACATCCCATTATCAGATACAATGGAGATCATGAGGGAGAAAGTTACTCCAGATGTTTGTGACTTCACTGATTTATGTCTTCGATCGAACTATTTCAAATATAATGCTGAATTATACACTCCTGGAAATTGAAATAAGAACACCGTGAATTCATTGTCCCAGGAAGGGGAAACTTTATTGACACATTCCTGGGGTCAGATACATCACATGATCACACTGACAGAACCACAGGCACATAGACACAGGCAACAGAGCATGCACAATGTCGGCACTAGTACAGTGTATATCCACCTTTCGCAGCAATGCAGGCTGCTATTCTCCCATGGAGACGATCGTAGAGATGCTGGATGTAGTCCTGTGGAACGGCTTGCCACGCCATTTCCACCTGGCGCCTCAGTTGGACCAGCGTTCGTGCTGGACGTGCAGACGGCGTGAGACGACGCTTCATCCAGTCCCAAACATGCTCAATGGGGGACAGATCCGGAGATCTTGCTGGCCAGGGTAGTTGACTTACACCTTCTAGAGCACGTTGGGTGGCACGGGATTGTCCTGTTGGAACAGCAAGTTCCCTTGCCGGTCTAGGAATGGTAGAACGATGGGTTCGATGACGGTTTGGATGTACCGTGCACTATTCAGTGTCCCCTCGACGATCACCAGTGGTGTACGGCCAGTGTAGGAGATCGCTCCCCACACCATGATGCCGGGTGTTGGCCCTGTGTGCCTCGGTCGTATGCAGTCCTGATTGTGGCGCTCACCTGCACGGCGCCAAACACGCATACGACCATCATTGGCACCAAGGCAGAAGCGACTCTCATCGCTGAAGACGACACGTCTCCATTCGTCCCTCCATTCACGCCTGTCGCGACACCACTGGAGGCGGGCTGCACGATGTTGGGGCGTGAGCGGAAGACGGCCTAACGGTGTGCGGGACCGTAGCCCAGCTTCATGGAGACGGTTGCGAATGGTCCTCGCCGATACCCCAAGAGCAACAGTGTCCCTAATTTGCTGGGAAGTGGCGGTGCGGTCCCCTACGGCACTGCGTAGGATCCTACGGTCTTGGCGTGCATCCGTGCGTCGCTGCGGTCCGGTCCCAGGTCGACGGGCACGTGCACCTTCCGCCGACCACTGGCGACAACATCGATGTACTGTGGAGACCTCACGCCCCACGTGTTGAGCAATTCGGCGGTACGTCCACCCGGCCTCCCGCATGCCCACTATACGCCCTCGCTCAAAGTCCGTCAACTGCACATACGGTTCACGTCCACGCTGTCGCGGCATGCTACCAGTGTTAAAGACTGCGATGGAGCTCCGTATGCCACGGCAAACTGGCTGACACTGACGGCGGCGGTGCACAAATGCTGCGCAGCTAGCGCCATTCGACGGCCAACACCGCGGTTCCTGGTGTGTCCGCTGTGCCGTGCGTGTGATCATTGCTTGTACAGCCCTCTCGCAGTGTCCGGAGCAAGTACGGTGGGTCTGACACACCGGTGTCAATGTGTTCTTTTTTCCATTTCCAGGAGTGTATGAACCGGGTGACGGTTGTGCTGTGGAGTCGCACTTGTCGCCAGTAGCATCCGACATTTTTATGGAACATTCTGAGCAACAGGCAATAGGTAGTGCTCCTTTGAAGCTTTCCTGTTGGTCTGCGATGTGGGTGAGCCGGCCGGAGTGGCCGTGCGGTTCTAGGTGCTACAGTCTGGAACCGGGCGACCGCTACGGTCGCAGGTTCGAATCCTGCCTCGGGCAAAGATGTGTGTGATGTCCTTCGGTTAGTTAGGTTTAATTAGTTCTAAGTTCTAGGCGACTGATGACCTCAGAAGTTAAGTCGCATAGTGCTCAGAGCCAATTTTGATGTGGGTGACGCATTTGTTACATGGCCACACTGCGAAGAAGAGCTTCATTCGTTCCACAATTTCTTAAATGGTATTCACCTCAAAATCAAGTTTGCCTTGGAGGCTGAGAGTGAGGTCGGTCTCCCGTTCCAAGATGTGTTGGTAAGTAGAAGAGTTGACAACTCCCTAGGACACAACCTACTAAAACAATTAGATGTTTAGAGGCCATATCGCACCACCAACCACCGCTTAAGGGGGGTAGGACGTCAAATGGGCCGACTTGGAGCAGGAGAGGCACCACACGACATTTTAATTTCTACTGTCTATACTTTTACAAATAAATTCATAAAACTTTGTCAATACGACCAGGAAGGATCCAGGATTCAAACTCATAGCAATGTAAGTTCAAAAGTATAACAAAATAATTTTTTTTACGTGTGAAATTTCATCATTTTTTCACTTACTATTGGCTGCATTTGTTGCTATAGGTAAACTTTTCTTCACAAGTAAGAGAGATTCTTCGATGAATTTTGCACAGCATACAAATCATACGTACAGGTGTATGAAACTCTAGAATTTATTTAATTAATGAAAAAATGAATGAGCTGTTACATTTTAAACTTCATGTTTTAAAAAACCCAAACTTTATGGTTAATTATCTCAATTTTTAGCACAGTTTTTAATAGATTTGGAAAATTCTAGAGTTTCATACACCTGTACGTATGGTTTGTATGCTGTGCAAAATTCATCGAAGAATCTCCCTTACTTATGAAGAAAAGTGTTCCTATAGCAACGAATGCAGTCAATAGTAAAAGAAAAAATGATGACATTTCAGATGTAAAAAAATATATTTTGTTATATTTTTGAACTTCCACTGCTATGAGCGTGAATCCTGAACCCTTCCTGGTCATGCTGACAAAGTTTTATGAATTTATTTGTAAAAGTATAGACAGTGGAAATTAAATTGTACTGTGGTGCCTCTCCTGCTCCAAGTCGGCCAGTTTGACGTCCTACCCCCCTTAAGCAAGCACTGCTCAACACTGTCTTCACGTGGCTCCCGTATCAGTGATGAAAACAGCCTGGAATCAGGGTGGGCTTTTTGAAAGAAGACAATGAAGGTCTACAGCTATGATAGTTTGTCCATAGACTTTTAAGCGAAATATTAATTAGGCTAATAGGAAGGACGAGGGATCGCCTTCTCACTCTGTTGAGTTACCGTGTGTTTCTGGGGTCACTGACCACATGAGCAGAATTCTAAGGAAAAGTGGTATTCAGACCACTTTCTTCAATAAAAAAAGTAAAAGACTTTTTCCGTCGGGAAGCTGATGCACCTGATTGCCTCCACACTGCGAGCGTCTACGAAATGACGTGTGGCTGAGGCGGAAGTGTGTATAGGCGAAGCAGGAAGGACAGTTACCGAATGTGCTATGGAACACGAACGCCACACGCGGCTGAAACGAAGTATGAAATCAGTGGTAACAGAACATGGCGAGAACTGTTGCTGTGACATCGATTTCAATAACGTACATGTGCTGGCTAAGGAAACCAACATTTATAGAAGAAAAGTCAGAGAATCCGTTGAAATTTGAAAGAACGCATTTAACTTCAATCCAGAGGACGGCTACAGGCTTCCAGCATCGTGGACGCCGCCGTCAAGGAAGTAAATACGCGTCCGCGACATGTGAGCAATACAAACAACGACCTGGAAGCTACCTCTGCGGACAGTAACATTTTGCATAAACATTCTCCTCTCATATTCTGCCCGTTTCGGTTCTAGCCAAAGATATGGGCACACCAATAGCAGCAGGACGAATTTTAACCAATGATCTTCTCCAGCATAACTGAAGGAAAAATCCCTTTGTGACCAATGTCTTTGGCCCACGAATGGTACCCACAGTAGTTTTAGCTAATAATCCCCCCTCCCCCATCCTTCGGCATCGGTGAAGGAAAACTTCTCTTACTATCAAATGACGACTGCCTATCAATGGTAGCCCACGATTTTTACCCAATAATCCCACTTCTCCAGCACAAGCACGGGAAAACTCCCCTTTATAAGGGAAGGTGATGCTGGTCCCTGACAGTGCTCAATCTACAGTGGACACTACAAGCTGCTGAAGAAGATCGCAGCGGAGGGGTCAAAACGTTGATTGTTTGAAGAAATATGAAGGAGCCAAACAATCCAGACGATTTTAACTTCACTGACAACGGAAACGCAAGCTTACAGACTTACATATAATTCATTGCGTTGTAACTTCGATTAGAAGAGCGTTAGCGTTTCAGTAAGTGGTAGAGGCCAATCGCAAAACCAATCGTAGTCCTTTCTTGAGCGCTTCGTGCCCGCTGTTGATACATTTACACCCAACACAGCTTCCGGAAGACGAAAACCAAATGCCGGTAACCGGTTTACTAGTGCACAGAATTACCGCGCGCTTCGGACTTCGTCCCTGATGCGAACGATGTATTTTGAGTGCTGTACATTCAATTTCGACCGCCAGAATATTGAGCCAAGACATTCTATTTTATCATTCCAATCAATTAGCAAACATTCGTTGTATGTGTGTGTGCATGTATGTATTGAACTGGGGACCTAGAAACGACGGAGAGGCTTCGTCCCCGCCGTAGCCCTCGGTGGTACACGACACCACAACAAGCTACAGCAGACCACTCACCCCACCGCCGCCCGACACCGAACCTAAGGTTATTGTGCGGTTCGGCCGCCAGAGAAACCCCCCGGGAACGTTTCATTCCAGACGAGTGTAACCCCAATGTTTGCATGGTAGGGTTATTATGGTGTACGCGTAAGTGGAGACGGTGTTTGCGCAGCAACCGCCGACATAGTGTAACTGAGGCGGAATAAGGGGAACCAGCTCGCGTTCGCCGAGGCAAATGGAAAACCTCCTTAAACGCCGGCCGCGGTGGTCTCGCGGTTCTAGGCGCGCAGTCCGGAACCGTGCGACTGCTACGGTCGCAGGTTCGAATCCTGCCTCGGGCATGGATGTGTGTGATGTCCTTAGGTTAGTTAGGTTTAAGTAGTTCTAAGTTCTAGGGGACTGGTGACCACAGCAGTTGAGTCCCATAGTACTCAGAGCGATTTGAACCTCCTTAAACACCATCCACAGGCCGGCCGGCATACCGGATCTCGACACGCCTTCCCGCTCGGGAAGCTGTGCGTTAGACCGCATGGCTAGCCGGGCGGGCTTAAACATTCGTTACTCTCATGTTCTCGTAAGTTTTTCAGTGCTCAGTGGTCTTTCCTTCTTCAAACTTTACAACAAAACCATTTCCGTGTCTATAAGCTCACAGAAGGCAGCACATATGATTTCTCCGTCCAGGAAACACCAGAACATTCTTGAGAAAAGGAAACCAACACAGGGCCATATCAAAGAATCATTATTGTTTTTTATAGCTACTTCAGTGCCACTAATTGTAAAAAACTCGCTCGCACTGCTTAGATTTTCTCTCTTGCTCGTAGATGTCAGTCTCGTCGACAGCTTATGTCGTCACTATTGAATCGCCTTCAAACCCAACAGATGGCAATACTCTCATCTGTCACAGATCGTCTCTATTTCTTTTCATCGATTCTGGAATCAAAAACGAAATAAAACCGATTTTAACTTCTGCTTCGTCTTTACCTACCTAATTTAAAACATTTTGTTTAAATTATATTCCATTTGTGTTCTGCAAGAAATTACGTGCACTTTATTGAGTATGAAATACACACTGCTTGTTAATGAGATTCGCCTGAAAAGTATATATGCGAAAAAGAGTTACTTTACAGGTTTTCGTTGACAAACTGATATACTTACCGATTTTGCCAGATCAGTCCAATTTTGGTTTTCAGATTGTCAGTGTTTTTAACGAATACCCTCTGAACGTCATTTATTCTGTTTTCCAATGTGATCAGCACAATAACCGTTTCTCTTCAATTAAAATAAACGCGGATGACCTCTAGCTCAGTCTAAAATTTCTCATTCTCCTTTGCTGTACAAAAAGGAATTCCGTGTAGATTATCAGAAATTTTTATAACCAAGTGGGAAAGTGAGAAGCCATGTACATTTAAACTAAATTGAGGCTTTAATAGAGACGGAATATCGATTTTGCAAGAGCAAATCGAGCTATTGGTGTGTTTAGATGATCAACCACAACCGGATGTGGAAAATCGGTTTACGAAACCGGGTCTCAGAGCCCAGTCGAGTTACAGTGTTTGTTGCCTGTTTCTTATGTTCATGCACAATTTTGTAAAGCGTTACTGGCTGCACGCGAGAAAACTTTCCACACCCCTTCCTCCTGCTCTCTCCCCCCCCCCCCCCCCCAGCCCCACTTCAATCTGTTAGTCATGAAATTACTCTGTAAGACAAAAACGAAAAGAAAACGTCGCACCACGAAAGAATTATCCGAATGGGAAGGAAATCAGTAGATATGATGTACATGTACAAACAAATGATTACAATTTCAGAAAAATAGGATGATTTATTCAAGAGAATGAGCTTTGCCAATTTAGCAAGTCAATAACGCGTTAGTGCATTTCTGGCCCTTACACAAGCAATTATTCGGCTTGACATTGATTGATAGACTTACTGGAACTGCTCGGAAGGATACAGTGCCAATTTCTGTCCAAATGAAGCGTTAGATCGTAAAAATCCCGCGCTGGTTGGAGTGCGCTGCCCTTGATGCGTTCTTAACTGGGAACAGATCTGGCGACCTTACTGGACATGGCAGGATTTGAAAAGCACGAAGGAATGCAGTAGAAACCTTCGCCACGTGTGGGCGTGTATTATCTTATTGAAATGTAAGCCCAGAATGGATTGCCATGAAGCACAACAAAACCGGCCGATGTACCACTCCGCTGTAAAGGTGCCTCAGATCAACCGAACTGGTCCTGCTATAAAATGAAATGGCATCTCAAACCATCGTCCCTGCCAGGCCGTAGCCCCTATAGTGCGTGACAGTCTGGGTGGTATCCTACCGGTGCACGTGGCGTCGCCTAGCGGTTCTAGGCGCTACAGTCTGGAACCGCGCGGCCGCTACGGTCGCAGGTTCGAATCCTGCCTCGGGCATGGATGTGTGTGATGTCCTTAGGTTAATTAGGTTTAAGTAGTTCTAAATTCTAGGGGACTGATGACCTCAGATGTTAAGTCCCATAGTGCTCAGAGCCATTTGAACCACGTGGCGTCTCCAGGCTGGTCATCGGGGCCCATTGCGAAGCGGAACTCATTACTGGAGACAACTGTTCAAATGGTCCAAATGGCTCTGAGCACTATGGGACTTAACTTCTGAGGTCAGCAGTCCCACAACACCCAGTCATCACGATTTACGAGCAGAAAAAAGCTCCTATTGGAGCACAAAAAAGGGCAGTATGGTCCTGTTTTAAAATACTGATTGAAAAGGTGCGGTACCTGCTGCCCCATTCTATTTTCCTCAGCACCTTTAACATTTTTTCCTAAAAATTTCGGCATGCGAACATGTTCGCGCTTTTCTTAACCTGCAGTTTACCTCAAACTCACACAAGCTCGCTTAACTGTAACTCGCTCACACCCTCTAGTCCATCGCTGTAAGTCGCACATACCCCTCCACTCCCAGCTGCCCTTTCTCACTCTGTCATTCAGCCGAACTCACTGTCGTTATCTCCTTGTGTCTGTTATTTTCTCCTGTGTCACAGCCACAGTCTCCTTCATTCTCTTCTACTACTACAATCTCTTCTCACTGCTTTTCTTACTATTAGTGTGTCATTCTTTCCTTCCTACTGCTACTGTACCTTCTCACTGTCACTATCTCTCTCTTCCTCGTGCTCATTGTCACAGACTCTTTCATTATCACTGGCTCACTCACATCCACTTTCTCCTCTTTATTCCCCTACCGCTTGCACTGTCTCCTTCACTCTTTTCCTAGCAATATTCTGTTACTGTCAACTATGTTATAGTGCCACAGTGTCTCTCTTTCACTCACACTGCTATTTCTTACTTATCCGTCTCTTTCCCACTATCACTGTGTCCTTCTCTCTCAGCATAAAGAAGTGCAAAAATGTTCGCATGCAAAAATTTTTGGTAAAATTTTTAAAGATGTTGAGGAAGGTAGAATGAAGCAACTGGTACCTCCTCCCCCTTTGTAAGTGAGGCTACTTTAATGCAGGAACATATTAGATTTTCTTGTTCTCTGATACCAGCATTTTTTCGCTAGTTCCCGGCTACAGCAGGGCATGTCAGTCATATGAAAAGAACTTTATGGATCAGTAAAATTTTACGCTTTAAACCGGATTTTGCTTGCACAAAAATTTTGCATGTGCTTCAAAACTACAACAAATGGGGTTCAAAGAACCCTTCTGATAATAACGGAGACACTTTACAGCACATTTCTCTGTGCTACGTCACTTTACAAATTACGTTTTCCCCTCATACCGGATATTACGTACGCATTTTACAGCTAACTTTGAATCTCTGCACCTCGGAAACAGACAAAGATATTTAAAAAAATTTCAGTGTTTTTCGGGATCGGGATCTGAGGAATATATTGTAAAAATTACAGCCATTTTCTGTGCGTAGCGGTCTTGAAAAACCGCGGCTCGATTTTGGTCAGAAACCGTATTTCCTGGTTTCCTCAGGAACTGCCCATGAACAAAATGGTTTCTCTATAAGCACTTTAAGGTGCACTATAGACCACATATAATGCAAAAAGAACCAACCGATTTGCTCCATTCGCCTTATTTGGAGGAAGTTTGTAGTATTCAAACTTTGACCCTGTAGAGTAGGATAGCTACAGTAAGACGACCCTTGGTTGTGTGCGCAAATGGTCCCTAGCCCAATGGGTATCCAAAACACTTGGGCCTACCTTTGTATGACCAATAGAACCCAAGTAGTAGCCCCGGAAAATGCTGTTTTTATGTGTGGCGTTTTGGAACATGCTAGGTAGCGCGTGCGACGCGCGGCACACATTACGCAACATGTTGCGCCACAGAGTTCCTCAGAAATCTTTGTTGGCGGACGCAGATTACTTCTATGCACTGCTACACATAAACACACAAAATGTCGGTTTGGTTTTCAGAAAGGCTTTTCAACCGAAAATGCTATATATGCTTTCACTGATCGAATTTAGGTGCTCTGAATAAGCGAACATCACCCATTGCGATTTTTTGTGATCTTTGAAAGGCTTTTGACTGTGTGAATCATGAAATTCTTCTAGATAAGCTTAAGTATTGTGGCATGAGTGTGACAGGTCACAGATGGTTTAATTCATACGTAACTGGAAGAATGCACAAGGTTGAAATTAGGAGCACAGATAGTCTTCAAAAATCAACAGTCCTATAACTGGCGAGGTATCACGAACGCTGCAGACAGGGTCCAGTTTTTGGTCCTTATTGTTCTTAATATATATTAATAACTTGTCACTCTGTATTCATGAAGACACAAAGCTGGTTCTTATTGCTGGTTGTACAGGTATAGTAATCACACCCAACAAACAAGAATTAATTGAGAAAACTGTAAATGTCTTTCAGAAAATTGTTAAGTGATTTTATGCAAATGGACCATCAATAAATTTTGAGAAAACACAGTATACACAGTTCTGTAGAGTAAGTGGCATGTTGTTGTTGTTGTGGTCTTCAGTCCTGAGACTGGTTTGATGCAGCTCTCCATGCTCCTTTATCCTGTGCAAGCATATTTATCTCCCAGTACCTACTGCAACCTACATCCTTCTGAGTCTGCTTAGTGTATTCATCTCTACTAAATAATTCTTCACACAGATGTGTACACGCTCAGTACTGGTAAACTATCCTAATAACACATAGCAGGCCCTGCAGATCCGCTCCCAAAATAACTCATATAGGTACGAGAAAGGGTTCGCTACGGTTTCAACTACCTAGTTTCAACTACTTTTCAAGATCATCCAACGGCTCAGTTCCACATCCGAAATACAGGCTCATAGATCGTTGTATATGGGAAATATCTTACGATTTTCTCTAGCTTAGCAAATAAGAGAGGTCTAAATTCTCGTATAAAATATTTATTACCTTTTCATATTCATCTACACACAGAAAAAACTCTTTCTTTACTTTTCTTAGGTATAGTTTTAATAATGTGCAATTTTATTTTTAACTTATAACTTAAATCTACATCTGAATCATCTGTTTCTTCCTCCAACCGTAATTTGACAAATACAGAGAAGTCATATTCTCGAATTCCAATACATATCTAATTTTCTTCCTCTAAAATACTTGTTTTGTGGCTTTAACTATTAGCTCTGTTTCTTCCTGCAGCTCTTCTAGGCGAGAGCATTCGGGGATTTTAATTTTTCCTCGTATCTCCTCCATGACGCTACAGTTAAAGCGTTCCACGTCTTCCTGTTAGTATGTCGGCAACTCTTCTGCTCCACAATCTTGCGGGATTTCTGTGTAGAACATTAAGTTTACAACTTTTGCAAACAAGTGTTCATTAAATGTAGTTATTCAATCAGTTTTAAACTCGGCAAATGGCTGTTCTGTTGCTAGGTGGACAACATCTAGTTCGCCACACTTAGATATAATATAACCACCCTTTTTAAGCCGATCCAAATGGGAACAGAGCTTAATAAACACATTTTTCGTCTATCCCTTGATATATAGTAAACGTTCTCGACTCCACTAATTTCGGCCAGTACTCGAACACGTGACCAGTTTCCATGGTTGTTTACTGTAAATGCCAGTATTTTGTACTCCCCCTTCGTAGAGAGATTTCTACATACACTGTGTTTACCTGACCTGCACATCCGCAATAGCCTCCTCCTTTTCCATTTGCAGCTTATGTTCTTCCTTTATGGCAGCTGTCTTCTCTGTATACTCTAGTTTTCTTTTCTTTAGTTCGATGTCATCGATTTCCTGTTTCCTTTTTAGTGCACATAAAACATTAACTGCACTTAAAAGAGTAATTTCTTTAATGGGGAATGGTTTAAGTCTATGTGATACATTTACTCTTTTTCTTAAGACTTGGGGTATAACCAGCCCCAATTCGGCGATATCTATATCGTACGATATTGTGGAGAACAGCCGGCCAGTGTGGCCGAGGGGTTCTAGGCGCTACATTCTGGAACCGCGCGACCGCTACGGTCGCAGGTTCGAATCCTGCCTCGGGCATGGATGTGTGTGATGTCCTTAGGTTAGTTAGGTTTAAGTAGTTCTAAGTTCTAGGGGACTGATGACCTCAGATGTTAAGTCCCATAGTGCTCAGAGCCATTTGAACCATTTTTTTGTGGAGAACAGGGTTCTAGATTGAGAAAAATACGTTTCTCCCGCTTTAACATAACATTTCTGCCTAATACTAATATTGTCTTTGTTGGAGTCTGTGTTAAGAACCTCTACGTAGTTTACAGGTAGATAATTAAAACTGTTTGCAGATTGGAATGAATACCTTGATGGGTGTGGTTGTGTTGCCAAGTGTAGTGCACTACGGGAGTTCAGAACTTGCCTTAGGTCAGCCTTACATATCGAAACCTATGAGAAGCAAAAGTTTCAAAAAGACATGTCGCAAATAAGTAAAGTACACTCGTTCCTCCTTCCATCAGCCTATGCACTGAAATTATTGCGGAAAATTAGCACTTGTCTGGCTATTTGGACGTAAATGTTTTGCGTTATTTACGAGTGGTTCGCATGTCTGTAGGGTGTGCTATGAGTTATTTTTAACTGTTTACAATTAGCATGTGTGTGTCTAGAGCACTATAAATGAGTTATGTAGGAGTGTTTTGCAGGTCTGTATGGTGTGGAACATGTCAGTGTGGTACATACCATTCCTAAATAAAGTAAATTTGTTCCTCCATCCACGGGCCTAGTGGAGGGTGAGTCCTTTTAGCCAAAACGTGTAGGAAGAGGTTGAGTGCTGGTGGCTTAGTTTAGTGGTGATGAGCTTCGTTTGCAACAATTTTCTTAGGTTGGTGGCGGGAGCGCAAGTGAGGTTTGTTTACTAGCACATTTCAAACTTAGCGCTGGTTCCTAGGAGCAAGTGGCGGTCGGGCGGTTGTGGTTAGTGCAAGTGCCCTTTCTTTCCAACAATTTTGTTAGGTTCGTAGAGAAAGCAGAAGTGACATTTCTTTACTGCCAGAATTCAAACTCGGCGCTGGTTCCTAGGAAGATGTGGCTGTCTGGGATCGAAAAGTAGTTGAAATTAGGTAGTTGAACACCTTTGCATACGTATATGAAATTGTAAATTGAAATATTTAAAATGATTAAAATCGAAATGGAATGAAGTACTTAGGTATTTACAGAAGACTATGTCCGTTGCGTGTATGGAGGGTGTGTGACGTAAGCGGGGCGGCGGCACAGCGATTGTACAGTTATTACGCGCGAGCGAGAGAGAGCCAATTAGCGAGTGTTCTATGCGGACCAAAGGTGCTGTTATATAGTCATGGCGGATTCCATTGCCGAGCAAACTTTGCCGCCAAAAGTGTAGCACTGCGTTCTCGCTCACACAAGGACACGTGTTGGACGGTGAGCGGTCGGCATCGACAGGTTTGAACGTGCCCAGGAAAACAACTTTGGCGTCAAAAGTGTGGCAGGGAACGGCAGACTGTTGTGTGATTCAGATCAGAGGCAAACAATTTTGGCGGGAAGCGTGTGGAGGCGACGAATACACGTGGTGAATGGACAAGGGACCGCTGTGACGTCAAACTCGGCAAGTTCCAGCGTGCCCAGCGAAAACATGTTTACGACGTGGGATCGATCGCTGGGCTCACCCCCAGCGTACCGGCAGTCCAGCGCTAGTGGCCAGCCGCCTCACGTGACAGGCGTAGGCAGTGTCTCCGCGCGCTGGCCAGGGGGTGGCGAGGATTTGAACTAATTCGTGGCGACTGCACTGTGATATCAAAGATGTGTGTGCTGACTGTGTTGGAGAACAAGTGATGACTGTACTGCTTGAAATAAAGTCTTCAGTCCCTTCCCCCCTGCAAAATCAAAGAACGTGACTTACGTTACTGTAAGTGCAGTTTATTATTTGGCGCGATTATGATAGGCTACCAGTGAAGAAAATAAGTGACGGAGAAAGTTCGTATGTGTGATCAATTATGGTGTTGGGATTTGAACTTGTGACGGATTTTTGATATGGATGTAAGGAAAATGGCTTTCTCGGCGAGAAAATCGGACATCTTGAATAAATAATAAATGATAATAGTAAATAGAAGTACAGTTTTCGAGACAATATCGTGTCGGAATTTGAATTTGACGCAATTTTCTAGTTGAGGTAGGCCAATAATAATAAATAATCATAATAATAATAAATGATAATGAATGATAATAAATGATAATGAATGATAATAAATGACGATGAATGAGAATGAATGTTGATAGATGATAATGGATAATAATGAATAATAATAAACAAAAGCAAGGTTTTGCAGCCATTATCGTGTTGGAATTTGAATTTGGAGGGAATTTTCTAGTGGAGGCAGGTCAATAATAATAAATCCTGTTGGAATTCAAACTTCCCGCCATTTTTTCATCTGGAGGGTTAGGTTAGTGGACATCGCACAATTGGGCTATTTTTCCGCCAAAATTCAAAATTCCCGCCATTCTTCTGGAGGTTAGGTTAGGTGGACATAGCACAATTGGCCTAATTTCCCGCCAAAAGCCGCCATCTTGGATTTCGTCATGTGCTGTTGCCAAGTCTACATGCCGCCATCTTGGATTACGACATTGCCGCCATCTTGAATAAATTTGGCAACAATGCCGCGTGTATTGACGCATAGGTTGCCCCACTACTCACCTCGATGGGCTACATGCGCCGTGGATCCTCGACCGAGAAACGTAGCGCAGCTTCCCACGGTACTTCAGTCGGCATGGCTCCAGTCCCTGTCGGTACCTTTCAGAACCGCATCGATTCTCTTCCTGCACGTTTTGCAGCGAATCGCGCTGTAAAAATGTGGTTATTCAGGTCTTCAAAAGGGGTCACATTAATGTAACTGGTCGGTGTAAAAGCAGTATCAGGGAAGGCGCCTGGAATACTTACCTTTGTTGGAAAGGTTCGCGAAGGATACATTGTATCTATAAAGGAAATCGCTTACAAGACGGTAGTGTGACCAGTTCCATAGCATTACACCATCTTTTGGGGTTCTCAGATCGGCATTAAGAATAGACATCGAAGAAACCCTGAGGCGAGCTGCTATCATCAGTATAGCATAGTAGAACAGATTTGATTGGGGAACGTAAACGGGAAACTTGGAAGAAAGGCGGCCCAGCTCTCGTGAAACATCCGTGTGTTCTCAGAGAGCCTGTATTCGAAGAAGAGCGTACGATCATGCAACTGTCACCGTCATATATCTCGCGTAAGTATCTCGATAATAGGAGTAGGGCGTTTAATCTGTCGACATCGATGTCGTATTAGTCTTGTATACAAGGATTAGGCATCTGCCTGATCCGCCATCACAAAGATCGTATACATCGTTTCCCTGGACGGCCTATGTCTCCCATTTTCGCATTGTATTTAAGGATTTTCGTAGGTGTCTTCGCTTTCTCGTTCTATTCGTATATTGTTTCCACCTCTTCTGCATTCAGTTCTTTCCTCATTAATAGCATGTACATTCAACTCATTTCGAATGTTTTCATATTATATCAAATCTCTTCCAGCGCAGCCCTTCGCTGTCTTCAACAATCTCACCTTTGTTACTTGTATTTTCCTGGCATGTTTCAAGCAGTAAAGGGTACAGCAATCAGTCGCAAATAATTCTTATTGCATACCAGGTTTCGATCACTTCATGGCCGTCTTTAGTGCTTAAGGACATATAATGAAGCAGTTACAATAAGGCAACATGTTTGCCTTATTAAATATACAGCTGTATAAGCTTTAAATGTGAGACTGTCACGCCGGCCGCGGTGGCCGTGCGGTTCTAGGCACTGCAGTCCGGAACCGCGGGACTGCTACGGTCGCAGATTCGAATCCTGCCTCGGGCATGGATGTGTGTGATGTCCTTAGGTTAGTTTGGTTTAAGTAGTTGTAAGTTCTAGGGGACTGATGCCCTAAGATGTTAAGTCCCATAGTGCTCAGAGCCATTTGAACCATTTGTGAGACTGTCACAATATACATACCAGTATACATAAGTTGAATATTAAAACCACTTATATATAAACATAGTCCCGACTGAACTACTCTTGTCAAATGTTCAGTTGACACTGAGGCCGCACAGCTGTCTTCAGTCTACGTCATACCAGTCTATGGCCCTACAGCCTGTGATGCGTTGACAGTATTTATTTCATTTATCCAACTCTCGCTCCCAAAGAACAGTTATGGTGCCGCCATACTTTTAAAAAATTTAAATTTAGTATATTTTTGTGTTTTGCAGTTAAGTGCTCTATTTATAGTTCCACAGATAGTTTGAAGTGTACGCAGCTTCTTATCAACACCACTATCATAATTAATACAAGTGACACATCCCAGTGACATCGGTTTTATTCTTTCGTTATTAATACATGTTTTAGACCATACTAAATGTTTACAAGGGAATGGTATAACTTTCGTTTTTCGTAATGAAATTTTAAGATTGTTTTCAGTACATACTGGGTTAAGTGGATGAAACTGCTAGCTGGAGGCCATCATCGCTTTCTTGTATTTTTGGTGCATCGTCCGCAAATAGGAACACACTCGCTAAATACGGGAATGGAATTGGACAGAAATTCTTTGATATTTGTATGAAGTACCCTCCAGCAGTGTACCGTGGCTTGCGGAATAATCTTGTACGTGGAGACATACAACCACGACCGAAACGGTAGTGTTAGTAGCATACGGTTTCCTTCTGTAAAGCACGTACTGGAGCACTGTCAAGTGCTTCCTCGTTTCTCTTGCGCCACGCAATCACCACCAATGAGGCCCCAAGGTAGCCGTCGTCGTCGGCGACTGCTATGAATCAGAGTTCTGCTAAAGCTACGTAGGTCACACGTTATCGCTCATCACCAGACAGCACATCTACATCTACAGTATACTCCGCAAGCCACTACCCCCCTTTTCCTGTTCCAGTCGCGTAGGGTTCGTGGGAAGAAAGATTGCCGGCAAGCCACCGTGTGGGTTCGAAACTCTCCAGTTTTATCTTCATGGTCTTTCCCGAAGTATAGGTTGGAGGAAGCAATATACTGGTTGACTCTTCTGGGAAAATACACTCTCGGAATTTTGACAGTAAATCATAACGTGATGCAAGACGCCTCTCTTGCTGCCTCTGCCACTGGAGTCGGCTAAGCATCTCCGTGACGCTTTCGCGCTTACTAAATGAACCTGTAACGAAACATGCTGCTCTTCTCTGGATATTCTGTATTTCATCTCAGTCTTATGTGCTATGGAAACCACACCGTCGAACAATAACCAACTGCTATTCGAACGAGTGTTTTTTAAGTTAAGCCCTTTCTTGATGGACTACAGTTCCCGAGGATTCTTCCAGTGAATCTCAGTCTGGCATCTGCTTTACTCTCGATTAATTTTATGCGGTCGTTCCATTTCAAACCGCTCTCCACGCATACTCTTAGATATTTTATGGAAGTAAATGCTTCCAGTGATTGTTCTGCAATTTTGTAATAATATACTAAAGGGTTCCTCTGTCTATGTATTCGAAATACGTTACATTTCTTTGCTGTGGGTCAATGTCCACTCTCTGCAACAAGCGTCGATTCTCTGCACGTCTTCCTGCATTCCGATACTGTTTTCTAGCATCGAGGCTTCTTTGTATCCAACAGCATTTTCTACTAGGTCATTTACATAGAGGGTGTTACAAAAAGGTACGGCCAAACTTTCAGGAAACATTCCTCACACACAAAGAAAGAAAATATGTTATGTGGACATGTGTCCGGAAACGTTTACTTTCCATGTTAGAGCTCATTTTATTACTTCTGTTCAAATCACATTAATCATGGAATGGAAACACACAGCAACAGAACGTACCAGCGTGACTTCAAACACTTTGTTACAGGAAATGTTCAAAATGTCCTCCGTTAGCGAGGATACATGCATCCACCCTCCGTCGCATGGAATCCCTGATGCGCTGATGCAGTCCTGGAGAATGGCGTATTGTATCACAGCCGTCCACAATACGAGCACGAAGAGTCTCTACATTTGGTACCGGGGTTGCGTAGACAAGAGCTTTCAAATGCCCCCATAAATGAAAGTCAAGAGGGTTGAGGTCAGGAGAGCGTGGAGGCCATGGAATTGGTCCGCCTCTACCAATCCATCGGTCACCGAATCTGTTGTTGAGAAACGTACGAACACTTCGACTGAAATGTGCAGGAGCTCCATCCTGCATGAACCACATGTTGTGTCGTACTTGTAAAGGCACATGTTCTAGCAGCACAGGTAGAGTATCTCGTATGAAATCATGATAACGTGCTCCATTGAGCGTAGGTGAACGAAAGTAAAATGAGCTCTAACATGGAAATTAAGCGTTTCCTACTTTGTAAAGTGTTACTGATTATATGCTGTGGAATGCTTGTTATAATGAAGAATGAACATTTCAGATAATATTGTTGCACAGATTATCACGAAAATATTATCCGGTGTGATGATATAAATAATTTCCGTTGAGAGTGTACGCTGACTTGACAAATGTCGTGGGTACTTCTGTTGACGGTATTCACTGATCTCGCAAATGTCATGGGGTAGGCCACTTAATATTGTGCAGACTGCAGTGAGATGCCGTGGAAGTGAGTGTACAAGTCCCTGACAAGTCCATGGTAATCCTCTAGAAGCAGCTGATACCAAATCGATTGCAGAGCAGCAGCCGATTCTGGTCTGTTCGTGGGTGCAGATTCCACGGCACGGAACCCGCGTTCCATGACATCGCCGATGTGCTAGATGGGCTTCAAATCTGGTCTTGGGGTGCCCATCTCTGTCTTTGGACTCCCCCTGGAACCCTCCCCGGGCGACATGAGAGCGATGTGGCGGCGCGTTGTCTTCAAACACCATAGAACCGTTGGGTGTTGGAAGGCCAAAAATGGTTGGAGGTGGTACCCGAGTAACTCAACATACCGCGAACCGTTCAAAGTCCTTTCCAGAACAACTAGGGAGCCCATTTCATACCACGAACATGCACCCCCAGACCATAACAGAGACACCACCACCTTGGACCACACCTTCTTAGCAGGGGCAGGGTCCATTGATTCATGTGGTCTGCGCCACACACGGTGCCTCCGATCGGCATGGTGCAGTTGAAATCGTGATTCGTCCGGCCATATCACGTTACGCCTTAGTTCCAGTGTCCACCCTAATGAGTGGCGATACATGCAAACGATGTGCCCGATGATGTTGGGTTAACAGTGGCACCCTACGGAGTGTCCGCTGGGAGAGGTGCCTAGCAAGTCCGATGTTGAATTGAACCGTGATTTGTTGCACTGCTGCCGTTCTGTCACTATTGACGATCCGTTGCAGATGTCGCCGGTCACGGTCATCAAAGGTGGCTGGAAGGTTGGTAGTTCCTCTGTTGTGGACTGTGACATCCTCATTCAGCCATTCACGATACACCTTGAACATGGCAGAACGTGTGAATCCCAATTCCTGCACCACTGCCGAAATCGAAATTCCCATCCACCGAGCACCGTTGACCATACCCCATTCGAACGGCGTCAACTCACGACGACGTTGCGAATGGTTGAAATGGCTCTGAGCACTATGGGACTTAACATCTGAGGTCATCAGTCCCCTAGCACTTAGAGCTAGTTAAACCTAACTAACTTAAGGACATCACACACACCCATGCCCGAGGCAGGATTCGAACCTGCGACCGTAGCAGCAACGCGGCTCCGGACTGGAGCGCCTAGAACAGCTCGGTCACCTAGGCCGGCTGACGGCGTTGCATGCTGCACAAACCACTTGCGCAGCCACTTCTCAGAACGTCTCCTATGCTACTGCAGCTGACACAGGAGGCTTGTAGTGCGCATACAACACGCCTGCTCCCTCTGTGACTCACTATCCCATGACGTTTGCAAAGTCATTGTACATGTATAATGGTTAGAGAAAATATGTAACATGACGAAAACAGTTTAAGCACGTACTTGACTGTAATATGCGTGCGATCTACTCATTTTTGGTTGCTTTTATAGTTAGAGGGGTCATACTGACATTAGAGACTACTTCTTTTAGCCCTATGGAGGTGGCATAGCTCCCTGGCAGATGAGGTTCTGCTTATCGTGTGATGAACTGCTGGGAAGAAATTACAGAAGAACACGCAGACGATTCATAATTTGGAAGAGATTATCATGCAGATGATGTTGCTACTATTTCTACAATTTCAGCCACCACTAAAGTAACTAGGTAACACAGTGTCATGTGGACCACTGGGTGAAACGACTAGTAAAGACGCAACAGGTAGGGTCTGAAATTGCTGCAAATTTGGATTAACATGCACGGTGCCAACCAATCCTTTGGGGAATACATTCCTCCTGAGGGCGTATGTTTACTAACAAAAGCTGAAATTGCTAACTTGCTCCAGAGTTTTTCAAACTTTTTCAGCAGAAATTTTGTGCTCCTGATTCACTGCTACGAATATTTACCACGAATTTAGAAATACAGACAAAAACTGAGGTGGGTTATAGATTACTATTCCCAAAGAGTACAGGGTGACCGAGAAGTCCGTTAACTTTTGAAAATGCATTAATTCACGGAATAATGTAGGTAGGGACATAAAAAATTAACACACATGCCTTAAATGGCATGAGATTTTTATTGAAATCAAAAGTGAGTGCAAAGACTGGCAAACAGCAACATGTCAGTAGCGCCGCATGAGAATTGTGTATAAAATGAGCTATAGTGAGAGAGGGAGTCACATGCGTCACATGCGCAATCACTGCATGTTGACTTTACCAGAAAATGCATTGTTAGTGAAGCTTTGCTACCGCAATGGCGAATACGCTACTGCAGCTTTACGATCCTATCGAAGGGTATTCGAACGGGTAAGGGTCCCGTGAAAAGTGTCACCGTGTCAGTATGTCACTATGAAGAAAATGAGTTTGAAGCCACTGGTTGTTTAGACGATCGGCTTCGTAGTGGGTGACCGGACACAAGTGCTGCTGCTGCACGGACATTTCAGGAAGGGATGGAGACTTCAGCGGGTTCATCTTTGCATCATTGTGGTGTCAGCGCTAGTGAAGTCGCACGTCGCACCGGCATTCCACGCTCTACTGTTTGGAGATCACTAATGTTTCCCTCCAGTGCTATCCGTACGAAATCTCGCCTCGTCATGAAGTGTTAGCCTCCGATTTTGTGACGTGGAGAGCATCCGCGGTGTGGGCGCTTCGAAAGATGGCGGAAGATGATGATTGGTTGTCTAACGCGTTGTGCACCGACGAAGCCCATTTCAAACTCCGAGAGTCTGTCAGCGTCCATAACTGCAGAATTTCAGAATTCGGAACACCGAAAATACTACAACTGTCGCGGAAACCCCATTGCATGAGAAAGTCACGGTGTGGTGTCAATGTACCACGTCAGTCGTGATCGGATCCCTGAGAAAATCTGGAGTACTGCTTTTCAAGCTGTCAGCGTGACAGGTGCGAGGTAAGCCGATATGTTACAGAATCACACCATCCCTAGCCTGGCTGATACTTGTCGGAAGGCACGACCTTTACGCAGGATGACCTTCCACCCCATATTGCAACACACTTGAAAGATCTCTTGCACACATCGTTTGGTGAAGATGGCGTCCTGAGCCGCTACCTCCGTCATGTCTGGCCTCTCAGGTCCCTAGACCTCAGTCCTTGTGATTACTGATTGTGCCGTTAGCTGAAGTCGCAGGTCTACCGCAAGTCGTATGCCTACGCGATCGTTCGACCTCTTTGGGGATGTTAAAAGACAACATCCGACGGCGGTTTCTCACCGTACTTACTGGTATGCTCTACAGCATCGTCCCTCGAGTACAAGTATTGTTCAGAAATAACGGTCGACGTGTTGAGCATTTGTAATAAGGAACATCATCTTTGCTGAAAATCAGTTGTTATGCTAATTCTTGGTTTTGTATCACATGTTTGTCATTTTGTGCACTTTTTTGGTTTCAATAAAACTCCGTGTCATTTCAGGCAAGTGTGTGAAATTTTACCTCTCTACCTACATTATTGGTTGCTTGAAGTAAGGAATTTTCAAATGTTAACGGACTTTTGGGTCACCTTGTATATGTATATACTACCCATGTATTTCACTGTTATAATAGATAAAACATTTTGTCACTTACAGGAATTTGTAGATATTAATAAGATATTAATTTACAACAAAAAGCGTTTTCCGCAATGAGCCCCATACAGTGTTCCTTTCATGGGCATAACTCGAGAATATGGCCATATGCGGTATGAAACGAAAGTTGTGACTAGATTGAGGATATCTCGATAGGAAGGATGCGGAATGTTATCTTAGATGGAGAGTCATCGAAAGAAGTGGATGTCAGCAGTGCTACAGGGAAGCGTTTTAGGATCCTTGTTGTTCATGTTTCATATTAGTGACCTCACTGATCATTTTAATAGAACCTCAGACTTTTGCAGAAGATATTATTATCGACAATGGCGCTGACAGAAGCTGTACAAATATCCAGGGAGAACTTGATAAAATTTCAGAGTGGTGATAAAGTCGAGAACCTACTTTAAACGTTCAGAAATATACAATATTTCACTTTAAAAACCTCAGAAACACAGCAACATGTGACCATAACATCAGTGAGTCACAATTGGATTCAGCCAACTTATACAGAGTGTTCGGAAATTCCTGTTACAAACATCTAGCACTTGTAGAGGGGAATGAGTACATTATATTTTGAACAGGAACCCATGCCCGGAAACGTACCGTTTCCGTTGTACGACAGTTTCAATTCAGATGTGTAACGCGTCCTCGTCTGCTGAGGGAAAGAGAAAATCTAGAGGTGCGATTCGAACCTGCGACCGTAGCAGCAACGCGGTTCCGGACTGAAGCGCCTAGAACGGCTCGGCCACAGCACGCTATGGGTCTCGCTGATTTTTCGCAACGCGTTGCCTAAGGTACCGCAGCATCGACAAACCGCTCTTCCCACGTAAAGTTCTGCTCACATATGAATGTAAGTTCGCTCGGGTCTGTGTTTTGAATTCGCGGAATAGTCATGTCTGGACAGACGAAAGCCCTCGTGGAACGAATGTTCAGGGATGTCAGCACTGGTTTGGTATCAACGTGTGGACAGGTATTCTGGACGGTCATCTAATTGGGTCATAATTCCTTCCACTCAGTGTAACTGGTCCTGTGTTCTTGATCTTCCTACAAAACGTATTGGTTCCGTTCTTTGAAGGAAGCTGTGCCACTGAGTGTCTGTCATGAAATGTGGTTTCAGCATGATGTGATTTCAGCACCTCACTTCTTACGTGCGGCTCGCAGACATCTCAACAGACGAGGAGGATGAATAGGCCAAGGTGGTACAACCGCGTGACCGCCGCGAACGTCGGATTTAGCTCCTATGGACTACTTCTTGTGGGGTCGTAAGCGAAGTTTAATTTACCAGCCTGCTACAGTGACAGAGGAAGGCCAGTTGGTACGAGGAGAGAGTGTACCAGAACAAGCTTCGTAGGTACAATGTCTCTAACGACGTTGGTGGTAGCCACACCGAGCCGCTATTGCAATGCAGCAGTACTGCTCTGTACGCACAGTAAGCTGGCGTCTTTTCTGTTTTGGAATAATGTAAACACGTAGTGTTTGAGTGTTAACACAAAGAAATGTTCTTAAGTGATAAATGGATGTTTCGTTGTGTTTACTTTCAACTTGTTACCAAATAATTATAGTGTGTCACGCCTAATGCAACTGGAAATTGGAAATTTGTCGTAAGGTCATATGGGACCAAACTGCTGAGGTCATCGTCCCTAAGCTTGCACACTGTTTAATCTAACTTAAGCTAACTTACGCTAAGGACGACACACACATCCATGCCTGAGGGAGGACTCGAACTCTGACGGGGGCAGCCGCGCGGACCTTGACAAGACGCCCTAGACCGCGGCTAGCCCGCGCGGCCTTAATTCAATTCCTCAAGCAGAAGTGGATGAGTTAAACATTTGAATTGAAATCATCGTAGAACGGAAGCGATACGTTTCCGGACATGGGTTCCTATTCAAAATATTATGTACTCATTCCCCTAGATGTCCTAGAAGTCTGTAATGGGAATCACCGAACATCCTGTGTAAATAGCTGGGCGTAACACCTTCTGGGGGCATGAAATGGAATGATCACGTAGGTTCAGTCGTAAGTAAAGCAAGTGGAAGATTTGGATTAATTGGTGGAACAGTGTGAAATTGCAATCAGTACAGAAAGGAGTCTGCTCACAAGGAACTTGTGGGACCCATCCTTGACAATTGGCCATTTGTGTCAAACTGATACCAGTTGGACTAACAGGGGATACTGAACGTATACAAAGAACGGCAGGACAAACTATCACAGGTTTGTTTGAACCGCGGGAGAATGTCACTAAACACTGAAAAATCAGAAGTGGCTGACGCTTGAGGATAGACAACTGCCCCCGCCAAATCCAAGGGACATGCAAGGGACAGTTCTGAGTCAGGAATCTAGGAATATACCGTAGCCCCTATGTTTCGCTACCGCAGGGACTGCGAATACTTATCACCCCAAGCACAGCGGCACCTACGCACTCATTCTTGCCTCTTTCCACAGGCGGATAGTCGGTCTGAAAACATAAACGCGACCCAGTGTCAATTGCACTTCACAGTTGTTTGTAGAGTATGGTTGAAGATGTAGATTGCTACACACACTAGAATCCTGTATCATTTTTAGGAGTCCGCAGCTCGTGGTCGTGCGGTAGCGTTCTCGCTTCCCACACCCGGGTTCCAGGGTTCGATTCCCGGCGGGGTCAGGGATTTTCTCTGCCTCGTGATGACTGGGTGTTGTGTGCTGTCCTTAGGTTAGTTAGGTTTAAGTAGTTCTAAGTTCTAGGGGACTGATGACCATAGATGTTAAGTCACATAGTGCTCAGAGCCCCCCCCCCCCCCTCATTTTTAGGGGTCCTTTTATTCTCTTGAAGTAACGTGCGAGGACAACTTATACGCCAAAGGGCGAACGTGATTAGTTCTGGGCAGAACGTAGCACTGCTCAGACGATAAGACTTTGCTGTGTCGTATAGAGTGTCGCGTCCGTTGCGCTGCATTCGTTCTGAGCCAGGGACGAACACAGTGTGCTGAGGAGCGCAGCTGGTGTACTTACGGCACTGAAGCGACGCCACGCCCCGCCACTCGGCGCGTTTCCTGTGTAGCTGGCAGACTGCTGTACGCTGGGCCAGAGCTCCCGCCGCTGCGACTGATCTGGCAACTCGCCGTACACAGGCCACGTTGGGCGCTACGTGACGTCACGCCGAGACGGCGGCGGCGGGCACCGGATGCGTGCGCAGCGCTGCTTCGCCTCATCTGCTGTGCGTCTGCTTGCGGCTCCGCGTGCGACTGCTGTTGGACACTTGCGAAACCGCAGTTGCGCAGGGAGCATAAAGCCTGGTTTACACGACGACACTAGGTTGCAGGCAACTGCGCTACCGGCCACTGCGCATGCGCGCCGCGCGTTTGTGCAACTCATCGGTGAAACTAAACACTTTCGGCGTGTTCCAGCTTGGGCGACACAAGTTGCATGAGTTTTGAGGTTATGTGTGTTCGCAGAGTGTAGACAAACTGAAATATGAAATGGGGTACGGAGAATAATGTTCGCTTTTTGGAGGTCTATGCTTCCCATAGAAGTTTGTGGGATTTCGGTGATGCTGATTACAAAAATAAGCAACATATTGCTGCTCCTGAGACCATCGCGTTGTGACGTTACAAACCCCCGTTACTAGATGGATATTTCTAGGAAGCAAGGATTGCTTTGTGGAGAGCCAGCGCGCTACATGGCGCGCTATTCGCGGAAGCGCATGGCGCGCCCGCGCGAGATTTGCAAAGGTCTGGCGGATGGTCTCTGCCGCCGGGCGGCCACGTGGACTGCAGCATGGGACATTGTTTGGTTTTTCGCGCATTACGTGAAAACTATGTAACTTACGGTGAAGAGCGATCCGGCAGTGGATTGCGGTCAGCAATATGCACCTTCTGAATGATCGATCTTTATTTCAAGTCACGAGACGCAAAAGTTATAGTAACCTCAAAATCGGTTAATATTACGAATACTGAAAGAAAAAAATGGCTTTGAGCACTATGGGACTTAACATCTGTGGTCATGAGTCCCCTAGAACTTAGAACTACTTAAACCTAACTAACCTAAGGACATCACACACATCCATGCCCGAGGCTGGATTCGAACCTGCGACCGTAGCAGTCGCGCGGTTCCGGACTGAGCGCCTAGAACCGCTAGACCACCGCGGCCGGCAATACTGAAAGATTAATAAAATAGTAAATAACAACTTACCGGGATGAGCGAGCACTCATTAAAAACGTTTGTCATAGCGGATTGAGTGCCGTAGTCATATGTTAAGATTCATAAATAATTAAGCCCGTAAAGAGCAATAAACAAAGTTTGAGGGAAAATTGTTTATAAAATTCGGTAGAAAATTCATTATGTATAGAACGGAACTATATAATATTTTGGGTGGCATCACACGTGTTTTAAACTAGTTAAGCTATAATATTCACTTAACTTGCAATAGTTTTCATTGTTTGCAAATTATTATTAACATTTATCGCCCATAATTAATTAATTAATTATTATAGATATGAAGATTTTGAGCAGTGCAACGTGTAGATCGCTATAGATTACGTCTAAAAACGGTGCTATATGCAGTTCTATGTTAAAACTTTGCAGCACAGATGTCAACAAACAAAGTTGTGCTAAGTGGCGACATTTTGCAAAAACTAAAACTTGATTTACGGGAGATAGAATAATCCCAGAAATTAATGTAACGAAGTAAATAAGATGTACTTTTTAGCGTGGTTCCGATGGTGTACTTATATCCGTCGAGGGATGTATGTATCAAAATTTGTAACCTTAACTGGTGAGATTGGTACTTGCGTAACCAGGGGGGGGGGGGAGGGGGGGGGGGGTTGACGTCCGAACCTATATAAGCGAGCGGCCATCTTGGCCAGGGCGCAGTCGTTGGTCAGTCGTTTTGGAGGGTGGGTGGCGAGCAAGCCCACTTGAGGGTGGCCCATGTGGTCTTTAGAGAATTTCTTCTCGCGCCGATTTATTTCGACAAAGAGTATTGTTTAATAGTGCAAGTGTGCAAGCATATATTTGGTGAACTGGAAGTGCTACGATTATTTGTGTGAGTGCGAATTACGAGGTGTACATCGGCGTAAGTGAACATATGGCGATCTGTGATTTCGCGCCAAAACTGCTAGAACAAAGAGGACAGTGGGACTTGTGGTTCTGATCGAATTATTTGAATAAGTTTCGTTTATAGCAGCCTACATTACTGCTATTGGGGGCTCGGAGTCAAATTATTATTAAAGTAAAGCTGTAAACCGTCTCACCAGTGCTAATTTGGTTGTATGAAAGAAAAGAACAACGCCAATAAATAGTGATTGAACTGTGTCGTGAAAAATTGATTTTAGTGTAATAATCGCCTAATTCTTGTTCCCTAGCATAAACTGCACTTATGTCTGAGTGAATAATAATAAAACTATAAGAAATGCGCGGGTGTGGAAGTGTACTAATGCACCAAGTGTGGAAATCATCCCCTGAGACTTACGTGAGAGCAACAATTTGCAATAACATTTGTATATGCACATTCGTGTGAACTCTGCAACCGCACTTCTTTATTTTACCGCCCCGTCGCAACGTGCGATCAGAACACGGATAGTTTGACAATATCGGAGCTGCAAGGCAAAATTTATTGAATTAGGAGCACATATACAACTGAATTAAGAAAAATACAAGCAAATGTAATTCTAGATGTGGACATGCTCTCGTCTACAAGACTAAAATCCCATCGTTCGAGTTGGCCGACTTTTATTTTTTTTAAGAGATGTTATTGACAGGAGGGAATGTACAAAAATAAAGCAGCTGCCGACAGGCTCTAGGCGCTTCAGTCCAGAACCGCGCGACTGCTACGGTCGCAGGTTCGAATCCTGTCTCGGGCATGGATGTGTGTGATCTTCTTAGGTTAGTTAGGTTTAAGTAGTTTTGAGTTCTAGGGGATTTATGACCTCAGATGTTAAGTCCCAGTCCGCAGCTCGTGGTCGTGCGGTAGCGTTCTCGCTTCCCGCGCCCGGGTTCCCGGGTTCGATTCCCGGCAGGGTCAGGGATTTTCTCTGCCTCGTGATGACTGGGTGTTGTGTGATGTCCTTAGGTTAGTTAGGTTTAAGTAGTTCTAAGTTCTAGGGGACTGATGACCATAGATGTTAAGTCCCACAGTTCTCAGAGCCATTTTTTGTTAAGTCCCATAGCGCTCAGAGCCATTTCAACCAATTGAACAACTCATGCGACGTGCAGCTGCCAAACCTTTCATTTCAGACACGACTCAGGGACCCACAAAACGACGAAACTGAAGTGTATACTGGTTTCGCCCTGTATACAGTTACATATGAAACCATTTGCGTGCAACTCAATTCACGCGCAACCCAATGTCGTCGTGTGAACTAGGCTTAAGGCCGTCCTACACGGGACGAGAAAGTGTTTGTGGACGAGCAGCTGGTTGAGTTATGTGAAGCTACAGTCAACGGGAAAGAACGTGCAAAGCCGTGGCCAGACAGAACGAGGCCTGGTGATAAGCTCTGCGGCCTTGAGCCGCTGCCGCCGGGCCGCATCGTTGAAATGCTCGCTACTGCATCGTGCCGGCCACACGGAGTGCGGCCTTCACGCAGCGGCAACCGCCCTGCCGCGTCATTCGGCGCCGAGTTGTCACAAGGCGCCAACATGATACGCCAACGAACGACAGACACTGGATTCGGTCGAACGTTGGTCGCCAATGCATTAGCGTTCGGTTTCTCTTCCTCACCATCGAAGGGCTTGGAGCCAAGTGATGTGGTCATGTGGAATCGCAGTTGAGTTTTTATCACTGGCCGACATTGCTCCCGTTTAGTTAGTGTTATAAAGTAGCATTCTATCTATCTATCGCTTGGTCCTTGTCCCGCAGTTATGCAGGGTCAAAAAAAAAATGGGTCAAATGGCTCTGAGCACTATGGGACTCAACTGCTGAGGTCATTAGTCCCCTAGAACTTAGAACTAGTTAAACCTAACTAACCTAAGGACATCACAAACATCCATGCCCGAGGCAGGATTCGAACCTGCGACCGTAGCGGTCTTCCGGTTCCAGACTGCAGCGCCTTTAACCGCACTGCCACTTCGGCCGGCCTATGCAGGGTCAAAAATGGTTCAAATGGCTCTGAGAACTATGGGACTCAACTTCTGAGGTCATCAGTCCACTAGAACTTAGAACTATTTAAACCTAACTAACCTATGGACATCACACATATCCATGCCCGAGGCAGGATTCGAATGCAGGGTCAGCCATCGTTAATCGGATTTGGCACGTTAACGTTTAAGGGGTGGCCGGATGCCCTTCCTGCTGCCACCCCGTACCTCCTGGGACGGAATTACTATACCCCAACTGTCTGCGTCGAGTGTAATTCATGGAATAGTGCGAATGTAGTCAGACGCCCGTGAGCCGTGTAACTGAGCAGGAACATGGGGACCAGCCTGGTATTCACCTAGTGGGATGTGGAAAACCGCCTAAAAACCACATCCAGGCTGGCCGGCACATCGGCCCTCGTCGTTAATCCGCCGGCCGGATTCGATCCGGGGCCGGCGCGCCTACCCGAGTCCAAGAAGCAGCGCGTTAGGGCTCTCGGCTACCCTGGCGGGTAGTGTTATAAAGTAGCATCTTAATTCCAGTTTCACCAACCGATATTAAGAGAGAAGAACAGGTCGTAGAAGTCATCGCATGCCCAGCATTTGTTTTACTGCAAGAAGCTGATCATCAGAAAAAGAACAGGAAGGAACGACGCTGTTGGATGACCACTGTTTTGAAAAGGAGCACCAGTGTGGTGGGACAAAATTAATGGCTACCTTAAAGTAGAATTGGAATACACGATTTCATAATTTTTTCCGACTGAAAGCTACAGATTTCGAATTGTTACTGAATTATGTAGGCCCTAAAATTTCCAAAGGTGATACCAGTTTTACTAGAGCTGTGCCTGCAATAGAAAGATTAACGGTCACTCCCAGTTTTGTTTGTTCTTCTTTGTCGTTCATGGCGGAAAGATGTCAGTATAGAGCCCATTTTCTTTTCCACATCGTGCAAATGTCTTTATACTGTCTCAGTTATTTTCCTCCAAGCCTATAATCTTTTCAGTTTGTTTTTGTAATCGCAGTTCGAATGGACCGATAAACATCCCCGTTCACAATAAAGCTCTATCAGCTTCAATGCTCTCTCCATATTCCACGCTACACTGTTGTTGTTGTTGTGGTCTTCAGTCCTGAGACTGGTTTGATGCAGCTCTCCATGCTACTCTATCCTGTGCAAGCTTCTTCATCTCCCAGTACTCACTGCAACCTACATCCTTCTGAATCTGCTTAGTGTATTCATCTCTTGGTCTCCCTCTACGATTTTTACCCTCCACGCTGCCCTCCAATGCTAAATATGTGATTCCTTGATGCCTCAAAACATGTCCTACCAACCGATCCCTTCTTCTACTCAAGTTGTGCCACAAACTTCTCTTCTCCCCAATCCTATTCAATACCTCCTCATTAGTTACGTGATCTACCCATCTAATCTTCAGCATTCTTCTGTAGCACCACATTTCGAAAGCTTCTATTCTCTTCTTGTCCACACTATTTACCGTCCATGTTTCACTTCCATACATGGTTACACTCCATACAAATACTTTCAGAAACGACTTCCTGACACTTAAATCTATACTCGATGTTAACAAATTTCTCTTCTTCAGAAACGCTTTCCTTCGCATTGCCAGTCTACATTTTATATCCTCTCTACTTCGACCATCATCAGTTATTTTACTCCCTAAATAGCAAAACTCCTTTACTACTTTAAGTGTCTCATTTCCTAATCTAATTCCCTCAGGATCACCCGATTTAATTTGACTACATTCCATTATCCTCGTTTTGCTTTTGTTGATGTTCATCTTATATCCTCCTTTCAAGACACTGTCCATTCCGTTCAACAGCTCTTCCAAGTCCTTTGCTGTCTCTGTCAGAATTACAATGTCATCGGCGAACCTCAAAGTTTTTACTTCTTCTCCATGAATTTTAATACCTACTCCGAATTTTTCTTTTGTTTCCTTTACTACCTGCTCTATATACAGATTGAATAACGTCAGGGAGAGGCTACAACCCTGTCTCACTCCTTTCCCAACCACTGCTTCCCTTTCATGCCCCTCGACTCTTATAACTGCCATCTGGTTTCTGTACAAATTGTAAATAGCCTTTCGCTCCCTGTATTTTACCCCTGCCACCTTCAGAATTTGAAAGAGAGTATTCCAGTGAACATTGTCAAAAGCTTTCTCTAAATCTATAAATGCTAGAAACGTAGGTTTGCCTTTCCTTAATCTTTCTTCTACGATAAGTCGTAAGGTTAGTATTGCCTCACGTGTTCCAACATTTCTACGGAATCCAAACTGATCTTCCCCGAGGTCCGCTTCTACCAGTTTTTCCATTCGTCTGTAAAGAATTCGCATTAGTATTTTGCAGCTGTGACTTATTAAACTGATAGTTCGGTAATTTTCACATCTGTCAACACCTGCTTTCTTTGGGATAGGAATTATTATATTCTTCTTGAAGTCTGAGGGTATTTCGCCTGTCTCATACATCTTGCTCACCAGATGGTAGAGTTTTGTCAGGACTGGCTCTCCCAAGGCCATCAGTAGTTCTAATGGAATGTTGTCTACTCCCGGGGCCTTGTTTCGACTCAGGTCTTTCAGTGCTCTGTCAAACTCTTCACGCAGTATCTTATCTCCCATTTCGTCTTCATTTACATCCTCTTCCATTTCCATAATATTGTCCTCAAGTACATTGCCCTTGTATAAACCCTCTATATACTCCTTCCACCTTTCTGCCTTCCCTTCTTTGCTTAGAACTGGGTTGCCATCTGAGCTCTTGATATTCATGCAAGTGGTTCTCTTCTCTCCAAAGGTCTCTTTAATTATCCTGTAGGCAGTATCTATCTTACCCCTAGTGAGACAAGCCTCTACATCCTTACATTTGTCCTCTAGCCATCTGTGCTTAGCCATTTTACACTTCCTGTCGATCTCATTTTTGAGACGTTTGTATTCCTTTTTGCCTGCTTCATTTACTGCATTTTTATATTTTCTCCTTTCATCAATTAAACTCAATATTTCTTCTGTTACCCAAGGATTTCTATTAGCCCTCGTCTTTTTACCTACTTGATCCTCTGCTGCCTTCACTACCTCATCCCTCAGAGCTACCCATTCTTCTTCTACTGTATTTCTTTCCCCCATTCCTGTCAATTGTTCCCTTATGCTCTCCCTGAAACTCTGTACAACCTCTGGTTCTTTCAGTTTATCCAGGTCCCATCTCCTTAAATTCCCACCTTTTTGCAGTTTCTTCAGTTTCAATCTGCAGTTTATAACCAATAGATTGTGGTCAGAATCCACATCTGCCCCTGGAAATGTCTTACAATTGAAAACCTGGTTCCTAAATCTCTGTCTTACCATTATATAATCTATCTGATACCTTTTAGTATCTCCAGGATTCTTCCAGGTATACAACTTTCTTTTATGATTCTTGAACCAAGTGTTAGTTATGATTAAGTTATGCTCTGTGCAAAATTCTACAAGGCGGCTTCCTCTTTCATTTCTTCCTCCCAATCCATATTCACCTACTATTTTTCCTTCTCTCCCTTTTCCTACTGACGAATTCCAGTCACCCATGACTACTAAATTTTCGTCTCCCTTCACTACCTGAATAATTTCTTTTATCTCGTCATACATTTCATCTATTTCTTCATCATCTGCAGAGCTAGTTGGCATATAAACTTGTACTACTGTAGTAGGCATGGGCTTTGTGTCTATCTTGGCCACAATAATGCGTTGACTATGCTGTTTGTAGCAGCTAACCCGCACTCCTATTTTTTTATTCATTATTAAACCTACTCCTGCATTACCCCTATTTGATTTTGTATTTACGAGGGTTATTCCAAAAGTAAGGTCCGGTTAGAAAAAAATGTTTTTTCAAAACAATTGTTTTATTTACATTCCTTACATCTTTATCTATTTTTCTACATAACTTCCATACTTATTTAAACATTTGTCACATCGTTCAACAAGCTTTTGAATGCCCATGTTATAGAAATCGGCCGCCTGTGACGATAACCAGTCCTTAACTGCTTCTTTCACTTCATCATCTGTGTCGAAGCGCTTGCCGCCGAGAAACTCCTTTAAGTAACGGAACAGGTGGAAATCACTTGGCGCCAGGTCCGGACTGTAAGGAGGATGGTCCATCTGTTCCCATCCAAATTTCTTGATCAGAGCTTGCGTTTCATTTGCAGTGTGGGGTCTGGCATTGTCATGCAACAACAAGATTCCAGACGACAAAAGACCACGTCGCTTATTCTGGATTGCACGTCGAAGTTTAGTCAGGGTAGCGCAGTAGGCGGCTTTATTAATCGTTGTTCCTCTCTCCATAAAGTCGACTAACAATACTCCACGTCTATCCCAGAACACAGTCGCCATAACCTTACGTGTTGAGATTGTCTGCTTTGCCTTGACCTTGACTGGCGATGACGTGTGACGCCATTGCATTGACTGACGTTTAGACTCTGGAGTGATGTGAGAAACCCATGTCTCATCCCCTGTGACAACATTGTCTAAAAGACTGTCACCTTCCTTATGATATCGCTCCAAAAAATCAAGAACAAAAGCCATTCTTTTCATTCGTTGGGGCTCAGTAAGCAGCCTGGGAACCCAATGGGCACACAATTTGTGAAACTTCAAATGTTCAGACACAATTCTGTACAAAGTTGTTCTACTCACATTCGGAACATGCATGTCTACGTCTGTAATAGTGAATCGGCGATCTTCACGAATTTTTTTGTCAACCGCATTGACCAAATCGTCTGAAATCACTGATGGTCGGCCACACCGTGGTTCATCGTGCACATTATCCCGTCCTTCATTAAAAGCTCGCACCCACTTGCGCACTTTACTGTCGCTCATTATGTTAGGACCGTACACTTCAGTAATCTGCCGATGGGTTTCCGCCGCTGAATTGTTTCTTGCAGACAAAAACCGTATCACTGCCCTTACTTCACAATCGGCGGGCTGATCAATTGTCTTAAACATTGTAAAGTGACACTGTGAACTACACTCAGCAACAGTAACAAAGCGAATGGCGGCGTTTGACGCGCAAGGCTTGCCGGGAGTCGGCGCGCATGCGTGTTTTCTCATTGGCGCCAAATTTCAATAGTTACGGCGAATCGGACCATACTTTTGGAATAACCCTCGTATAACCCTGTAATCACCAGACCAAAAGTCTTGTTCCTCCTGCCACCGAACTTCACTAATTCCCACTATATCTAACTTTAACCTATCCATTTCCCTTTTTAAATTTTCTAACCTACCTGCCCAATTAAGGGATCTGACATTCCAAGCTCCGATCCGTAGAACGCCAGTTTTCTTTTTCCTGATAACGACGTCCTCCCGAGTAGTCCCCGCCCGGAGATCCGAATGGGGGACTATTTTACCTCCGGAATATTTTACCCAAGAGGACGCCATCATCATTTAATCATACAGTAAAGCTGCATGTCCTCAGGAAAAATTACGGCTGTAGTTTCCCCTTGCTTTCAGCCGTTCGCAGTACCAGCACAGCAAGGCCGTTTTGGTTAATGTTACAAGGCCAGGTCAGTCAATCATCCAGACTGTTGCCCCTGCAACTACTGAAAAGGCTGCTGCCCCTCTTCAGGAACCACATGTTTGTCTGGCCTCTCAACAGATACCACTCCGTTGTGGTTGCACGTACGGTACGGCCATCTGTATCGCTGAGGCACGCAAGCCTCCCCACCAACGGCAAGGTCCATGGTTCATGGGGGGGCACTCTACACTCTAATATCTTAAACACAATAAACACACACTTAAGGAGAGTAGGCATTGCCTGCCAGGGGAACAGCCGACTTGACAAGTTTTTAAGGACACCTCAAGTCGTTCTCAGTATGTTTTAATGACTGGTTCCACTCTTTATCTTAACAGCCAATTACAGTACATTAAATTGTTATTTCTAGAGTTTCTGACGATGTTGTTCTTAAATTATAGAGCGAAACATGTTAATAAAACATACTAAGTGTGACTTGTGGCTCTCATGAAAACCTTAAATGCAAATCTGTTCTAGAGACACTGCAAATTGCTACTGAACCAACGAACATTCGAGTTGGTATTCACACTAAGTCCTAAGAGATGGGTCCCAACGCCAACCTACCGCCATCGCTTTGATGTTAGCACCAGCAGACTGAACCGCAACCAAGGCCAACCGCTTCGTTGGCTCCAATTTGACGCCCGTACTCACTAAGTAAATCTCGGCCAACGAAGCAGTTGGCTGTCTTTCGTCGGCCTTCGTTGGCCTAGTGTATACGCGCCTCTTGACGCAGCGGCAAGTATACCGCACCTGCCAGCGTCGAGTTGTCTCACAACACAGAGATTCGCCTGAAATAGGATATACAAAAGTAAAATGAAACGTTTTCAATTATCTCTGTGTTGCCATTTTTTTACCGTGACTTTATCCTGCTAGAAACAATCCACGTCGATTTGTAGACTTCATCAGCGCCAGTCTCAGTTTTGTTCGTTTGTCTTTGTCGCTCACGGCGAAAAGATTTCAACAACGACTCCGTTTTCTTTTTAACGTCGTGCCCATTACTATGCAATAGCTCACTTATTTCTCTTCAAGCGTCTAATCCTCTCAATTTGTTTTTATATTTACGGTTCGTAAGATCTCATACACATTCCTGTTCACGATCAAATTCAAACGGCTTCAACGCTGCCTCCATGTTCTACTTAATTTTCCAGTATTTCTGGACACAAAAAGTTCTCAGCCCTTCAACAGACGCAGAAAATAGCATCTGATCCAACGCACATTCCACCTGAGCCCGGGACCAACACACCCCCAACGCTTTGATATTACCGCGGTAAGTTCGAACCGCAACCAAGGCCAACCGCTTCGTTGGCTTAGATTTACCGCGCGTTCACACTGAAGCTTCGTATACACGTAAGGGTTGCTTACTGTCAGCTTTTGAGAGTAATACGTGTGGTGTAAACGGCGCCGACAGTCAGTTCGCCGGCAGTGTCCGAGAGAGTTTAAACCTCTCTTTAGATGGCAACCTCCGAGAGGTGCTCGCCGTAGCTCTCAGACAAGAAAAACTATACGGGCATTGTCGGGAGAGCGGAGACTGTATTGTATGTTAACCGGGACCTAAAAACGACAGAGAGGCTCCGTCCCCGCCGCAGCCGCAGTGGTCCACAACCCCACTACGACTACTGCAGTCAATTTCACCCCTCCGCCGCCGCACGCCGAACCCAGGGTTATTGTGCGATTCGGCCCCCTGTGTTCGGCTGTCTTATGTGCGTTGCCGACCGCAGCGTGTATTCTGCTTGTTTACTTATCTCTGTATTTGAATACGCATGCCTATACCAGTTTCTTTGGAGCGTCAGTGTGGTATGTAAGTCATACTATTTTAGGTTAAAAGAGTAGAGAGTCTTGATTCCACTGGACCCATCCACCCACAGCTTTGATAAATTAACTTGTTGCCTAAAATTTTTTTCTCCTCAGTCATTTGGGTTAAATACATTTTGGAACTGTGTTTTTCTTAAAGTTTCCCTTTTCAGACAGGTGGTTGAATCTCTGAGAGGTGGATAAATCTTTTGTGCTTATTCTGCTTAGGATTCCTGAAATTGTTATTATTGGAATAATTAAAAAGCCACGATCGCTTCAATATCGTTTAATAGAAGGTATAACATAACAGGTTTGAGGGGGGGGGGGGCTTACATCAGTTAACTATATACATTACAATTATTACAGAACCACATACCTGAAACGTGGATTAACATTTATAAAACCATATGGACATCATGGCACATGAGGCAGACCATCTGATAAACATCATTGTCACAACCAATAAAAATTTACAAAAACAGAAAGAGGTTTCCGAGCAAATTGTTGAACGACCAGTTAGAATCGGCGGATCATAATTTCTTTGACATATTTGATGCGGTGCTCTAGAGACCCTGTGCGACCTATTCACACATTGTGATGGGTGCTCTGTATCTATTACGCTCGGAAAGCCACCTTTAGAATACTGCTAATGTTATTTATATGTTTTTAGAAGGGCCTACCTTGATAAAGCAAATACTTGTTATAAGGCTTGAAGTGTAGTTGGCCAGCTTCGCCAGTAAAACTTTACCCGATGATTGACATTGCTCGCCAAGCGTGTCTTCGTTACGTTCTTATTTTATTTATTTTTATATTTTACAGACATATTTGTGTATGGAGCCAGAACGCTTGTGTTTTTGGTATCATAGTAATATGGTTTATCTTATTCCCCATTCGGTGAGGCCCATGGACGGAACGAGTGCCATGCCGATGGGAGCGTACGTGGAGTCACTGTGCATCTTGGTCCGCATATCATTTTCCCCCCTGTTCTTGTGCCCTTCGGTTTGCTTCTGACGTGGCATTCCTTAATTGCATGTGCCTAAGCAGGTTTTCGTAGTTGATTCGTATCTTGCTCATAACGAGTGTATAGATGGCGAGAGACTTTATAGCAGGTTAATACGATCATTTTTAGCGCTTACAATACCTAAGACCATAGTGTCTAGACAGGTAAAGCCCGGCATACAGGTTTTAATCGCTCGTCACATTGTACCTAAGTCGCGTAATGAACAGCTTTCTGTGTGCATATTCCTGACGTCCTTATGTGAATAAAGGTAAATTATAATATGTAGTTTTGTAAGGCGCTAATGGATAATGTCTGTGCCTCAGATGCTTTTACTTTGTAATTGACGTACCTTACAGTGATTATAGTACGTATAGGAAATGTATGCGCGAATGTGGGCTTTGCATGGGTTGTGTTTTAGTAGTAATGAGTGGTTATACCGTGGGGCTGTGTGTGCGCTGCTTGGGCTGTGTGTGCGCTGCTTGGACAGCGCTATCTGGTGGCCGGTTGTGAACCGCTAGAATCACAGCAGGTAAGCCTGCGCGGAATAGGGCAGTGACGATGCCGACCGGTGTTAGGCGAGCAGTGGTAGTTTTATCTGGTGACTTCAGTTTTATATTTTATGGAAAGAACGACCATGAGAGCAGTTTTTTTATTATTTTTTATTGGTTGTGACAATGATGTTGATCAGATGGTCTGCCTCATGTGCTATGATGTCCATATGGTTTTATAAATGTTAATCCACGTTTCAGGTATGTGGTTCTGTAATAATTGTAATGTATATAGTTAACTCATGTAAGCCCCCCCCTCAAACCTGTTATGTTATACCTTTACAGATCCGATGATGGCACCTTCAGAGTGCTGAAACCGGTCATCTAGTAAATGATATTGAAGCGATCGTGGCTTTTCAATTGTTTTAAAAACAGAGTGATCGCCCCACAACACACCATGTGTTCACTGCAAAATGTTATTATCGGACTTAAATTCTAAATTTAGCTTTGAAATATCGTTCTATTTGCGGTACCTCCCAGATCGCATTAAAATGATTGTCTACTTGTTTTGAACTCACGCTCTTATGCATTATATTTTTTAAAATTTTGGTGGGCTGTACGCCGGTAAGCGTGCAGTGCTGTTACTTGGTAAATAAAGAATGTTGTTATATTGTATCCTAAATTGGGTTCAGCCATTACACTTCAGCGGCCCTGTGCCCTGCTGTCGAACGACCGTACTGCATCACACATTTGTGCCGTATTTCACAATTTGTACACTATCACATCTTGGTGACACATTAAATAAAAGAACCCACAAAACAGCGTATTTTGACGCACAATATGTTTCCGCAACATGTTTCTGAGCGAACAAATCTCCCGTTTTACTGCCTAAATGAACAGTACGAACCGTTAGTCTAATTTGAAAGTTGTAGACCTAAACAATGCTACACAGCAAATTACGTTTAAAAACATCATAGACATATTATATAGAATTAACAAGCGAAAATAGAAAATGTTGTCTCTGAGTAGAGTCTATCCCACGTTACGATGAAACTATGAATGAAAGACTAGCGCTCTACTGACTGCGGCAGACCAACTTCGCAACAAGCTGCTCTGTAATTTTATATTGACATTGTCGGAGCAGTTGAGAATGCTGTCGCGATGGATACGCACAGCAGATGAATGTCAGCGATGCGTAATGAAGAGAACTGCCAGGAAGTGGTCTCGGGATTAAATTGTCCATTTACTTAGTTAGTGCAAGGAAAGACCAACGTTGTGAAATGTACAGTTTCTGGACTACAGGAACTGAGCCAAGAAGCAAACTTCGTTGAGTGAAGTGGCTGTAGTTCTTAATACTTCCACAGAAGAAATATACCAGAATATCCACTATTGAAGGACTCAGGCAAAGTAGTTTTATAACATAGATTAATGAAAATGGAGAAAAAAGTGAACTTATCTTTGAAAGTAATCGTTTTGGAAGTTGGGAAATTGCCGTTTAGCTTCAAATAATACAGCTGCATCTGTAATTTTATGTGACGTGATATTCATTGATTACATTATTGTACTGGTTGTTGAAGAACAAATCTTCAGGAATTTCCTTAAGTCAATACAAGTGTAAACGTTCAAATTAGTGGGTGTCCGGAAGTACTTCATTTATCAGACGCCCATCCAATTTGGCTTTTGAACGTTGTTATGTTATTTCATTCTAATTGTCGGCTTTTCCATCACAATCTCTACAATGAGATTCTCGCATGCTACAAAATCATCCCGACGCCTAATCCGGCGTTTAGGTTTTTTTGTTTGCCACTAACAACAATAAAGTGCAATTGCCGCTCAATTCTCGCCAGTCGCAACCTCTTCTTCCACACATAGACCTACGACATTAAAATCACGCAGAGAGTGATCTCTCGGCTCTCACAGTCACTCTTACCCAGCTGTGTGTAAACGCTTCCAACATCCTGCTCTCGCAAGACTCTCAGACATTACAGGAAGTACTTGCAAGGAACTGTCGGATTATCGCCCCAAAATAGTGTAAATTATTCTGCGAGTACTATCCAAGATTAGCAGACTGTTTGAGAACAAAAAAACTCAATTGTATTATCTCAGTCCTAAGCAAATGTCGATCGACGAAGAGGTTGGCTGTCATTCGTTGGCACAGCAGCCCCTGCGGCCAGTCGCTCTTGCCTGTGTGGCGTCGCTCTAGCGCCGCGGCCATCGTCTGCGGCGTGAACCGCACCGCCAGGCCGCGCTCTGTCTGCCCACACCTTAAGGGGACCACACCGTGATTCAGGCAAAAAAATAAAAAAAAATCGATTTTCGGTTTTCATCATATTTCGATAGATTAAGGTTTTATTTAAGTACTCTGAAAAGGATTTGGCTGAAAACAATTTTTTTCGAGCATTTAAAGAGCATTTTCCTACCACGTGTGTTTATGTGCCACGTCCACTTTTCTGTCACCCACTTCTCTGCATATATTTTAGATCTTTATATCCCCTACATTGCACATTAGGGATTTTTTTTTTTTTACCCCCGAGTGTGTTGGCTATCCTTGGAATGCAACGGTCGGTATTCTTTTGTTTCTGCTGTTTGTAAACAACACGCTTTCAAACACGCGGTTAGTTTTGTTCAGGTGTGATTGAAAACTTGCAGATATATTATGGGCAGGCAATTAGGAGAAATAAAGAAAATATGGAGGCAATGAAAAGAGATGTTTGGGCCATATTCTTCCATAAGTCCTCTACTGATGATAGCCATGTCATGGATTGTGTCCATCAGGAGAAAATTCGTGGTGCAAATACAATAGGGCTCAGGCAACTGGAGAATCTTATTCTCACCAGCATTCTCTTCCTGCTGCTGTTATTACAGCAATTAAACCTATTTTCAGAGACTTGGCTCATCCTGACCTTCTAAGGAAATGTCTGCATGGGCAGACACAGAAGCCACATGAGTGTTTCAACAGCATAATTTGGAACCGCCTTCCTAAAACTGTATTTGTAGGCGTGCATGCAATGAAACTAGGAGTTCATGATGCTGTTATTACATTCAACTGTGGTAATATTGGAAACTGTTGGCTACTGAAAAAGCTGGGAATTAATCCTGGTGAAAATATGATCACTGGGCTGCAACATTGCGATAAAATGAGGATAGCTGATGCAGACAGGTCTGCATCTAATATGGCCAAGAAACATCCAGGAAGGTGAAAAAGAATCTGGAAGACCTGTTAGAGGCCAAAGAAGGGCCATCATATGCAGCAGGACAGTTTTAATTAACTGTAAGTAACAAATTTCAAAAGTTTTTTCTTTAAACTCAATTTCCCGCAAACTAAAATTTTCAGTACATGTGCCCCATTATATCAGAAACTATAATAGATAAATGAATGAAATTTTCAGAGACTCTGCATAACATAAAAAGCCACCCAGAGGTATTACATTCATTAATATTCCCCCATTAGGAAATTCATAAAAAATATTTTCTGCAGAAAAAACATAACATTTTCTGTTAATAAATGTAAAAAAGTATTTCTTAAAAACTATAAAATGGGTGAAGTAGATTTTAGTTCAGTTGACTATATTAGCAACATACAGTAAAAATATTAAGGTCCTGCATCAAATAGTTTTTTTTTTTCAGAAATGGGTCAAATACTTGCCTAAATTAACATGGGTTAGATAGGCAGGGTGTGGTCCCCTTAAATATGTTAGATTTTTGCTTCGCGGAGAGAAATATGACCAGTGGAATGCAAGATCACGTCCTACATCATGAGCAGAACTTGTGAGGCCCCATATCGGATTTCTCCATTTTAAGTCGAAGCCTATGATTAGCAGGTTTTATACACTGCTGAAAAAAAATAGTACGTCTGGAAAGATGACGACTATTATGATTCTATGGCGGCATATGCCACCTGGAGGATAGCAGACGTACTGATTATCGTTTCAACATCGCCGCCAACAGATAGCGATAGGGCATGCTCAGTCAGAAGGCTCAGTGTAATGTAGACGTGTGAACCAAGCACGCAACCATACTACGGAGACACACTCATGCTTCATACAGCCAAATGAGCGAATTTGCTAGGGGTCGCATTGTGGCCTGCCGAGTGGTGGGATGGTTCTTTTGGAGAACTGTCACACAAGTTGGAGGTGCTGCGTCAGTTGTGCGACGATGCTGGTATCGGTGATCACGTGAACATTCTCACACAGACGAGGTTCTACGTTCACGCAGCACAGACGCCCTCCAGGATAGCCGTAAGGGCAGCAGTGACAGATCGTACAGCTACCACATCACAGATTGAGGGCTTGTGAGCCCACACATGTCAACACAAACTGCTACGAACGGGTTTCTATCAGTGAGACTACGGGCACGCACACATCTAACCCTTATTCCACTCAGGCCACAGCATCGACGTGCACGGCTCGACTGGTGGCGTCAGAGGATCACTTGGAAGATGCAATAGGTCGCCATAGTCTTCAGCAATGAAAGCAGATTCTGCCTGCACGCAAGTGACAGTCGTTCGCGCGGTACGACGTAGATCTGGTGAGCGCTGTCTCGTAGCGTGCATTCGTCCAGAACACACTGGACTCATCCCTGGTCTTATGGTATGGGGCGCTATAACAACTCTCGTTCTCCTTTGGTGTTTCTCGACGGGACGCTAACCAGTGCTAGGTAGGTGCAGAATGTTTTTAGATCCATTCTTTTGCCGTTCTTGCAACAGGAAGGTGATGCGTTGTTCCAACAGGATAGTGCTCGCCCACACACTGCCCGTGAAACTCAACGTGTTCCGCAAGACGTGCAGCAACTTCCCTGGCCAGCATGATCCCCAGACTAGTGTCCAATCGAGCATATGTGAGATATGATGGGACGAAAAGTGACTCGTGCCACTCAGCAACCAACAAGTTTAACAAATCATGTACCACATACGCACTGTTGCAACAGTAAATCTCTAATAGGAGATCCTAAATTTTTTTCGGCGGTGTATTATAACTTATATGTTGTTTCAGAGCAGTAGGCCATTAAAGATCTCCCGAAAGGGCGCTGTTATTGGTACGATTTCTTGTAACAAAAAGACGGGAAACATCATATTAGCGATTAAAGAATTGCGCGTTATGAAAGTATGTTGTGTTATCGATAGCTACGATGCCACGGCGTAGGTGCAAGTTCTTAGGTTGGCACTACGACGGACACTGATGACAGCGCCCTCTAGCTGGCGCTGTGCAGCTCTACGAGCGCCGCTCCAGATTCTGCCCATTTGATGCCGAGCAGACGACCAAGCAACATCGTTCCTATTTCATTGTGGGCTAGCCACTACAGATTTTGCCTGTGTAACTTCTGTGAACTTGAGATATCTGGCTTCGCACCTATGTGCTCCTCAGTGCAAAGTTGTATTCAGCTTCTTGCTAAAGGAAAGGTGATTTAAATTCACGCTGCAGTACCAAGTGTTCTGCCTCATCTGCTCCTCCTAGCTTCCTACATTCGGCCTACCCTTCAGTTTACGAGAGCAGGCCCACGCGCCGCAGACCCACTGAGACGGAACGTGGGGACAAATCCGGTATTCATATTATGGGATGTGGAAAACCGCCTAAAAACCACATCCAGGCTGGCCGGCATACCAGCCCTTGCCGTTTATCCTCCGGGCGGATTCGATCCGGGGCTGGCGCGCCTACCTGAGTCCAGGAAGCAGCGTGTTAGTGCTCTCAGCTACCCTGGAGGGTTTTAAAACATAGAGGATATACTTTATTATATCCAAAAATACATTAATTTTCAAAGATAACTTGGTCCTTGAGTGTGGAATATATTGTACATAATTATACAGTCGTATCACTCACTATGAAACATGTCTCTAATTTTTAACCCTCGCAATGATGATACGCGACGGTGGCATGCTTTACTAGCATTACATCGGTACTGTATGTATCTGGTTGTTGCATAATGCACTCCAGGAAGACCTTGGCAGCTTCAGCACCAGCAGTGTGAGAAATCTTCATGCTCTCTCCTCCTGTGTCCTCTTCTTCATCACTTCCATCATTACTTTCTTGCACGCTTCTGATTATGTCTTCATCTGTTAAAGTTTGGTCTGTATCACAATTTTCCTCATTCAGCCACTTCATCTTCATCATCAATTTCTTGTCCTCCTGGAAGGTTGTAGAACATATCAGTGTAGAAAGTAATTGGTAATTTCAAACTGACTGGCTCATCGCTGTAACTCACTACTGGATCCAACTCAGCATCAATGAATAGCCATAATTTTCTCCAGTTCTTCATTGTGGTAGCACTCTCCATTTTATCCCCTACTTTTGCTGCTTGGAAAACATCATCACGTAAGTCAATTGCTTTCGGCGCATTCAGCATAGTCTCAATAGTCGTTTTCACTTTCGTTCAGCAAGGAAACGAGAAGTGAATGTCGATAATAACTTATTGATTCCAAAATTCCCTGTTCCATCGGCTGATTTAGGGCTGTCACATTGGGTGGGAGAAAGAGTGCTTTTATACCATCGGACTTTAGAGAAACATCTGAAGGATGGCTGGGAGCACTGTCAATTATAAGGATAGCTTTCACTGGAAGCTTTTTCTTCTTCAGGTCTTTTCTCACTGCTGGTGGAAACGTTTCATGAAAGCACCGAGAGAATATTTGTCTGTCCATTCACGTTTTCTTCAGAGTGCAATACTGCGCAGTTAGAGTATTTATGTCAGTGTGTTGAAAACAACGTGGATGTTGGGGTTTTCCAGTTACCATAAGCGGTAGCTTATGACTCCCATCTGCATTACAACACGCCATTAATGTTACGCACTGTTTCTGTTGCTTGTAACCACGAGCTTCCTTCTCGTGGTTGGCAACTAATGTTTTTGAAGGAATCATCATTATACAAGGCGTCAGCAGTTAAATTTTCTTCCTCTATTATCTTCCGCATCTCGCTTATAAACTCATCAGCATCCTTCTCGTTAGCTGAGCGACTTTCCCCGGTGACTGTCAGCTGCCGAATGCGATGTCGTTTTTTCCAGTTTGATAGCCAACTTTCGCTCGCTGCAAACAAGTTACTACCGCCAAGTTGTTTGTTAAATGCAGCTGCTGTTTCCTTTATAATCGGGTCACTCAATGGAATTCCTTTACTGCGTTGTTGTAAGAAACATTTATAAACAGCTACGTCCAGTTCATCATTCTCACTCTTTCGTATAACCTTCCGTTTTCCCAACTCACTATCCATTTATGTCGTGTATTGTCGAATAACATCTTTCTTTTTGATGTCATAAATAGCTGCTCATCCAACATTGAACTCAACAGCAATAGCTTTCTCCAAAGAACCTCGATTTAACTTATCCAAAATTTCGAGTTTCTGCTTGAGGTCTAGCGTAACGTGTTTCCTTTTAGAAGACATAACTCCGAACTGTAAAGAAAGGCCGGCCGGGGTGGCCGAGCGGTTCTAGGCGCTACAGTCTGGAACAGCGCGACCGCTACGGTCGCAGGTTCGAATCTTGCCTCGGGCATGGATGTGTGTGATGTCCTTAGTTAGGTTTAAGTAGTTCTAAGTTCTAGGAGACTGATGACCTCAGACGTTAAGTCTGAGCCATTTGAACCATTTTTGTAAAGAAAGCTACAATTTCAAATACAGTATATAAAGCGTTGTTTAACTAAGCATTGTTGCGCACGATAATTCATTGTCCACGTGTTTTTGGATGTGTGCCGGATTACTGGGGGGCCGGACTACTGAGGACCGGATTAGCGAGACTCTAGTGTGCTAGTGTCATGACTTGCCCATAGGCGCTGGTACTGACACGGTGACGTAGGAGGAACAAGGACATGCGGCGTGAATGGCACACGTTACTGTGACCTGCTTCACCAACTTGTGATCCCGCTGTACGGCAGAGAGGTGCTTTGGACTCAACTGTTCTGATGCACGATGGAGCTCCACCTCACATTGCTCTTCAGATCACTGTGTTACTTCGTAACACGTTTGGAGAAAACCGAATCGTTGGTGGATCGTTTCAAACTCGCGTGGCCACTAACATCACCAGATGTGAGTCTGTGTAATTTATGGCTATGGGGTTATCTGAACTACGGGGTTTATCAGTGGGACACTAACACACGTTGGCGGTTGGAGACGAACATAACGAGGAAGGAAACCAACTTTTCATCATATTTCGGGCAGCAGCAGCGCAATCTCTTAGGCAGTTCCGGGCCGTCGTGGACTCAGATGGTCGTCGCACTGAGCAGAGTTTGTAACCTGCAATGTAAAACTGGTACGCATTTAAAAAATTTTACCCTTTCATGTGGAAATTACTCTGTGTTTCTTTCAGTGGTTCATTCGTTATTTCTCCTCCACATGTTCTTACAAATGTTTTCACAAAGTTTCATTATCCTACGACCACTCGTTTTTCTTGGGGCCCTCTCACGTAGCGAAAGTTTAGTTATAACTACCTTATATATGGAGATCTCTGCCACAGTCTCTTTATTTGGCTCCAAGAGTATTGAGTACCTTCTGTGCTTCGTGCATCTCTCATGGACTGACAACGTCGTCTCTTCAATGGATGAAGGTAGCAGTGAAAATTCGTTTAGCAAAGGATTAAATTAACAGGTTTCAGCCTTATCAAAGCATGGAATCCAGCGCTTTCTTTGAGCAACTTTCGAAGACGTCACTTCAGTGCAGTTATTTTTGATGAATCGGTATCCCGACATGGATCGAGCGTCTAACCATAGATTCAGTTCATGTAACGCTACTTACCGTCAAACAACATATACTGGTGTCCAGAATCCAAGCAACAAACGTTTCGCAACGTTGCTTTTATTTTGCCTCAAAACGGTACAAACAGGTGATAATAAAGCAGAAACATTGCAATGAACTCAGAACGTAAACAACTGCAACATGCATAACGGTAAAGAAAAATGTTATTCGTTTTTTCCAACTTAACGGATTTGCACACACATTCCGCAACTAGTTAATGTGGTCATTATGGGGTGCGACCCAGTCTGGCAGCAATACAGGCCTGACAACGACGGGGCATGCTGTGAATGATGTCATCAGTCTCAAACTGAGCCAATAACGCCCATTCTTCCTGCAAAGCTGTCGCAGTCTTGGAGAGTTATTGGTGGATGCCGACGTGATGCAAGCCACCTTCCTAGTGCATCCCAGACATGCTTTACGGGATTCAAATCGGGAGAGCGAGCAGGCCACCTCATGCGTGCAATATCTTCCGTTTCTAAGAAAACATGAACCATCCTTGCTCTATAAGGTCGAGTATTATCGTCCATCAGTTGGAAGTCTGGGCCCACAGCACCTCGCAACAGCCGCAAATAAGGCCCCAAGATCTCGTCACGATACCTAACGGCAGTCAAACCTTGTCGATTCACCAGTACAATGTCATGAAGAGGTGTTCGAGTGGCAAACATAATCCGTGCCCACACCGTTAGGGATCCTTCTCGATATCGGTTTCATTCACAATGTTTGTGTCGCGAAATCGTGCTCCACTGCCCTCCAGATGCGAATCCATCGAGAATCACTCTCCAGACTGAATTAGGTTTCATCTGTGAAAAGAACGTTAGTCCGTTGTTCGACCGTCCAGGTAGCGTGTTGGCGACTCCACTCTACACGTTCCCTAATGTGATGACGCGTCAGAGGTGCGCATACAGCAGGTCTCCGACAATAAAGACCACTCTGCCGAAGCCTTCTGCACACAGTTTGCCTCGATACGACGTGTCCAGTGGATGCTGCGAGGTCAGATACCAGTTGGCTTACACTACTAAGGCGCCACCGCTGTCTCCCTACAGCTAAGTAACGGTCCTCTCTGTTGAAGTCACACGTGGGCGGCCATGTCCTGGTCTTCGGGATACAGTTTCGGTCTCTATAAACTGTCGCTACATCCGAGAAACAACAGAACGCTTCGCACTAAGCCATCGGGCCGCATCAGTTTGCTACCGTCCTGCTTCCGTTCTTTCTGCGGCCCTCCACCGCAGAGAGTCTGGTAGGCATCTTCTCTGTGCCATACTGCACCATCTGTGACACTGTATACAGCGATTGTGGATGTGGTACTACCCGTCAAACACTACCTCGTTTCATAGGTGCCCTGACGTCATCGTTGGCATCGTTGTCCGTTGGCTGGAATGCCATCTTCCGTGCAGAACGAGTTCGTACGGGCATATGGTTGAATTAGACACAGTACGGGGAAACAGCGGCTTATTGCTTTAATTTTGAACACCAGTGTATCGGACTTTTGTGTATTCTGTGATAGCAAGCACAGTGATACGGTTCTCGTGTTTAAAATAACTGCTGCAGCCTCAGTCTCTCAGCTGTCGCGGAATATAGCCGGAAGGTGTACTGCCGAAATATCAGTTCAAGGAACAGAGTTTCTGTGGATGCACGCCAGTAATTTAGTTGATTGGTGTAGACACTGTTTTGAAACAGGTTTATAAGACGAATATCAACACGACTAAAATAAGGGTATCACACTGTATTCGAATTAAATCCGCTGACGCTGAGGGAATTAGATCGGGAAATGAGAAATTAACTGCACTTCTTGATTTTTGCTATTTGAGAAGAAAGACAACTGATGATGACCGAAGTAGAGAGGATATAAAATACCGATTTTCAATAGTAAGAATAGCTCTTATGAAAAACATAAATATGCCACATCATATACCAGGTTAGTGTAAGCACTGCAAAGTCTTCTCTGAAATTTTTTTGTGGATTGCACGGAAGTAAAATGTGGGCGATATGCAGCACAAATGAGAGGAGAATAAAAGCTTTTGAAATGTTGTGCTACGAGTAATGCTTGAGTTAGGTGGGCAGCCCGAGTAGCCAATGAAGAGGCACTGCATTGATCTGGGGAAAAAAGAGCTTCATGACACAATTCGATTAAAATAAGCTGGTACGACACATCATGGGGCAACAAAGAATAGTTAATTTGGCGATGAGGGGTCTATTTGGGGGGGGGGGGGATGGCGGGGTAGTTAAGAACTGTAGAGGTATATCAAGACCTGAGAACTCTAAGCAGATTCAGATAGATAGTGATTGAGACGTTTGTACCACATACACTAGGGTGGACAGCTGCAACAGTCCAGTCTTCGGACTTGCGGCACTCACACTCAAACATATCAGACACTTATGGGGAGTTTCTGATGAAAAAAATGAATTTATCACTTGATCAACGTCGCTGAAATGTATAGATTATGCCTGCAAATGGACATTTGGATTGTGAAAGTATTTTAGAAGTTATAGCGAATGGAACGGAACCGTACGTCGACTGAAATGTAGACAGCTGTAGGCGCTCAATGATTTAATTCAAGGAAAAATTTGACTAGTATACGAATTTCTGCACATTGAGGATTTGCTTAAAAAAATGTACCGTAGCCAGTACTCAAAATGACAATGAGAGCTTATATGCTTGTATTTGGTAGCGAAACCTCTTCATTGTGGGGTAAAAACTGTAGAAATAGCAACCTATATAGCTTCAGCTATATTCAATGAAGGTTATTCGTCTGCTCTGAAGACTATGAACGTGTTAGGAATCGTCACAGGGAAGAAGAGCAAAAGCTTCACGGAGTTATCTGACCTTAAGCGCGTGGCTGCCGCGGAGCAAACAATGTCTCACTTTGCTAGAAGAGCCAGGATTGAAAAAATGCAGCACCTGATTCAGAACCAGAGCTTCTTTGACGAAGAGGAAGGATGCCTCTATAAGATCCTCGGATCGCACACTAGTCCTAAGTTTTGAAACAGTATTTTTTTAACCCCAAACTTGAAACCCATTTTCCTCGAAACATTTTTCAGAGGGCAAATCACTCTAGAATCTCGACAGATTAACTGATTCATCTAATTTTTAAATGAAATATTAGGGGGTCTTAGCGAGAGATTTTTACATTCGAATTTTAAATATTTTTTAAAAATATTTGCCAAAAATTGACATGTTTTTCAAACAGCTGCCATTTTTTAGAGGGACTTTTCAAACCCCTATCATGATGGCTCTCGAAATCATTCCAATCTAAGAATTTTCTATTTCTATGGGTCTCAGAATCGGCCACGAGTCTGTAGAATGCTTCGCGCAAACCAGGGCGTGCCGTGAGGCGCCTACTTTGACAAGGGCTGCAGCCGCCATATTTAACTCGTTGCGAGGTAAAAAAACTGTTTTTCATACACGACTTTATGTATAATAAAGTGGTAAAACTACCAAATTAATGAGAGCAATCCTTACATGAAAAAGATTCTATACGCCACCCACTTTTCGTGCCCATCGACCAGAACCTACCCTTCACTAGGCTTCTTACTAATGTCCGCAGATGATGGTCACAGGTCTCTTAAGAATGACATCTATCTGAAAATTGTATAAATTAACATTTATTTGTTTGTTTCTTAAGAATGGGAACAAGACTAGCGTTTCCCCAGAGGCGCGCGCAAAACAATCTAAATACCACACTCAGACTCGTTCGTGTATCGGTTTAGCGGTCGGTAAATGTTGTACGCATGTTCTTCCTGGCAGTATTTGCCTCCCTATCGCGCAGTCTAACGCTCCCCACGCTAAGCTGTACAAGTAGCAAACAAAATACGGAGTTACTACGCCCTGGGAATACTTGTAAATTGAGCAGTGTAATCAGTAATAACAACCCTACGACGACGGCAAGAATTTCTCATTACGTGTTTACACACAGAGAAATAATTTTTTTTCCAGCAAGATAGACCCAATAATCCTCAGTTGTCTAACCAACAAACTAAGAATGAGATTTTCACTCTGCAGCGGAGTGTGCGCTGATATGAAACTTCCTGGCAGATTAAAACTGCCCGCGAAAGGCAAAGGTCCCGAGTTCGAGTCTCGGTCCGGCACAGAGTTTTAATCTGCCAGGAAGTTTAAACAAACTAAGAGTTAAAAGTGAACAATTGTTACACAAGATAGCCGAAGAGTTGCACGATAGAGGAGACTGCCACGACAAACAAACATTCTTGGAAGTAACAGCGATGCAGTTGTTAAATACCGACAAGAAATGAGAAACAAGTTTTGGAAAAAGCAAGTCCAGAGTACAGTAACGTATGGAAATAAAATACAGGGTTTGGAGGTAAAGAGGTGACTGGAAGCTATCGAAATCCTATGCTACACAGATACGTTAAGGAGTAAGAGGACAAGTAAGGTAGGAAATTAAGAGGCTTTGGAGGTAAATGGGGGAAGAGGGTGGTCTGTGTCAAACATCCATGATAACACGAAAGAAGTTAGTCGACATGTGCTATGCCAGCAGGAATAGTCGTGACGTCGCGTGGGCCATAGAGCGTTTTTTGTGCTTGCCTCCGTTTCTGTTTAAATTAGAACACTGGAAGACATTCATCACCGCCTGTGTGGTCTTATGACAGGTCGTAAGCACTGAGGGTGTAGGCATTTGATCGTACTAGTAGAACTGACACGACCATTGTCTCCGAAGAAACAGTACGAGTAAGATACCTTTAATGTCACCTAGTGATTAAATATGGAAAAAAGTGAGATTTATAGCCGTGAGGCTAATCAACGGGAAGGGACGGTAAGGCGAAACAAGCGTTGTATCATTATAAGAGATACAGAGGCGAGAGATTGTGCTAGGGCTTACTCCTGTACACTATTACCAGCGCCGCATCACTAGAACCGCCTGTGCTTAACTTACAAAGGATTGTACTATAATCTAAGAGTGAAATTAAAAATTAAAATAATTTTTCCAGGCTTACGTATATCAATGTTAACGTTGTAAAGCCTCAGAATGATCAAATGAATGTGTTAGGAAAAATATACGATGTTAAGAAAATATAAGTGGCTCTAAATAATAAAACTAGAAAACTAAAAATTGGTCAGAATATGCAAATGTATGTCACAATTAAAACCTACAGCCTCAGCTTGATCAGAGCAATATTTTGGTCAAGATCGGCGTTTTTACGAAAAATTGAAGGCGCTAAATATTAGACTCAGAATGATGAAAATTCGTATGGAGCCTAATTTTTCATATAAACACAGTAATTATCCGACACCAATAAGCTACCTGTCTTAGTTTTGAAGTTATACTAAAAACCAAATTTGGAACGAAAATGTCCTTATTCGTGGTAGATTAAGTATCAGTTGTATTTATAATGGAAAGTTCTAATTACAGCACTCCATTGCATTCATGTAATAATACAGCTGTATCAAGTTTTAAGACTGTATTGTAAATAACTACAGTTAAAGGAATCTTAAAGAGGCAGCTCAGAGGTCATGTTCCACTGTCGGTATTGTTCTAAAAATTCTAGCTGGCAAGGTTCAAATTATGTCGAGCTAAAACTTGTCAGTAACTAAAGGAAACTTTAACTCTATTTATACAAAAATTAAGAAAATTATAAACTGTTAAACGACAGAGAGATTATACGTGTCCGAGAAAGGGGCCATTTAGGTACTGCTACTTGTGCCTAGGGCGGTTGATAACAACTGTTCCGTTTGGCGGTGCGCTGCGCCTATATGTAAATACGGCCAGAGAGGAAGTGAAAACACACACTTCGCACCGAGATATCAATCTGTTTGCGTCAGTCAAACGCCTGCGTGTATAAGGTCAGAGCTGGGCAGACTTGAATGTGTTTTCCTTAAAAGTGGGGAGGACTGTACTCCGACCTGGTGTGCTTAGATTTCACGGTAGTAACTGTTTGTGTGCCGCCCACAATGTTGATAAAACCCTGTGGGAAGTGGCGAGATTATTTTCCACTTTTGAGGCGGGCAACTGACTTTAGGTGAGTAGAAGTCAGGGCGACAGACCATTTTACTTGGAACTTCCCGTAGAGGTCGCCGCTGAACTGTTAATGGTGCTGTTTCCGACAGAGATATTATTATTATTATTATTAGGGATATTATTATACTTTGTGCTTGTGGACTTTTATAGAATATATCAATCAGTTACAAATCAAAACTTTTATTTATAGTCATAGTTCCTGTTCCGGCTGAGTAAACAGCAAGTAGGAATATTTTCTTTCAATGAGCACAAAGAGTAATGTGCACATGCAGACTGGAAATTATGGTATGTTCCCAGACATTTCTGCCTGATCGCAATAATAGTTTTCAGGCACTGGTAAACAGCGAAGGTGGATGTAAAGCACGCACAGGCAGTGTCTTTTCATAAATACATACAAAACACCGACCATTTGGTCATTCACCCCCTCCCCCCTCCCCCCCCACCCCCACCTCACAACGTCCAACACAAGTAACAGAAGGCAAGAATACAAATGTCGAGTTACTGATGTACACCAAACAGCTACCGTAGCCGTAGGTACTATTAAATAGTAAGTAGTACTGAAACAGCGAGTTCTTAGGATATTTCTGTCAACCAGAATCCCTAATAGTCTCATCATTAACTTTCTGTCAAAAGGATTTCTATATTGGAAGAAGATGTATAGATATGAGAAGTATGACCTAACAATGTGTGTATGTGTGTGTTTGTTTGTTTGTTTGTTTGTGTGTGTGTGTGTGTGTGTGTGTGAGAGAGAGAGAGAGAGAGAGAGAGAGAGAGAGAGAGAGAGAGAGAGAGAGAGGACGAACGTCTTACGTTGTGGCTTTGGTGACATATTCTTACAGTCTCCGTGTTAAACTAGGTCATTCATATTCTGCTCATTTTCCGCACTGTAATGCGTGAAACACGTTTGAAATTCACATTATGATGAATACATAGTTTTGTAATTTCATTGCAGTTCATTGAGGACATGCCTGGACCCGTTTCAGAGTTAATACACATCTTTCTACAGGGTGTTTCAAAAATGACCGGTATATTTGAAACGGCAATAAAAACTAAACGAGCAGCGATAGAAATACACCGTTTGTTGCAATATGCTTGGGACAACAGTACATTTTCAGGCGAACAAACTTTCGAAATTACAGTAGTTACAATTTTCAACAACAGATGGCGCTGCAAGTGATGTGAAAGATATAGAAGACAACGCAGTCTGTGGGTGCGCCATTCTCTACGTCGTCTTTCTGCTGTAGGCGTGAGCTGTTCACAACGTGCAAGTGTGCTGTAGACAACATGGTTTATTCCTTAGAACAGAGGATTTTTCTGGTGTTGGAATTCCACCGCCTAGAACACAGTGTTGTTGCAACAAGACGAAGTTTTCAACGGAGGTTTAATGTAACCAAAGGACCAAAAAGCGATACAATAAAGGATCTGTTTGAAAAATTTCAACGGACTGGGAACGTGACGGATGAACGTGCTGGAAAGGTAGGGCGACCGCGTACGGCAACCACAGAGGGCAACGCGCAGCTAGTGCTGCAGGTGATCCAACAGCGGCCTCGGGTTTCCGTTCGCCGTGTTGCAGCTGCGGTCCAAATGACGCCAACATCCACGTATCGTCTCGTGCGCCAGAGTTTACACCTCGATCCATACAAAATTCAAACGCGGCAACCCCTCAGCGCCGCTACCATTGCTGCACGAGAGACATTCGCTAACGATACAGTGCACAGGATTGATGACGGCGATATGCATGTGGGCAGCATTTGGTTTACTGACGAACCTTATTTTTACCTGGACGGCTTCGTCAATAAACAGAACTGGCGCATATGGGGAACCAAAAAGCCCCATGTTGCAGTCCCATCGTCCCTGCATCCTCAAAAAGTACTGGTCTGGGCCGCCATTTCTTCCAAAGGAATCATTGGCCCATTTTTCAGATCCGAAACGATTACTGCATCACGCTATCTGGACATTCTTCGTGAATTTGTGGCAGTACAAACTGCCTTAGACGACACTGCGAACACCTCGTGGTTTATGCAAGATGGTGCCCGGCCACATCGCACGGCCGACGTCTTTAATTTCCTGAATGAATATTTCGATGATCGTGTGATTGCTTTGGGCTATCCGAAACATACAGGAGGCGGCGTGGATTGGCCTCCCTATTCGCCAGACATGAACCCCTGTGACTTCTTTCTGTGGGGACACTTGAAAGACCAGGTGTACCGCCAGAATCCAGAAACAATTGAACAGCAGAAGCAGTACATCTCATCTGCACGTGAAGCCATTCCGCCAGACACGTTGCCAAAGGTTTCGGGTAATTTCATTCAGAGACTACGCCATATTATTGCTACGCATGGTGGATATGTGGAAAATATCGTACTATAGAGTTTCCCAGACTGCAGCGCCATCTGTTGTTGAAAATTGTAACTACTGTAATTTCGAAAGTTTGTCTGCCTGAAAATGTACTGTTGTCCCAAGCATATTGCAACAAACGGTGTATTTCTATCGCTGCTCGTTTAGTTTTTATTACCGTTTCAAATATACCGGTCATTTTTGAAACACCCTGTATGTTCTCCTATCTATCTTTATCAATTGTCATCATCAATCAGTTATCAAGTCATATATAAACTGAAGACTCCTTGTACCGATACTAAGCCGGTTTTCGTAGTCTGTTGTTCAGCAGCACCACTCTCGACCACGGTGAAGCAGTAATTCTAAATGAGTGTCGGATGGTGTTTGCGCACAAATGTACACCACACCGCTATTTAGACTGCAGTAACACAAAAGTTTATTCTTCACGAAATTTGATTGTTAGAAACAGTGTCCACTCTGTCAACTACGAAAATATATTAGCGCACTGGACCAGATCAGCACCTACTGTACCTAAATATCACTGTCTAGTGGGGAAGATAATTACCTATTTCAGTGTGTTACAGAAGAAAGTTCACAGTCACGCGAAAAGTCATGGTTGGAAATCAATATTGCCTGCAAAAGCTTACCAAAGAAGAATACAGTTCTGTAAATCAGTTAATCCAGTCCATAATGAGTATCACCATGTTCAACAATCGTCCGTTTTGATGACAATGATTTTCTACACCACTTGTTAATCAAAACATTGTTCAGTTAAAACGTTCCTTAATTTGAGGTAAAGTAGCCACTTGAAAGTCTTTAAACATTAATACTAATGAGTCTCGTCGTTGTATGTGCGCGTATTTTCGCATACAGAACGTGCATGATTGTGGCGTGAGGGAACGTTGAGAGTGCAACCGACGTTTTGTGACGGACAGATTTTGGCGCTTTGGTGTTCCTGTGACAATGTTTCACAAAGTCAATACCTCGTAATGGGCAACAGAAAGAAACTGCATATATTTTCTTTACTTTAATCTTCATCAGTTATCTTGTAATTTATGTGTACTAACATGTAATATGAAAGTGTTATGTAAACTGATGTTATTATTTTGAGTTATAATATTATTCACACGGTACTTGTGTGTTTTGTCTAAGTGTTTCTGGAAGCTTAGACCCAATTGACAAAAATATACCTGCGTAAAAGTTTTGACGAGCGGAAAGGAGACAACTGATGAGTTGTGGGGGTTCTGGGCTGTGTAAGACGGGAAGTCGCGAGTGTGGAGCAATTTTGAGAAAAGTTTTTTTGATTGTGAAAAGAAGAGTTGTTTTAAAAGTGTGGCCATAAGGAGCAGTTTGGAGATCACTATTTTACCGTGATTTATACTTTGCAGCCAACCAAGATAAATTCTTGTCATATATAAGACGAGTTCGAGACTGTGATCGTAGTTGTTTCTCCGTACCGACGGGTGGAAATTTCACTAAACTAATTCCGTGCAACGGATTGTCGTTTACTTTGCACAAAACTACGCTTAGAAGTGTGAAGGCCAAGCTTCCACTATTCCACTTTTGAGTGGAGTAATAAACTGGTAGCTGTACGAGGTGCGGCTAGAAAAAAACCGGACTGATGCTGGAAAAAACATTTATTTACAATTATTTACAATTTCATGTTATCTCCTTCAATGTACTCTCCTCCTCGGTCTCTACACCGCTCCATACGAATTTTCCACTGTTCATAGCAATGCTGGATTTCATTTTCGGTAAGTCCATACATTACTTCCGTCGCTTTTTCTTTTACTGCTTCAACAGTCTCAAATCTAGTTCCTTTCAAAGCTGACTTGACTTTAGGGAAAAGAAAAAAGTCACAGGGGGCCAAATCAGGTGAGTAGGGTGGATGATCTAAGATGGGAATGTTGTGTTTTGCCAAAAACGTCTTCACTGACAACGCACTGTGAGCTGGGGCATTGTCTTGGTGAAGGATCCATGACTTTTTTCTCCACAAATCGTTCCGTTTTCTCCGTACTCGCTCACGTAGGGTAGCCAGGACGCTAATGTACTAATGCTGATTCACTGTTTGTCCCTCTGGTACCCAATCAATGTGCACAATCCCTTTGATGTCAAAAAAAAAAAATCATCATTGCCTTGAATTTCGATTTTGACATTCGTGCTTTTTTTTGTCGTGGAGAACCAGGAGTTTTCCAATGCATCGATTGGCGTTTAGTTTCGAGATCGTAAGTAAAAAACCACGATTAATCGCAAGTAGTAACATTTTGTAAGAAGGTGGGATCACTTTCAATGTTTTCCAGGATGTCAGAACAAATCATTGTTCGGCGTTCCTTCTGTTCAATTGTGAGACACTTTGGAACCATTTTTGAATACACTTTGTTCATGTTGAAACTTTCATGAAGAATCTGCCTAACACTTTCCTTGTCAACTCCTGTTAACTCAGACACTGCTCTAATTGTTAAACGGCGATCTTGTCGAACAAGTTTACCGATTTTTTCAATGTTTGCATCAGTTTTTGCTGACAATGTTCTGCCAGTGCGAGTGTCATCACTGGTGTCTTCGCGGCCATCTTTAAATCGTTTAAACCACTCAAACACTTGTGTTCGCGATAAACAATCATCGCCGTACACTTGTTGTAACATTACAAACGTTTCACTTGCAGATTTTCCTAGTTTGAAACATAATTTGATGTTAGCACGCTGTTCTTTCTGTACACTCAACATTTTCCGACGCACAGACAAAACGTCAACTACTTAAAACAGACGCCACGGGCAGACTGAGTGCAGGAGGCAGATGAAACTCGAGCAGTAGGCGGAGCGAGAGTCACGTGACAGGCCACGCGACTTTCAGCCTTATTGCATTCGTTTTATTGTTTCACCACTACTAGTCCGGTTTTTTTCTAGCCACACCTCGTATATCGGAAATGGTGGATGGAGGGTGGTGAATACTCGGAGTTTTTCGACGTGACAAATGGAGTCAGACAAGGTTGTACACTGTCACCCAAGCTCTACAACATCAATGTAGAGTATGTCATCAGGGGAGCACAGGATGGCTGGGATGGTGGAATTCCAATTGGTGGGAGGGAAATCAACGCTCTACGCTTTGCACATGACACTACGCTCATTGCAGGAAGTGAGGAGGAACTTAGAGATTTCGTCTCCGGAGTGAAAACTATTAGTTTAAGTTTCGGTCTAGAGATAAATATGAACAAACGCCAAACTAATGGTCATTAATCATTAAGGTTTATATCAAATTCAACTTACAAGATGCTTAAAGGATTCGGAGGTAGTGAATGATTAATGTACACTTATCAACCAGAACATTGTTACCACCGACCTAGCGTCGATATAAACCAGTACAGGCGATAGGAGCGTCACCTGGCGACGAATGATTGCTAGTCAGAGACAGGAACGGTGCATGTAGTATCAGTGAACGTGCTGTCCGTGTGTATTATGGCGAAAGCGCGCGGTCTGCGTTTGACTGGGGGCAGACTGTCACGGTACTGATTTGCTGCACGAGCATTTCGGAAACTGCACGACTTGTCGGGCGTTCGAGGACTGCTATGGTGAGCATCTCCATCATGTGGCGAAACCAAGAAGAAACAACCAAGTGGAGTTGGCGGCCAATCCTCAATACGGACGTCAGACGTCGTAGGCTGGGCAGACTGGTAAAACAGGACAGGCGACGAAATGTGCCGGAGCAAGCGTGAGATTTTAATGCCGGACAGAGTAAAAGTGTGTAAAAACACAGATTGCACCGAACACTCATAACGATGGGCCTCCGCAGGCGATGACCCATGCGTATGCCAATGATAACTCCACAACATCGGCGACTGAAATGGGCACGTGACCATCGGCATGGGACGTTGGCGCAGTGGTGGAGCGTTGCATGTTCTGATGAATCCCGATACTTCTTCATCATGCCGGTGGGAGGGCACGAATCCATCATCTTCCAGGGAAACAGCTCCTTAACATCTGTACTGCGGAATGGAGACAAGTTGGTGGGGGCTCCGTATGCTCTGGGGAACATTCACGTGGGCATCATTGGGTCCACTGGAGTTTGTACATGGCAACATGATGCCCGAGGTGTATCGTACATTGATTGCAGACCACGTACACCCCTTCAAGACGACCAAGACAGAGTGGCTCGAGAAATACAGTGGTGCGTTCTGATTGATGTGTTGGTCCCCCATCCCGCCAGTCTGTACTTGATCGATCTGGGAGAGACTGAACGTGGCGGCAGAGTTCAACGCCCTCTCCCTGAAATTTACAGGAATTAGGTGACTCGTGTGTGTAGATGGAGTACCAACTCCGTCCAGCGATGTACCAAGCCACGACGCATCGCCGTCGTTATCCATGCCAAAGGTGGACACACCGGCTATTAGGTAGATGGTCATAATATTCTGGGTGATCTACATCTACATCTACATCTACATTGATACTCCGCAAGCCACCCAACGGTGTGTGGCGGAGGGCACTTTACGTGCCACTGTCATTACCTCCCTTTCCTGTTCCAGTCGCGTATGGTTCGCGGGAAGAACGACTGTCTGAAAGCCTCCGTGCGCGCTCTAATCTCTCTAATTTTACATTCGTGATCTCCTCGGGAAGTATAAGTAGGGGGAAGCAATATATTCGATACCTCATCCAGAAACGCACCCTCTCGAAACCTGGCGAGCAAGCTACACCGCGATGCAGAGCGCCTCTCTTGCAGAGTCTGCCACTTGAGTTTATTAAACATCTCCGTAACGCTATCACGGTTACCAAATAACCCAGTGACGAAACGCGCCGCTCTTCTTTGGATCTTCTCTATCTCCTCCGTCAACCCGACCTGGTACGGATCCCACACTGATGAGCAATACTCAAGTATAGGTCGAACGAGTGTTTTGTAAGCCACCTCCTTTGTTGATGGACTACATTTTCTAAGCACTCTCCCAATGAATCTCAACCTGGTACCCGCCTTACCAACAATTAGTTTTATATGATCATTCCACTTCAGATCGTTCCGTACGCATACTCCCAGATATTTTACAGAAGTAACTGCTACCAGTGTTTGTTCCGCTATCATATAATCACACAATAAAGGATCCTTCTTTCTATGTATTCGCAATACATTACATTTGTCTATGTTAAGGGTCAGTTGCCACTCCCTGCACCAAGTGCCTATCCGCTGCAGATCTTCCTGTATTTCGCTACAATTTTCTAATGCAGCAACTTCTCTGTATACTACAGCATCATCCGCGAAAAGCCGCATGGAACTTCCGACACTATCTACTAAGTCATTTATATATATTGTGAAAAGCAATGGTCCCATAACACTCCCCTGTGGCACGCCAGAGGTTACTTTAACGTCTGTAGACGTCTCTCCATTGATAACAACATGCTGTGTTCTGTTTGCTAAAAACTCTTCAATCCAGCCACACAGCTGGTCTGATATTCCGTAGGCTCTTACTTTGTTTATCAGGCGACAGTGCGGAACTGTATCGAACGCCTTCCGGAAGTCAAGAAAAATAGCATCTACCTGGGAGCCTGTATCTAATATTTTCTGGGTCTCATGAACAAATAAGGCGAGTTGGGTCTCACACGATCGCTGTTTCCGGAATCCATGTTGATTCCTACATAGTAGATTCTGGGTTTCCAGAAATGACATGATACGCGAGCAAAAAACATGTTCTAAAATTCTACAAGAGATCGACGTAAGAGATATAGGTCTATAGTTTTGCGCATCTGCTCGACGACCCTTCTTGAAGACTGGGACTATCTGTGCTCTTTTCCAATCATTTGGAACCCTCCGTTCCTCTAGAGACTTGCGGAACACGGCTGTTAGAAGGGGGGCAAGTTCTTTCGCGTACTCTGTGTAGAATCGAATTGGTATCCCGTCAGGTCCAGTGGACTTTCCTCTATTGAGTGATTCCAGTTGCTTTTCTATTCCTTGGACACTTATTTCGATGTCAGCCATTTTTTCGTTTGTGCGAGGATTTAGAGAAGGAACTGCAGTGCGGTCTTCCTCTGTGAAACAGCTTTGGAAAAAGGTGTTTAGTATTTCAGCTTTACGTGAGTCATCCTCTGTTTCAATGCCATCATCATCCCGTAGTGTCTGGATATGCTGTTTCGAGCCACTTACTGATTTAACGTAAGACCAGAACTTCCTAGGATTTTCTGTCAAGTCGGTACATAGAATTTTACTTTCGAATTCAATGAACGCTTCACGCATAGCCCTCCTTACGCTAACTTTGACATCGTTTAGCTTCTGTTTGTCTGAGAGGTTTTGGCTGCGTTTAAACTTGGAGTGGAGCTCTCTTTGCTTTCGCAGTAGTTTCCTAACTTTGTTGTTGTACCACGGTGGGTTTTTCCCGTCCCTCACAGTTTTACTCGGCACGTACCTGTCTAAAACGCATTTTACGATTGCCTTGAACTTTTTCCATAAACACTCAACATTGTCAGTGTCGGAACAGAAATTTTCGTTTTGATCTGTTAGGTAGTCTGAAATCTGCCTTCTATTACTCTTGCTAAACAGATAAACCTTCCTCCCTTTTTTTATATTCCTATTAACTTCCATATTCAGGGATGCTGCAACGGCCTTATGATCACTGATTCCCTGCTCTGTACATACAGATTCGAAAAGTTCGGGTCTGTTTGTTATCAGTAGGTCCAATATGTTATCTCCACGAGTCGGTTCTCTGTTTAATTGCTCGAGGTAATTTTCGGATAGTGCACTCAGTATAATGTCACTCGATGCTCTGTCCCTACCACCCGTCCTAAACATCTGAGTGTCCCAGTCTATATCTGGTAAATTGAAATCTCCACCTAAGACTATAACATGCTGAGAAAATTTATGTGAAATGTATTCCAAATTTTCTCTCAGTTGTTCTGCCACTAATGCTGCTGAGTCGGGAGGTCGGTAAAAGGAGCCAATTATTAACCTAGTTCGGTTGTTTAGTGTAACCTCCACCCATAATAATTCACAGGAACTACCCACTTCTACTTCACTACAGGATAAACTACTACTAACAGCGATGAACACTCCACCACCGGTTGCATGCAATCTATCCTTTCTAAACACCGTCTGTACCTTTGTAAAAATTTCGGCAGAATTTATCTCTGGCTTAAGCCAGCTTTCTGTACCTATAACGATTTCAGCTTCGGTGCTTTCTATCAGCGCTTGAAGTTCCGGTACTTTACCAACGCAGCTTCGACAGTTGACAATTAGAATACCGATTGCTGCTTGTTCCCCGCATGTCCTGACTTTGCCCCGCACCCGTTGAGGCTGTTGCCCTTTCTGTACTTGCCCAAGGCCATCTAACCTAAAAAACCGCCCAGCCCACGCCACACAACCCCTGCTACCCGTGTAGCCGCTTGTTGCGTGTAGTGGACTCCTGACCTATCCAGCGGAACCCGAAACCCCACCACCCTATGGCGCAAGTCGAGGAATCTGCAGCCCACACGGTCGCAGAACCGTCTCAGCCTCTGATTCAGACCCTCCACTCGGCTCTGTACCAAAGGTCCGCAGTCAGTCCTGTCGACGATGCTGCAGATGGTGAGCTCTGCTTTCATCCCGCTAGCGAGACTGGCAGTCTTCACCAAATCAGATAGCCGCCGGAAGCCAGAGAGGATTTCCTCCGATCCATAGCGACACACATCATTGGTGCCGACATGAGCGACCACCTGCAGATGGGTGCACCCTGTACCCTTCATGGCATCCGGAAGGACCCTTTCCACATCTGGAATGACTCCCCCCGGTATGCACACGGAGTGCACATTGGTTTTCTTCCCCTCTCTTGCTGCCATTTCCCTAAGGGGCCCCATTACGCGCCTGACGTTGGAGCTCCCAACTACCAGTAAGCCCACCCTCTGCGACTGCCCGGATCTTGCAGACTGAGGGGCAACCTCTGGAACAGGACAAGCAGCCATGTCAGGCCGAAGATCAGTATCAGCCTGAGACAGAGCCTGAAACCGGTTCGTCAGACAAACTGGAGAGGCTTTCCGTTCAGCCCTCCGGAATGTCTTTCGCCCCCTGCCACACCTTGAAACGACCTCCCACTCTACCACAGGTGAGGGATCAGCCTCAATGCGGGCAGTATCCCGGGCAACCACAGTCGTAGTCCGATCAGGGGATGCGTGGGACGAGCTGGCCGTCCCCGACAAACCCCCATCCCGACCCCCACAGTGATGCCCATTGGCAACAGCCTCAAGCTGTGTGACCGAAGCCAACACTGCCTGAAGCTGGGAGCGAAGGGATGCCAACTCAGCCTGCATCCGAACACAGCAGTTGCAGTCCCTATCCATGCTAAAAACTGTTTTGCTAAGAACGTCTGAACTAATCTACAGAGAGCGCAAACAAATCGACAAAATTTAAACGGTTATTAAAATACAAGATTGCCTAGTAAATGCAGTAATGCTGCTACTTGCGCACTGCTGACACTGCTCGGCGGCGGAAGGAGACTAAGCGAAATTACACTATTCAGGTACTAAAACACGATGCTACACTCTCAAATACTATAATACGCCCGAAATTTATGAATTAAACAATGCAAGAACCAAAAACACGCAAAGAAATTAAGAATTAAACTATGTAACAAATGAGTGATCAGCGTAAATCTAGGATCTCTGATAAGTGACACAGGAAAGTGTGATAAAGAAATAAAACGAAGAATAGCCGAGCCGCAGTGCTTTAATTCACTAACAAGGGGACCCTCCATACAGTAAATCACGGATTTTGATGCGCTTCAAATATGTTGTAGAGGCACTTACAGTGGGTACCTGGCTATCCAGTTTTTTAGCGACGGGCCTTGGTTTTTGAGAAAATCGATTTCGAAGTTCATTGCGCGCTTTGTATATCCGTAACATTACACACATTCCGAGCAAGTCACCGTAGCGCTGGAGGTACCGTGTTCGTATCCTGCTGTCATATGTTTTTTTCTATGTATGCATGCACAGTCCGGAAAATTTGGTCCTAAAGTTCAAAAACGAGTAGACGAATTAACTGGGAAATACAGAAATGTAGTCGTCTCCTGCACGAAATCCGGGAAGTTCACGAACCGGTGTACGAAGAATTTTTGCGTTCTCTAATTCTTCCGTACGTGGGACAGAAATTTCTATACATTATTGATTCGTGAGGAGGGCAAACCGATTCAACTTAATACGATCATCTACACTCCTGGAAATGGAAAAAAGAACACATTGACACCGGTGTGTCAGACCCACCATACTTGCTCCGGACACTGCGAGAGGGCTGTACAAGCAATGATCACACGCACGGCACAGGGGACACACCAGGAACCGCGGTGTTGGCCGTCGAATGGCGCTAGCTGCGCAGCATTTGTTCACCGCCGCCGTCAGTGTCAGCTAGTTTGCCGTGGCATACGGAGCTCCATCGCAGTCTTTAACACTGGTAGCATGCCGCGACAGCGTGGACGTGAACCGTATGTGCAGTTGACGGACTTTGAGCGAGGGCGTATAGTGGGCATGCGGGAGGCCGGGTGGACGTACCGCCGAATTGCTCAACACGTGGGGCGTGAGGTCTCCACAGTACATCGATGTTGTCGCCAGTGGTCGGCGGAAGGTGCACGTGCCCGTCGACCTGGGACCGGACCGCAGCGACGCACGGATGCACGCCAAGACCGTAGGATCCTACGCAGTGCCGTAGGGGACCGCACCGCCACTTCCCAGCAAATTAGGGACACTGTTGCTCCTGGGGTATCGGCGAGGACCATTCGCAACCGTCTCCATGAAGCTGGGCTACGGTCCCGCACACCGTTAGGCCGTCTTCCGCTCACGCCCCAACATCGTGCAGTCCGCCTCCAGTGGTGTCGCGACAGGCGTGAATGGAGGGACGAATGGAGACGTGTCGTCTTCAGCGATGAGAGTCGCTTCTGCCTTGGTGCCAATGATGGTCGTATGCGTGTTTGGCGCCGTGCAGGTGAGCGCCACAATCAGGACTGCATACGACCGAGGCACACAGGGCCAACACCCGGCATCATGGTGTGGGGAGCGATCTCCTACACTGGCCGTACACCACTGGTGATCGTCGAGGGGACACTGAATAGTGCACGGTACATCCAAACCGTCATCGAACCCATCGTTCTACCATTCCTAGACCGGCAAGGGAACTTGCTGCTCCAACAGGACAATGCACGTCCGCATGTATCCCGTGCCACCCAACGTGCTCTAGAAGGTGTAAGTCAACTACCCTGGCCAGCAAGATCTCCGGATCTGTCCCCCATTGAGCATGTTTGGGCCTGGATGAAACGTCGTCTCACGCGGTCTGCACGTCCAGCACGAACGCTGGTCCAACTGAGGCGCCAGGTGGAAATGGCATGGCAAGCCGTTCCACAGGACTACATCCAGCATCTCTACGATCGTCTCCATGGGAGAATAGCAGCCTGCATTGCTGCGAAAGGTGGAGATACACTGTACTAGTGCCGACATTGTGCATGCTCTGTTGCCTGTGTCTATGTGCCTGTGGTTCTGTCAGTGTGATCATGTGATGTATCTGACACCAGGAATGTGTCAATAAAGTTTCCCCTTCCTGGGACAATGAATTCACGGTGTTCTTATTTCAATTTCCAGGAGTGTATTCACTAATGAAAGGAAAGCGAGCACCTGCACCCTAAAAGTGGTCCCACCAAAGTGCACCCCTTATTTCCAGCCCTGCGAGTATTATTTTTACCGACAGGTGAAAATCTTCACGAAAATTATTCAGAATGCTCCCGACTTGATGAAAGACAATTCGATAAAATTACATTCGCTAATCCTACATCAATTCAGCGCACCTAATTCTGAAAGCATGATTAGATACGCATGGTTGGCACCGAAATTAACGGATGAAAGAGAAATCTTTTTGGTTGCAAAAGAATTGTGTTTCCCGGTATCACTCATGAAGAAACCGTGCGCCTGCAAGACGGTTGCTTCCATAAAATGGATGACTGGGTGTTGTCTGATGTCCTTAGGTTAGTTAGGTTTAAGTAGTTCTAAGTTCTAGGGGACTGATGACCATAGCTGTTAAGTCTCATAGTGCTCAGAGCTATTTGAACCATTTTGACCCTTTCATAAAATGTGCGTGGTGCTGCCAAAATTTGTGCTTAGATTGTTTCTATGATAAGTATCATCCACAATATTGTTCAGACACATCAAGCAATGTGGACGATGAAAAATAAGATTTTGTAATATTGTATGACATAAAAAATTAATAACTGAATATATCTTTATAACTTCGCACACCTTACACTTTGTTGATATTCTTTGAAATAAAATTGAAAAATTCGGTCGATTTTGGAAAAAAAAGTACACGAGCAGGATTCGGACACGGTACCTCCATCGTCGTAGAATTGAACCTTTCCCGCTGCGCCACGCTGACTTGCTCGGAATATACTTAATGTTACGGGTATACAAATCGCGCAATGAACTTCGAAATCGATTTTCTCAAAAGCCAAGGCCCGTTGCGAAGAAACCGGATAGCCAGGTACACAGGATAAGTGCCTCTACAACATATTTGAAGCGCATCAAAATCGGTGATTTACAGTATGGAGGGTCCTCTTGTAAGATCTGGTTGCGACTTAACTTCCTTGAGCTAATGTACGACTCTATTCGCTAAAACTTTGCTCGTGGATGTCTCAGGATCGAGCCATGCGCAGTCTGCTTTACGCCCTGATACGTCAGTGACCAGCCAGCCCACTACACTGGTTATCATGCAGTCAAACGGTTGAGGACAGACGCGTAATTCGAGTTAGAGATTATTATTAAACATAAAAGATCAGGGAAGTCACATTAATAACGTACTCCACACTCCAGATTTATATATTATGTAACTGTTTTATTCAGCAAGATATGCTTCCCAATGAATGCTGGTTCTTAATGAAATAAAATGTCTGTCCCGTTTGAAATTTAACTAGCAGCATGCGAGTAATGGTAGTCTCCATTCAATATGCTCAAATTACTAAGGGCGTTTCTTCTAACCAGACACTCAGATGTGCAAACAAATATCCGCATATAACGAAGTA